>NW_024543829.1:5077500-6277500 GCF_018167655.1 Microtus oregoni | reverse complement strand
AAATAGCATGACCAGAACAGGATAGGCTGTGCTTGGGGCCACTATGGATATCAGACTTCCGCTTTATTCCTTCCCTCTGTATCAACACAAACCTCTATAACCCTTACTTATTTCAGTAAAGAATCATTTTCATGGGCAAAGGGCAACACCCTTCACGCTGTTGTTTATATCTGGGCACTTGGAACCTCCATGGCACTTGGGACACAGATGACCTCTCCATGTGAGTGCTGAGCCAGGCAGTGCCCCCATTCTGTCCTTCAATGTTCTTTGAGATGTGGGCTTGGGTATTTATGTCTTTTGTAACCTACTTTTTTTTTTCTGTTGTATTTCTGAAATGTGGTGGGCATTTTCCTATGTACTGTTCAGTTCATCTCATATCTTCCTGCTGCAGGACTGACAACCTTTCACCTGCCCACTCATTTCTCCCATGTGTGTGCTTCTTTAGACTACCAGATGCCTCAAATTCCAAATAATAGTGGTTGTTGCTTTTAATTATTATTGTTCGCTGCTGGCCAGGTGTCAAGACCCTGTCTATCATTGTGGCCGTGTTTTGATGTGAGACTTTTTAAAGACATGAATATACATCCAGAAATTTACAAAATTATGCGACTGTGATGTCTCAGATGGTACATCCAGAGGATTTTGTTCTGCACAACAGTTTCTTCAGGGTGATGTGGACAGTGAACATTTTGAGATTTTCTTCTCACTACCTGAGTGTCTTTGTATTTCAGCTTCCATCTGATTTCTGTTCCTGCATGAACACGAGACACAAAGAAATGCCTGGCCTTCAGAAATTCATACAATCCATTTGTGATCCGATGCTTAGTAAAAGTAGCAAGCAGAGCACTAACTACAACTCAGGCATGGTTCCAAGTGCTTGTATCTCATAGTTCATTTTATCTCCACAGCTCTGGAAAAGTAAAAAAGTCCTCTTGGGTTTTATAGACAAGGAAATTGAAGCTTATAGGATTTATTTTCTACCACAGCTCCAGGGGGCTTTCCACAAAGCTGATGTGTAGATAAGAAAACTTTTATATGATAACACTTCCAATAGAATATGGGCTGTTGGGCTCTAGAATTTGCACAGGGAACCTTTCTACTGATTTGCTGTGCTTGTTCTGGGAAGTGCCTCCTACAGAGGAAGTGGGGGCTTTGCTACCCCGGAGAATGAGCTCATCTGCTGCATTCCCCATTGGGAATGTACACGTTTGTCATGGGAGAATGACTGTGGATACTAGGTAAATTTTTTATGGCCATGGACATGAAGGGACAAGCAGAGCCTGAGTTCTCTTGGATGATCTTCACGGAAACCACCTGACCCAAATAGAGTTCTCCATTTAGTGACAAGAAAACAGACACAAGGGATATTAAAATTACAGAAGATTCAAACCTGAAGACTGGAAGTGTGTGTGTGTGTGTGTGTGTGTGTGTGTGTGTGTGTGTGTGTCTGAAGCTATATTGAATATTTAGACTTCTAAAATATTGGAAAAGCACTCAAATTTTATAAACTCTCTTCTTTGAATTATCAATAAAATACAAGATAATTATTATGGGCAAAGATGCCTAATAAGTACATGTATGAAGAGGTTGGCATTCATACAGGAGAAACTATGAAAAATTTTAAACTGATGTAAATGGACATAGCGTTGCTTCTACATTTAATAGAAGTATGTGGCAGTTAATTAAAAATTCTTTCAAAATAAAAAAAAAAATCCTTCTTGGCCAAGGAAGAGTAAAAACAAAATCACCCTCTGGTGTAGGAAGTCCTTCTGTCTATGTGTTGCTTTATTGGTTAATGAATAAAGGAGCTGCTTTTGGCCAATGGATTAACGGAATATAGCCAGGCTGAAATATATATATATATATATATATAGAGAGAGAGAGAGAGAGAGAAAGTAGGCAAAGTCAAGGAGAAGCCATGTAGCCCTGCCGGAGACAGATGCCAGATGCCAGACGGAACTTTACCTGGTAAGTCACAGTCATGTGACAATGCACAGATTAATAGAAAGGGTTAACCAAAGATATAAGAGCTACCTAGCAATACACTTAAGTAATTGACCAAGCAGTGATTTAAATAATAAAGTTTCTGAGTGGTTATTTTGAGTCTGGGCAGCAGGAACAAACATTGGCCTCCTACAAGAACTCCTTCTCAAAAAATCTCCCAAACAGTCATTTATATCTGCAGAAACCAGAAATATTCCATCTTCAGTGTGTATTATGAACTTCTTTACTGTGCGGTGGCTTACTCTCATGAGAAGCCAGCTCTGTTCTCCACAGATAGCATCTTTCCTTGGTTTCTCTCGTGACCTAATTCTCTGCCTCATGGGTTGTCTGATGAACCCCTAGTTCCCCTGTGAACTGTCAGTGCTTGCTAGACTTTAACTTCTGGCCCCGTTTTCCTTCTTTTGTCTCCCTTCCAATTTTCTTTAAAGCAGATGCATCCTTGATCCATCTTTCTTTCTGATTCTCAATGATATGGCAGTTACCGCCTGTGTACCAGACTTGACGAGAAACTCTCATGTTGAGCTTATTTCTAAGCAAAATCCCACCTCAAGTGCTGCCTTGAGGATTTGTTGAGCATCTACTGCACGACAATGATCACTTTATATTTTTCCCATGTCATTTCATATAGTATCTGGATTGATTGACATGGTAGGTCCTACCTCCACATTTACAGATTAGGATATCAAACGTTAAGACATTCAAGTAACTTGCCTGGTTAATGGATATTTTGTCATATCAGACTTTGATGTCTAATTTTGCCCAATTTGAGAATTCAACCTGTGCAGTGAAAACTAAATTTTAGGAGAATCATTACCCCGCTCTTCTACTCAGGGAAGTCTTCCCTCAAGGACTGAGTTCACTAGCATGAGAGACAGGAGGCACTTTTGAGCAATCACTCTCTGTCAAACACTCTGTTGCCTTCAGTACCCGAGATCCAACTATCATAACACTAGGACATCTGCAAGGACACAGATGACCAGCAGGCAAGCCTGATGATTTTCATTCCAGGTTTTTCTTCCTTATGTCACTCAGTCTCAGTGATACGAATTTAAGTTGCTTTCTCCCCCGTGCACTGTTTTTTCTCTAGGTTTTCTTAGTTTTTAAATTTCACTGGAATACATTCATTGTACGTAGTGATGGATTTAATAATGTCTTCACAAAAGTATGTCATGTGCTATAATCACCACATTCACCCCCACATGCTCGCTTTCTCTAGCCTTTCATCTTGTGCTGGCTAGTTCTTAGGTCTTCTTGACACAGGCCAAAGTCATTTTGGAAGAGGGAGCACCAGCTGAGAAAATGCCCTCACCAGACAGACTGGCCTGTGGGCAAGCATTGGTGTTCTTTTTCTTGACTGGTATTTGAAGTAGGGACCCCCATTTCTCAGGATGCTTCTTGGTGGTATAAGAAAGTGGGCTGAGGAGCAAACCAGTAAACAATACTCCTGTATGGTCTCTACATCACTTCCTGGTGCCAGGTTTCCAACTTTAATTCTAGCTCTGATTTCCCTCAGTGGTGGATTTATAAGTTGTAAGATTAAATAAATCCACGCCTATTAAAGTTGTTTTGTTTATGGTGTTTTGTCACAGCAGTAGAAATCCTAGCGAAGACATATCTCCAAATATTTTACCTCATTATCCCAGTCTCCTTAACATGTCATCACTTAGACACACACACAGAGAAACATGCACACACACATACACATATGCACACATCACATGTATGATGAGTAATCTTATATATCTATAAAAGCCCAGAATTCACAGATGAGAGAAAATATCTTTGTCTTTCTGAGTTTAGTCATTTCACTTGATGTTCTCCAGTTGCATTAAACTGCAAATAACAGTTTTGTTTTGTGGTTAAAAGTTGAATCCTATTGTCTACATATGCAATATTATCTTTGTTTATATGTAGATTGGCCCCTCGGCTGATGCCAGAACTTGGCTTTTGTGAATAGTGCTGTAATAAACCAGTGTCTAGGTGGTGTGTTGACTCCGAGGTCTTCACCTGTCCTGAGTTTGGTAGTGGCCAGGCTAATTTGTTTTTGTTTTTTGTTGAGACAGGGTTTCTCTCTAGCTTTGGAGCCTTTGCTGAACCTATCTCTGTAGACCAGGCTGGTCTCGAACTCACAGAGCTCTGCCTGCCTCTGCCTCCCGAGTGCTGGGATTAAAGGCATGTGCCACCACCACCCGACTGTTAAGTGTTTTCCTAATGATAACTATTCTGATAGAAATAGATTTTAAAAATCCTAAAATTCACAAAAGACCCTGAATAGAAAAAGAAACCCTGAATTAAAAAGAATATATGGCAGAGGTATCCAAGTACCTGATTCTACAAAGTTCCACAAGAGAAACATAAAGATAAAAAGCACTCACCTATTTAGTGTCTTCATTTCAATTAAAACTCCGATGGCTGAGGATGTTGAACACCTCCCATAATTATTGGATATTTGTACTTTATTTTTGAGACCTATCTGTTTATTCCATTGACAATTGGTTGATTAGGTCCTTTGGGTATGCATATGTATATTTATATATACTTACATACATATAGACTCCTTATATATTTTAGGTATCGGTTCTCTGCCAGCAGATTCTCTCTGGCTTTGGATATTCTCTCCTCACTCTGGTGATTGCTTGCTCTGCAACGTAGAAACTTTTGAATTTCATGCAACCCCATATGTCAGTTCTTGATATTATTTCCTGAGCTCTGGAAGGCCTTTGGAAAGGTCTTTGTGGTGTCCAGATCTGTAAACGCTTTCCCTCCACAGATTCAAGTCTCTGCCTTAGGCCTTCAGTTCACTGGGAGTTGATCTTTGTACAAGGAAAGGCACAGGATTCAGCATCACTCATCTACATGCTGGTATCTGGTTTTCACAGCACTACTTGCTAAAGGGGCAGTCTTTCTCCAATGTACTGTGTGTGTGTAAACCTGTGCATGAGTGTGCATGTATGTGTATGTATGTGTGTGTGAATGTGTGTATGAATGTGCGTGTGTAACTAAAATTGTGCATGTGTGTATGTGTATGAATGTATGTATATGTGTGTACATACGTGTATGTGTGTACATGTGTGTATGTGGATGTTGTGTATGTGTTACCCTCATGCTTTATGTTACTGGTCTCCATACCTCTCTAGCATTACCCGAATTTCATCTAATTTCTACAAAGGACCAAAATAGTTATTCTCAACTGCAAATCTCATAAGGAAATACTTAGAGGGGGTACTGTGCCCTCAGAGTAAACTCCAGTTTATTTCGAATGGCACCTATAACCCAGTGAGATCTTGAGTCTTCTAAATGTCTGGTTGTGTTAGGCATCACTTCAGTCCTGCCCCTTGCGGAGCTATGTTGGTGGCTTTTTTTTTTTTCTCCGTGAAAGCAAGCTGTCTTGACGTGAAACATTTAAATTTAATACCCTGCTGGAAGCAAACTTTTCTCACCTCAACACCTCCTTTTTCAACTCTTGGGTTTCCTTCTGACTTAGGTATTATTTCTGTGGAATCCTGGCTCTGCCTCTGATGTTTCTACAGAAGGTTAAAATACCCGGGCATTTTCTGTCTTTGTACTAGGTCAAAATGTCCTTTTATGTTCCTTTTTTAAAAGCAAATGCATTTGTTTTTCCTTATTAAATAATTGAAGAAAATCTATGAAATATTCAAACAAAACAGCTGCTGCTCGGGGGCAATTGAAGGACTAACTCAGGGCTCTCCCAAGGTTCCAGGAAGGTCTGTATACATTAGCAATTTGGTCTGGGAAAGATGGACTCATCATCCTGCCTCAGGAATCAGCTTTTCAATGATGTTTTAAGATACGGTCTTGTTATGCAGAACTCAATCTGTGTCTGGCTGGTCTTAAACTGCCACGGGATCCCTCTTCTTGCTCCTGCCTCCTGAACACTTAGTCTACAGCTGTGTGCCTCTGGCTCAGTGCTGAATGAGCCATTTAAAAACAAGCAATTCCAGTTAAAATTCAACTTGCAAGACAACTTGGTAACAGGTTCTCACTTCCAAAATCCAAGCTGCACTCAAGGAAATGCCAAGTAAAACTCAAGGGCTGTGTGGCAGACACCCTGCTCCCGCCCGGATTCCAACTTTCCAGGATGAGTATTAGTCTGCCTTTCCTGATACCCTAAGTGTCTGTCTGAATTTAGAAATGAGATCTCATTGAACTTTCTTACCCCTAAGGTCCTGCTCCTCCCCCTATGACCTCAGGTAGGAAAGTATTCCCAAAGTGTAGCAAGCAAGGGTTTCCTAATGCAGAGTGTGCTGTTCCTGCTGCATTTTACCACAGTTCCTAGAGGGCTGGGGACACCATGGCAGCCCAGTGGAGTAAATGCCAGCAATCTTGGGTGGTCTCGTCAATGCCAGAGCACAGAGAGCAGGAAACAGGCTGGTACATTATGTCCCTGGCAGCAACTGGGATGCATGCAACACGCTGCCCGCCTTCTTCTCTCATAGGAAATACTGGGACATCGCTGTTCCTTTCTGGAGATGCCTTTGCCAGGTGGGGGAGAGGGTTTACATGTGGGTATCCTGCAATGTAAAGGAGCAAGTCTGGCCCATGTACTCCACATCACTCTCCCAACATGGGAAGAAGAGGTGAGGAGGGTCCTGGTGGGACAAAGTCTTCGTAATTTCTTTTGTCAAGGTTCCTCCATACCTCAGAGTGACAGTACCACAAGCAGATTAGGGTGAACTCCCCATGAGTCTGGCATGTGCCCTCAGTGTGTCTGCAGCAGACACCTAGGGTCTTTGCCATAGTTTCCAGAAACACTGCCATCTCTTTGCAACCCGAGCCAGATGTTAGGCGTGTTTGTAGAAGAAAGTATTCTGGCTATGTCCCCCAAATAACTGACACTCACCTGAAAGAAATAACAGATTATTTTGTTGTTGCATATAAACACATGACTTTTTTTGTATTTTAATAGCAACTGGATTTTCTAGAATGCAACCGTTAGGTAAGCAGAGAACAATCCTACTGTAGTTTACTTGGAACTTTACCTCTTTATCATCCGGGCAGATATCATTATCCACCCCTATATGGATATTGCTTATGGTATTTGGGATAAAAGTGCATCACATCTGGGGCTGGAGAGGTTAATATAAAAGTATATTTATGTATTAAATACTTTCTCTATTGCTTTCTTTCTTTTTAATGTCTCTATGTAATGGCAAATAAGGAGTTAAACATGCATCACCAAAGTGTGCATTTTGGTGTTAGAAGCATGGAAACCACTCATCTACATTGAAGAAGGTAATAGGAGAAGAACGCCATCCCTGGAGTTGGTCCAGGCGTGGACTCCCATCTCCATCACTTGCACAGTGAGAGATGCGGGGAGTCATTCATTCTGAGTTAGTTTTCCTGTCTGTGAGACTGTTAGCTTCTAGAACTGTGGTGGCGATAAGATCACATGTCAGAAAATGCTTATTCTTAGACCAGGGTCTGGCGTGTAACACTGTTAAAGTTAGGCAAAATAATTATAAAGGAAGCATTGAAATGACTGTTATCAATTTATTTTAAATCTCACGCGAAAGCATCAGTTGCATCTTTCTGTCTTTTCTCCATTTTTTTCATTTCTCTTTGAGACAAGATCTCATAATGTGGCCCAGGCTGCCTTTGAGCTTGCAATCCTCCTGCCTCGGCATCCCAAGTGCTGGGATTACAGCCCGTGCCAGCACGCCCACCTCCACCCTATTTTAAGACTTTCTAAACTATCTTCATGTGAGAATACGAAATGTGACTTATAAAGCTATGAATAACAGCTTGAAGAGCATACACCAATCCTTTGAAATTTCTCCTGAAGCATTCAGGTGGAGGATGTTATTCTCACCACAGGAAGCCCTTTAACTAGCAATGAGTAAACTATAGTCGGGCATTTATGGACTTATTTATGTGGATGATGAACAGAATTGGGTTTCTGTCTTCTTTTGTAATAGTGATTAGTGAAGATGAATTAGCAAAGAAATATACAGGAAGGTGAGATGATCTTGATTGGTCAGAAAGCACATCTCAAGTCCTCTTTTTCCTCTAAGTAATTCCATTTTGTAATATACACTATGTAGCAATATATTACATGTAAAGTTATATAGTGATCTAAATATCGTGTGATGTACATAGCTATATAGAAACTTCATATAGGTAAAATATATAGTTATTCCAAATTGTATACCCTCTCTCTCTCTCTCTCTCTCTATATATATATATATATATATATATATTTTATATATAAACCTTATACAGTTTTAACCACACATACTTTTTTTTCCTTTTTTCCTTTCTATAGTTTTGTTGTTATCTGGCTGAAGGATATTCTTTAGTGTTTCTAATCAGACAGCCCAGCCTTTCTTGTAACATTTTCTTTTGTTTATAAGAAAACCTCCTCATTTCATTTATGGCTCAATTAGTTTTTTGATGGCAGACCACAGCCTGTGGATGTCCCCAAACACATGCCATGTTAATGTTTAAAGTTCAGCTTTGATGAAAACATCTTTCACATGTATAAATTCTCAGCAACTTCAGATAAAGGAAAGCCAGACAGACTTGCTGAGGGAGGATGGAGACCTGGACAGAGGTTTGGTTGACCTAGAAAGCAATAATGGCTGCCAAAGAAATGAAGAAAGAAGGGAGGAATTCTGAGTTTGCATGGAGGAATATCAACGGTTGGCCAGAGGCACGAGAAACAGATTTGTTTGGCTTAGCCTATGCTACAATAGCTTTTTAATTGGAAAGTTTGAGATTTATGTTTTCCAAACTGATTTAAATTATAGCCTTTTGTTGGTACATTAAAACATTAGAACATATGTAACTAATCATTATAGCCTATAGCTTGGGGACACATATGCTAAAATTACTTAGATATATTTACGTTGAGTTTTCTTGAGCCTGATACAACCTTAAATATCTTACACAAAACATAATGTAGTATATGAATATTTTTCCAATGAGTATAAATATCCAAAAATTCTGAACTTTATGAAATGCATGAAAGTAAATAAGAAGTGATGTGCACCTTAGGAAATGTAAAGTTGGTCGTTTTATTTCATCAGCCTATGAAAGGCCATTGGGCACACACTCATGCTTATATGCAGGAAAATAGATGGCGAGCATTAGTTTATTTCATCAGATACATAAGTGCATCAAATTCTCCCGAGTGTGACCTTGTAAGGCAAATGGTATCCTCGACTCCCAGAGAAGCAGCCACGCTAGTCTCAAACACAAGACCAACATTCAACGAACAGTTACTCTTTCTTCCCCAGACAAATGAATATGCACCAGCTGTAATTTCTCTGCTAAGCATATTGCTTTGTATAAACACTTGAAAGTTGAACAAGTCATAAGCATTCATAGAATTTTAGAACTGAACAGATAATGTGTAGTGGCTTGAATGGGAAGGGCCCCTGAAGGATCATAAATCCTAATAACTGAATTCCAGTTGGTGAAGTGTTTGTGATGAATTAGGAAGTGTGGCCTTGTTGGAGGAAGTGTGTTACTAGGAGAGGATCTGAGGTTTCAAAAGCCCTTGCCAGGCCCAGTCTCTCTGTCTCTGTCTCTCTCTCTCTCTGTCTCTCTCTCTCTCTCTCTCTCTCTCTCTCTCTCTCTCTCTCTCTCTCTCTCTGCCTGACTGTGGATAAGGATATAAAACTCTCAGTTACCACTTTGGTACAATGGATGCTTTCATGTTTTCTGTCATGATGATAATAGACTAAATTCTGAAACTTTAAACAAGCCCTCAATTAACTGATTTCTTTTGATAAGAGTTGCTCCTTGGTCATGGTGTGTCTTCACAGCAAGAGAAGAGCGACTAAGATAAAACAGTCAGAGTGAACTGTACTATTTCAGTCCAAGATCTACTTGAGAATGGGAATAGATCTACGACTACTATACTGCTATTACTACTGCCACCCCTAAAATAACAGGTCTGGCATGACTCTCTTATGCAGAGAAATGTATAGAGAGGCCAACTAGTCACCCATTCAGGGTATCTGTTAAGAAAAGCAGTTCACCTGGGGCTCTCTGCCCGAGCCAGCAAGAAGAAAATATGGGTGTGTCCAGTTCCATTAAGACTGAATAGGAGAAGAAGATCCACCCACACCCTCACCCCAGACTCTCTGCCCTGGAAGGCAAGGAGAAAACACCGGCCTGTCTGTGGCTTGCAGAACCATGTGGTCAGGCACTAATATGGTGAGCCAATATATGGCAGGGTATGAGAGAGAGAGAGACAGAGGAAGAGGGAGAGAAAGGGAGGGAGGGAGAGGAGAGGAGCGGAGAGGAGAGAGAGAGAGAGAGAGAGAGAGAGAGAGAGAGAGAGAGACAGAGAGAGGATGGTTTATGTCCTATGGAGAGCGGCAGATCTGAAGAGATGAAGATTGTGAGGAGCAGAATGAGATGGTTGGCCTGCTTGCCACCCAGGGCCATGGTGACACCTGGACCAGGGCTGCTGCCAAGGGTCATCTCTGGATCGCCTGGGCCACTCAACAGAACTGACCCTGCTGCCAGCAGCTCAGAGGAGTTTTCTCTGATGGTGTGAGGATGGTAGGACAGGTTCCACACACCTTGTCTGCCGTTTGTTTTACCCTCACCACCTGTGGTAGGCAAAAGAGCTGCCTAGCCCCCTACTAATAGCTGCATTCAGGAGAGTGGGCACTGTACCTCACCAGGGCAACACAGTAGAGCTGACCCTGTTGTGTGGGGGCGAGGTGGGGTGGGAGGTAAGCCAGCCCCGAGAGCATGAGCGTTCCAACACCTAGGCTCAGAACCAGGGCTACGAGTTGGCCCATCTCAACATCCACTCATCTATTATCTGCTGGCCCAAGTGAAGGGGCCGGTCCTGCGGTCCCAAAGCTTCAGGATTACCATGACACAGGGCAGCAACAGAATATCTAAGGGAAATCCCAGAGCACGGTATCAATAGTGTAGCAGAAGTCAGAGGCCTAGAACCAGACCAATGACTTCTTGCAATGAGCACTTGCAAGTAAAAATGTGTGGATCAAAGGGTGTACTATGTGACTCACTGTGTCACACCACAGCTTCCACGATGAGATATTTGTTTTCTTTTAAATTTCATTTTAGTTCTTTTGCCTTGGGGTGGTGTGTGGGAGCGGGTTGCAAGAGCAGAGGGTGGATGTGAAGGGACAGGGAGATAGGTGGGATCAGTATGCAGGATGTGGAATCCACAAGGGCAGAGGGTGGATGCGAAGGGACAGGGAGATAAGTGGGATCAGTATGCATGATGTGGAATCCACAAGGGCAGAGGGTGGATGCGAAGGGACAGGGAGATAGGTGGGATCAGTATGCAGGATTTGGAATCCACAAGGGCAGAAGGTGGATGCGAAGGGCCAGGGAGATAGGTGGACTCAGTATGCAGGATGTGGAATCCACAAGGAATCAATGAAAACTTAAAATAGAAAAAGAAATAAAGAAAAAAAGAAACGTATCCAGAGTCTCCTAGTGTCAATTAGTGGAGTCATGCCTGACACTGGATTCAAGGTAGCTCTAAAACTGGACTCTTGGTGAGGTGGCACTATTATTATTTCTTGATAACCTGGCTCCTTTTTTCAAAATACTTTGTTAGCATAACTTCCTATTTTTATCTCAAAAGCGGAGCTAAACCTGAGTTGTGCGAATCGTAGTGGCAGAACTTTGGGGGCAAGGTGGATTTGTTACTCTTCAGTGTGATTTTGGAAACATTTTTTGTTTAAAACAAATCTTTACTTCTTCCCCTGCACACACACAGACACAGAGGGCCTAAAATAAATTCACCTCAAGGACACACTAGTGAACTGTCTTATTTGGGCCAGCCTTATTGTTTCAAAACCCATTGCTTCATCTACTTTCCTCTTGTTCTCTGAAGGCAGATTTCAGAATGTGAATTCCTGTTTTGACTGCTCTTCAGTTTTCTTCATGTTGGCAAAATGATGTCTCTGCATCCGTGTTGACATGGCACTGTTAATGTCTGCATCAGCTTCAGCTTCACTGGCCTTGCAGAAGTGATACTTAAGAACACATGTCCTGCTCCTTTATATGTCTCTCTTTGGAACCTCTTCAGTGACAGGAACCCCATAACAGAGCATATCCCCTGGAGAACAGCAAGGACAAAGGCTCTGTGTTCAGGGCTTTCGGTGTCCCCAGGGAAGAATTCTTGGGGTACCTGCAGGTTACTCAAAGGACCTTGCCCATGCCTGTGGGACATTTTTGAATTTCCAAGCACCATAAACTCTGACTCCATCCATCAATTGTTTTTATATTCTTCCACCTGTAGGCATGACTGTGGCTCTTATGTACCATACGCCAGGACATCTGTAATCTCTACCAAGGGCTTACATATGGAAAATATTTTATTTTGCTCGTCAGCACTTTATGAAAAAACAAGAGATCTGACCTTAATAGGATTCATGTTTTTCTTTAAGTAATAAAATTGGTTCGTTAGAATGAACTTCATTAAAATTTGGATGTATTGTTTAAAATTATGTTGAGTATTTAAAATAATCATATTGTTTTGAATTTAATTTAAGAAAAAAAAATCATCCCCTCCTCCCAAGCCACGCTACACCTGAGCTAAGAGAAAAGTGAGTCCAGGGAATTCCTATCCCCTGAGCCTCCTGAACAACCCCATGGTTTTATGTGATTTACAGCCCCTGAAACCTTAACTCTTGTAATGACAGAGTAAAATACACATAGATGAGAAATCTAAGGCTCATAAAGTTATGATTTACTGCCCAAGATGACATGCAAGAACTGCGGGTTCTGTTGGGTTCTCTCCAAACCGAAGCACCCACTGTGTTCCCTCATCTGGCTCGAGGCACGGGGCAGCAGCCTGAACAGTGTCAGGAAGGTGAACACAGATCACGTCAGACTGAAGTTGACAGATGACCTTCCCCACAGCCGCAAGGCTGCTTGACTTCCCAGTCATTCAGGGGAATCCCAGACATCGCTACACATCTGTCTCTGCTTTACTCTCCATCCTGCCCGCCCCTGCTCCACACAGAGTCTCTCACCCCGTCGCAGGTGTCTGCATTTGTGGTTTCTCTATTTGAAGATCAGATCTAAAGCCATTGCTTGCTGTCCTTGGCATCTTAGCATATTCAAAAGTTCTCTGCCAGGTGGCAACCATCTTGGCCATGTCTTGCAGGAACTGAGGCGAAGCGGGCAAAGCTCTGGTCCAGTGGCAGTGTGCATGGACTTATTTATATAAGAAGCAATGGTTAGTGTTAGATTTACAAAGGAAATTTTGTTCCATACGTCATTTTTCATTGACTCCGTTTCTTCATCGAAGGTGGTTGATTGCGTTTCTTGGTATTTAACATCCAGTCTCTAGTTATTGGTATCTCATAGGGGTAGACGTTGCTTCTTCATTCCTTCTTCCTTTCCCTGGGCTCACAGGTGACACCATCCCCATGCTCATGATGCTGTAATCCCAGCCCAGTTTTCTTCCAGTGAAACATGTGTGGCAGGGACTTTGGCACTTCTGCATTTCCCTGCCCGTCTTCTGAATTCCACTGTCCTTTGGCAGATTGTGAAATTCTGGTTACCATTTAAGAAGCTGTGTCATGATCGGTTTTCCTTCATCCCTCAGTTCATTAGTATGTCCTGTCTGTCTGTCCGACCATCTGAAGCTTCTTGAGGATCTTTATGTATGTGGCAGTTGCTTCTTCTGGGAAGTCAGTCCTGACTACCAAAACCAAAACTTACTATGTCCAAATAGATGCAATAATTGATGAGTCAAGATTTTATTATAATCAAGTTATCACTAAAAATGGGATAAAGATTTAAATATACATCTGTTGTGAAAAAAGACCTGAGTATATCTGAAGTTTCTTTGACTATGTGAAAAGTTAGAACATATAACTCTTAAGGCGTTCTATGAAAGAGGACAGTGAAATACCAATACCAGTGAATCTGTATTATATTAATCAAAGAAGACAGTGGGGAAAATAGTACCTGAGTTAGTAGGCCATTGAAATAAAAAGGTCCTAAAGAGTGTTACAGTTTATAAGAGAAAGTACAGATGCTAGGTAAGATTAGACTGGTCTAGATTTTCTGTGCCGAACCCATTCAAGAAAAAGCACAGCTTATAAATTGAGAGGGAATAAATGAATTCAAACAAAGCAAAGAAAATATATTATTGGTTAGTGTTTTTACTGTTGTGACAAAACACCACCACATAAAAGGAATTTGGGGAGAAAAGGATTTATTTTATCTTACATCACTCAGTTCACCCCTGTTATGAAGGGAAGTCAGGGAAGGAACGTGAGGCAGGAACCTGGATGCAGGAAGTGAAGTAGAGATCATGCAGTCATGCTGCTTACTGGCTTGCTCAGCCTGTTGTGTTAAACACCCTAGGGCCAGCAGCATAGAGAATGGCACCACCCACAGTGGGCTGGGACCTCTCACATCAATTGTCAATCAAGAAAATGCTCTGCTTAATGTTTGGCTGTGTGTCTGCATCTGCTCCATCAATTGCTGGATGAGGCCTCTCTGATGACTATTGGGCTAGGTTCTGATCTATGAATACAGCAGAATATCATGAGAAATCATTTCCTTGACAACTTTTTGGTAGGGAGAAATCATGGAAGAGGGAGAGGAAGTGTTGTAATAGGAGTGGCAGGCTACGTTTTTGGTGCCCGGCTGGCCGCAGGGCTAGCTTTATACCCGAAATAATTACATAGAAACTGTATTCTTTTAAATATTGCCTGGCCCGTTAGTTTCAGCCTCTTATTGGCTAGTTCTTATACATTGATCTAACCCATTTGTAATAATCTGTGTAGCCCATGAGGTGGCTTACCAGGGAAGATCTTAACCTGTGTCTGTCTGGAGTGGGAGAATCATGGCGACTCCTTGACTCGGCTTCTTTCTCTCAACATTTTGTTCTGTTTACTCTACCTACCTAATTTTTTGTCCTATTAAAGGGCCAAGGCAGTCTCTTTATTTAACCAATAAAATTAACACAAAACAGAAGACTCTCCCCCATCAAGGAAGTATTGTAGGAACCAGAGGGTTGAGTACATCCCAAGAACATAGTCCACAGATCAACTAAGCAGGGCTCAGAGGGCTCACGGAGACTGAAGCCATAAACATGGACCCTAAATGGATCTGAACTAGGTCCTCTGCTTACGTTATGGTTGTGTAGCTTGGTGTTCTTGTAGGACTCCTAACAGAGGGAATATGGGTGCCTCTGACTCCTTTTCCTACTCATGATACCCTTTTCCTCCTACTCAGTTACCATGGCCAGTCTTCTTATGAAGTATGTGCCTAGTCTTATTGTTATTTGTAATACTATGTTTGGTTGGTATTCCTAGGAAGCCTGTTCTTTTCTGAAGGGAAAATAGAAGAAGCATGAATCTAGGGGAGAGGGGAGGTTGGGAGAAGGGACTAGAAGAAATGGGAAACTATAATCAGGATTTAATGTATGAGAGAAGCAGAGGTAAATAATAAAATTAAAAAAAGATTTTAGAAAAAAAGAAAAGAAAATTTGCACAGACTTGCAGCAGGTAGATCTCTGTGAGGGAGAGTTCCAGGACAGTCAAGCCTACACAGAGAAACCCTGTCTTGAAAAAACAAAATAAAACAAAAGAAAAAGAAACTATTTTCTCAATTAATATTTCTCTTCTCAGATATGTCAAGATTTGTGTCAAGTTAAGAAGAAAACCCACCAGCACAGTAACCAAATCATTGAACTGACGACTAGAGAAAGAGAAACAGAAAATTTGTTACTATAAAAGGAAAAATATGGTAGAAACGGTTTGAACACTTAACTATAATTAAGCTAAATTATAAAATAAATGTAATGTTTAATTAAAATACAACAATTATGGCTAAATTAAAATTTCAACTTCATAGTATTTCTAGGAAATCTGGCTAAAACAATATTAATAAAAGGTAGTGTAAAATATATGAATTAAAAATGAATAACTGAACTAATGTCGGGCAAAATGTACTTTCTAAAAAGTATTTTTTAATGTTTTTACAAGTATGGGTGTTTTGTGTGCACTTACGTCTGTGCACCATGTGTGTGCCTGTTTCCCACAAAGGCCAGAAGAGGGCGCTAGTTCCCTTGGGACTAATTAAGGAAGGTTGAGAGCTGCCATGTGGGTTCGTGGCATCAAACCTGGGTCTTGAAGAGCAGCCAGTATTCTTAACCACTAAGCCATCTCTCCAGCCCCCAGAATAGATTTAAAGAAAGATGATCTAACTTTAACTCCAGATCAATTTGTTATTTTGTGATAGCAATTCCATAATGACTAAAATCTTTGATTTAATAAATAAAGAACAGTTTGAAGTGTAAAACATGGCCTCCAAATATGTACAAATATAACATTACGGGATCACAAAGAGAAATAGAAAAATCTATCATGTTGGGAACAATGTATCATACTTCAGTATGCAGTAGACAGGAAAAAGCAGCAACGGAAACATTAAGTTCTGAGAAAGCAACCTTGTACTGGGCAGTCTTAGCATACAACACTACCTCTGAGCATAACATTTAAGGCATTACTGTTCATTTCTGGTAGGAAGAGTCCATTTGTTTGTTTATTTATTTAATTTATTTATTTTTAATTCCTAGAGCTGTGATATAGGGTCATTGACACATGCTTATTCCTGTTTTTAACCTTAAAAATGTTCCCTTCTGGACTTTAAACGTTTATCCATGATGAAGTTAGCTGTGTTTGCATTGACAGCCTGGTGAGTGAGAACTTGTTCCCTTCCTCCAGTTCGTGGTAATCAGATTTCAATTTTCCATGGTCAGGTTTGTAGAACAGCAAAGTCAACTGAAAATTTCCATTCATATTTATACCCACATAGTGTTTATTATTTACTCTTGGCATATGTGAGCATGCATAAAGTAGGATTTGACAAAGTTAAAAAAGTACTTCATCTCTATTAAGACTAATATATTATGATAATTGTTGTCTTTTTCCCAAGTCATGTCCTTTTCTCAGTAGGGATTGTCAGAGTTATCTTATCCCTATCTATACATGAAAAAAAACTTTGTTAACCTTTAGAATTGTTAAATGGTTTAAGAATGTTCCAAAGAATCCAATGTTCTTTTCTGGTCTTTTTGTGCGTGTCATGGATGTGGTGTACAGACATACATACCGGAAAAACACACATACACAAAAAAATAGTAAAATAAAAATAATTAAAAATATTTTTTAGCTTAATCACTGTGATTCAGTGCTGGAAATACTTTTAGAAAAGGCTCCCAGGGAATCTGTGATAGAGGTTCGGATTAAATTATAGCATCATTTTGCCCTCCTATACAGTTGCAAGTTCTTTGATTTGTTGTTCTCTGAGCAGGCTCTTGACTTTAAGATGATTTATTTTATGTTTAGTTATGTGTATGTGTGTCTGTTTTTATTCACATGTAAGTGTAGGCACCCATTGAGGCCAGGAAACGGCATCAGATCTGGAGTATTAGACAGCTGTTAGCTGCTTAGCCCAAGTCCTGGAAACGAAACTCTTGTCTTCTTGATTAGCAATAAATTCTTCTCATCCTTGACCCATAGCTTCAGCCATAGGCTCTTGATTTTTCAAATCAATATATTTCAGTCCCACTACCTGGTCTCCTCTACAAAATTTTAGAAAGCATTCTTGGCTCTTTGTCGACCCAAGGAGAGGTTTTTACTTAGGCTATGGAGTGTAAGTCACCCCCTCCACTACAATGTCATAGACACACAGCAGGAGGCATTCAATGGGTTGAGAATAGGAATTCTTCTCACTTGGTTGACTGAACCAACAGCAGAGGTTGCTTTTGGTGTGGGTTAGGAAGTTCTCCATTTTAAACAAGCCACATGTGATGCTGATGCTGTTTATCCTAGGGCCACCCTGGGAGTAGCCAGGTCACAGAATGGCATATTGACATGAACTTCCCTGTAGCTATATTGAGTAAGAATGGTCACCACAGAGAAACAAACGCTAATAGAGATTGTATACCATACAGCCTTCACTCTGACCCAGCATTTTATGTTCCTATATTTTGACTGCAGCCCCTCTTAGAAGTCATCTCATTTTTTTTTTGAGTTCTTGGATTACTGTATTTAGTTTTTATGTAATATTAATTTCTGGCCTTTCCTCAGGAATTCTAAGTCTTTATAATTCCATTCTCAAATAATGATATTCAAGTATACCATGACATGTGCCAGCACTGAGTTTAGGGCATATTAACTTGTCCAGACCTTCAGAAACGACAGCTCCACTATGTTCTATATATCTCACCACAGTACAGTTCTTATTGACAGATATGCAGAATACAGTATGTTCTGCCAACATACGGCTGCAGTGCTGATCTCTTCATAGGGGGTTTTGCTACAGGCAAGTTTTTGGGAAATCATTTGTGAGAAGTTCATAACTTCAGCTCCCAGCTAGAAATGAATGCTGTACACACACACACACACACACACACACACACACACACACACACAAACATGTGTGTGCATGTATGTATGAAGGACAGTAGTCAGTTCCAGGTTCTTTCTTTAGTTGGTCTCTATTTGATCTTTGGAAACAGAGTCTTTCACTAGACCTGTATCTGGTCAGTTTGGCTAGACTGGCCGGTGAGTGAGCTTCAGTAATCTGCCTGTCTCTGCTTGCACTGGGGTAAGAGATGTGTGTCACCAAACTCAGCTTTTATGTAGATGTTAGGAATCTAAGATCCAGTCCTCAGGCTTACGGGGACAGGCACTTTATTGACTGAACCGCCTTCCCTGCCACCACATGCCAACTTTTGTGAAGAGCTGGGATAGAATATCATTCCAGAGTCAGTTTGGCACTAGGCTTGCCATTCCATGGCTTAACTGCTCATTATGAGACTCTGAAATAACCTAGGGACTGAGAACCACTGCTTGCAAGTACCAGCATTCCATCAGCTATCTTCCAAGACTAAGTACATCAAATGTAGGAATGAAACGATTGTTGTTGTTGCTGTTGCTCTCTCTCTTTTTAAGTGCTCAAGTGATTTTAGTGTGTCATATGCGTGAAACCACTATGGCCATTAATTCTCCTGAGGAATTAATTCATTTTGAGGTGTTTGACTTTATTACCTATATGGAAATAAAGAGATCTTTCTTTCTCTTAAGAAGAGTAAAGAGAATTAGACAAAGGTAGCTTTGGTTGAAAAGCTGGCAACCATCAAACTCATTCAGCAAGAGAATGGTACCACGGACGTGTTTTAATTCTGTGCTTTCTAGACAAGGATGTGGCAATTATTTGTCATGGGTTCTGGTTTTAATGTGTGTTTGCTGTATGTTTTGTCACTAAGAAGAATAAAATACTAATGGGAGTTAAAGACGTTCAGTGCACAGAAGATACTCCTATGACATGCCCTTTTGTAGCACAGTACCATATACAGTGTTGGAGAATGGAAAACTTTAAAAAGGACAAGAAAATAAGAGCACCATAAATCAATTAAATAGAATACTTCTCTATCATTAAATAACAGGAAGTCTGGGATTCTATGTTCAATAAACTCATCATGTTGAAAGTTCATATATGTGAGTACTTCAGTCTACCATTTTAAATTTTCTCCTGAGTTAATTTCCTTAGGGCGCAGAGTTGCTCTGCTTTTCATATGAGTTATCTTCACATAGTGTCCTTGGTTGCTTGTCAGTATGGATACTATATCCTTTCAAAATGGCACTTACAACAAAATGGTCACGTAGAGTGTCTTCGTTAGGGTTTTGTTGCTGCGAAGAGACACCATGACCTCGGCAACTCTGATAAAGGGACCTTTAATTGGGATGGCTCACTTACAGTTTTAGAGATTCAGTCAACTGTCAATATGGTGGGGAGCATGGTAGTGTGTACGGACATAATTCTGGGGTTGTGAGTCCTACATCTTGACTCAGAGGTAATAGGAAGTTGACTGACTCACTGGGCGGTACCCTGAACATAGGAACCCTCAAAGCCTGCCCCCCCCACCCCAGTGACACATTTTCTCCAAAAAACCCACACCTTCTAATAGCCACACCTCATGAGCTTACGGGGCCAATTACATTCAAACTACCACAGAAAGTTTCTGGTTAAAATATACTGTGATTATAATTCATTGCCCAGATTTATAGAGGTTGCATGTAGGAGAATAAGATACCTTTATTTTATAGTACAATGATCTATCTTTACTTTCCTACAAGGAAAGCAGCCCTCAATTTAGTCCCCACTCATCACTTTTGCTTAAGTGTACCGCAAAGAGAGAAATGTCAGCTCGGTGCTGACATTTCAGCTGTCCTTGCTCAAATTAAGCCACGTCAAAATATCAGAAGTTGTTTAACTTATAAGTAGTTTAAATCATTTTATGTAATTTGAATCAAGTGGCAGATGCACTTCACGTCTGCCTCTTGTCATAATGCTCAGTTTATCGAACAACCGCACGCATTTCTGTCCCACTCAATCACTCCTCTTTCAGTAAGACTCCATTGCATTCTCAACATTTGTATATTATTAAAGAATTGAGATGGAGAGGAGGCAAATGGTTCCCCCAAATATCTTTATTATAATTTATATTTTTCTTTAACTGTTGTTTTAGTAATGTCATCTCATCATAAAGAGCTTTGAAAATTCAAGGCTTTCATGGAGGAGGAGATACCCAAACTCCTGAGAGTGTCATGCCACACTGAGAGATGTTTTCTCTAATTCTTTCTACCTGTAGAGCTCTTCTCATCCTGTTTTGTCTTTATACTAAATTTCTTTCAGCTTTCAAGCTAGGGTTATATCATTTTTCAGATATGAACTTCTGCATATATTGCTTTCTTTGCACAGAGTAGTGATTCTAAAGCTGTTCTTTCTGGGCTTCCTTTACATGTAAAAATGATGGAGCATTGTGGCTTCCTGCCCACCACAGGTGAGCCCTTTACCTACCATGCTCCTACCATGATGTTCTATTTCCACTATGATGTCAGAAGTAACAGGTCCAGGAGACCAAGCCTGAAATCGTTAAAATAACCTTTCTCTCTTTCAAGTTGCCAAGCTTGAGTATTTTGACATATGACATAAAGCTTACTAATAGAGAACCTTGGTATAAGGAGTCAGCTTTTTTCTCTGGCTGTGCCTGACAATGTGGTTCAGAAGTTCTTAGATATTATGTGAGGTAGGAATTTGTTTAATCCCAGCACTCAGGAGGCAGAGGCAGGCGGATCTCTGTGAGTTCGAGACCAGCCTGGTCTACAAGAGCTAGTTCCAGGACAGGCTCCAAAACCACAGAGAAACCCTGTCTCGAAAAACCAAAAAAAAAAAAAAAAAAAAAAAAGATGTAGGCAACAAAAAGGAAACACATAGAATGTTGCAAGCAGAGCACAGTGGGGAATTTGCTGAGAGATAAGAGAAAGATACAGATAGAGATGTGCACAGTAAATATTGTGCTCACGAGTTTGCAGAGGGGAACTAGCAGCTCACCTGGGAGCTGGGATAGAGACCGTTTGGTTTAAGTCATAATTTGAAGCTTGTGTACATTTTGACCATGTCCTGGGAGTTTGTGTGAAGCTACATTAAAAGATGACTGATTAAATATCTTGCATATCATCATAGAACCTTCATCTGGTGATGGATGGAGATAGAGACAGAGACCCACACTGGAGCACTGGACTGAGCTCCCAAGGTCCCAATGAGGAGCAGAAGGAGGGAGAACATGAGCAAAGAAGTCGGGACCACGAGGGATGCACCCACCCACTGAGACAGTGGAGCTGATCTATTGGGAGCTCACCAAGGCCAGCTGGACTGTGACTGAAAAAGCATGGGATAAAACTGGACTCTCTGAACATGGCGAACAATGAGGGCTGATGAGACGCAAAGGACAATGGCACGGGGTTTTGATCCTACTTAATGTGCTGGCTTTGTGGGAGCCTAGCCAGTTTGGATGTTCACCTTCCTAGATATGGACGGAGGGGGGATGGGAGGAGGGGGCGTAGGGTGGGAGGAGGGGGAGGGAAACGGGAGGCTGGGAGGAGGTGGAAACTTGTTTTTTTTTTTCTCCTTTTCTCAATAAAAAAAAAAAGATGACTGATTAATTCTGCAGGGAAAGTGTCAAGCATTCAGGTGGTGTTGTAGGCATTTCTAGAAACTTTTAGCCAGATTGACAATGGTAACTATGAGAAAAAGAACAAAAACAAAAACAAAACTCAAACAAAAAACAAACAAACAAAACAAAAACATAAAAGAAGAATTTGAGAAACTGTCAGCTTGCAGAAAGGAAATCCACGGAAAGTCGTGACCAGAGAATATATCCTGGAATCTGGACAGACCACATATCCACCTAGTTCCAAGAAATATCTATACAGATGGAGAAAAAAAACCAAACAACAAAATAGAGTTATTGCTCTCAGGACTAATATAGTTCCTATAACACAACTGTCTTCTGTCATTTTGCCTATTAACTAGGATTATTAAATTACTGAATTCCATATCTATGGGAATTTGTGAATGAACTGTCTGGTGCCAGACAGCCTCAGCTCAATGGAAGTTCCTTTATTTTCCAACCACTTCATAGAGATCAGTTAGTAATGTCAGTGTCTCCACTCATTAAGCAAATTGGGAAAAACAGTAACATGATGAGGTTTTTATAAAGGTTAAAATAGTTCTTGTGTTTAAATTGAATAATGTCAGATACATTATGTGTGAATTTATTCAATAGAGTCTTTTCTTCTTTCTTCTGCCTTTTCTCTTTTTATTTTTAAATTTTGGTTTTTTCAAGATAGAGTGTCTCTGTGTAGCATCTCTGGCTGTCCTGAAACTCATTTTGCAGACCAGGTTAACCTCAAACTCATGGAGATCCACCTGCCTCTGCCTCCTAAGTGCTGGGGTTAAAGGTGTGTATCACCACTGCCCAGCTCAATAGTTTCTCGAATGAATAAGGATTCTATGTATTCTCTTAAGCTTTAGCTGTGTTGTTGTCTGTCATCTCTGGCTTTTATAATCTTTCTTGTCGTTGTTTTGCAATGATTATTGAGCCTTAGGAGGGGGTTTTGATGCAGAGATCCCATTTATGGCTGAATATTCCACAGTCTATTGTCTTCTAGCCAGTAGTGTGTTTCTTTCTTAGAAAGCGTCTTCTGCAGAAAGGTTCAAGCTGGTATTTGCTTGGAAGAGTTGTTCTCATTGGCTACCTTTCATAGTGCTGGAAGGTGCTATTCGTGATACTGACGAAGAAGAGTCATCATGCTTTTCTCCATAAAGTTTTGCTATTTACATGGCCACCTAAAATTTGCAAGCTTTTTTTTTATTACTCAACTTTTATTTACCATGCATTCTAATGGGTTAGTCTATTTGTGGATATAAGTGGGGATTTTCAAATAATTAGTGATTTTAAGGATATTTACGCAAATAGCAGTCATTTATATGTCCTTGAGAAATATCTTTTTAGTTCTTTGCTCAGATAGAATCAGTTGTTATTTTATCATTTGTTTGGATGTTTTATAAATTTTAGTCTTTAAGCCATTGTTGGATATATGTTTGTAATCATTTTATCTTTTTGTAGGGTATCTCTTCCTGATGCTCATTGATTTTCAGCTATGCAGAAGCTTTTAAAACTTCTGTAATCTCCTTTGTGGATTTTTTTCATTTTCTTTTTTTGGATTATAAGAAAAAAATCATTTCTAAGATTGATGTCATTGATTTTTTTTCACTTTTTTTGTCTAGAAGCTGTCAAGTTTCAGACCTTATATTTAAGTCTTTGATACTCTTTCAATATACCGTTGATAGATTCTAGCTTGATTCTTTTGTTTATGGATACCCAGTCTCCTCGATGTCATTTAGTAAATTTTCTAGCCATTGGTGATATCAAATGACTAGCACTCTCTTAGTTAATATTTATAATACTCTGCCTCATCTGCTTCAGCTGGAATACCTTGAATCATAGACATCCATCTCTTGTAATATTTTATACAAATGGGAAGTGAATAGACAATATATTTATCTTTAAAAATATTCATTTATTTATTTTATATTCCAACTGCAGTTTCTCCTCCCTGCTCTCTTCCCAGTCTCTCCCTCACCTTCTCTCTTCCCCTCCTATCCACTCCTCCTTCATTTCTCTTCAGAAAAGGAAAGGCCTATGGATATCAACAAACATGGCATATCAAGTCGCAGTAAGACTAAGCACCTCCCTGTGTATTAAGGCTGGGCTAGGCAGCCCAGTGTGAAGAATATGGTCTTAAAGTAGACAGGCAGCCCCTGCATCCACTGTAGTATTTACACAAGAAGACAAGCTATGCAACTGTCACATAAATGTAGAGGCCCTAGATCAGTCACATGTAGGCTCCTTGGTTATCGGGTCAGTTGCTGTGAGCTCCTATGAGCTAGGTTAGTTGAATTTGTGGGTTTTCTTGTGATGGTCTTGACCCCTCTAGCTCCTACAATACTTCTTCCTTCTCTTCTTCAGGATTCCCTAAGTTCAGGCTAACGTTTGACTATGCGTCCCTGCATCTGCCCTCATCAGTTGCTGAATTGGGATGGATCCCAATCCCAGCACATCCCATAGGCAGGACAGACTGTAGGTTGAAGGTTATGCGGCTGGGTTGGTGTTCCAGTCTTTCCACTCAAAGGATTACCTAGTTATAAGAGATGGCCACTTCAGGCTATGTAACCCCTGTTGCTTGGATTCTTAACTAGGGATAGGAGCCTTGTCAGTTCCTGGGAGGTTGACTGCACCAGGTATCTAGCTGACCCTGAAATGCCTCCCCCTTCCAGTATTCTCTTTCAGTACTCTCCCTCTCCAGTTCCCTACCTGATCCCTCATGCTCCCATCCCCATCCACTCACAGTTCACCCACAAAATCTCTTCTATTTCGCCTTCTTAGGGAGATCCTAGTGACACCCCTTGAGCCCTTCTTGTTACCTAGCCTCTGTGGGTCTATGACTTGTGATACGGTTCTCCTTTACAGCTACTATCCACTTTTGAGTGACTACACACCATGTTTATCTTTCTGGGTCTGGGTTACCTCACTCAGGATGCTTTCTTTCCCTAGTTCTAACCTTTGCCTTTACATCTCCTTCTATCCTTGTTTTAAGCAGCTGAGTAGTACTCCATTATGTAAATGTTTCACAGTTTCTTTTCTTTTTCTTTTTTTTTTTTTTTTTTGGTTTTTCAAGACAGGGTTTCTCTGTGGTTTTGGAGCCTGTCCTGGAACTAGCTCTTGTAGACCAGGCTGGTCTCGAACTCACAGAGATCCGCCTGCCTCTGCCTCCCAAGTGCTGGGATTAAAGGCGTGCGCCACCACCGCCTGGCTTCTTTATCCGTTCTTCAGTTGAGGAACATCTAGGTTGTTTCCAGGTTCTGGTTATCACAAATAAAGCTGCTATGAACATAGTTGGGCAAATGTCCTTGTGGTATGATTGTGCATCCATTGGGTATATGCCCAAGGGCAGTATAGCTGGGAACTGAGGTAGGCGAATTCCTAATTTTCTGAGAAACCACCACATTGGTTTCCAAAGTGGCTGTATAAGTTTGTACTCCCATCAAACTTATGGAGAACTATTCCTCTTGCTCCACATCCTCTCCAGCATGACCTGGTGCTTGTGTTTTTAATCTTAGGCATTCTGAGTCATTTTGATTTGCATTTCCCTGATGGCTAAGGATGTTGAACGTCTCCTTAAGTGTTTATCATAAACCATTTGAGATCATTCTGTTCAAAATTCTCTGTTTTGACATATATCCCACTTTTAATTGTATTATTTGGTTTGTTGATATTTAGTTTCTTGAGTTATTTATGTATTTTGGAAATCAGCCCTCTGTCAGATTTGGGCTTGGTGAAGATCTTTTCCCATTTTTAAGCTGTTATTTTGTTTTATTGATGGTGCTCTTTGGATAGAGTTTTTCAGTCTGATGAAGTCCCTTTTATTAGCTGTTGATCTCAGTACTCAAGCTATCAGAGTTCTGTTCAGGAAGTTGTCTCCTGTGCTAGTGCTTACTAGGTTATTCCTCCAGTTTCTCTTCAATCAAGTTCAGTGTATCTGGATTTATGTTGAGGTCTTTGATCCTCTTGGACTTGAGTTTTGTTCATGGGGATAGATATGAATCTATTTGTATTCTTCTACATGCTGATATTCAGTTAGACCACCACCATTTGTTGAAGATGCTTTCTGTTTTCCATTGCATAATTTTTGTCTTTGTCAAAAATCAGGTGTCCATAGGTGTGTGGATTCATGTCTGCACCTTCAATTTAATTCCATTTATCTACCTGTCTGTTTTTATTACTATAACTCTGTAGTAGATCTTGAAATCAGAGATGGTGATACTTCCAGAAGTTTGTTTATTGTACGGAATTGTTTTAGCTATCCTGTTTTTTTTTAAATACTGTTATTTTCTGTTACACAGCCTGGAACTCTATGTGACCATATGATATGGGTCTCAAAATATAATCAAGGGTAGATTATTCAAATAGCTAAAAATTTCTCAATTATTAGTGCAAACATTATCAGTGTTTGCCATCCTACTTGCCATATGTATATATATTTTCACACACATATACACACATTTGTACTTAGCTCATGCACCCCCTACTTCTAAGGACTGTTTTCTTAACCAGATGGAACTCTCAGTGGCAAGCATTTTGGGTGACTGCTTAGAATGAGTCTAAGGAGGAGAAACTTGGGCTATTATAAAATCATTGGTAATATTATATAATTACATAATTATATAATCAAAAGTTAAGTGGAACAATTTAGATTGGGGATGTTGATGGATCACCTGGAATCAGTGGACCTTCTTTCCAATGCTGTGATGTTCTGATTTGCTATTGGAAAAAAATTAAAAGGGCAATAATTACCAAAATCCAACTTTACTTACAAAACACTGTTTAGAAACCAAACATGTTTCTCCAAACTTCAGCAATTCTACTTACTCTGAAAACTCCACTTCCAAATGGGAAAACAATTCAATATAGTTAGATAATTTGATTACAGTAAATAAAATAAAGTTTCTTTTAAACTTAAGCAAGTAAATCTACTTAAATGGCCTGATAGTAAATTAACCTCTCAAGCATTCATAAGGCAGAATGTGATTACAATGACAATTGGCTGGATGTATTGTGTCCATTCTTGAGCTGCCACCGAGTATGATATGATAGCCTTTATGCCTTTAGAACACTTTCCTCAGCTCTGCTGTATCTGCAATGATACCCAGATGACATTTGCATCTGTTGCCTCTTCAGCAGAATTTCTCCACCTGTAGGTAGTACCCATCATGCAACTGAATGGGGGGAGGTGATGAAAAATGAGCAACAGTAAAAGTTTTCTTAATGAGAAACAACCGAAAATAACTTAAAAACAAATGCATGATGGATCCGAGTTGCTTCTGTCACTGGTGACCCCTGTTGCATTGTCTGACATCGCTGCACTCTTGGTTCTGAACATTTGACATGCATCCTCCATAGTGTGCATGTGGTCATGCATTTAATACTATTGAATATTATGAGTTAATGTATGTTTTACTCAACTAAAAAGCTTTCTGTTCCTATAGTGACATAATGGGAAGCAAAGAGTTTTAATATGTTTCTACCATCAATCCTCTGTATGTAATTATCAAAACAGTCCAACTTTGTAATGTATTATATTAGACAGATGAGCATATACATCTCAACAGAATTGAAATTCCTTTTGGCGTTTACAGATTAGTAAGATTATTTGTGTACAAGAGGGTAATTTTAAATGTACTCCTTTATGTTATTAGTTAATGTTTGATGAGCATAGATATTTTATATACATGTGTAAGTAAAGCCTCATTACGTTTTATAAGATTAGTAATGGAAATGTCTAAGGAGGCTTGAGAGTCACCAATAACACAAAGAACGTGTGTGAATAATACCTCTTGGATGACCATACAGAAAAATAAGATGCATTCAAAGGTTAAATACTTTAATATCTTGATTTGTTAAAATTACATTACTCTGGAAAGATTTTTTTCTCAAGCATTTCATGTATTCAATGATGGTTTTTCACTGTGTATCAATTTTGGATACCTCAGGGAACAATATGCATTAATGAACAAGACACAGAAGCAGGAAGTCATTTATGATGATTTCATCTGAGAAAGTAGATAATAAACGATGAACTATGCAACAGATGGAAACTATATGCTAATACAGGATCAGAGATAATTAAGGTCAGGAAGCAGGAAAGACATTTTAAACAGAGTAACAGGGCCATCCTTGATGACAGCATGGCATTTGAGGGCTGGGAGGATTATATCAGCAGGTCACATGCTTACTTTGCATATAAAAGGGTTCAAGGATGCACTTTTGTGATCCTAGTAATCAAGAGATGGAGACAGAAGGACTCTGGGGCTTTTTGGTCAGCCACTGTCCCCTGATCAATTAGTGCCAAGCTGGGGAGAGAGCCCTTCTCACAAAGGTGCATGATTCCCGAGGAATGGCACCTGAGTCACCTAGCTTCCCCATGGTTATGTGCACACACACACACACACACACACACACACACACACACACGTACATGCACAACACATGAATGCATGCATGTATACACACATGTACACACACATGCTCAAATACATACACTAAAGAGAAAGTATTAAACAAATACTTAGTGTAGATTAGAATGTATTCATGTGACTATTTTGGGAAAAGAACAAATTTACCTGTTGAATTTTCAAAATTAAAATAAAAACAATGTAGCCACTGTTCCCAGTGAAACTGGTAATTTTAAATATGTATCCATTTCTATACTGTTGTCACCATTACCATCTAAATACAAAGTATCTTTGCTATCTCCCCATGCTTCTGTATCATCGCAATTCATTCTGACCTTTTCTTAGTCCCAGACAATTGTTGATTTATTTTATACCTATGTTACATTTATCTTCCTTGAGTTTTGTCAAAATGATCTTACTGAATGCATTCCTAGGTGTCTGTTTATTTTTCTCGGTATGATTTGCTTGTTATTGATTCATATCTCCTTAGTTATGAATCTCGGCAGTTAATCCCTCTTTCCGTAGCTGTGCCGTGTTCACACTGTGTAAAAAGTATTTTATATAAACAGCGGCATATGCTTATGTTGACTCATTGATGGAGATCTGGGTTATTTATTCTAGTTTCTTCCACTAACATATATAGCACAAGGCTTCCTAAAGGCATATAGCCCTGTTCCTCTTATAGATATAGAGGTGCTAAGTCTTGTTTGTTCAAACATAAATGTACGCTTCATTTTACAAGAAGCTGTCAAACTGTTCCCAAAGTTTTCTTTTTATAATTTTAATTTATTTTAAATTACCAGCATCATTGTTTGGATACTTAAGCAACCGTATCTTGATAGCCATAAGCAATCATTGCCTAAAAATTTTAGCTCTTCTATTGAGTATGCATTGGTATCTCAGTGTGATTTTAAGCACCATTTTCTTGATCATGGCTTATACTGCCCAGTAGTGATATTTTGTTTATTTATTTTTTGAGTCATGATCTTATGTGGCTTGAATTGCCCTTAAATTTTCTGGGTAGTGAGGACAACCTTTAACCCCTGACGGCATTCTCCTTCCCATTCCACAAGCTGGGATATGTACCACTGCATTATATGATCTTTTCTCATAATATATTCAAGTAATTTCCCTATTTCAAAATTTCAATAGGAAGTCTTTGTTCTCAAGATATAAATACTTTGACAGACTGTTGTTTGTTATCCCTCCCCCCACCCTGAGCCTGTGACTTGGGTTGGGTCAAAATTATCTCAGGGCCTGTACCTCAATGCTTGTAGGACAGAGAAAAGCCTGGCTGGAGTTTGAGGGATAGTCTCAGAGCTAATGAGGATGAAACAGCAAAATCTAGGTAGATGCCCCTCCAGCCAGAGGGAGGGCTTGGTTGTCTCTCATTGGCTGGAGGTACCCCCACATTACACCATGTTACTTAACATATATAAGCTGACGCTTACAGTAATAAACTGAGTTCCTGCTTCGACTTGACTCCCTATTGCATCTGATTGTCCTGCATCATGGGGCTGCAGATCTGATTGTCGTGCGTAGTGGGGCTGCGGAATGGGTGGACAGTACACCATTCACCTTTCCCTGGGAAATAAGGCTAAGGAGGCCTAACAACTTGAATTTTCACTTTATCTTTTTACCCATTCAACTTTCACTGATTGATTCTCTATGAATTTCTCATCCTGATGCATCCTGATACTATTTATCCCCCATCCCCTTGCTTCTGCCCTATGTCCATGCAACCACCCCCCAAAACAAAAAAAATTTAAAGGAAAGACAAAAAAACAAATGTGGGGAGAGAGAGGAGAGGAGAGAGAGGAGAGGAGAGGAGAGGAGAAGACAGAGAAAATCTTCCTTATTGAGTCACACAGTTTACCCTTTATTCCATTCATCTTTACTTATAAGCGTTCATTGCTATGAGTATCTCTCTAGTTTGAGGCCCTTGGCTTCTGGCACACTATCGATAATGGACTTTCACTGGGGCTCCTCTTGAATATCCTGTTGTTTCTTGTGTTTTGAAGATCCTGCTGTTTTAGGTCTGCAGATTTGATCCAACAGTTCACAGATGTGTTGGATGTTGGATTGGGCTGACTCAGAGCCCTGGTTCTGGGCCTGGGAGGTAGCTGAGCTCATCAACCCACCAGCTTCCCCTCATCATCACCACCCACAGGAGCCCTAGCTCATCAATGCAGCCTGAAGCAAGGGGCAGGCAGCGCTCCTGCTCTCAGGCCCTCGGGTCTAGCTCAGCCACACTCACACCAGCAGGACCAGTTCCACTGTTTTACCCAGGTGAGGTGCAGAACTCTGTCTCCTAATCACTCTCGGGGCAGACAAGGACGGGATTGGCTCTCCTGTTCTGGCACCCTCAGGGCTGGCTCACCTATGCCCCAGACAACAGGGTCAGCACTAGTGTGCTGTTCAGGCAGGGGACTTTTCTCTTCTCGTCTGACAAACACGACTGAGAGATATTCAGATTTCAAGAGCATAAAAAATTGAATTAAGTGTGAAGTGAAGATGCAAAATAATTTTACTTTATAAGCCCACATCAACATTAATCAACCTAAATCTTCTTTACACACTGAAGGAATTATTTACATTCTTCACCGTTTTGCACTTGATTGTATTTTTTTTTTAAACACAATTGCCCCTTTCAGTAGCACTTTTTCTTTTCTTATCTATAGAACAGTTTTCTTCTCCCTGAGCTGGAAAGTAAGCCCTCTTTTTTTCACTAGACTGCTATGTTTTTCTTCTCTGCTCTTGAAGCTACTCAAAAGATTTGTCCAATTAGAACTGTATCCCAAAGTCAAAATTTTATAACTGTTGGTGGTTTTATCATTATTTTGGATGCTTTCCTTGTGTGCAATAGTCAAGGATATCTAGAGAAATAAGATAAAGAACACATCTCCATTACAAAAAACGCCTAGCTTCCTTTAATAATAACAAATGTTGCGTCTCAATATCAACAGTAGATGATGTGCAAACTTATGAGAATATATGCAAAGTTCCGTCATGAATTTGAATGCCTGGGAAGCAAGAGAGCCAAGGATGGAAGCCCCAGTCTGATAGTTCCTGTCTTGAGCCCCCAAAGGATCTATGTTTCACTTCACGTTGGAAGGGCAGACAAAGCCTGACGTCCCAACTCAACACAGCCTAACTGATGGCATCCTTTATCACAAGAGGTTAGTCTTTCGGCTCTAGTTGGTCCTTCAGCGTTTTGGATGGCAGCCACTGGCATCAGAGAAGGCAGTCTGATTTATACAGCCTGTGAATTAATGTTAGTCTTATTAGAAAACAACTGTCCTCAATGTGCCCAGAACGGCACATTTGACCAACTATCTGGGCATCCTCAGCCCAGTTGACCTGGCATCTAAGTTAACTACTGTGAAAAGCTCTGCTTCTACTTGTATTACAACATCATGAACCAAAATGTCAGTCTATGAGAAGGAACACTGCCGCTGCCCGGGGATACTGTGCTTCACACCCACTTTCACAGCGTTTAAAATTATTAACTACTTGATTTCATTAATATCCACGTCTATCTATAAATCAATAATCCTGTTTCTACTTTTTGTAGAATGTTTTAGAATTACCTTTGTTTTCAAGATAACTTTTAATAGCCAGATGCCACTCTGTAATCAGCTAACGTGAGGGGAAATGCATTCCTAATGCAGCCACTGGGGTCTTAACCTTCTGTAAATTTCGCTAAAATTTAAAAAAGCAGGTGGTTAGAGAAAGCAGCAAATGAGGTTGCATTTCTTGTTCTATGAGGTGCCCCAATAAAGTCCCAAATGTTGTTTTCATAAACGAAAGCGTGAGTTGGAGAGAAATTAAATTGTCTCTCCTTCAGGAGCAGTGTAGTTGGTGAACTCAGCTTGCATGAGAAGTAGCTTTTGCTTTGACCTGTCAGGGGCTTGGGGTGATAGAGAGTCCGGTGGTGGAAAGCATGGGCAGGTCCTCTCTCGAAACCCGCACCCGACTAAAGAGAGTAGCCACTGTTAGCAGAGTGGAAATCAGGGTTGCCCAACAGTGTGGACAACTAGAGAAGGTTCCAGAAATATCAAACTTGGAGTTGGCATTGTATACGACCTTGCTTGCATGCTCATGAGTAGAATGGTAAATAAACCTTTGCCTAAGACTTCCGAAGGGATTGCTGTGTATCAGCGGCAGCTGCAAGTACAAGCAGGATCTGGTTTTATGCAATAAAAATCTCAACTTCTTGGCACCAGCTCTACCACTAGGGAGAACTGACTTAGTCTGTCATGCCGCAGCTTTCTCTGAACTTAGCCGAGCCTCTGTTGTAGCAGGTGAGTTAATTCTGAGAGGGATTCTTTTGAATTTGGGCTTTGGATGGGAACCGGGCTAGAGTGTGTTCCCAGCTCATGTTCTGCCCAATCGCATTTTTTAGCCAAATGAAAACCACTCATCCATTTGAGATTGGCACACAGTTGGGTTTTCCTCCATACGGTGAGACTGAGCTCTGAGTAAGGCATGTGTCCCCATGGGCCTTTTCTGGCTGGACTTTGATTCATGTCAAGCTGCAGAAGATCTGCGTTGGTGAGCCCACCAGCGCTTTCAGCAGGATGAGGCTCATTCGACATTTTTGCAGCGAGGGTGCTTTTGCTTTAGAGTGATTCCCCTTCCAGATCATAGAGTTGAATGCCTTTCTTTAATATAATCCTTTCAACAAGAGGACTTTTATTCCTAAATTAGGTGGATTCTGGTGGTATTTACCTAACCTTGACTGGCATCAGATATCCACATTAATTCAATTTACTTAAAGCCTTAGAAACTTTCTAAAAGAAAAGGATTTCTCAGAGGAGATTTTCACATGATAAAATATCTTCCTACTTAGCATATTTTTCCATAATTATAAATTTGGATATAAAACATTATATCTTCATTGCTTTCTAACAATGTTTATTGCTATACTATGTTTATAAATTTGGGGGTTCTATCCGTTTAGTTGAGTTTCACATTAAGAGTCCCACCTCACTAAAATTTAATCAATTGTGTGGGCTCTTATTTAATGTTAGATTCAGAATAATGCTGTGTTTTCATTGAAATATTATTTGCCACATTTTAACTGTCATGGAAACTTAAATTTGCTTACATTCTTATTTTTGTGCATTCCTACTGCACTGAGGATAGACATAGAAAAACATAGCAAACATCTTTCCATTTAAAACATGCATATATTAACTACAGAAATTTCTACAAGATACTTCATTTATGGAAATCACAAAGTTAGTTTGGTAATCTGAACTAGGAGTTCTGGGAATCTGAACTTTAAAAGATGTTGCCTCTGTTCAGAGCTCAGGTCTTTTGACTTATGAAAGGGCATTATTATGATAAGTGATTATTTATATTGTTGTCACAGAACCGCTGCTTTCTCTTAAAACACAGTATAGATAGAGAATGGCTTGCTTTCAAATACCTGGTCCCATGTGCCTCCTCATTAAATGTCTGCTCTATGGAAATGCTAGGTTCTGTCAGTAGAAAGAATTCTGAATATCAATTGATCAGTGCTCTTTTCTCAACTGCTAGAAAGAAGGGCTATGCTTCTCTTGAGTTCCTTTAAGAAGGTGAGAAGGCCTTATGGAATGTGTATCTTTTCTTCAGCAATTCTTGAATCATATTTATGGCAAGCATGACAATTACTATTCAAACCTCAACACCAATACTTTTAATAATTACATCTAGGTGTCATATAGTAAGACTATTTTACTCTCTCAGTAGTAGTTCATCCTACCTTTAGTAGTATAGATGTGTTCTCTTCAGCCTGTGTCCAGCGACATTGATTGACAGAAGAGATGTTGTGCTGTGTGTGAATTAGATGATGCATCAATGCTCGGTGACTTCAAGGACCTTGTAAATGACAGAATGCTAAGACCACCACAGAGGAACCTCCAGGTTGTGGCCAATTGCTCATAGGAATTGGTTCAAGGAAAGCTGTCTTTGCTCAATCTTCTAAATTAGTATTTTCTGAAATCTTGCAAGAACTAAGGAACACTTGCTAGAAGAGCGCAAGCTCACATCAATTTTCATGTACGTTCAGGGGAGCCTCAGTTTTAAGGAAGCCATTTTAAAAACATGGATCCTGAACATGTAAGCCATTCCATAGCTATAAAATATTCTCTCACTTTATTCAAGTCTTACATTAAAGGTAGAAGGTTACAACCTGTGGAATTTACTGACTTAGACTCCATCAAAACTATTGTAAATTAGGCATTATAAAATAAATCTGAATTCAATTTATCATGGGATACCTTAAGCTCTCTTTAGTAAATACGCATTTCTGGTTGATTATTCCATCAGAATAACAGAATTCATGCAAACTCCATAATGCCTTGATTGCAAGATGCTAATGCCAACAAGAACATTCATGTAGACATCACTCATTAGTTGATAATAGTCCATAGTTAGAGTTGAAACTCTATATACAAAAAGAAACAAATTGAAAACAAAATTTACTGTGTACTTACTCTGAACCAAGTATAGACTAGTGCTTTTATAATTAATACCTCAATTGTCTTAGAATAAATCTAAATGCTGCATTTTATTTATTACGAGTTAGACTACATGACTCTACCACATACCAATGTTTTCCAGGCTGTCCAGTGATAAAACTTGAGTCCTCAATCTGTAATCAATCTAGGTGATTATTTATGAGGGTCACAGCTCAGTTACTATTATGGGATTGTAGCCTTCTGTAAGAGTAAGAAAAACCATGGGAACACTAAATGCAGAAGAGTTTTTTAATAGCTGGATCCATTTTCACTTGCATGTAACGACAGAGCTGTACCAGGAGAAAAAGAGATGAGGGAATTTGAAAACTGTCTCAAGGTGGCTTTGATAAAGAGGAAGAAAATGAAGAGGAAGCTTTGCCATGTATAACAGTTAAATAAATGCTCAAACTTGTCTCATAAGAGCTATCACTTAGCTTTCATCCCAGCTCTCTCTTTCACTTTCTGTCACTCTGCCTGTCTGGTCATTTTATGGTGTTCTTTGCACTTTGTTTTTTCAAATTTGTTAATTTATTGATTCTTTGTGGATTTCATATTATGCATTCAGATTCCACTTATCTCCTTGTCCCCTCAAATCTGCCCTCTGCCCTTGCAACCTCCCCCCCAAACAAACAGAATGTAAAAGAAAAACAATAAGAAAGAAAGAAAGATACAAACAAACGAAGGAAGGAAAAAAGAAAAATCTCCTTGTGGAAGCTGTAATATAGTGAGTCACACAGTTTACCCTTTAGTCCATTCCTCTTTACTTGGAAGTGTTCATTGCCATGAGTCACTGGTGTGGTTCAAGGCTTTGGCTTCTGCTAGGCTACTGATAATGGGCTCTCAATGGGACTCCTTTAGGATATCCTCTTGTTGTCCTGTGTTATGGAGATTCTGCAGTTTTGGATCTGTAGGTTCGATCCCTTTGCCTGCTCCAACAGTGCATAGATAAGGTGGTTGTTGGGGTGGGCCAACTTGTAGTTCTGGTTCTGGACCTGGGTGGTAGCTCTGTTGGCCAGTCCCCCAGCTTGCCCTCATGGCCACTACCTGGGAGAGCTCTCCATCATCTACACTACCCGAGAGAGCTCTCCACTGCTGCTTTGACAAACTCACTGATGCAGCCTGAAGCAAGAAGCAGGGCCAGTGCGCCTGCACTCAGGCCCTCAGGTCTAGCTCGCCCGGACTCACCTCAACAAGGCCAGCTCTGAGGTTTTGTCTAGGCGAGGTGCAGAGCACTCTCTTCTGATTGTTGTAGGGGACATACGAAAATGGGGCTGGGGTCAACATTCCTGTTGTTCACCTGCACCCCAGACAGTAGGGTCAGCTTTCCTGTGCTGTCCAGGTGGGGTGCAGGGCCCGCTCTGAAGTGGCCCACAGGTGGTAAGGAGAAGTCTAGTTCTCTCCTCCCCCTGACCCTAGGGCCAGCTCTCTCACCCACTGCAGGTAGCAAGTCAGAGGCATCTTTCCCTCATCGGTGCTACCATATGGCCGAGGAGTTCAGGGTGGGCTCTCCTGCTCTCATGGCCTCAGGGTCAGCTCACCTGAGTCCCCAGAAAACAGGGTCAGCTATAGTGTGCTACCCAGTCCAGATGCACACCCATGGTGGGGAATGGGGCCTTTGTTCCCAAGTTGTGCCTATGCCTATGTGTGGGGTCAGCTTCCTCCTGAGAGGCAGGGCCAGCTTTGATGCCACAGTATCCAATGAAGGACAGAACCAGTTATTCCAGGGCTGGTGAAGGGTGGGGCTGTCTCAGCACAGCCCCAAAATTTCCACATAAATGATTTCTGTGACTCCCCTGTGGTATCACGGGCCCAGGACATTATCCCCGATCCCAGCTGCAGCAGGATCACGAGCCCAAAGATGCTTCTTCATCTTTACCAGCCTCTAGAAAATACTTCTTTACTCAATTCTACAAGACTACGTTTTGTAGATTCCTTATATGAGTAACATTATATAATTTTTTTCTCGTTACCATGAAAGGAGCCAAATGTATATTAGTCTTTTATTTCTCTATTTTATTTGTGATTTTGTTCTAAAGCTGACTTTTCAAACTTTAATATTAACATTAAGGTTATAATATAAAAAACTTTCCCTCTTCTTCCTTTCTCTATAAACACTTATGGGGATTTTAACAAAACATTCACTGTTTTAGTATGCTTCGTTTAGAATATAGTCTCACATGCTTTGGATTACCTTACTAGATTTTGAACTAACAATATAATTTCCTGTGTGGTTTAAAAATACTTACTGGGTTGTGTAGCTGTATCAGTGGGTAGAATGATTGCTTTCCAAGCATGTGGGCTAGTTCAGATCCCAGAACCCAAAAACAAATTTGTGTGGCTCCTACCTGTAACTTCAGTATCAGGTATGCAGAGATTGGTGGATCCTCGGATATTGTTGGTCAACCAGCCAAGTCAAAATATCAAGCTTTAGGTTCAAGAGAGATCTTGTCACAAAAAGAGAGAACTGAAGAGGGAGCTAGTTATGTCCACCTCTGGCTTCCAGGGGTGCAGGAGCAGGGTTTTGAGCCAGCACACACACACACACACACACACACGCACGCACACACCTACACCGTGGCACACTAGAATATTGATGTTTTCTGTCTTTTCTTGAGAGACTTCATTCTAAGTATGCATTTTCAGGAAATTATGCTTAAACTATTAAGCATGTAAGCACAATGATGTTTATTTATTGCTTTTCTAATGAAAAATCATTTTCTGGGACAGATGTAAAACAGTCTCATATTTGTTAAAAACTATAAATATTATCATATTAAAATATTAAAACCACCCAGAGGAGGATGTTGTGGCTCAGCAGTACTCTTCTGCAAATACACAGAGTGGCATATGACAGACACATCAGGCAGAGTCTGAGAAACTTGTGCTTTAAATTCAAGTCATGGTAGAAGCCAACTGATCTGATCAAGAAAAGAATGACTTTACTCTCATATGTTGACCAAGGTGTTTGTATGTTAATAACTAATTAAAATATTGTGAAATGTATACAAAAAAGTCTCAAGTGTATAATAACTGGAAACCATTGGTTAGTTTGGATACTCCTATATTGAACAATAAGTTACTAAACACTTTGAAGGTGCCAGGCAAGGTCCCATACATCTGCATCATCGGGCACTGCTCCTGCTCAGATAGTTCCCTTTGCAGGTTAGAGATACACCATCGCTATAAACCTAACATAAAGAGCAGAGCACTCTAGGGCCGAGATCAGCAACAGGATGAAAGCAATGTGTCAAATGTTTGATAGGCACGAAAACGCTGGGCTTCTTCTCTGCCTGTATTGAGTCTAAGAGCTTGTGACAGGAATATATTTGGACATGTCCCTCTCCTGGCACTATTGCTTCTGTCAGATTGCTGTCACATAGTCGGGCGATCAATTTGTTTCATGCCATTTAAATTGCAGGTGGGGTCTGAGTAGCACACATATTTCTTCAGCTGTGTTATTCTTTTATTTGATTACTGCCACTTCTAATATAGTTTAGAGAGTTTTCATTACATAGCTACAGCTGCTCACACAGGCAAAATGTAGCTTTGGTTTTGAAGAGTAACAGTCCATAATGCTGCCAAATCTGAGTTAATGGCCGGTGAGATGTGAATCTTTATTCAAAGGTCTGTTGTAACTGGTTGCATGTTGCATTTCTAGTGGACAATATCTGGTGGACTTCAGACATCAGTCACACATTCTCCATTCTGAAAATAAATAGAAACATCTGACTACACTATGAACAAAATTCCTGTCTTGTTGCACAGAAAAATTGGTCTTTTTTGTGAAATTTTGGAAGTTGTCAAACATAAATATTAAAGTTTTTTCTTCTATATTCTTTAAAAATTATTAAACCAAAATTTATTTCATGCATAGCAATATAATTTACATGCTAAATAACACTCTAATAGAATGATTTAATATTTAATATAGTCTTAAGTAGAAGAAGGAAGGACAATTTTTCAGGTGAGGTTTTCTTCAGTGTAGTGTCTACACTAACACAACTAACTAATTCTAGGTATTTCTTGGACCAACTGACTACGACCAACGTACGTATGAATTACCAGTACTGCTCTGCTTATGTTGTTCCTACTGTCAAGACAATCAGCTGTAGTCAGGCTGATGACCAGGAGCTTGCCTAACACTTGCAAACTTCCACTAGACTCTCCCAGAGGAAGTGGAGACATACAGACACAAACACACAGAGACAGAGAGAGACAGAGACAGAGAGAGATAGAGAAAAGACATAGAAGTTGACCTGGTGTGAGCTTTTAAATGTCAAAGCTTAATCCCAGGGATACATTTCCTTTAACAAGGCCACTCGTCCTAATTTTTTTTTATTATTTTTTGTTTCTTTGTTTATTTTTTTTTAGTTGTTGAAAAAAATTTCCGCCTCCTCCTCGTTTCCCATTTCCCTCCCCCTCCTCCCACACAGCGACTCCTCCCCCCCACTCCCCTCCCCCTCTCCTCTCCCCCTCCCCCCCACTCCATTCCCCTGGAGCCTAGCCTGTTTGGATGCTCATCTTCCCGGACCTGGATAGAAGTGGGAGGACCTTGGACTTCCCGCAGAGCAGGGAATCTGGACTGCTCTTCATCCTAATTTTTTAAATCCTTTTCAAATCATGTCACTTCCTGATGACTAAGCATTTAAACATATAGATCTTGTGGGGCCATTCTTATTCAAACTACCATAAGGCTTCAATTTACCACTTTCTGAAAGTCTATGAAGTGGTTACTACTATAGATGTGTGTCAAATGAGATATATTAAGATTATTTTAATTTATAAATTCCATCTAATTATAAAATACTGCTTTGTTATTCCACAGTGGCACTTTGAATCTATCTCTAAAGAGCTGTTATTTGTAAAACCAGAATAGTTTTCCTTTACTCTTTATGAACTAGTGAACCAAATGATGAATACATATATATTATATATTGATATTTAATAGATGCTAAGTATCATCCTAGGAGGTCTCTGTACTGTAATCTTCTTCACCCAACCTCTATGAATTTGAACTGGCTAGCAAGTGCAATACAAGGCATGGGTTAAACAAATTGAAATCTCACAGTAAATTGACGAAGTCTGTGACGAGTTCATGTCCTAGAAGTAGTAGAAAGGAAATGTTCATTTTCCATTTTGCTGCTAGTTGGGTGTTGCTGTCGGTTTCTACAGGTCACCATTTTTTATTTATTTATTTATTTATTTATTTATTTATTTATTTATCTATTTATTTTTGTGGTTTGTGGGCACAAAGAAGCAATTGCAGTAGGCCATCCTTCTGTCTTCTCTACCCTGCCTCTTCATCTGTCTCCACACCTCTGGCACTGCCGGGAAATGTTCCCAGAGCTTCTGCTTCTATGACTTCATATAAATGTGGGCTCATTTGATAATTCAGTGAGCTCTCCCTATGATCAAATCTCTGTGAGAGATCAGTGAGCCTGGTCTCTCACCTTGAGGCTCAGGGAATATAGCTGAAGTGGGGAGATGTAAGAGCCAAAGGTTAAGGAAGAGCTCATTACCAACGTCTTAGGGCAGCACCTAGCTGTTGCGCATCTCCTGCCTTCTAATAGCTTTGGTTACCTGCAGAGCTTCAGACCAGCCAGACTTTCAGGGTTTCAGGATGACTGCCTCAGTTTTGTTAACTTGATAGGAAGGCTCAAGAACTTCAGGGAATATTTCACTTACTATTGTCAGTTTATTAGAACATAAACAAACAGCTGGGAGAAGGGGTATAGAAGTCAGAAAAGCATGCACAATTACCAGGATGCTTTCCTTTCAGCTGCTTGCTGCTTTCTTTGACTTAGAAGGTCTCCTTGATGGAGGAAGGTCATTGGTTAAATTAAAAGAAACTGCTTGGCCCTCATTGGTTAGAAGATAGGTGGGAGGAGTAAACAGAACAGAACGCTGGGAGGAAGAGGAAGTGAGCTCAGACTCCACAGCTCTCCTCTCAGGAGCAGACGCCTCAGAGAGACGCCATGCTCCCAGCTCCCAGGCAGACACACGCGATGAAGCTCCGACCCAGGATGGACGTAGGCTAGAATCTTCCCGGTAAGCGCACTTAGGGGCGCTACACAGATGATTAGAAATGGGCTAGTCCAGGTGTGAGAGTTAGCCTAGAAGAGGCTAGATAGAAATGGGCCAAGCAGTGATTAAAAGAATACAGTGTCCGTGTAATTATTTCGGGGCATAAGCTAGCCAGGCGGCCGGGGTGCTGGGAACGCAGCCCCGCTGCTCCTATTACTACATCTCCTGAACCCTTATCATGCATGGATGTTTCCCTGGGTAGGCATGACTGGTTGAATCATTGACTACTGCCACTCTGTCAACCTTCATCCTTCTCTTTCCTAGAGTTCAGGCTTGGAATCGACTCTGTCTGGTCTTTCTGGCAGCAATCTCCAGTCCCTGAACTGTCTTGTACCTTTCTCATGGCTCATCTTATTTGCATATAAGAGGCATCTCTTTCAGCGGTTCTGAGCTGCTTTATTACCCAGACTGGGAACAAAGATGAAATAAATACTTATATTCAATTTCCTTTTGGTCAATACAACACTGTCTCTTAATAACATATACCAGTTATGTTTATTTTAATAACTGAAATATTTGGAAATATATCTACCATTTAAAAAATATTTGCTCATGGGTTTATTCTGCTTTGTTTCTTGCCTAGTGGGCTTTTATTTTTATCCTCCCTTGTCAAGCCTCTTTGATCTCCGCTGTATAGATTTTATCCAGGTTGCTCCTGGTTTATAATGCCTATTGTTTTTTACTGATCTTTGCACACATTATTTTCTTCTATAGAACTTTAAGGTTGAATAAAGCCTTAATCTCTTTCCAGTATGATAAATGAACATTCAAACATTTGTTTTAAGCTTTCTTTCCCTACTTCCTTTAGCATTGTCTATGTGTGTTAGTATTCAAGACCCTATCAAGCCAATGTATAAATTGGAAAACCCCAGACCAGCATTTTCAAGATGTTTTGTTCTTTATATATTTTCTTTATATTTTTAAAATTGGAGATCTCAGAAAGCATGTTTGTGATTAAATGTATGTAGCACAAATTTTAATAGGTCTTAGTAATAAAATTCCAGAGATAGATGTTGGGATTCAAACTGAAGATCAGAAAAACAAAGCAGTCAAGCCACTAGAGAGTTCTTATCTCTACCAAGGCTCAGACAAAGGGGCGATCCTGTCCTCAAAGTGACTGCAGACGGCAATGCTGTCCATCAAATTTTAGACTTCATTGAGCTCTTGTCTCCTCCTGCCTTATATTCCTCTCTCTTCCCAGCCACATCAGTCCTGTCTCCACCTCCCTTCCTAGTGCTGGGATTAAAGGCCTGTGACTTCCAAGTGCTGGGATCATCTCCCTTTGTGTTCTTTTTCTATTTTTAGACACATTCAATCTCATGTAGCACAGGGTACCCTTGAGTCCTGGGATTAATGGTGTGTGCCAGCACTCCCTGGCCTTTAGTGGGCTTAGCTCTGCACTCTGATCTTCAGGCAAACTTTATTAAAACAAATGAAATATCACTATAAATATAAAAAAGTATTATTTCTTTTCTTACCACAATCATCTGGAAGACAGTTACCTTCTGTTGCTTTGAAGTTATTTTCTTGTTTCCATTTTATTCTATTTTATTATTTTTGGTTCATTGAGACAGGGTTTCTCTGTGTAGTACTGGATGTATTGGAACCCTCTGTGTAGACCAGGCTGGCCTTAAACTCACAGAGCTTCACCTGCCTCTGCTTCCCATGTGCTTGTATTAAAGGTAAGCACCACCACCATCTGGCTCAGTTTTATTTTCTTAGTTGAAAATTCTTTAGTTTTTCTGACAATATCCTTTTGGGAAGAAAGACAGAATATGAATTTTGTGTGATTATTATAAAGTTATTTTTTATTATTTCATTGTATGCCAAGTACACATATATTTTTATTCTAAATATGTGAATTCATATTTTATATATTTGTAGGTCTTCTAAGAATTTTTAAGACACTATTAATTTTAAATATGCCTTATTTTAAAGTTAATTTTTAGTAAGGGTGAAAGTTTCATTATGTCATTTTCATACACACTCATCATGTACTTTGTTCTTACTTGGTCCTACTGCTTTGGATAATCTTTCCTGTCCCGTGCTGCCTTCCTGCCACATCTGTACCATATTCATATGTGTGAATTTTATGACTAAATCTAAATTCTGAAAACAAGAGCAAATGTTTTATTGCTTTTCTTTTTCAGTACTTTCTGGTGCCCTCCCCCATGCCTTCTTCACATGCACAGTGCCCTTCTACTTCCATGTCATATGTTTTTGCATAAAAGATTAAGCTTTATGCTTGGCTATCTGAATATGACTTGTATGCTTAATAGCTCTATAGTTCCTTTTCTTTTCCCCAAATGTTGTATTTACTTTTATGGCTGAATAAGACTCCATTTTGTATATATATAGGAGATTATTTCTACTTATTCATCTGCTGATGAGTATCTAGGCTGGCTCCATTAGTTGGGAAAATTTTCTTCTATCATTTTGTTGAATATATTTTCTGTGCCTTTGAGTTAAGAGTTCTTCTCTTTCTTCTATCCCTATTGTTCTTAAGTTTGGTCTTTTCATGATGTAAGCATTATGTTTTAAAGAGACATTATCAATAAAAAGTCTTTTTTATTGTTGAAATATTTCAAATTTTGTATAAAAAGAAGAAAACATATGTCTTATTTTTTTCCAAATGTGACAGAAACTAAAATTCATCTAAAAGTGAATACTGTGTTTAATTTTTATGGTACACATTTCCAGCCTTTTATACTATTTAACAATTTATGAAGAAGCACTGCAAGAATGATAAGAGTTTTTTCAATATCAATTATCTCAGCAGACACCTGGTCATATCCCCATTTGCCAAGTGTGTCTTAAAGTGATGCTTACATTTTAGTGCATCTAACTTTTGTAAGACTCCATGTAGGGCTCTTATAATCTCTGTCATAATGACAAGGAAAGACCCTCACAGCATCAATTGACTTTCTTAGACCTACGGACTACAGGCAGCACCTCTAATATTAGCTTCCAACTTGAAATATGAAACAAAGAACAAACCAAGATGATCTTACAAGTGTAAGACAGGACTTTTCATATCATCCCATTACAGTGACTTTGAAAAATCAGGTTCACAAGCTGAAATCTGAGATCTCCAAAAAGTACTTAAATCTATTCACTATTTTTGTGTTTATGTTTTCCTTCTCCCAGACTGTATATTGATCTCCAAATTCAAAACTATGTGTAGATTACTGCAGCTCTCAGAACCACCTCATCAGAGAACTTTCTTTGTGCAGTGAACAGTGGTTAGCATAGAAACTCACAAGTGTTCAGACGTGCAAAGAATAAGTATTAGTGTAGTTCTTGGCCACAAAGGGGACATCTATATTACACCATTTCCCAAGGCTCAGTGACCACTGTATAAGAAGGAGGGGATGAGAAGACTATATGAGCCAAAGGTTTGGGAGGACCAGAGCTAATCAATGTCTTCTAGGCATAATTCATGAACTTGCAGGAGCTGTATCTGCTTGTATAAGCCCTGCACAAGATGAAGCTAACTAACATTCTAGTACAGAATGGGGAAAGGTTCATGAACATCTTCGTCATATCAGAGGGACTTGGGTAGTTGATGTTTTATGGAGGATGGAGGATCAATTTGCTTTAAGAGTGTGACTATGAAGAGGTCGTTTATGCTCCAGTAGATGGCTCCACACTTAGGAGCATATGAGCAACATATATTGGAGTCAATGTTGTTCAAAGAACAACACAACATTGGATAATGGGGAGATGGTAGTAGGTCTGGGAAGAATTTAGGGTGAATATGATTAAGATTTCCTTTATGAAGACAGGTGGCACACAACTTTGATCCCAGCACTCGGGAGACAGAGGTAGGTGGATCTCTGTGAGTTTGAGGTCAACCTGGTCTATAAAAGCTAGTTCCAGGTCAGGCGCCAAAGCTACACAGAGAAACCCTGTTTCAAAAAACAACAAACAAACAAAAGATTTACTTTATGAAATTCTCAAAGAATTGATAAAATATAGAAGGTACAATTTTACTATAAAAAATAATTGATACTTATATAGGTAGACCAGCAGATTCAGGGAATTGTATAGCAAGCCAGGAACTATCTAGGGAATGTCCAATGTCTATGTTATTGGAGAGTGTCTACATGAACAGCAACGTGATGTATCCATGATAAGCTTTATTATTATTTAGGAACATAACAGTCTGTGCTGGTTCCATGTAACTGTCACATCTAATCAATTGCCTTGCTAGTGATGGATTTTCAAAGTGAAGAAGAGCTTCAGAGAATCGGAATCAGAAATAACTATGGAATTGGACATGACAATAGGAAAAAAAAAGCGTTGACAGAAACAGATGTATAGATTGTCACACTGAATAAAAGAATACAATCATGGGGACGTAAAATTCTTTCACAGATAAACTAGAATGTTTTCTTAATATCTAGACATAAAGAAATTGCAATGCATACACCAGGAAACATCTGTAACAATGAGTAAAGTTTTAACCTTTTTTTTTTTTTGTATTTGGTTCGGAATGTCACATGAAATATTGCCTGTGAACTTGACATTGCCTAAATGGCTATGTGAGTTCAATGTAACAACATAACTGGGGAGAGCTAACAGTCTTAGACTGGCTATTTCCTCTAACCATACGATGAAATACGAGGCTTAATCGAACGCAGAATGGGAAGTCTTCTGGATGTTGCTGTTGTTCTTGTAGGACTGCTGATAAGAAAGTTGCACAGGGTTCACTCTCAAGGTCCCCCTTTTGTGTGGACTCACAGAAGAAACACCTGACAAGCTTTAAAGCGTGGCCTGTTATGATTCTCATGAATGATTGACCTTAAAATTTTTTGGACATTATATGTATAATAAGCCATTATGTTTCTACCGTTTCTTCGGATATCAGAAATTTCAAAGCTAAAACTTAAAACAAATTTTAATAGCCATGCAGCCTCTTATTGGATTCAACGTTTTGCCCTCAGTCCAACAGGCAGGAGGCCTGACTTCATCCTTCTTTCCTGTCATCCCATGATTTTTTCTTGGCCCTGAATTTCTTGAGCTATCTAAATTATTTTGAAAGCATGCAGGGTGTAATTACCTGAACAAATTATGTGCCTTTTTTCCTATCAAAGCTTATAAGCATGATACGCAGCAATAAAGAATAAATTACCAACTATGCCAAAGTGACATACCGGAAAATCACATCCCATTTTTTTTTTGAGTATGTACTCCAAAGTATGAAGAATATCAGAAACAGGAGAGTCTTAATTGCATGTTATTCCAGTTATGGAAAGGGATGAAATATGATGATAAGGTATTTCTAATAATAAAAAATCATATATTTTTTTACTCTCATAGAAATTTAGAGTATTGGTTTTTTTTTGTCTTTTTTAGTTTTTGTCTGTTTTATTTTTCTAGTTTTGTTTTTATTTTTTGGTTGGAAGAGAACAAACATGAAGCTGGGTGGGTCGGAGAGTGGGGAGGATCTGGCATGAATTGGGGGAGGTAAAAACATCCTCAAAATGAACTCTCTAAAAAATTTTAAAATTACTTAGAGTTTAAAATTTACAAAATATCTTTATATCAGACAAAATAATGCTTTTAAAAATATATTAATTTTATAATCTGTTTTCCCTAATGTAATCTAATTATGAGTTGGCCTACTTGGGTTTCAATATTAGTCCTTGAGTGTTCATGGTACATAATAACATATGTACACTTCTTTTGTTTAAACTAAATTTACTAGGGCTAACATCAGTGGTGGTGGTTCTGAGTCCAGGCAGCATGGGTGATGATCTTATTGTTTTCAATACTGGCTGGTATTGTATGTATCTGGTGAGGTGGAGAAAATTAGTGTGTAATAATAAACACACGCCAAGTTTAGGAGATTCAAACACCAAAGGTTCATTTCCCACTCTCATTCACATGGTTACTGAAATTGGCTGGGCTCTGCAAGAAGTTGCCTCTATTCTTTGGCCTGGGAGGAGAGAAAAGGGCCTGTCAAGGTTGCTACTCAGCCAATGAAGAAAATGGGCACACGGTCTGCAGTGGAACAGTGGTTTTACCCTGTAAAGATTTGTTTCTTGTACTTGTTAAATAAAATGCTGATTGGCCAGTAGCCAGGAAGGAAGTATAGGTGGCGTGACCAGGTAGGAAGTAGAGGAGGGGCAATGGGAACAGGAGAATTGTGGGAAGAGGAAAGATGTGGTCTGCAGTCATCATCCAGACACAGAAGAAGCAAGATGAGAATGCCTCACTGAAAAAGTTACCAAGCCACGTGGCTAATACAGGCCTCTGTGTGTTTATTTGGGACTAAACAGATGTGCAATCTGGTAGGACAGAAACCTCAGTCAACAAGAGTCAACAACAATTGACTTTCCTAGCTGAGGTGTCTTACCAGCGCTAGAATTGTTTTGAAGACCAAGTGAGGTCTGGGCTACTGAGTCTCCCCTTTCCACGATGGATGGAATGTAGACTGGCTCTATCTTGTGTGGATCTTGTCAGACAACAGCTACTGGGAGTTCATGAGTGTCGTGGTTTATCTTCTCCAGAAGACACTATTTTGTTTCAGTGTTCTTGCTAACTTCCAGCTCCTAGAACCTTTTCTTGCCCTTCTTCCTTAATGTCCCTTGATAGTGTGTGTGTGTTTATGTATGTCATAGATGTTTTCATTTGTGACTTTTATTCTCTGCATTTTAATCAGTTACGAATCTCTACATTAGCTATCAACTGCACACAATCTTCTCTGATGAGGTGGGTCTGACAGCGGTACTAACCAGTGGGTATCGAGATACAAATTTAGAGGGAAGTTTGATATTTTATCTGTTTAGCAAAATATTAGTGCTAGGTTCATCCCTAGGTCCAATGCACTCTTCAGCCATGTGTTTTGGGCCAGATTGATGGTACCAGACACGTATTACCTTTCATGGAATGGACTTTGAATCCAATCAGAGATCAATTGGCTACCCCATGACATATATGCATCACACTGATGGACATGTCTTTCTAAGATGGTAATGACTGTAGCTTGCAGATTTGTAGCTGCATAAGACTGCTGACAGCTCCCCCTGCCATCTTCATAGCAACTTCTGGTACTATGGAAACTAGCCAGTAGAAAAGGAGCTTTCTAGTCAGCACCAGCTTGATTTTTTTTTTATGTCAACTGAACACTTTTAAATATGAACTATATCTGGAATCAACAAAACCCCAAGCAAGCCACTAGGCAAACTATCAGGCACTTCCTTGATTGGATCATTTTAGGCGAGACCACCCACTATAAGTTTTGGCTAACCTTTTAGCTAGTAGCCCAAGTAAAAGAGCATGGAAAAGAATGGTTTTGATTTTTGTCTGTTTGTGCATGTATGACTGTGAGCCACACACATGTCTGGTACCCACAGAAGCCAAAAGAGGGTATTGTATCCTCTGTAACGGGAATTACAGATGGTTGTTAGCTGCTATGTGAGTTCTGGGAATCAAATATGGCTCATCTAGAAGAGTAACCAGGGTTTGTAACTGCTGAATCACCTCTCCAGTCTTCAGAATTAATTTTTAATTAATGTGCACATGGCTTTAAAAGAGACGGCCCAAAATATTCTACACAGATTGTGGATTTAGTAAAACCTAGACTATTATCAGGAGTTAGGATCACAAACAAAACAAAAAACCCAACAACATGCATGACAAAGATTAGCTTTCCTGGTTAGTAGTAATAATATTTGTGCACTGATTTTAGGACTTAAAATGTAGAACTGTGATAAAAGAGACTACTGATTTTCACTTTAAGTCATGTAACTAAACTGTGTAGAAAAAATAAAGGAGTGCTATTATTCAAAACTGAAGATACAGATGATACAACCTTTCTTACAAGGCTGCTCTATATTTCAAGTATCTTAGCATGGTTCTTTTGCTTGTGTTTTCTTCTTTACCTCTCAAAAATATTTTCTATGGTAGATATCCAATTATTTCTTTTCTGGAAAAATTAAAAAAATTATTAACACATATGTATGTGTACCTTTGCATGTGTGTGTCATGTGAATGCAGATACCTGTAGAAGTCAGAAGTGGGCATTTGATCCCCTGGAACTAAAATTACAGGTGATTTGTAAGCCACCAGATGTGGGTGTTGGGAAGTTGAGTCTTCTGGAAGAGCAGAATGTGATGTCTAATTTTTTATTTATATATTTTTGTGTGCATGAATGTTTTTCCTACATGTATTCCTGTGTACCATATACATGCCTGGTGCCCATGAAAGTCAGAAAAGGGTATTAGATCTCTGTGGAACTCGAGACACAATTGTATGACACCATGGGAATGCTGGAACATACCTGGGTCTTCTGGAATGGTAACACGTGCTCTTAACCATTGCTGCATCTCTAGACCCAATTTCTTTTCTTTTTGTTGACATTCCTCTGTTAACATTAGGCCAAACCAAAGAAATACAGCCTCAGTAGAAAAGGATAAGACAAATGATTGAGGTATAGAAGAGTAGATGGATGTTCTTCCCTTGAATATAAAGAATTTAGGCACAGGTCCTCAATGAAATTAAGCTTTCTAGCTTGCGTTGTTTTTCTAAAAATAGAGTAATGCCTTCCTTATGATTTATAGGTGTTGTTGGTTGTTTCCTACTCTTTTTCTTTTTTGGCTCTTTGTTTTTTGCTCTTTTGGGGGCCTGCCATCCAGCTCCCAAATAAATCACACACAAATACTTATTATTACTTACAAATGCTGGACCTTAGCTTGGCTTATTCCTAGTAAGCTTTCCTATAATTAAATTATACCATGTACCTTTTGCCTTTGAACTTTTTACTTTTCTTACTTCTGTATATCTTACTTTCACTGTTACTCCATGGCTGACTGTGTGTCTGGGTAGCTGACCCCTGGTGTCCTCCTCTCCTTGTTCTTTTGCTCCTTTCTCTTTTCCCAGATTTATCCTCATATTTGTTCTTTGGCTCTGCCAGTCTTGTCCATCCTTTCTCCTGCCTTGCTATTGGCCATTCAGATCTTTATTAGACCAATCAGTTGATTTAGACAGGCAAAATAATACAGTTTCACAGTGTTAAACAAATGCAATATAAAAAATGTGACACTTCTTTGCATGACTAAAACAAATGTTCTCCAGCATACACAAATGTAACACACCTTAAAATAATATTCCACAAAAAATGACTATAGAAGTATTTGATTTTTACTTTTGATCCACTTTTGCACTGTTCTGTCTAGAAATGATCTGTGTTCTGTAGAGACCTAAGGGCTAGGAAGTGCATTTTATAGAGCTGTGAGACTTTTGGGGAATTAAATAAAGCAATTCAGAGAAAGCAGTCAACCTTCAGCTGATCCCTCTAATAAGTTGTTCTTTTAATATTTGCAATATGCCATGTTTCTCGAAGATGAATATCAAGTGAATATTCTATTACGAGAATGATATAATCAACCTGCAATTTTTCCCTTGCAGGGGTCTGGGGAACAACACAAGTTAAATTTCAGAGTATATAGAATGTTCTAATAGTTCTTTGGAGTCAATGATAGGCTGAGTCTGAGTACTTTGCCAAAATAGCAGGCTCTTGGCATTGGTGAAACACAGAACTCTGTGGTCTCATGTATTTTTGTATGAGAGAGACTTTTCACCTTGATATGCCCCAGTTTCCATGGTGACTTGGTATACCATTGGTCTTTGGCACAATAGTGGAATAGAAGCATATCATGTTAAATAAGACACCGCGACTCAGCTACAAACGCTTTGCTTCCTGATTTATGAGGCCCAGCATGATTGAGGGAAAGAATTTGTAAGTGGCAATTAGAGGCACAGAGGTAAAGAATTACCCCAAGATTGATTTTTTTCAGTGAAGTGCAGTTAATGGAGCATGTAAATGAAAAGGATTTTCCATTCTTTTCCCTGGCTGGTGTATCTTCCGATTCAATCAAATAAGATTGCAACATGCCTTCAGCTTTCTACATAAGCTGACAAAGGTAATTTAGAATAGAGCTTTCAGATGAGAGTTGGCTACCACTGCCAGGGTTTCCATCTTCATGAAGGGGACACAACGGTAAGTGTCTTCTCGAGCTGATTGATAGGCACAAGGAAGCTGGAACAAGGGTCAATCTCCAAGAAACAAGAAAAAGCTGTGCTTGTTAAATGGGGCAGAAAGATATCTGCTGTCCTCTTGTGAGTTTTCTGTCTAATTTAGTATCTGTGAAGAACCATGTGTGGTACATGAAATTAGATACGTATTACCAATGTAATATGCATGCCTCGTTTGAATTGTGACGTTTCCATTGAACTGCGCCCACAGTGCTCCACGGCCAACTTACAAATTCTTACTGATTAGATCACCTACGATTGTAAATCATTGATATTGAACCTGGAAAGGAAAGGGATTTTTCTGGTCTAAGGGCTATAGTACATGCCGTGATTAACAGAACGATTGAGTTTCAGATCCTTGTTTTTATTCTTGAATGATTCCCATTTCTATCATGCAGCCTCTGTCCACAAAGCTGAAGGTAAACGCTGTATGAGACAGAGTATAGAACTCATGTTTATTGCACAACATATTCCTCCTTCCATTCCTTCTGTTCTTAGAAATATTTATGGCACCATTACTTATTCAACATGGGCATCACTGTCTGCTATGGAAGAAGACAAAACGAATAACTGAGTAATTTTGATGTGGTATATCTGGACATGAACACATCATTTCTATATGGAAAAATTAAGGTTGGAAATACAGTAACTATCAGATTAGAGGTGAGGAAATAAAGATTTCACATCAAGCACAAAGGGAAAATATTCCAGGCATAAATAATGAACAGTGATAGAAAGACTTTAAGAGGTATGGTATTTGCAGTTGAATAACTCTGCCCCAAGGAAGAACTACCACAGGGCATGATGACGTTCACTTTCCCACACTGCTAATCTGCTTGCCTTGCTGATTTGACATTGTAAAAGTGGATAGACTTTTAAGACAAAAAATACCATTAGAAAGAAGTAGTTGGTATTAAATTTCTCCTTGGCAAAATTCTCAGGTACCTCGATATGGTAGGTATATTGATAAAGGATGTCCAAGCATTTGCTGTGGATGCAAAGATGGTTATCAAGTCTGTGGGTGAGACATGCATTGAGCATAAAGGGTAGGCAGGCTGAAGTTATTGACTTGGTCTCCTGACAACAGGTCTTAAGCTCCTAGATAACCTAAGTGTGTAGCATTACTAAGCTAAAGTTACTATCTCACAGTTAGAAATAAAAGTTTAGGTTGCAGAAAAGTAATTGAGACTGCAGATATAAATTTGAGAGTGTTCATCATATAGTTGCTAGTTAAACTTTTAGGGTAGTAGGTTGAAATACCCCACATATGAAACTGTAGAAAGCCACAGAATATGATTTGTGGTAAGAGAGAAAAAAAAAAAACCCGAGACTGTAACAACTGTCATTAGTCCTTATCAACAAAAAGCTATTTCTCAACTCCTCTTCATGACAGCACCTTGATTCTCATTGGGGTCTTGGTATATTTTCCCATCACATCGCTGGCATGTTTCCTATGAAACCTATTCAAACCCAGCTACAGGGATGCGCTGGCATGGTAATAGAAGGTAATTCTATCCTGCTAGAGTAAGAATTGAGTCAAGGCCCACTGTAATCAGAACATGGCATTTTCAGAGAGATGGGATTTGTTTAGGAAGGGGCAAAGACCTAATTAAATGTAATTAGGCATGATGGGAAATTTGCTTGAGGTTTCTGGGGGAAAAATCTCCCGAATGGCAATCTTCGTGTTCAGAAAGGTGAGGTAGGTAACGTTACAATAGGAAGTGAAATTGATAGCAGAGAAGAGAAGGGAAAGAAGTGGGTTGCCTGATCAAATCAAATCTGAAATCAACTTTCACTAGGAATCTCGGTTGCTTTAACTCATACTTCGTTCTTATGTAGGCCAATTTTAGTTGCGTTTTCCTTTGTTGGAAAGAGACTGCATCTTAACTGATAAAAATGCAAATGGTAATCCAATACTGGGTAGTCAGACATAAAATCATATCCATAAAAACAACAGTAAATGAAGCTAAGTTAGTAGGTTGTGTTTATATATTTATGTATTTATATACACATATGTGAAGTTAATAATGGAAGAGGATATGGATTTCACAGGGAGTAAGTGAGCTATGAGAGGGGAAGAACGAAGAAAAGGAAGGATATGATATAATTATTTTGAATTAAAACACTAGAAATTAAACTTAAAGATACCTAGGATGAAGAATATAGATCATACCATATTGCACAATTCATGGAATGAGATTTGATATTACCACAATAAAAGTTATTATGGAAGTTGAAAATGGGTAATGTGCTCAAATATAGTAATTATTTCACTCTTTATGTTGTCTTAGCTAAGGCTTCGCTTGTTGCAATGAAACATCATGAACAAAAAACAAGTTGGGGAGGGAAGGGTTTATTTGACTTATATTTCCACATTGCTGTTTATCACTGAAGAATGTCAGCTCAAGAACTCAAACAGGGCCGGAACTTGAAAGCAGGAGCTGATGCAGTGGACATGGAGGGGTGTTTCTGATTGGCTTGCTTTCCCGTTTTGCTCAGCCTGTTTTCTTATAGAACCCAGGGTCACCAGCCAAGGGATTGCTCCACCCACATCCCTACCCTATTGATCACTAAGTGCCTTACAGCTGGATCTCATGGAGGCATTTCCTCTGCTGAGTTTACTTCCTCTCTGATGACTCTAGCTTGTATCAAATTGAGACACAAAGAACAGTCAGTACATACATCTTAACTTTTTTATGGTATACTTTAGAGTTATAAAAAAAAGATACAGATTCAATAAAAAAAGACATCAAGCACAGAGAACTGAGGTCAGTGTGGGTTCAGGGATTGTGGTTCACTCCTGATATTTGCTGGAGCAGACCCAAATGATTGAAGGAATCTAAGTAAATTTCAGTGGAAGGAAAAATAAATAGAGGTAAGAAAAATGAAGACAGCTGGTACAATAAGAGAGAAATTTTTATTTTTAATAAATAAAGTTTTGAATCACTGGCACCTAGGAGAGCTGAATATCTGTCCTCTCCACATATGGGAGACTGAGTGAACATGCAGACATTTTGGTACATGCTTCTTTTTGAACAAGTGCATAAAGTTGGGTGTGGTGACTCATGCTCATAATCTCAGTAATCAGACCACTGAGGCAGGAGGGTTGCTGTGAGTTTGTGGGCAGTGTGACCTGCATAGTGAGTTTCAGAACAGCTTAGGCTAAAGAGTGAGATGCTCATTCAAAACAAAATAACGGAGAGAGTGTAGCAGCCTGTTGAGGGTAGAGATGACTAAACAATGATGGGTTTAAAATAGACACAAACTAGAATTACTTGAGAAGAAGAAACCTTACTTGAGGAATTGCCTCCCTCAGATTGGCCTGTGGGCAGTTTCTTGATTAATGATTCATGTGGAAGATCACCCCCACTGTGGGTGGTGCCACCCCTGGGCAAGTGGTCATTAGCTGTATAAGAAAGGAACCTGAACAATCCTTGGGGAGCAGGCCATCAAATAGAGTTCCCCCAAAGTTTCAGCTTCAGGTCCTTCCTCAGGTTTCTGTGTTGAGTTCCTGTTCTGACTGTCCTTGATGGATGATGGACTATATCCACTAGGACATATAGAACTTTTCATCCCCAGCTTGCTTTTAGACTGTGTTTTGTCACAACAACAGGAAGGAGATTAAGACAGTGATACATGACTTACACAGAAAAATATAAAGTTAGCATTTTAAAATGAAAGTTAAGAGCAAGCACTTAATTTCAATCACATTTATCTGATTATCTGCTGCCATGAAGTGGGCTTTCAAGGAGTTCTAGATTAGTTGATAGTAAGATGTACCACTAAGTCACTTGTAATTTCTTATTAACATGTCCCACATCCTGGCTTGGAGAAGCAACAGCGAAAGCTGAGCACTCTGCCTCTAAGGACTTAGCCTTCCTTTGACATTTCCTTTTGGATGCTTTTAGAAAAAGATGTTTATGTACAGGATGTCTACCCCACTTTTAATGTCCACCCCCTTCCATAAAATTCCAAGAGTCAGTTTGTAGTGTTTGCAAATGAGAGGAAGTGTGCACCATGAGGTGTTCTTCACTTGGGAGGAAAGAGCAAGCAGAGGATAAGACAGCATCAAGAGAGAGGGTGGTACAGTCAGAGCAGTATACATACATTAATATAGAAATATGATGAGAGAGGGTGGTACAATCAGAGCAGGATACATACATTAATATAGAAATATGATGAGAGAGGGTGGTACAGTCAGAGCAGGATACATACATTAATATAGAAATATGATGAGAGAGGGTGGTACAGTCAGAGCAGGATACATACATTAATATAGAAATATGATGAGAGAGGGTGGTACAATCAGAGCAGGATACATACATTAATATAGAAATATGATGAGAGAGGGTGGTACAGTCAGAGCAGGATACATACATTATAGAAATAAGATGACGCCAACTAATGTGTTCAATTACTATGAGCTGACACCTGTGGTAAAACTAAGCAATAATTGAATTGTTTTTAATGTTGAAAAATTGTATGCATAATATGTACTACAAATGGTTATATTATTATGTATACTTGTTTGCAATCTATGCAAAATTGTCAGTAAGATAATTATAGTCAAATTGTGTGTCTTTTTTTGGTTCATATAAAATCTGTTATCTTTTCTGTCTTTTTGGGTTTTGTTACTATATTTAGATTTTTTTCTGTTTTTGTAATTATAATATAATTTCTATCATTTCTCCCTTTTGTTTCTTCCTCCAAATTATCCCATATATTCCTCCTTGCTCCTTTTCAAATACATGGCCATTTTTGCATTAGCTTTGCTACTTGTAAGCACACACACACACACACACACACACACACACTAAATATAATCTGCTTAGTCTGTATAATGTCATTTGTGTGTATTTTTATGGTTGAGCATTTGGTCTTGGATAACCAGTTGGAGTGCTCTTCCTTGGGGAAAGCTATTTCTCAGCTCTTGGTATTCCTTGGTCGCCTGTAATCCTTTGTTCAGGGCTGTGGCCTTATGGCCTTTCCTTATCCACTTTGACACACCTGCTGTTGTTGTCCTTGTTCTGCTCATGTTCTGGCAGTCATAGTGGTGAGACTCTATGTGTGTAGCTTCTGACATTAGGTTGGGACTCTGTGCATAACTTCTGACATTATTAGGAGACACAGATACAGCAAACTTCCTCATCTTCTGGCTCTTACAATCTTTCCACTCCCTCTCCAGCAATGTTCCCTGAGCCTTAGGGGCAAGAGTTGTTTTTTTAGATGTATTCATTGGGACAGTTCTCCACAACAGTTGTATGATTTGTTGTATATTCTGTAATGGTCTCCGTCTTCTACAAAGATGAGCTTATTTGAGGTGGGGTGAGAATTACACTTACCTGTGGATATAAAGACAAATGTTTTTAGATTGTTGCTAGGGAGTATACTGATTTAGTAAAGAAGCTATTGTAGGTCTTCCTCCACGATCCTGACTACAGGTTGCCAGTACCAGAAATGATTTCCCTCTTGTTGAGCAGGTCTTAAATCCAATTAGAAAGCTGTTGGTTGCTGCCAAGGCATGTGTGCCTCTACTGCACTCGCAGGGTTATTGTACCATGTTCATCACTGTCGTGTTTCATGGCCGTCACAGGGGGGTAGAACTCTTGGTTGCTTCCCTCCTTGGCAAGCTTGCATGGTGCCCTCTGGTACCACACAGCACTAGCCTGTATGCTTTGGGAGTCTCTTGGATAATGCTGACCAATAACTCAAAAGAAGGCTTCTCATGCCTGGTGTTGGATTTTTGTTAGGTGATACATGGCTCTTAGAGGGAACATCATCAGCCCATGTAAGAAAATCTCATGCAAACGATATCTGAATGTTCACATACAGACTTAAGTGTATTATAGCTTTTTAAAAGGTAAATAGCTAATAGAAATATTCCTCATGACCTTTTCAGAAGTTCTTATTGTTATTTTGTAGTTTTTTCTCTAAATAACTATTTTATTAGTCTTTTCAAATTAGTCTTTTTGTCAATTTTATTAGTGTTTATTAGACTATTTGGTAAAATTTATATATATATATATATATATATATATATATATATATTCCTGCCTAAAAGTAGCCTGAAAAAAAAGATTTTTCTATTGTTTACTTGATATCAGTTGACATCTGTACACATGTTGCTAAGGTCTGAAATTACTTTTATCTGGAACATTGTAAGTAAAAGACAGTTTAGTATGTAAATTTTTGGTGATTTAGGATTTTTCTGCATCTCAAGGCCTAATAAATGTGACCATACATATCAAAAGGCAGGCAAATTCTCCAAGCATAGTTTGAGAGAGAAATCTTGCCTGAAAAAAGCAGACTAACTCTATGATATATTTGATTAATGTGTCAGAGTTGAGACTAAGTTTTTCTTTCCAGAGCTCCAGGAGATTGCAGGCTGGGATATTTTCAGCTTAAGAGTCCCTAAGAAGAATGAGTTCATAGACATAGGGGTCATCTGGCTGTGAGGTTGAGACTGGCAAGCACATTTGTCTAAGTGTAAACTTAACCTCTGATTACCAAATTTTCTTCTTCTTTTTAGGTGAATGGCAGCAACTTCCTTTAACAAATGTTTCATAAAACGAGCAGTTATCAAAGGCTTCATGGTTGAAAGTTCCATTCTTTGTGATTAAAAAGAAAGGTTAGTTAAGCAATTGAGTATTAGAGAGACATGCTTTGATCACTCTGATGAGAAACAGAGCTTTTACTGACTTCAGCTCAACTAAAACAATTGCTTTGGGGGCTTGATTCTATGTCTCAGAGTCCAAGGCTCTCCTTGGCCTTGAAGAAATGGGACATGGATGTTGAAAAGACAATGAATTTGTGTTTTATTTGCTGTGCTTCCAGATGACCATATTTTGTTAAGGTTGTCTCTTAGTCGTCCTTTTAAAACAACTCTCTCTCTCTGGAGTCTAGCACCCTTGCTTTTCTGTAGCCATTCAGCCTGGGACTAGTGATGGCTCCCCTGTAAGCTCAATGCCCTATTTTTCTGTGCACATTGCTTGGCCAATGACTATCAAACTCTTCTTACTCCCAGCTTGCTCTGCTCTGCAGGTTCGTTAAGATCCCAGCTGACTCCAATGGCACAATATTCACTTAGTGTGGTTTCAATGACGAGTGTTTTAAAATAAACATCGGCAGGGCCATCCTTAAATGAGTTTAATGAAATAAAATTTTATGCTCCATTTCCACCATCAAGGCCACCACCCACACAGGGTAAAATCGACTAATCTACATTTCCACAACAACATCCTAACACTTTAAAATCAGGGGTCATCCACACTTTATGTAGATCTTACCCTGCGCATTTCATTACTTGTTTCTTGGTTCTTACTATAGCTCTTTAGACGATGGGATGAATATTTTGACATTTTTCTCACACTAATATATCTTGGGGAAAATCCTGAACAGGGCTGAGTGAAAATGTTTTTTTTTTTCCCATTGTTTTGAGACTGACAGGGTTAATGATGCCTCTTGGGACACACAATTGGGTATGTGTGCATGTGCACATGCTCACACACCAATATTCTGACAGAGATATGTGTAACCTATGTGCTGGAGGTGGCAATGAAGAGCGGGTCTGTCCACCCACTCATATACATGTGAAATTTGAGCCCACAGATCCTGGACTGGAGATTTTCTCCTGACCAGCTCCACAATTTAACTGATGACAGCAAGGTATTTCTTAAACTGAGAAAAATCCCAAAGAGTTTGATGGAAGACAAATCTGGCAACCCCAAACATGCAAATTGCCTTTGAGTTCTTGTACATCTTAGTCCTCGAGTTTGGCCTGTGTGTAGCCGAAACGATTGCCAATACAACATGTTGACTGAGTTGCAGTTGGCAAGTAGCCTCTTCTTGATGGAAAGCAGATGTTGGGTGTTTCTGGATGTGATTTTGACCACCTGATTAGCATTGTACTCTTCAGTGCAGGCCTGTTTTGCAGAGAGCCTGTCTACAACCATAGGAACAGTAAGGAAATAAAGAAGATGTCCCAGCTAGAGGCTTGGCGCTGTTCAGTGGTGTCCTTTGGAGGAGGATGATGTAAAGAACAGAAGAAATTTGGAGCCCCAAGATAATTTCCCTCTGGGTAAAAAAGAAACGAGAGCTATTTTGGAAGACAGGAGGTCAGTTTCTTAGCACAGTTTGACAGATTCTTCAATTTTTACTTTGTTATTTATCCAATGAGTTGAAAACCTACGTCTGCACGGAGACCCATATGTGTGTAGCTCTTATAGCAGATTTATTTTTAATTAAACACAAGACTTACCATGATGTCCTTCCATAAGTGAATGCTAAGGTACTTCTACAGGTTATTGTTCTGCACTAAAAAGAATGAGCACAAAAGAAATGGAGGATCTGGAATGTACATGAAAGTGAATACAGCCGATGTGTAAGGACTCTGGACTGCATGATTCCACCTACACAACATTCTGGAGATGAAAAGCTCTGGACACAGGGAATGAATCTGTGGTTGCTAAGGATTAGCAAGGATGAACAGGCATGTTTTCTAAAGCATTCTAGGGCACTAAAATGTCTACACAGTAATATAAGGGTGGGGGTATTTAATTATCCATTTATCTAAACACAGAGTGTACAACACCAAGGGTGATCCTCAGTACCAACTGCAGATTTTGGACAATAGTAGCCTGTCCTTGTAGGTTTATGAAATGTAACAACGGTCCTTTGGTGTAGAGTGAAAGACTGTGTGTTTTCTCCGTGGTGAGGGAAGACAGGGATACTGAGGGGTTCTAGTCTTCCAGTGTGCTATGCCTTTGAACTTAAAATGTCTCTAAAACTAATCTCTATAAGAGAGAAAAGAAATGAGGTCTCCACTTCAACTTTAATTGAGTAAGTTAAGCTGTGTCACCTAATGGGTATTTACACTGATAGCCTCTGAGTGCTGTAATGAGTCCACAATGGATGTATCAGTAGCAGAGGCGATCGGAGCTGTGAATGGGCAGTCATGGGTCATTATTTTCTTGTCAACTTCCTTTCAAATGAGAATTTTCATGCCCATCGGAATCAAAGCCTGCCGACTTGGAGGCTCGAGTACACCTCCAAATCTGCTTTTAAAGGTACCACTTAAAAAAATCTGTTGATCTTTTTGATTTTTAAAACGACTGCTCCAATAAGGACTTAGAAGCGGTCTGTCTCTAAGGAGAGAGAATCCACCATGCACAGGGCCTTCCCAGGTGAATAAGAGAAAAAAATTTGTTTTCATACCGAAGACCAAAAACAAACTGTTCTGTGCTGACACTGGATATCTTTGAAACAGTGGGGATTGGGACAGTATTTTCTAAAGCCACTTAGTAGTTGCTAACTGCTTAGTAAAGAAATCAGTAGAAGGAAATATAATAATCTATAGATTATTATACCTGAATTCTTTAGCAGGTAGTATATAATTAGTCACCCCATCTTCACAGAGGATTAAGATAGTTTTATAGTTTCATAGAATAAATGTGTCCTACAGTGATGAGCAACTCACCCAAATCATGGACCTTTAGAAGCATCAGAGACTTTATTGAACTGTCAAGTTGAGTAGGTTGACTCCTGCGTCCTCCCAGTGCTGCTGGCGACTGCTGCAACCTCCAGCAAGGCTTGGCTTGTCGGCCCTGACACTTCCCTTCAGGAGTGGAAGAATATACAAGGCAGCATAAGTTTGGAACAAACGTGTTCCAACATCACATCTCAAGCTGTCCATTCATTTGTCTCTTCTGCTAACTCATCCTATACCATCAACCCTTCAGTGGTTGGAGACAACGTCTGTGGTTACTGTTCAGTTGACATGGTGTGTTAGTGCACAGAAACAGAAGGAGTGGGGAAGACTTTGCTTGGTCTGCTCATACACTTGAGAATCTTTGGACTCTGAGAATGGCCATACTACACTTCTCTCTCTCTCTCTCTCTCTCTCTCTCTCTCTCTCTCACACACACACACACACACACACACATACACACACACACACACACACACACACATTTTAACAACAGACCCAGCTATTTGCCATCTAGAACCTTTTTTTTTTCTCAAGGTTTTACCATGGCTGCTATTAGAGAAAGGTGATATACATTGTAATATATAAGGCATATAGGATAATTTTCCTGGAGAATGGGTTTTTCTATGCTAGACTGATACACAGAAAGATTTAGAGAGCTTTTTGATATGCCCTTTGTGTCATATATTAGGATCTTAGTACATCAAGTCTTGTTGTAGTTGGTGAAATGGTGGTGCTGGTTTAGTAAATTAATGGGTGTAGATTCTCTTCTATTGAGCATGACTTCATTAGCACTATAGTTAACAACATTTTCCATCCTCAAGGAAACTTTTTTTTCAACAGATGAGGACCAGTACAGAAAACCATAACCAATCAAAATGAAGAGTTATGAAGTCCATCCCCAACAGATACATCTATAAAACACTCTTGCTCCCAAGGCTCAGGGAATATTGCGAAAGAGGTGGCAGACAGATCATAAGAGTCAGAGGACCAGGGGTTTACTATGAGACTGCTTCTCCTAGTAAGGTCAGAAATGACACCAACATGGATGCCCACACATGAGCTGAACAAGAATGACACAAATAGTAACAAGAAAGTGGGTGGAGGAGAGCACGGGAGGCCTCAGCCCTGTGCAAAGAACTGCAAGCTGCTGAGGAAACATGAGAGCAATAGAGCAGGTCTTCCTAAGGGAAGGGCAAACTAACTGCTCGTCTAGTGTCAAATGGCCAGTTCTAAAAGCATACACACAAGTGTGTGTGTATGTGTGTGTGTGTACACACAAAAAAAGAAAAGACCACGGATTTGAACAAGAGAAGAGGGGATATATGAGAGGGTTTAGAGGAAGGATTGATAAGGGAGAAATGTCGTAATTATATAATAATCCCCCAAATAAAAATTTAAAAAGGAAAACACAAAACCACAGCCAAAACTATTCTGATGTAAATACCTTCTTTGTTGAAATAATGTTACCTGAACTCTATCACTTCCTTGCTTCAAGTCTGTTAAAGAAACAACCTAAAATCCTCAGCCCAGTTATACCATGCAAACTGTGTTTACTGTTCATAAAACTAGAGACATTAGAATATTCAACTGTGTAGTACTAGGTTGCTAGAAGCAGAAGGACTGGGATTGAACACAGTTGGCAAGGGGAGTATAGTTGTTTATACAGTTCCAGTAATGGGACCTAATCCTCTGAGTCAGTGAACGTAAAGTTGGAAATTGAAAAACAAAATACACTTTGATGTTGAGAAGCAACCAAATGTGTTATGAATTACAATCATAAATTTCACATGCATGTATTTTCATGCAAGTAGGAGCTTGCAGTAAGTTATAAAACATGTGCTCATATAATGTTTAAGGAGTGAAAATAAGGTTTTGGTCTTTAGGAAATTAATACTTAAATTATTTACTACTAATTGCAACTAGTTAAAATCTTCCTGCCTTTCTCAGGGATACACAGTCAGTTACCCTAAAACTCAGCAGCTTGGAGCACTGAGCGTTTACTCCTGCAGAGATTCTGTGACGAAGGGCTATGCTGCTGAGCTGGGTGCTTGTCATTCCAGATTTCTAAGGACATTGCTGTCAGATGTCAGCCTAGAGTCCTGAAAAAGAAAGTGGATCAGTTAAAAAACTGTTTTATTCAAAGTACTGCCCTACTAAACTATATCTATACTCAGATCTCTGAATTTACAAAATAAACGGTATTTTTAGGGAATGGCTAGGAAACTCCAAATGATTCTTAGAGAACATCGAGAAAAGGTCTTGTCTGGGCTACTGTTTTTCTTATTTTTTGGCTCCAATCTTTTGTATAAATGTTTAATTTGAAGTTATTAAAGCCAGAAGAAATTTCAGCTGAAATAGACCAACAATTGAAACAAAAGTAAGAGTATAGTTAATGAATACAATAATTATTTACCAAATTTCTCTTTTTACCTAAACTGACATTGGGCAAGAATGACACTATCACAGCTTTGAAATGAGGAACGAAGAGTGTTTATTTCTAGAATACATCTACTTACAAAGTGTTAGGGTGCCCTTGGTACAGGGGACCAGGCTGTCAGTAAAATTTATCCCACTAGCGATCACATTCTAATTAGAGAGGAAGACAGTCTACACCATGGTAAGGAGAAAATGGGGTTCAGGGGAGCGTTAGAAATGAAGAAAGATGAACTCTCAGAGTTCCAGAGGTGTAAAGGGCTCGTGGAGAAGGTGGCCTCTGAGGAGGAACACTGTCAGAAAGAATAATTCACTGAGAGACATGGGGGTGTTTCCAAGGAAACAAGGATGCTGAAGCCCTGGCCTTTCAGCATTCCGGAATGACAGTGAAATGAAATGTTAGGTGTCCATTGTGGTTAGAGAATAAGAGGGCAGAAATAGGGTTGTGATCATTCACAAGGTAACGGGGGAACAGGAGGGAGACACTGCACAGTACCGAGGACTGTGGCTGCTCCTCTCAGAATTTTCAAACCAGGGCAGTTTGTTTGGATCTTACAAGCTTTACAGCAACGAGTGCACATAGCCGCTCTCCATCAGGGTCTAGCTGGGCTTCCCCATGGTCAAATCAATCTGCTTTCACATATCCCCCAGGTGGGAAAGTCATCAACTCCCGTGTGATCCATGGCTCTAGTGATGTGAGGAAAACCACCTCCAGTGTGATCCATGGCCCGCGTGATATGAGCAACTTAGAAAACTTGTGAAGGTAGAAAAGGTGATCTAATTTAAAATCAACTAAGATCACCCAGGCTGCTATTTGGACTATAAACTAAAAAAAGGAAGATAAATCATATGGTTATTTTAGAATTAAGTAGATCCTGAATTTTAATTTGGGTTTTGCCAATATGAGAGCAAGGAAAGAAATATCTTGATTGAGGGAGCCATTATGGGGTTAGCGAGAAATCTGGCTCTAGAGAAATCCCCAGGAATCCACAAGGGTGACCCCACCTAAGACCCTAAGCAATAGAAGTGAGGGGGGCCAATGTTGACTTGACCTGTAGTCAGACTGATGATTATGTTAAATATCACCATAGAACCTTAATCTAGCAACTGATGGAAACAGAGGCAGAGAACCACATCGGAGCATGAGAATGAGCTCCCAAAGTACAGTTGAAGAGTGGGAGGAATGAGAATATGAGCAAAGAGGTCAAGACCATGAAAGGTACACCCACTGAAATGTTCTACTTGAGCTAATGGGAGCTCACTGACTCCAGCTGGATGGGGAAGGAACAAGAATAGGACCAAACTAGTCCCTCTAAACGTGGTTGACAGCGGCCCCTCTGTGGTGGTCATGCAACTGCCATACTAATCCAAGTTCCTTCTCTCTCCCCTACTCCCATTTCCTCCACATACTCCCCCCACCCCATCCACTCTTCAGAGAAGGTAAGGCACATTGCTTTGAGGAAGGTCCAAGGCAAACTAGGCTGAACAAGTTATCCCACCAAAGAGAATAGTTTCCCCAAAAGCTAGTACTAGCAGTAGGGATGGATTAGTATGTATAATGAAAAAAGATTGTTTTCATTTTAAAAAAATTAAAAACAGAATCCTGTTGCCATAATCAATTAAACCTTCTCTTTGTATAGTATATAATTTATGCAAAGAAATCATAATTAAAGAAAATTTGTAGCAATCATAGATAATTTAAATAAGCTTATCTATTCCTTATAAAATAATTAAATTCAAAATTGTGACCCTTGAATGCATGCTAATGGTGCATTCAAGCACGGAAAATGTGGAAACAGGAAGGTTAAGAATTAGGAACTATCTTCAGCTATATTGTTAATGTAAGACCACCATGGTCTACTTGAGACGGCCTCCAAACAATGATAAAAACAAGTTCTGAATTGTTATAGCTTGTCATAGAAGTCTCCATTTAGTAGTATACCACCCAACTGATATTAGATTTTTATTTAATGTAAAAACCCTATTACATCCATTCTATTATAAAAAGTCAAAACTATAGTAAGGTGAGGCAGTTGGCCAACATTATCATATATATATATATATATATATATATATATATATATATATATATTCTTTGAATTCTTATTTTGCATTCTTGTGATTTTGCTTAATACATGCATTTTTATATATCTCCATATTTGTACAAATCATTAACAATCCAGTTTCTTCAATGCTAATAAAAAGGAGAAAGACTTCAAAATGAAAAAAATTATATAAATTAGGATTTTATACTGACGAATACCTTGCATATCATCATAGAACCTTCATCTGGTGATGGATGGAGATAGAGACAGAGACCCACACTGGAGCACTGGATTGAGCTCCCAAGGTCCCAATGAGGAGCAGAAGGAGGGAGAACATGAGCAAAGAAGTCGGGACCACGAGGGATGCACCCACCCACTGAGACAGTGGAGCTGATCTATTGGGAGCTCACCAAGACCAGCTGGACTGTGACTGAAAAAGCATGGGATAAAACTGGACTCTCTGAACATGACGAACAATGAGGGCTGATGAGACGCAAAGGACAATGGCACGGGGGTTTGATCCTACGTAATGTGATGGCTTTGTGGGACCCTAGCCAGTTTGGATGTTCACCTTCCTAGAAATGGACGGAGGGGGGAGGTCCTAGGTCTTACCACAGGGCAGAAAACCCTGACTGCTCTTTGGACTGGAGAGGGAGGGGGAAAGGAGTCGGGGGAGGGGGAGAAAGGTGGGAGGAGGGGGCGTAGGGTGGGAGGAGGGGGAGGGAAATGGGAGGCTGGGAGGAGGTGGAAACTTGTTTTTTTTTTTTCTCCTTTTCTCAATAAAAAAAAAAGTCTATTTGGTCAGTGACAGAAACAGGAGAGGCATCTTTTGCTATTGTTTTTTAAGTTAACACATATAGAATTGCATCTCAGTCTGCCATTTGTATTTAAATTAAACGAAAATGGTGGTTTATATAGTCAAGGGCATTTTAGAATAAGCACAATGATAGATTATGTAGACATGATTATACTATTACTTTATGATATTAAAAGCTAAAGATATTTATGTATATGCTTAAGGTAGAGTCAGTTTTTAATTATATTTTATGTTTTTTTTTTGTGGTTTGGGAAAAGTCTCTGTATCAAATTTTAAAATATAATCCTGGGGCATGAAAAAACCCAGAAAGAAAAAAAATATTGTTGGCAAGGAAAATATGTTAGAAATTCATGTAAAACATCATTAAGAATCATTAAGATATTATTTGTTAGTTGTCAGAATGGCCAAGGATAAAGAGGATCTTACTTAATATTTGTAGGCAACGGATACTTCATTTACATCACATGGTAAAGAATCAACTGTTAAAACTCAGAAGCCACAAGTGTTTTACCTCTGGGAATTTTCCTATGTAAGTAATTAGACAAGAGCCCAGTGACCCAGCTTGTATCCTGTGGTTGCCACTTGGGGCTAGAAGCAGCCCCTTTCCCCAACTAGTTTCAGATGTGGAGACTGAAGAACCACACACGCTGAGATGGTGGGAAAGGTTTGTAATTCACATAATGGAACCTTCAAAGGAGATAAGGGCAGACACCCAGGCTTGTCTGTGTCGTCTTCACTGAGGAAAGAGGTGATAGGTAGAAAGAGAAGGATAATTAGAGACTGGAGCTGGAACCTGTGTTCTGAGCAGGATTAGCTACCTGCATGGTTTGAATTTCATGCCTACACTAAGAGGCGTTTCTCCAGACCCGCCCAACAGTGTGGTAAAAAAGAGTTACATGTCTCTTGATAGATGCCCGGATAATATCAAAAACTGAGTCAGATCCTACAGCTCACTCTTGTGATCTGACCCATGATGGAAAGAAATGTGCTGTGCTTGCCCCTCCCCACAGCCTGAGTTTGTCTTTAGCAAGATGACGCATATTGTCATCTTGTGGGACCTGAACCCCTAGACTGGTGAAGAAAATGAAAGTTCCTTTGAATACCTTCTTAGTAAGCCTAGAGTTGACTCAGTTGAGAAGTAAAATGAGCACCTTGGTCCCTATTGACAATATCTGGAGCTAATGAGAACAGAGCAAGTTTTGGTGAGGTCTGGAATTGTGCTAAAGTGCCATTTCCATGGTAAGGAGGCTTTGGCCCTCATAGGCCCCACAATCCAGGGCATAATACTCAAATGGCTTTGATAGTTTATCGGCTCAAGGCTTTCTCTCCTGATGTCAGAGGCCTCTGATCTTCCAGAGTGTACCTGAAAAGGGAAGATTCTCATACACATTAATGGTCAACTGTTATACAGCAGCTGGCCTACCATCTCCAGGAGGCAAGAGAAGGATTTACTAAAGGATTAATCCTCAAAGGTGGAGTAGTCTATAGAGGTGCTAATGATGGTGCCTAATGTGTCCTAATGGAGACAATTGAGATAGGTTATAGAGTGTTGCCTTTTTTTTTTCTCCACCAAAATAGCCAATTCAAAGAGGGTCCATTTACTGGTCAATCAAGGGACCTACCTTAACTTGTAGATTATTCAAGAATCAAGAAACATTATTTCTTCAGAGACATACGAATAGCCTCCAATCAAAAACAGTTCAAGGTGGAGCTGCTTCTGTATGTCTGACACTAAATGTAAATTCCTGAGATGTATGACTTAGGTAAGATAAATCTACAACAAAAGATGGCAGGATTCTGGAAATGCATCAGGGCCCAGGACAGCTGAAATGATAATTTGTCAGCAGATGACAGCACCATGGCTCAGTGCCCACTTTGTGTGCCTGCTCACAGCAGGCAGATGGTCCAGTTAGCAAGCCAAGGGCAACAGGGAAGGATCTCAGGCAGAGGAAGTATGGCCCAAGTTATCGTACTTTACATCCAATTGTGCTGCGGTTGCCCCCTCGAGGGCCACATTAAACTGTCACTCAAAATTGATTCTGATGTTGAAATAGATGAATCCAGACATGCACAAGGAGGGTAGAAAAACATTTAACACCCAAATAAAAGGATTGCGTAGAATAGCTCCCCCAAAGGAAGGGACAGGTGTCTTTGTGGTTGGGAGTTGGGAACAGGGCATGAGGGTTCCTCAACCTTGTGTGGGCTCTGACGTTTTCCTTTGCTGTCAAAGGAAGCAGCATTCAAATTTTCTACTTGCTTTGCCTAGATTTGGAGAGACAGAAGGGGACAGGGGAGAAAGAGAGAGAGAGAGAGAGAGAGAGAGAGAGAGAGAGAGAGAAACAGAATGAGAGAGATAGAGAAATATTTGAGAGCAGCCAAACATCAAGAATAAAGTTGGATTTCATATTCTAGAATATTTATTATAATTATATTTACATGAAGAATTCCAAACAACCTAAATAGAAAAGGGGAGGTTTGTGTAAATAAACCTTATAACACCATAGAGTGTATTACTATGATGGCAGAGGTTGTTAAGTAGGGAAATTGAGCTATGCAAAGCAACTGCAGGACCATATCACCTATCTACATGCACATACAATTGCAGGGAATATGGCCATATGCACAGATGATAGCTGTGGTGCCATTTCTAGTGGTAGAAATTGTAATGATTTTTGTTTTGATGTCTGTTATTTGTATTTTCTTTTAATATTCATTAAAAAGATAGATTTATTGCTGTTATTTTATAGGTTTCCCCCCCTTTTGTGAAAAGCCAGTTCTTTCTTAAGACCTTTGCCTCATGTCCTTTCCATCCCTGAGTTCAACACTGGGGTCTGCGTAGCAGAGCTTTGGTCCTGGCTGTGTGCACTTCACTGTTTTGCCTGGTTGGGTTTAAAGATGATCCAGATGGCCCCCAGTGCTCTGCTGAGTGAATTGCTCCGTTGCATGGTCTGCTTGATTCCGATTTACCATGCTGCAGAACATCTTGAATTACTTTTGCATTTATTTTGTAAGTTTATAGTCTCCCCACCCCCATCAGAGGTAGGTAACATTTTTCAGTTCCTATAGCAAATTATCTTCCCTCAACTTTTCAGGGCCTTGCCTAGAAAATCATAACATCATTGTAACACAACTATGGAATCTGGCAATTGGCTAGGGTGAGAATTTGGCCCATCATAAAGATCACTTCATTAATTAATACAGCAGATATTATTTAGAGACAGGAATATCTCAGTGCACGAATGAAAGATAAAAAAATGAACCGTTTTAGAAGCCATTTACACTCCTCAAACTACCATTTCTTTCTATTCAAAGTGAAACACTATTGTTTAAAAATGAAAAATCATTAACCATTGCTTATGATTGTCAAAGTGTTAAAACTACTTTTTCAATCATAGTCACAAGTATGTTTAAAACATGCTAAATCCATGCTTAAAACATGGATTAGAAGGAATTTAAAATGTTTATGTAATACATTTAATAACCAAATAATAATTAAAGGTGGACTGGGAGACACTCTTATTATGTAGCATGAAATTTAACATCACAGTATCAATTAAACACGTAAAAATTAATGTCAGTTATATGCATAATCTGTAGAACTTACTAAACATGAAAAGTATCCATAAAATTAAACTCTGGCAAAAATAACACCTTTGTGGTTAAGCTGATATAATAGAAGTACAGTCACTACCTAAAATACTAAGCTGTACATCATAAAACTTGTTTCTGCATTGCCGGTTATGCAGAACCAATGGGAAGTGCTTTGGAGCAAAGCATGTGACATGACATGAATCACTAACAATTCATCCGTTACGTTGCACAGAGAAAGGCCCTTTAGCTGAGTTGCTCCTCCGTTACTTGCCTTGTAAATGCCCATTGCCAGTGGCCTTACTCAACATCCATAATGCGCCAGCCTTAGTTTAGAAGGACATTAGATTAAAAATCAGTGTCTGTTGCTTCTACCTAAAGACCTATGTCAGTAATCGTTCACCAAGAAGGAAACGAAATCAGACAAGTCCAACCAAGGTCTTTTCCTGGGTGCAATTGACTCCCATATAATTTCAATATCGCTGTGGATCTGCCTGCTGAACACAGACTTCTTCCTCCTTCACTTTCTCTGTCCTCTCGAGACTAAAATGTGGGCACAAGACACTGGAACATCCATGACAATATGATGCCCAGGAAGCAGAGTCACAGAGAACACTTTATGCAGGAATGGTGGAAGCAGTGTGGATGGAAGGAATGGCCATTTTCTAGAGGTGTCCATGGTATCTGAGAGGCAAATGTGGTCATCTGCATGTGGTGCTTATTGCAGAATTGGGTGCGCAGTAAGCCTTTATTGGCTGTGTAATTGTGTGAGCTGTTATCCTTTCAATGAAACATTTTAAAATTAAAAGTCAATGTCTCTTGCTTATATCTAAAGACCTAAGTCATTAATCTTTCACCAAGGAGGAAATGGAATCAATCCCAGGTAAATTCAATTAAGATGTATTAGCCTGTAAAGCTTATACTCAGAGTGTGATGTGGGGCAGAGATGGATTCTCTTCATAAGCCACACTGACCCTGGGTTTGATTTCTAACCGGCTGAAAAACCCACCCATACTCACTATAGCCTACATAGCCCCCTGCAGTGGTGTCCCTAATGAGAACAGAACAGGATTCATCCTCCTAAATCAACTCAGACTCTAAGTTACGGAGACAATCTCTAGTTCATTCAGTGTGAGATAATCTTCATTTTATTCAATTCATTTAGAGAAACTCAAAAGGTGGCTTCCGCAAAATATGTTTTTTTTTAAAGAAACATTTTTGAAGTGGCTCACTAACATGGTTGTTACTTTAGTTTTTAGGTCATTGTTTTGCCATTAAGTATAAAGTCACAACTTTAAAGTAAAGCCTGGCTGTTGTTTATTAGAGAGAGCAAAGGCATTTGAAATATTGCAGAGCCGACGCTAGAAGAACAATGGGATATTCCAGTCACTGCTGCTAGTGTGGGTAGGACATGCTCTCAAGATTTATGTTTGTTTTGAAATTAATTAGCCCAATGTAAACCTTATGTCCTTTTGATTAATTGGTTTCATACTGGCTGACTAGGATTTACATGTATGACGTCATACTGACACAGAACCAGGGCTGCGTGTTTCTGTACCTCCGTGAAGGTAAGATATGCGAAGTCTCCCCATAGGGGTAGTTCCATAACTTTGTTGCTGAGAAAATAAATATGTGTTTTTACCCCTCACGACTTCCCCACTTCATTTTGGGTCAGTTCTGCCACTTTAGAAAAGACCACACGCAATAATGCTCGGGATGAAACAAAAGTTGGCTCATTAAATAGATGTTCCTAAAGCTTCGTGTGTGTGCGCGTGCATGCACATGTGTGTCTTCAGGCACTTAGGTCTTCTGTAACTGGATATATACATATTCTTCGGTATTTTATAATTGAAAAATCTATCCCGAAGCGACTTTCTTTGGAGAAACATGCGTTACTGAGAGCTTTAAGGACTGAGGATGAGAAGAGGAGAGGGGTGCACAGACAGGGGCCATGAGGGAAAGCTCTATCCACCAGATTCCCCCCTTCTGACACTGTACTGTTCCCCAATGGGAACTATTTTTAACTCTTTACAATCTCTAACTGCATTTCTCTGCTAATGATCCCTGCATCCCTAAATAAGACGACATCAGTTTGAAAAGGAAAGATGTCAACTTGCAAGGAAGTTTACCTCACCCAAAGGTGAATTCGGCACCCTGTGGTGAAGAGGCGGATTGTCATTTTCACAGTCTTTATGTAACCTGAGACCTGTCCATTCCTTATTAAGAGCTGATTACATACTAAATGGATGAGTACAATTATATTGACTATGGTATGTACATTAAGCATACATAATTACTTTCAGATGTCTTAAAATGCAAAACCACAATGTTCGTAATGAAGATTACATACACATAGTAAGTATGTATCACTGATAAACTGAATGCATGGCTTGTAGGATGTGATTAATGATTTGTCTTTCAATTTCCCTTTCAACTTCATGCAGAGGGGAAGAATTTCTTCAGCTCCTTAAAAGAAATAATGATAAAAGATAGTCCATGATTCAGTTTATGCAGCAAAGCACAGCCATAATACACAAATTGGCAGCATATGTTCCAAACTAATTAGCAACACTTTAGTATTTTTTTGAACAGCATGACTTACACATCTCAGGGTTATGACTGGTCATATGTACACTGTTCTTTCTTCGTTCACTTTCAAGTGACTATTACCTACCCCAACATGTAATGACATTCATTTGTATTTTATTAAATAAAGCTTGCCCCAAAATCAGAAAAGTAAAACAGTCACACTGGTCAGCCTTACATACCAGGCAGCAATGACCTTTAATCCCAGTAGCCACACTAGCATGCCATAGAAACCAGACAGTAGTGGTGCATGACCTCAATCCCAGAACTAGAGAGGGTTATAAGACAGAAGGAGACAGCTCTCATTTCATTCTGAGGATTCCTGGAGGCAGGATCACCATTATTGAACTGAGGTTGAAGTAAGAGCCAGTGACTGGTTGCTTTGCTTTTTTTGTCTTCAAGATGAACCCCAATGTCTGTCTCTGAGTTTTTATTAATTGTACTTCACCAGCAGGACAAGGTGTACAGAGCGGAGAGGTAAGGGGAACACTGTTTTTGATTGGATGGCTCTGTGCCTTGGGTTTTCACATTTGCAGGCAATTCTTGTAAGACAGTCTCGTTCTAGGGAGTTTTAAACGGGCTCTCTTAGCTGCCATTCCTTTGACACAGGGGACAAACTGTCCACCAGAATAATGACTGTGAGTCTCCTTGAACACATCAGCTTTTTTGAACACGTTGATTTTTTGCTACAAGATATCCTCCTTCCAGAACTTTCAGTAAGCCTTCACACTAACTCTTTCTCGTTTAAGGCCTCGGGAATGGAAGATCATCTTGTGTGATGCAGATACACATTCTTTGCTACAGCTCATGCTAAGCACTTACCCAATGAGAGTAGAGAGCTGGCATCCCCGCTCTGTAAACTAAAGCACCTAACCAAGTTGTCCCTCTCTTAGAGTATATGGTCTAGCCCTACCTTTACAAAGTATCATCTTTTCTCCCTGGCAGTATCCCACTCTGCTGTGGTTTTAACTCCACTATCCTCAGGTTTCTAGGTGTGTAAGCTTTCTGTGGAATTTCTAGCTGTAGGAATGTATTTGCAGCATTTCCCTTTGGAGGTCAGGTCTTCTACTACTCTTTGGGACTCTCCGATCATCCTTGTCACAAAATGACACCATCTATGCAGTTTGACCTTTCTAGCCTTCACCTCTTCCTAGAATCTTAAGAGTTATGAACTAGATCATGACATGGCATTTCACCTACTTAGAGTTGGCCATTTTTATCTTCATGGCTAAAGTTTAAATGTAAACACAGTACCTTGTTGCATGTCTTGCTCATAGAGGTTTCTGATCCCTTCTTTCACACTTGAGTGTAGTTCGTTGCCAGGTATTTTTTTTTTTCTTTTTTAGCTACAAGGTTCAACCCACACTTCTCTTTCTGTCTACTGTCATTAGGACATTTGGTATTTTAACTAAAAGAAACCACCTGAAGTTGGCTTGTGTAACTGTTCACCACTAAAATCTTTTCATGGGAGTGAAAGGCAGGAATGCATTCTGGCTTTACAGAAGGCTTGAACTAGGCATTAGAGAGACGGGGAGTCTTCTCCACTCTTATCTTTTCTCTTTCTCATGTGTGCAAAAATAAACAAATAACTATGTATTTTTTAATCATTCCTTTCAGTGCTCATAACAAAGAGAGAATACTTTTTCTCATGGAAAATGGGTCCTATTAGTCAATTTTTGAGTAGGTCTTACTTTTTTGTTTTAGTAAGGGATAGAAGGTATTGTAGTAGTTGATGCTCACTAGTAGAGAGCTTGTCTGGTCCTCATGGTATTCGATCCCCATTATTACCACTAAATTAAATCTAAATTCAAAATGTTTTATGGGGAAAGTTGCAGCAAAATAGTGCGAGCTGCCCTAAGTCTGGGTTGCCCAAAGAACCTCACAGTGGGTGGGTCCATTTCCAGCAAACTCGTGGTGGATGGCTGTTGTAAGATCTTCCCCAGTTGGCGTATTGGCTGCCATCTTAATGTCACTATTGCTATAGGTTACCACCAATTTTAATTTGTGATTGCTGCTATTACAGCTTACCTCAAATGTGAAAACTTAAATTTATCTTTTTACAGTCAGAAAATCCAAAATCTGAAGTGAGACTTGTTAGGCTATGAAGTCAAGGTATCACGTTGCTGTGTTCCTTCTAGAAGCTCTTGCAGGGAATGCTTCCTTGATGTTTCTAACTTCCGCTGATCATATCATTGAATTCATGGCTCCTTCCACCTTGAAAGCAAAAAGGAGTTGGGTGAGGGTGGGTTAGCTGTATCACTCTGGGATCTGCTCTTTTGCTTCACCGTTTTCTTAATTAGGACGCCCATGATTAAATGGTATCTACTTGCATCTTACAAGACAGTCTTCCCATCCCAAGATCCTGAATTTTACCTGCAAGGTCTCCTTGTCATGAAAGCAACAAACTCATCAGATTCATTGGCATGCTTCTCTAGCAGAGATATTTCTTCATATTTTTTCTCCTCCTTCATTTCAAAGGTACTTACCTATAACTGGTTACTGAGATTGGATATGGACAGAAATAACATTCTAGTCTGCCATGCCCCTCATTTTATTGAAGATTTTCTACACCCCAGGGCCTTGAAATGTGGATCTGGACAAATACACTCAAGAGCATATACTTCACAGGGAGGTGCTAGGAGTTTCCAGTTGTATTTTTGCATGGGCTATGCAGAGTCTAATTGTACCTCTTCTATGAGCTGCTTAAAATTTTTGAGAGAATGTTATGATCATCTAGTGCCTTAGGGTTTTAGAAACTGTTCCAGATCTTCTCCATCCTCTCTCTAACACACATTCTCTCTCTCTCTCTCTCTCTCTCTCTCTCTCTCTCCCTCCCTCCCTCTCTCTCTCTCTCTCTCACACACACACACACACACACTATTCAATTTTTCTTTCTGAGATAGTCTTGTCTTCTAGTTCAGCCTTAGCCTCATGGTGAACAGTATTGTAGAGATTGTGGGCCTGAACTAGTTTGCCCAGCTAGACTAGATTGTGCCTTTTCTGCTGTTTATTCCACTCCTTGCTCAGCACCCAAGGAAAAAAAAAGAATTTGTTTTGTAGGTTGGGGTAGATTCTTTCTAAGCTAAATCTGTAGTTAGTCAGAGGAAGCAGATCATTGCACAGCCCTAGTAATGTCCAAGGGCAAAGGGATTTGATAACCCTAAATGACACAAATATAGGTAAGAGAATGCAGAATGATCAGAAGAAGAATGCTAATTCTGAGTTAAGCATATTGGTCCTAAGTTGAAAAAAAAGGTCATGGGTTGGTGTCATCAATACAGGCAAACCCAGCCTAACCTCCATTAGTGGCCCTGGAGATTGTCACATATTGTAACCTGGAAGCAATCTTGAGGAAATGAGAAAAATGCAAATGACTGAGTTTTTGCCACTGTGTAGGATTGGAATCTAACTAGTAGTTAACATAGAGAAATAATGTTACTGGGCTACACAGTAAGGAAAGCCACCAGTTTAGTGAATTAAAACATCTACTCAATGCCTAGTTCTTAGAGTCAGCAGCCAGGCAGGTTGTGCTTTCTCTAGTTACGGTGTCACAGGGTTGAAATGAGCCTGTCAAGCGGGCTCACTTTTGAAATGAAGGTTCTGGAGGAAAAATTCATTTTGCAAGTTCATTCTTATTGGGACAAAATTCAGTTCCTTTTGACTATATAACCAAGGTCACCTTTTCCCCTACTGCCTTCATCTCGGAGCTCTTTCCTCTCCTAAAGAATGCCCGCTCGTGGGACCCTTTTCCTCCTATTGGGTTGCATCACTCAGCTTTGATGAGGGTTTTTGCCTACTCTAATTGTAACTTGTTTTGTCATGTTTGATTGCTGTTTCTGGCTGGCACGCTCTTTTCTGAAGGGAAATGAGGAGGAGTGGATCTGGTGGAGAGGGTAGGTGGGTGGGTACTGGGAGCAGTGCAAGGAGGGAAACTGCAGTTGGAATGTAATGTATGAGAGAAGAATAAAAAAGAATGCTCACATTTCTCGCCACTTTCAGTTCTGGTCGTTCTTTTGTACCTGAAATTTATGACTTCCTTGTTTCAGACAGTTAGGCATTACTTTGAAGGACTAATGTAATTATGAGACCCACCTGGAAAAAACTAGCAAAGGGCGTCTGAATTATCTAAGACCAGCGTGTGGGGCCAAGATTGATGCCAAGGATGTTTATAGGTTACCTAATCTATCCAAACCTACTGAGGTCAGAGACAGGAACATTTGCAGGCAAGCTCAGTCTTACTTATGGTTTTCAGGAGTCTTTAGTAATAAATTCTCTTGGTATCTATATATTTCTTATTAGATCTTAATCAACAGAACTCTATCACTGAAGGAAAATGTTGGCTCCCAAGCTCTCCATTTCCACTTTGGAATAAATACGTGGTAAGCTGAAGCCCCAGTAAATAGGACATGCTTGATAATGTTCTATGGTAAAAATGAGGTTGTAAGAAGCAGCTGTTTCCAGGAATACACATTGGAAGTAAAATATTGACATATGTTGGCCTCTCGATTATAGCTCAAAGATAAATTTGAGTTTAAAACAAAATGTGGAAACAGACTCCGAGCTGGGTATCTCTGAGATGGTTATAATCAGTGGAATGTTGCATCCATCAAACTTAGAGATGGGAAATTTCAATTCTGCTATATAATATATAATATATTTTTCTCTAATGGACTGAGAAATCTAAGCTGTATTCTCATGAGCTGTTGCTAATCAACTCATTGTACGGTCACATAGAGGGTTGAATTATTAAGGGCACACCATAAGGGACGTCTGCTGGCATGGGCTGGAGTTCAATTAATGGTAATTAGTAGTTAGGAATTTAGATGCTGTTTGCCATGGGGGTGACATTGAACAGAATTACAAAGCATTGGAGCAATTTTATCCTCAAGTTTGATGTTACCTTACTGTGCTTCTAGAGCCACCTATGTAATGCAATGGTGATCTCTGTATTTTCTTGCTTCAGTGTGGGATGAACTGTGACAAACCACTATGAATGAGGGGCCCTTGACTTTCAGACGTAGACACGACCCTAGGAAAGGTTATCTGATGCATTCCTTTTTCTTCCTTTGCAATTTGACTATGCATAGATAATACTACCTTGCTTCTTAGAACTGTCCCAAGTAGTGGCTGAGAGGAAAACTACCAGAGAAGTTGAAAATGTTCTACATATACTTAGTGAAAGGGTCTAAAATGAGTGAGTTGCTTTAAGGACATACTGGGGTGTCTCTCAGAGAACTCCTTTATCAGATCCTTTATAAGATAGTGATTTCCCAACTGGGCATTTTTATGCAACCTACACAGGCAATGGGCATTAGGGTATGATCTTTCCAAGGCAGCCTGGGTAGACAAGATCGCCATCTCCATAGACCATGGGCATTAGAGGACAGGTGCCTTTCATGACTCTATGAACAGACAGAAGTCCATATGTAACTCCATTATAAACTCAAGCCACGCCTGCCATCCAGTTTCCCATTCAGAAACATTGTCCACATGTGGCTGATTGGCACTAGTGATCCAGTCCTCTCCGCGGGTGGTGAGGTACACAGATATCACAGGTTTATCCAATGACTCCAAGTTTTTGTGCATTTGTGTTCATATTTTGTTGGAATAGAATCTTGTAATCTTTTAAAATTCTGAATCTGGAATGTGGAAACATGGCCTTTTCCAATTTCTCATCTTAAAAAAAAATAGAGCTGGGATCCTGAAACTTTCCATATTTAGTTCCTATCTTGCCAAAATCAAAATGATCTTAGCGTGATCTGATTGGGGAAAGGCTAAGGTAAGGACAGTTGATAAGACACCATTTTATGCACAATACCCACTTCTAAGGCAAACTGGCCAGGAGTTTCAAGAGGAATCATCAGCTATAAACATGGGTCTGCATGGACTGGTATATAATATCTCAGTTTTAATCAACATTTGACATCATTCAAAAATGAGAACTTATTGTATACAAATCAAATCATGAGATTTTTCTATTTCTTGAAACATTTTAAACTGATCTTGATGACATACACCTGATAATTCTAACGTTTGGATGGTAGAGGTAGGAGAATCAAGAATGCAATGCCAGGGACTGGAGCATTGTCTCAGCAGTTAAGAGCACATGCTGTTCTTCCAATGGACCTGGGGTTGATTCTCAACACCTGCACGGTAGCTTATAATCGTTGGTAATTCATGTTCCAAGAGATCTGATGCCTTCTGGCTTCTACAGGCACACATGGTACACAGACATACATTAAGACAACACACAAACCCACGCAATAAAATAAAATAAAAATAACAGAATTCAAGGTATTCTTAACTATATAACAAGGTAAAGGTCAACGCGGGGCTACATGACACCTTGTATCAATAACCCAAGCTTTTCTTTTTCCCTCTCTTTCTACCTCCTTACCACCCCTTTTCTACACACACCACACACACAGGCACAAACGTGTGCATGCATGTATTTTATGGTGTGTCAATTACTTAGTGGCAGTAACTAAATCACAGTTGAACATTTGTTGGAACATAGCTTCTCCCCTCACATTTCCTGTGGTTCCTTCAACAAGATACAAATGTCAAATTCTACACACCCGCATACATGCCCTATAAGCCTTCTTCTGCAATAGAAACACAAGATTTTATAATTTGGCTATAAATAAGTCAAGGCTGAATTGTCTGTGGCTGTTTCACATCTTTCACTGAATTTTTGTCAAGATCAAAGAACTGACTAGATGTTGAGAATAGAGTTGTCTGAATATAGATTAGCGGATTGCATGTACGTTAGGTGGGTGATGACACTGTCATTCACGACAAGGGACAGGCAGGACCCTCAGCTCTGTACTGCACATGAAAAGCAACCGTCATTGCTAAGGCCTCTTTTGATGTTTTTCCTTTGAGCCAGTGACAAAGTGCACGTGAGAAATGTCTGAACTCCCTTTCTCAGACTGAGGCAAGACTCATTTCATCATTTCTGTAAGCCTTTGCCCATTCATCATCCTGCTGCTGGCAAAGCCTCCCTGACCACCTTACATAAATTACAATGGTTCCCACTAGTCCGTCTCTTTCTGGCTTCTCTGCTTCCTCTTTTTTTTTTCTTATAACATTTATCAGATTTTCAAATGGTCATAGCTTAAAAATATATTCATGTATCCCTTATCTTTTCTTCAATCATTAGAACGTAATTTCTTTGAGGGTAGAAATTTGAATTTGTTGGCTTCATTCTCATAACCCAGAAAGGTGCCTGCGGTTTAGTGCTTGTGTTTCAAATGGGTATTTGTTGAATAAAAACAAATACTTGTTGAGTCAGTGCCCACTGAACAGATGAAGAGGGCTTGCCTCCATATTCATGAAAATTGAGTTATTCTCCACAGTAGATTTCTAAATTTGCCAGGTATAAATTATTTACAACAACAAACAAAAGTGAGCTATGGAGGTAGAACGTTGCTTGGTACATGTAAATCTCTAGATTCTATGCCTGGCACAGGAAAACAAATAGCAAACAAAGACAACAACGAAAACTAAATTTCTATCAGCAATTTGTCTAGTGTTTCTTTTCATTATTTTATATTTGTTTTTGTCATTTGAATTCGGTTTGCTTTATTTGATAATGTTTAAATGAAATTTGAGTTACTTCAAAGGGGATTAGAAAAGAATTCCCTGTTCCTGCCATGTTTTTAAATGCAGAAAATTTAAAGGAAGATAAGCTATTTTCTGGTCCGGCTTATAATTTTTTTGTAATTTTCTTTAATGGTTGTCATATTAATATCTGGATTAAGTATGAATTTTAAAGCCCATCAACAAGTGCTGTATTGATTACATTTATGTCAGCATCACCTAGAAACTCAGTATTTTTTACTTGCTTCATTCTCTTTGTTATGTGTGTACCACAGACTTCTCTGCCCATGACGATGGATGCCAAATCCAGAAATCATCTTCCACCCAGGAAAATTTTGCACACATCCTCAAAGGTCATTGTGAGCAAAACTAAACTAGTTAGCATGAAAAGAAAGCAGCACAATTAAATTTTGTTCCTATTTTCCTTAATTCAGGGATTTTCTTGTTTTCTTTCTAAATTGATTTTGGCATGCAGTAATTTTATTTTTTCTGTGGCTAATGTTACTTAAAACACTGCTTATGACTTATGCTGATTTGTATGGATTTCTTTTATGATTGTTTTTATTTTTATTAAAGAAGGGAAATGTTTAAAATAATATATTCAATAATTTATATGTGACTGCCTTAGAAAGGATACTCTTTTTATTTATAAAAATTGGCCCAAAAATGTGTGTATATGTATGTACGTATGTATACAGACAGGCATATAATTTTTTGAAGGAGTTATTTCCATTCTTCACGTGCTGATTTCAGTCCTCCCATGTACTTTATATGACCCATACTCTATCAAAATCATTGGGGGAGTTTGCAATGTGATAATTTAGGTGTCAAATCTTCAGAAATACATTGCAGAAGACAAGAGAAGAGGCTGATCCTTTCTGCTGTTAGATGCTCGCCTTGAACTCTAAATTCACTTCTATATATGTGTTGGGAGGTATGCTGTATCTGCGACTTTTAAGTTATGGCTATGGAGGAGTGAAAACCTCTGTCCCCGATGTTATAAAAACTTCCTTTCAAGTATTAGACCACTATTTTACATGAGTAAAATCTTAATCTGTCTCTGATTCAGTTAGGGCTGAGTTTGACACATATCTACTTGTTTGTCCATGCATTGGGTTTACAAATCATTTATTCTGTCTAAACCATATGGATGGATGAGAACTCGTTCTGACTTCGTAGTGATGATCAGAGACGTCTAATGATCCCAGACCTCAAAAGTGGTGGTGAGTGGCAGAGTCTCGTTAAGACTGATGCTGCTTCCAACACTGAAAACCAGTAAATGCCAACTCACCCATGTTAGAGATGACTTTTGTAGAGCTAATAAAATTGTTTTTATGGATTGGATTAATTTTTGCATCATATATTACTATTCATAGCTTTGTGCCAACTGTGTGAAGAATGATGGCTTGCTTATATTTTGTAGTTTTCATATTGTATTCCTCTTCATATAAAAGTGTCACACTAATAATGACTTCTTACCCAGGAAAGGCAGCTCTGGAAACTGTGATGTATCTGAAATCGGCCCTCTGTACTTGCATTGAAAACAATCCCAGAAAATGATCTACTCAGAATAATTCATAAGACTAAATAAACTACCCATGGAAAGGCTTTGAAAGGCTTGGAGGAAATGTGCCATCAAAATAAAAATATGTTTTTATTTAAAAAAGAAAAAAATGTTTCTCTGTGGAAACTGGTTTACATCGGATTTGAAGCTAGCATTCCAGTTCTCCACCTGATTGAAACCATTGGCTGTTTTGTTTGCTGATGTTCTTTGAGCTTAGAATCATCTGCTGTTCATTGTTAGAGCATGCAGAATTTCTCTCTGTGTCTCCTCCAGCAGATTTCTTTGCTATGTTTTTTTCTGGGTAGTGCCATTATCGCTTTTGCTGAGATCTGTGTTTTGCTGTAGCTCTTCCATGACCTGAGCTACAAATTCCTAATTTCCAAAAGAAATAACAAGACACATGTATAAACCATTTTAATTTAAATTATTCTGCCCCTGTTCCTTACAGTAACGTTTTTGCTATTGAGTAACACATTTGTTTTCCTTCCTCTCATTTTGTACTTTCTCTTGAACTCAGGCCTCCTAATTTAGGCAGTTATCAGGTACAGTTAGGCAAACTTATTCTACTGGCCCATAAAATAGAGGTTTAACTCCTCTATGGGATGGAATTTTGGAGTCTTAATCTCTGGTAAGTTAGTGTGTGGCCATTGACATAGGATCTTAGTAAAGGTAATCAAGTTATAATGAGCTCAGTAGTGTGGACTCTAATCCAACATAATTAGCACCCTTATTATAAAAGGTAGAAGTTCGGAGTCGGAGACATATGCCAGGAAAACATTATGTGGAGATTGAAGATACCTTGTTCTAAGTTGAGATACCCTCAGAAGCTGGAAGAGAGGTCAGGACCAGATACTCCCAGAATGTTTCCTTTGAAGGCACTGTAGCCCTGCTGATGCTCTCATAAGCTGAAGCTGAGACAGTCCACTCCTGTTGTCTAAGCATATTTCTGGGCCTCAATTATTACAACTATAACCTTCCCATATACTTATTGTTCATTCATATTCTCTCTCTCTGTATGTCTGTCTTTCTGTCTCTGTCTCTCTTTCTCTCCCTCTCCACAGGTTTTTTTTTTCAAGACGAGAACGGCTAGTCTTGAAATCACTACATAGAAGAAGGTGACCTTGAATTCATGAACTTGTTGCCTCTACCTCCAAATTCTAGGATTATAGGAACATGCTACAAATATACCCCAGCCCATTCTGTCTCTTGATGTCTATCCCCTTCTAGGTTCCTATACCTCCCTGATTCTTTAGCATGTAGGAAATTGACATTCAAGGGAATGTGAATTGTGGGCGGTACTCACTTAATGGCTGGCCTAGTTGGCTTTCCTTGTCAGTGTCACATAACCAAGAGACAGTTTAGATGAAGGAGTCTCAATTGAAGGGCTTCTCAGATTGTTGACAGAGGTTTCTGTCTTGCCCAGTCCCTCAGCCATTCAGTCCCAAAGAAACACACAGAGTTCTACATTAATTATAAACTGGTTGACCTATTAGCTCAGGCTATTCTTAATAACTTTTTTAATTTATATTAGCCTATAATTCTTGTTTGTGTTAGCCATGTGGCTTGGTACCTTTTATCAGTGAGGCAGTCTCACCTTGCTTTCTCTGTGTCTGGATGATGACTGCAGACTGAGTCTTTCCTCTTCCCAGAATTCTCCTGTTCTGGTTGCCCAGCCTCTGCTTCCTGCCTGGTCACCCCACCTATACTTCCTGCCTGGCTGCTGGCCAATCAGTGTTTTATTAAAATACAGTGACAAATCTTTACAAAGTACAAGGCCATTGTCCCACAGCATCAAGATCAGATTGACCCATGAACCTGTTTGTGAGGAATTGTCTTTATTGCTGTTTGGTGTAGGAAGGCCCAGCCCACTACAGACAGTGCCACCTCTGGGTGGCATAGGTGATGTTTTTCTGTTATTTCAAGGATTTATAATCTCATATAATAGCATGTTTCCCAATCCTCTGGTTCACAACCACCTTTCTGTCCCTTCTTCCATGATGTTATCTGAGCCTTTGGTGTAGGAGTTGTGCTGTAGATTCATCCACTGAAGAAGCTAGGTACCCATGATTGGTCATGTTCTCTGTATTTTGACATGTCATCTTTTTGTTTTTCTTTCTATGTCCTCAGTCTGTCGCAAAGAAAAAATTTTGCTTGTTAATTAAAAGAAAAAGTGGGAGGAGCTTATCTATGGATTAAAGGATACATATTTACAGTGTTGCTAGGAATTGTGTTGGTTGGTTCTCCTCTAAAATTCATGACCTCACTACTCCCAGGTTGTTAACTGCCTTTCCAGTACCAGGCATGGTTTCCCTTCTGTTGAGATGGTTTTAAGTCCAACTATATACCTACCATTTACTGCCAAGAAACAAGTGTGCTGCTGTTGGACTCCTAGGATTTTCATTGCATGCTAGTTGTTGTTTGATGTGGGAGTGTCATATATCAATCTGTTGATTTCATTGGTTAAGTAATAAACAAACTGCTTAGGCTCATAGCTTAGAACATCAGAATGCTGGGAGGAAGAGGAAGTGAGCTCAGAGTCTCGACAGCTCTCCTCTCGGGAGCAGACGCCTGAGAGAGATGCCATGCCCTGCTCCCGGGATGAAGCTCCGACCCAGGATGGACATAGGCTAGAATCTTCCCGGTAAGCGCACCTTGGGGTGCCATACACAGATGATAAGAAATTGGCTAAATTAATATGTGAGAATTAGCCTAGAAGAGAATGGGCCAAGCAGTGTTTAAAAGAATACAGTGTCCGTGTAATTATTTCGGGGCATAAGCTAGCAGGGCAGGCGGCTGGGGTGTTGGGGACGCAGCCCCGCCGCCACCCTTATTACTTCAGTTGTTGATGTGTAGTTTCTATAGCTGGGTTGTACTGTTGATTGTGTCTTTCCTTTGGAAACTTGCATAGCTCATTTTGACACTCTGAAGGCTGGTCCTCCGAGAAGAAGCTTTCAGGTTAAACGCTGCTTAGATCCTACAGGTCTTTTTGTCCAAAGTGCATGGCATCTCCCGAAATCAGAATTTACCTTCAACTTCTGGTCAAATATTTATAAAAAAATTATTTATATAAAAGACATCACTATAGAATTAGTGATAAATCAGTAGACAAAGAATATAGAAAGATAACCATCTTAAGAGAAATGAGTAACATATAAGCTCAGCATCATTCATGAAAGGAAATAAAAATGAAAAATATTCTTTTTAATAACCTCTGATAGTTATTTTAAAAGTTGAAAAATACGAGGCATTTGGATATTTTTAGAATGTTCATAACAAATCACAAGAAATTAGGTGCCTTGTACAACAGAAATTTGTTTTACAGTTCTATGACCCAGAAACTCTAAGATCAAAACACTTTGATGGTTCTTCATTGTGAAGGTTGTTGGGGGATCATCTCACGCTTCTATCCTTGCTGCAGGGGATATGTTGCCCATGAAGAGCACTCCCTGAATTCTGCTGCACGACTGTGAGATCTGCTCTCTTCTTCACATGGTTTTCTCTCTGCAAAGCTGTGTTCAACTCTTCTTTTTGCTAAGAACACAGTTAAGTCAATCCTCTTCCAGTGCTGCCATATTAATTCTACCTTCTCTGACTGTTTCCAAGCATGACCACATTGTCATACTGTGGGATAATGGTCTTTTATCCTGTCACTTGTATTATTTTTAATAAAATGCTGATTGGCCAGTAGCCAGGCAGAAGTATAGGTGGGGAAACCAGGGAGGAAGTAGAGGCAGGATGATGAGAACAGGAGAATTCTAGGAAGAAGAAAGGTCAGTCTGTGATCATCACCCAGCCACAGAGGAATCAAGATGAGATTCCCTCGCTGATATGCCCAACACAGACAAGAATAATGGATTAATGTAAGATGTAAGAATTAACTAATAAGAAGCCTGAGCTACTAGGTCAATCAGCATTCTATTAAAAATAATACAAGTGACAGGATAAAAGACCATTGTCTTACAGCATTTAGGTGCCGTGGAATGGTGTTTGAAGGAACTTTAATATTTAGTCTGTGTCATCCTCTGTCCCTAAGGATGCAGAGCACAGCAAACTCCTATACACATTTGATGGCAACATACGTTATCATCATTGCTCTGAAAACAATTGCTGGTATGTTTGTAAGTGATCTTTAATTATAACCCAGAAGTTTTTATCTTGCTGTCTGCCCTCGAGCCAGTATTACATATGAGATTAAGATAAAGATGCTCACTGTCTGGTATGGTAGAACTGGGTAAGACAGATACAGTGGAGATGAAATTACTGCTTCACATTTCAACAAGGTTAAGTGGCAGAGATAAAAGATAAGTCCTAAGTTACAGAACAATAGGTCTGCCAATGGTTCTGTGTTTTAGGCTATATGGGATCTATTAATAGCTGCATATGTGTGCTGAGGCATTTATATTTCAATCCAGAGAATACATGATAGAAAGAGGAGAGCTAGGGATTGGAGCTTTCGATGGGCTGCAAACATAGTCAGTGTTTGCTTTTCTAAAAAAGTTAAAATTAAAGAAAATATAAGATAATGTTAATATTTATTAAATTTGGAACATGGGATTTCATTGCATTAGTCCCTAATTTTTCCATATGTTTTAAATATTTTATGACAAAATATTTTTTTAAAAATCTCAGCATGACAGAACAATGTGCTGACAATAATATGATAAAGATTAAGAGGGAAGAATTTTAAAATCCTCAATCTCAAGTAAAATAGAACTCTTACTAGCTGGATACATACACAGTAGGGGGTATATGGGTTAAAATAAGAATTTGTTTAAATTTGTAGATTTGATTTGACTGTAATGTCTTGTATCACTACTACGAAAGCCTGCCAACAAACCTAATTCATGCTGGAGTCAAACAGCATTAGCATGGGCTCCACAAGAGAAAAGGGAGCACTTTTAACACTGAAGAAGTCAGGAAGTGTTGCTCAATTCTGGAGATCCCAGGAACTGTGTGAGGAAACCATCAGAACAGAGGGAGGAGTTCAGAGTTGTGTGAGGAAACCATCAGAACAGAGGGAGGAGTTCAGAATTGTGTGATTGTAGGGTACACTGGCTTAGGAGACGGCTCGGAGGACTGGGAAAATGTCCACTGAGGTGTTGTGTTCGACTTACTTGATATGGTTCGATGAGAGTGGATGGTAAGGGATAAAAATTGCAAGAAATTGCCAGTGTTCTGTGGTATCGAAACACAAACATCTTTCCAAGGGTTGGAAGAGTCAGGATTGACTGTATGTGGCATGATCTTTCCCAGGATTCAGTGGGTTCCTTACTACTAATCTACCACAGAAATGGTTGTTGTCATCTAGACAAAAACAGTGACTTCAGAATTTGAATGTGTATACTTGAAAAGCCAAGGGACTTCCACCTTCTATTCTGCTAAGGAAGATTTCTACAATGAAACAATCAAGATTTAAGTAGATATTGCCTAGTCCCACCACCGTGAAGTAAAGAGCATTTTAATAGCAAGATAATGAAACAGGTTAACACAGAATTACTTTTCACTCTTAAGTTAAAGTTGGCCACTTTAGCCTGACACTTTAAAAAAGATGTATACATTTTGGCCTGGCACCATGACTCAGTTGATTCCTATCACTGATGTGATGGACTAGAGAACCAACTCCCACACAGTGTCCTCTGACTTTGAATCCTGTCACTGATGTGATGGACTAGCAGCTCCCGCACATTGTCCTCTGACTTTCTCACACATGTGCGCATGTGCTCCCCCCATCTACACCAGTCTCATCTACAAAATAAAACAGAAGTTTGAAAGTATATGCTAAGATACTTTTTAAAAAGGTAAAATAAGATTTTTTAAATCAAATTCTGCCTTTTGATATATGGTCATTTTTTCTTAATTTATCTACTTGGGAATGCATAAAGACAACAGTATAATATGGAAGAAAACAAGTGTCTAGAATAAACTTGAAAGTTATTTCCTTGAGTTATTCAGGCATACTTTGTCAGTGACCTAGAGAAAGCGAGAAAGCAACACATTTCAAATATAATTTCACTTAACTTTAAATATTTCAGGTATGTTGAGAAAACTCAAAGAACAAGTTTAAAAAAAAGCTCTAGCTGACTCTTCACCTTTCTTTTTTTGGGTAGAACAGGTCAATATCTGAGAACAAGTCAATTTAGAAGAAAAAAAGTAGGGGCTCCAAATATTTGCTTACATGTAACGACTCAAGCTTAAAATAGGAAAGAAAACCCATGGTGGTGAGAAGGCAGCATGGTAGGGTCGGTGTGACTCCTGACTACAGCACATGTTACAGGACCTAGAGGATCAACATCAGTCTGTTTAGAGAACCGTTCTCTCCCATATTGGCCTGATTTGGGATTTCTCTAGAATATTTCTCAACCCTTACGCTTTTTGTAACAGAATTCTTTCCTGTACAGAATGCATTGCACTGTGCCCCGCTCCTGCTGTCACGTGGTTCTAGTAACTTCAATTGCAATTGCCAACATCCAAAGATATCTCTGGAAGTGCATCATGTTCCCTCTTGGGTATGAACCACAGTCATCATAGTCACTGGGACCAGTCTACCTACATGTCCAGATGGGTTGCCATTTGCTTGTCTTTGCCATCTCAAAGTGCAAGAGCATCAGCAGGCATGAGGGTGGCCCGTTTTACAGCCTGTCTTCCATTCAGTCAGAGATCTTTGATCTTTGGGACATGGATAAAAATATATGGGAACAAATTTCAGCTGCACTACAGTGTAGGGAAACTAGTGAACCTTTAAATACCACGGCTGCCCTCTTTGCATTAATCAGTTTGAAGAATACTGGGCCTCTTTTATCTTGCTGTTCCTTCGGTCTTGAAAATTACCTCGAGGTATTTCAGAATACTTTTAAAGTTTTTTTGTCTGACCATTACATTTCCATCATCCACAAAATGCCATCAAAACATTAACTTGATTATTTGGGGGAAAATCCTTACTTACGTAGACAACTTTCTCTCGAATGCACACATATGAATTCTCTTATTTTAGGTTTGGCTTTCTGCCTGGATAAAAGGCAGGAACTGATTTGTATTTTCCTTTGAGAAAAGGATCTGCGAACCTTTTGTTTTACATTGCTTTTCTTTTCAACTGTACCCATACACTGCACAGATGTAAATACTCTGCTTAGTTCATTATAAAGGGAAGTTAACGCCTTATATTGGAAGAGATGGGCCCAGAACTTTGTCTGCCAACCATGGGACTAGTGAGAAAAACAAAGCAAATTATGTACTAGTCAATTTAGTAATTACTTTGAGGATTTGCTTTAATGAAGAGGAGGGCAGAGGACACAGATGCTGGAACAAAATACAGGTTTATGAAGGTAACTGTTACTCAAGGTTAGGGTAAGTAGGTCCTGAGATTTAGCTGTGTGTTAAACTTATTCCCAGTGCCATACATTAAAAATATTTAGAGTCAAGCCCTTTGGGAAGGAATTAGTGCTACATGAAGTCCCCACAATGGCAGGAATGTCTTTATAAAGAGGAAAGGGACCTGAGGTAGCTAGCTTCCTCTTCTCACTGTTTACCAAATGATGCCCTGGTTGCCTTGGTACACTGTATGGTCCCCACTAGCTGGGTGCTCAACAGATACAGCTTCTCTGAATCTCTGAGCATAAACAAAACCCAGAACAAAGCCACAGTAGCTAAACCTTTTCTTATCTTTTCCAGAAAAGGTTCCACATGCTATTAAAGATTTTATAATAGGAGAGGGTCTAGTCTGCATACTTTTTGCTATAAACATTCAGACATTAGAATGCTCCTGTTGTTTGGAAACACAGCATCTTTCCTGAACATTAGTCTCTCCCCCATCTCGGTCTCCCTTCCTTCCTTTCTCCCTCCTTTTCTCCCTCCCTCCCTCCCTCCCTCCCTCCCTCCCTCCCTCCCTCCCTTTCTCCCTCCCTCCAATTCTACTCTTCACAGTGCCCTCTTTTATCATTTGCCTGTATGCCTTTCCCTGATGGGAACTCATCAGAGAGTTCTTGCCACACCACAGAGTTTCCTTAATGTGCCTTTTGTGAATGGACATTAAGAACACTGCCTAGATGGGCAAGTTCCATCAGGTCTGAGAATCACTCCTACAGTCTAGTGCAGACTCTAGTTGAACCTATGAGTTTAGATCACAGTTTTGCCTTGGCCACAGAAACTGCAGTAAGATATTTGTTTTTTGTTCATCTTTGTAATTTGATGATCGTTACATTGTAACTTTTTCTCTGTGTTTTTGTGTATATCTGTGAATTATTTGTGTGTGGCATATGTCCATGTGTTTGGGGGTATGGGCATGGAGGTCACAAAAAGATATTGGTGTCCTCCTTTATTGATCTCCACCCTGTTCCTTTGACGTGGGGGTCACTCACTGAGCCTGAAGCTAGGCTGTTGGCCAGAAAGCCCCTATGAACATCCTGCCTCTGAAATCTCACTCTACCACACCTTGTTATTTGAGATGACTGCTGGTATTTGTTCCGGTGTCCCAAATCTTGTGTAACACAGCAAACACACTTACCTGTTGAGCCATTTCCTTAGCCCAAATGCTTGTGGACTTTAAAAATATTTGAATTCTTTCAGCTTTGTACGAAAATATCTAGTTGTTGGGGTTCAATTATAGAAATAGAAAACAGACTATAAAGGCTAATTTGCTATAGGCTAAATCATCTTCTTGCTTGAAAAAGTTCCTTTTTGTGCCTGGATCCCATGCTGTCCAGGATGCGGAGCCTCTCTTGTGATCAAAACCATTGATTTTGAAGAAGAAAGTGATGCAAAGCTCTAACCACAGTGGCAGAATGTCTGTTGGTTTGCTCAAAGGGCACTGGACACTCATGAACACAAATCTAGCAGCATTGGTATTTCTATGACTGTCTAACCCCCTGAGTTTGAAACCATTAACTGCTTAAGATTGGGGTAGTGGGTTGGAACAGAGTGACAGTTTGTTCATTTGCTTATGTGTTATATCTATGAGGGCAAACAATATTTCAGATTCAGATATTGTAGGAATGCCAATAAAATGAAGCAAAAATAAAATGAAAAGACCATATAAATAATAACCAAAACCCAACTGTTAGTGTTGAAAGATTACCTACTTACTCTTTCAGTATTTACGACAATCAAGGTTTCTCCTGTGGTTGTGTTCTGTTTTTTCTTTTCTTTTTTTTTTTTTTTTTGCTAAAAGAATGCTACCTTTCTCTTACCCTTTTCTTCTAGTCAAAGAATCAATATTCAACTTTTACTTATGATTTCTTACCTATAACTATCTAAATATGAAGCAAAACATCATTCTTTTTTTTTTTTTGACTTTTTGCGACAGGGTTTCTCCATAGCTTTTTGGTTCCTGCCCTGGAACTAGCTCTTGTAGACCAGGTTGGCCTCGAACTCACAGAGATCCGCCTGCCTCTGCCTCCCGAGTGCTGGGATTAAAGGCGTGTGCCACCACCGCCCGACAAAACATCATTCTTTTACTTTGATTCCAAAAGAAGAATATTCCTCAGTTATTACATGTACGTATTATCCACAAATTTAAAAAGTTTCCCTTTTTTGGCAAAGTTCTTTTCAGAGGCTAAGAATTGAGTTATTATGAACTTCTTTTACATTTTCATTTATTTCATTCAATTGCCCTGGTCTAGGAGTTTATCTTTGGCTTCAGGCTGACCAGTTTTGTGTTATAGAATACATATTTTATGGCTTTAGTAGCATTCCTATAAAACTAACATATCTCAGTATCATTTTTCTCAAAAAATTTATATTAGGTGTATGAGTGTTTTCTGAATGTATGTCTGAATGCCAAGTATATGCCTGGTGCGTGTGGAGACTAGAACAGAGTATTGAATCCTCTAGAACTGGACTTACAGATGACTGTGAGGCACCATGTGGGTCCAGGGACTCAAACCCAGGTCTCTTGGAAGAGCAGCCAGTGTTCGTTACCATGGAGCCCTGTCTCTAGCCCTAGTTTTGCATTCTTAATAGCTTACCGTTATCAGTTTATCATATTTCCCTAGGGTAGATATATTAATTTTACAATATTGTAACCAAGTACCTGTCAGAAACAACTTAAGGGGTAAATTTTAATCTGGCTCATGGATTCAGAGGGATTTCAATTCCCCATAGCAGTGAACACAAAGTGGGAAGAGCCAGTTGTGGGGGAGGGTTGTGGAGATGATGCAGCTGCTTATGTATTTACTAGCTGATACAAAGCAGGGAAAGCTAAACCAGAATTAGAGAGGAATTGAGCCTACAAAGCCACTCTGATGATCTTTGTCCTCTTCATCCTACATCCCATAGGTCCTACCATCTTCCAAAGTAGCACAGCTGAGGATTCAGCTTTCAAACACACAAGCCCATGAGAGATGGTCTATATTCAAACCCTGCCGCACACAGCTCCCCGGTGTATGCGCTCTGTGCGCTAGAACCCAGTTCACGAGCTTCGGGCAAGGGACTGAAGGTTGAGAATACAGATGCAGAGACAGACAAACCAACACGCAGCCCTTTTAACACTGATACCAAAGTCCCTAGAATGCCCCTTTATTGTGTTCAGGGGCAGATTATATAGAGATAGCCACGCCCCAGCCAAACCCACCAGAAACCACTCTCCTGCCATCAGGAACTCCTGAAGGTCTTGTGCTCAGCGCAGCTGTAGGCACTCAGATCAGGGAAAAACAAGTTGTTTACAAGAAATTCAGGATCTGGGGTCTCACTGCTCCCAACGAAACCCTAACAGCAGATGAGGATGAACATCCTTGTTACTCTCACGTAAGTCCCATGCCCTATCACATCTGATGTTCATGAGTGTAGAAGATTTTTGGGAAACCACAGGGCATCAGTAACAGGGGCCTCACTACTCATCATAGTTGTCGAAGTAAAAGAAAGAGGTTTATAGAGAGAGCAAGGGGGTGGGGAGAAGTGACTTCTCTGCTTTGATGAAGCCTGGTCAGCTTGCTGAAGGGGGTTGTGACTGGTTAACCTTGTCAACTTGACTGGAAATCTTTAAGAAAACGTTTTATTATGACAATGAGATCATGATACTGCTATTAAACTAAATCCATTTAAGATGACATTTTATAGTGATTTGTTTCAATCATGGGTATGCATATTTCCTTTACATTTATCTCTTAAAAACGGCTATCACGATTTTTGTCTTTTCTCTGTTTCTTACATATCCTCAACAAAAGTAGACATCTCATTGTAGTCATGTTTGCCATCAAATATTGTTTCAAATTCTAAGTTCATATCTATCATTAACAGATTAATTTTTGAATATTGTAATTTACCCAAGGTAGGTACTCAGTTCTTGTTACACATGTTGACTTTTCTATGTGAACAGTGACATCATTTTTTAAAATAATCGTATCTTTTAATTTTGACCATGACATTTCTTTCCATATTATTAATTTTCCTTTTTGACAATGGCCAGGACTTGGAAGAAAATATGTAATCAAACAGTAATTTCTGATAACCACGCTTAATTCTAACATGTGAATTAGTGCCTTCAGTGTCCTACTGCTGATGTAATAATGATTGTTTCTTTCCTTTGGACATGTTTTTTTATTAGATAAAGAAAACCATACTTCCTAGCCTTCTTTGATGTAGAATGCTGTTTAATTTTGTTCAAAAGTGTTTTGTGTTATTTCAACCACTGTTTTGACTTTAATAAACTTACCACATAAATTTTCTCATTTAACCTTAAAATACAGTGATTAACATTACAAAATTTGATGTTAAATTTCCTTTGACTTCTTTACTTTTAATTAATTTTTCACTTACATTTGAATCAGCACACTTTATTTTAAAAACTATATTAGTTCACAGGTACAGAAACTGTATGCTATCACACTGTCTTCAGAATTCCATTGCTGTGAGAAAAAAAAAAAAAAACACCATGACCCAAAACAACTTGGGGAAGAAAGGGTTTATTCTATCTTACTCTCCAAGTAACAGTCTGTTACTGACAACGCTTGTTGCAGAGTATTTGTTTACTCTGTGAAGATGTGTCTTTGCCAAGGCATCTCTTGATTGGTTTAATAAAGAGCTGAATGGCCAATAGCTAGGCAGGGAAAGGCTAGGTGGTTCTTCCAGGGACCCAGAGGGCCCTGGAAGGAAGAAAGGCAGAATTGCCAGTCAGACACAGGAGGAAATAGGAGGTGCAAGACAGAAGAGAGGTAATGCTATATAGAAGAACAAAGATTAATATAAATCGGGTAATCTAAGTTATAAGAGCTAGTTGAAAGAGACCTAAGCTAAAGGCCAAGCTTTCATAATTAATGTCTCCATGTCATTGTTTGGGAGCTGGTGGTACAAAGAAAGACTCATAACAAATGATGCCCAAATGTTGCGAGATATTTGATTACACTGTATAAAGATATGTAACTTAGATTTGTTTAATGAAAAACTTAATGGCAATAGCAAGGCGGGAGGTATAGCAGGGACTTCTGGATAGAGAGAGCACTGAAAAAAAAAAAAAGGCCGAGTTGCCAGCTGGACACAAAGGAAGCAGGATGGGCACAATGGACATGAGTAACAAACATGTGGAAGGGCATAGATTTAAAAATATGAGTAATTTAAGTTCTAAGCTAGAAAAAAACCTAAGCTAAGGCTGAGCTTCATAATTCATAAGTCTCCAAATTGTTTTTTGTATTCTAATGGCCCAAAAAAAAGTCTGGCTACAAGTATGTGTGTGTGTGTGTGTGTGTGTGTGTGTGTGTGTGTTAAAGGTAAAATTAACCTAAAAGAACAGAAAGTGATCCATTCTTTCCTACTTTCAGATGGATTTAGTAAATAATTGAAATTTTCAACTGCTTTCCAAAAATGTCCAGCGCAGTTTCAATACCGCTTCTGCCAGAACAGTGTTTTACTTATCTTCGAGAAGGGACATTTATTTCAATTTCCCTTAAAACTTGATGGAACTGGTAGCAGGCTGTGTGACTAAGTACCGGGATGCTTAGTGACTTCTGTCTGACCATCTGTCTGCGGACGCTCATTTTCAGGCCTTCGCCATCCTGGGAAGATGTCTAAGCCACGTGAAGAAGTCACAGCAGGTGTTCTAGCTGACAGTTGGCCCCAGCCAAGGTCTCACTTCAGCCAACCAGATGTGTGAGTAACTGAGCTCTTGGAAGGTTCATGGCTTCCTGCTAACTGAGTGTTCCGAGTGATGAATAGTGAGTGCAGAGAGGAGCTGTCCCCACAGAGCCCTGCTCCGACCAGAGAGCTGGAGCAATGTAGATGCTGCTATTTTAAACCACAAGCTTCAGGCACACTTCATTCCTTAGCATTAAATAATTCATAACCCAAAACTTGTTAATATTCCTCCTCAGTAAATATTTGGTTGCTATAGTGTTTCTCAAAGTTTTGTATTTTTGATAGGTTTTAAAAGTTTTGTTTACAAAAAAATTACCATTGAGTGCAAGCCTGCATTTGACTAACCTTTTATTTTAACCAAAACATCTTAATGTCAGAGGATAATAATTTTTATTTCTGACTGCCAGATGCATTGCCATTTTGCTGTGGTGACAGATGTTCTCGGGATTGTTTCTCGGGATTGGTGCTCTGCTCTCACTGGCTGCTGTTTTCTTAGTTGGATTTGATTCCTTTGTTTGAGTTCTCCCTGCTTTACCATTCTAATCTTCCTGGATATAAAATCTCATGGGCCTCATTTAGCAATTAAAAAAAGATCTAAAGATAGCCAGTCTCCTAAAAAGTATTCTAAAGAATACAGGGCTGTAAGTAACTGGACTCTAGCGAGTCCCCTTTAAAGAATAACTGTATATTTCTCAGCAATATACTGGGCAAATTTGGGTGGAGATAGAAATATTCTATATCTATTTTCTTTATATTTCTTTAACTAAATGTTGCTATCAATGGATGAAGGGATTGACATGTGGCCAGTGTGACTTAAGAACAGAAAATTTTAGTTAATTTTACTTAAATTTGCATAACATCTGTGGCTAGTAGACACTGTATAGTATAGTGTAAGGCTTACATTTTTCTTTGTTTTTGTAAACCTAGAAGTTCATTTTATTGATATTTTCATTATTTCTGTTTAATGTGCACAATTAATCACTACTTCACCAACATTTCTGGTTATATTTCAGAACTTTCTAGAAACCTCTTCCCTTTCAGAATGTATAACGAAGGTCTCTATATGGTGAACTTTGATAGTATGTTATTTAATGAAGCCCTTGAAACATAATTTTTTAGACAATTCTTTGTGTGTGGTGGAGTATGCATGTTTGTGAAGGTATGTATGCGCTGGTGTGGTGTGTGAAGAGTTCACTTAAAGACATTAGATGACTTCATCTGTCACTTACTGCTCCTCTCTGTGTGTGTACCTGAAGTTCTTGCTAAACCTAAAACTCATCATTTTGGGTAGACCAGATGGCCGGCAAGCTGCTAGAATCTATCTTTCTCTGCCCCACCAATGAAGGGATCACAGGCTCATGTGCCCATGCCCAGCTTAATGTGCTGGAGTTTTAAACTCAAGTCTTTATGCTTGCAGAGCAAACATCCTCACCCACTACGATGTCTCCCAGCCCTAAGCAACAAAAATTTCAGTGAATTTTTCTTTTATTCATTTTCCCATGACTCTCGAGTTCCAGAGAAGAGGCTGAAAACCTGCCTTCAGACTGCATCAGCTCCCTTGACAGGGCTCTGGTTTTCTCTGTGCTATGTTTTGGACACATTATCTTTTATTTTCTGAAGTTTTTTTCAAACCTTACCATTTCTCTTGTGTGTTAGATTTCTTAATATATATATATGACAAAAATAATTTAAGGACTTCTTGGTGAAAAGAGGAAGAGAACTCCGAAGATTCAGGAAGCAGCAAGGGCAAGATAAAATTGCACAGACATATTCCCAGTGATCTACATCCCTCAGCCAGGAAACCCATTTCACCTCTGACTAGAAGAATCAGTCACCATATTAGAGCCTTCACAATGTATTAGTCTTGGGAAGTTTTATAACAACCACACCCAGAGATGTATGTTATGAATGCTCTAGGCCTTTCTTAATCCAGGCAAGTAGACAGTGAAGACTGTCCTGTTATGTTTGATCTGATGGCTATATACTATGCATTATCTGTCTCTGGAGTTCCTTCATCAGAAGTGCTAATGAAATCCTCAGTCTAATTCTTAACCTTCCACTGCTTTCTCCTTTTCATTTTTGTGGTGTTGTTTTTTTAAGAATTATTATATTAGATGTAAGTTTGAGTTTATCATTTTATTCTATCTTCCACAGCCCATGACCTCTCTCTTTCCCTTGTCTCCAGTGTCACAAAGTCTTCAAATCTTATTGTCCAGTTTTTGTTTCTCTGGTTGTGTTAAATATATTGCTCAGTGTAAACACTGACTGTTTCATGTTGGTGAACTTATTTTTACTTCCAATATTTGATATTTTTAAACATCAGAGATGTCCCATATTTTAAGTTTTGATTTTTATTGATTGCTACTGGGATTTTAACTTTCCTTACATACTGCAGAATGAGATTGTCTTCTGTTTTTTACCAGATAATTAAAGTACCTTAAGTTTGGGAGTTTGGTTTGTTTCCCTTATCCTTGGCAAAAACATTGAGTCATATATGAAAATGAGACTAGGCTTCACATTTATAAACTTCCTTGGAGAATGGGCTTCCAAGCAGGTCATACACACATTAATTTCTCTTTTAAAAATTCATCCTTCTGGCCTGTATTGTCTAAAACTTACAGAAAAGCAACCCATGGAAAGAATAGTGATTTGGGGATCCAAAACAAAACAAAACAAAACAACTAACTAGATGTAATTAACTTCTATGGGCCTGTAAAAATCTCATGTGTATGATGGAGATAATTTTGAGCTCTCAGTTAGTTGTGAGAATTAAATCAGTCAAATAAAATAACACATATGTAATTCCTCATGTTGTCCAAAGGATAGTGGACGCTTGGATAGTTTTCATTTTCTCCCTTCTTACAACATCTTTGAGTTAATGTTACTAAATATATGTAATTACTCATCATGAAGTACAGCACACAGTAAAACTTATATAGTATTCATTTCCCCCTTCTTACATCTTTGAGCTATTATAACTAAATATATAATTCCCAATGACTTTTTTTTGAAATTTTATTTGATAGCCATTCATTTCTAGGGCAACCTATCAGTTTTATCTCTGTATTAAGAATTAATTTAAAATCATTTCAAAGGCCAGCTCCTACCTATACAAATTAAGCTACTTTCCAGATAAGGGAAGTCAGGGCTGATTGCAGTTAAAAATGTGAGCAATGCTTGTGTACCTTTAGTCAGCATCTGGAATTGATCTTCAGAACTTTGATTAACAGAGCCAGCATGATGAATCCCAGATGTTTAAACATGGCTCAGCTTCCTAGACTGACCAGATCATGGGAGTGAAGACCTGGTAGGAGAGTAAACATATAAAAGAACTAGGTGTCAAAATGGCCCAGGAGGTATTTGGATGTTGGCTCAGTTGTGGGGGATGGGTGGTCTCTCTTTCTCTAATTGAGCACCCCCTTTCAGTTTTATGTGCATTATTAAAATGAAGGTCTGATATTTACTCAGAAAGGAAGGCATGTGAGCCAAGCCCAGAATCAATTATGTAGGCTGTGACCATGTAGAAAGGAACTACCTCTTCCAGTGAAGGTTTTACAGAGGAGACATGAGGCTCAAGGTTTCTGGTCTTTCCAGGAGTTGCCCTTAGTTGTGCCCAAATGAGGCAGCATATTATAAGATCCATATATCATGAGAAAATTTTTATGTAATATATTGATATTTTAAAGAGTTTTTGAAAGAAGAAGAAAAAAGAAAAAGAATAGAAGAGGAGGAGGAGGAAGAAGGGAAGGAGGAGGAGGAGAAACAAAGAAGAAGAAGAAGAAGAAGAAGAAGAAGAAGAACAAGAACAAGAAGAACAAGAAGAAGAAGAAGAAAGAGGAGGAGGAGGAGGAGAAGGAAGAGGAAGATTAATAGAAATAGGTTAAGATGTAAGCATTAGCTTAATAAGGAGCCTGAGCTAGTAGGCCAAACAGTGTTGTAGTTAATATAGTTCATGTGTAATTATTTGGGTCTGGGTGGCCAGGAATCAACGAGTGAACGAGCAGTCTCCGGCTACAGTATATTCTTGCTTTGTGATCTGACCTATATTTTCCCCCAGGAAATCAACTCAGTATAAAAGTAAGAAGAAGTGCAAGCTAAGAAGAGAATGCTAAATGTCCTGTTATTAGCAATTTTCAAAAGAATTAAAATGTGTTGAAAATAGTATCTTTCCAAAGGCATGGAATACTAAGCTAATGATGGTATTAAAACTTTAATTGTTTTTAATTTTTTGATTACTCTTGAGGGTTTATATATGTGTGTGCACACATGTGTTTATGTGTGTGCACCCACCATGGTTCAGATGTAGCAGGTAGAGAAATTTGTAGAATTGATTTTTTTCTTCGACCTTACTAGGTGGTCTGAATGAGAATGGCCCCTATTGGCTCATATGTTTAAAATACTTGGTCCCCAGCTGATGGAACTTTCTGAGTTTTAGGATATGTGACCTTCTAAGAAAAGGTATGGCCTTGTTAGAGGAGGTGTTTCACTGTGGGTAGGGTTGAAGTTTTGAAAAGCCCATGTCATGCCATGTCCCTTCCTCTCTCCCTCCTTCCCCTACCCCATGCCTACAACTTGTGAATCAGATGTGGGCTCTCAGTTACTGCTCCAGCCCCATGTTAATCTGCCCACCACCTTGTTCCCTACCATGGTAGCCATGGACTAAACCTCTGAAAATGTAAGCCTGCTCCCAACTAAGTGTCTTGGTCATGGTGTCTTTTTAAAACAATAGAATAGTAGATAAGACACTAGCTGAGTTCCAGGTATTGACTTCTGGTTGCCAGGCTAGATTGGGAAGCAGTTTTGTCTGCTGAGTCATTTTGTCAGTCAATAAAATTCTTACAAAACATTTGTACATTTGAGCCTCTTTTTCTACTTCCTTTTCCTAGTCTTTCATTCCATATTCAGTATCACAACTCCTCTGTCTCTATCCTGTGTCAAATGTAAACCACTTTAAGGTTCTGCACACTTCTTTGCAATTACAGATTTTCCTATCTACATATGCAGGAGCTGTTCACCAGAAAGTTCTGGCTGCTCTGTTTGTAAGAGACCCTTTAGTTATTTCCTCTTCTTCTTCTTCTTCTTCTTCTTCTTCTTCTTCTTCTTCTTCTTCTTCTTCTTCTTCTGCTTCTTCTTCTGCTTCTTCTTCTTCTTCTTCTTCTTCTTCTTCTTCTTCTTCTTCTTCTTCTTCTTCTTCTTCTTCTTCTTCTTCTTCAGCTTAAATACCAGAACTTCCCATTTCCTCCTTGGGTTGAAGAATCCACTTGTTGCTTTCATTTACATTACAGGATCACAAGCTTCTCATCATAGGAGTAAGTTCATGTTCCAGGTCTGTACCTCTCATTTTATTGTGAGATTCAAGGCAGAGCCCAACCTTTTGATGTATACTCATCCATGCATCTCCAACTTACCATACTCACCCAGTACCTGGCGAAGTGAATGCACTCAAATGTTTTCATCCTTGTGACAGCTTAAGATTTCATAATGTCCAACAGCGCATTCTTTCTTTAGAGTCTTCAGCACACTGTTTTTACTTGGAACCAAAATTCTTTCTTCCCAGGTGAAATCTCACCCCTTCATGGGGACCTTCTTCTCTGAGTCCAGTGATTAATTTCGTATTACTTCATATTTTTCACAGTGCCCACCATGATTTATGTTTGTAGCTTGAATTATTTTTTTTATTATTATTCAGCAAGTAGGTTGAATGCCAGGACTGTGCCCCCCTGATCCCCATCAGATGCTGAGTCGAAAGACAGAGAAGCATTGCTGTTCAATTATGTGTATTTAACTAGATGGAGGTTCCACGTGTGAGTGGTTGGTGATTCCTGATTCAAATATATCACTAGGTTTTGTTGGCCCCTGCATATGTAAAGAATTTGTTCTCTCCTATATGGGGTTTCAAGTCTTAAGTCTATGGAAATAAACTGACAATGAAGAAATTAAGAAGTAGCAAAGCAGGCAAACATAATTCAATGGCCTCATAGGAAAGAAGATACTTCAGACAACAAGGAATTTCATTAGCAAAACTATTTCAATGTCCTCATAGGAAAGAAGATACTTCAGACCACAAGGAACTTCATTAGCTCATATACATGACTTCAAAGGGAAGAAAGAAGAGAGTCCCATAGAAAATTTAGGGACAAAGTAAAGAACTTTTTAGCGAAGATGAATGGCCCCAAGGAAAAGGCAGTCATTTATGCCAGGTCCTCTGGGTTCTATATATGCTTCTCAACCACTTCCCCTTTGTAGGAGTTTAATATTCTTAAGTGAGTGACATTTCAATAGAGAGAGTATATTTACTAGGGTTACTGTTTACTGTGATGAAATGCCATAACTAAAATCAATTTGGGGAGATAAGGGCTTATGTGTCTTGTATCTCTACTTTGTAGTCCGTCACTGAAGGAAGTCAGGACAAGAACTCAAACAGCATTGAAGCCTGGAGGCAGGAGCTGATGCAGAGGCCACAGAGGGGTGCTGCTTACTATCTTGCTCCTCATGCCTTGTTCAGCTTGCTTTCTTATAGATACAACTGAGAACCACAAACCCAGGGATAATAATACAACCCTCAATGGACTGGGCCCGTTCCCATCAATCACTAATTAATGAAGTGTCCTATAGGCTTGTCCACAGCCTGATCTCATGAAGGCGTTTTCTTAATTGAGATTCTCTCCCCTCAGATGACTTTAGCTGTGCCAAGTTGACATAAAACTATCCAGCATAGAGACTAATAGTGACTATGTTCCTCTTTGGTGGATCTGAACTATAGGGAGCAGGGATCTTCAGAAAAGAGCCCCATCTGGCAGCTGCTGTTACTCACCGCTTTTTCACTTAAACTGTCATCATAACTGGTAGTGTATTCTGGATAGAATTTATATGAATGCGTTCAGTTTCATGGACAGAGTAGCTGTGGTTCATCACCGCCATTCTTACACCTCCCCCCCCCCATAGGCATGGACAGATGAATAGATAACCTTTATTCCATAAATATCAGTATGTGTTTGCAGAGTGCTGGTAAATCTCTAAAAAATAGACAGAGGCCTCCCATTGAAATGGCTTTGTTATTGAGGCCCTTCCCTCACTCTTTCAGTGATGGAGGAAGGTCATTGGTTAAATAAAAAGAAACTGCTTGGCCCTCATTGGTTAGAAGATAGGTGGGAGGAGTAAACAGAACAGAACGCTGGGAGGAAGAGGAAGTGAGCTCAGACTCCACAGCTCTCCTCTCGGGAGCAGAGGCCTCAGAGAGACGCCATGCTACCAGCTCCCAGGCAGACACACGCAATGAAGCTCCGACCCAGGATGGACATAGGCTAGAATCTTCCCGGTAAGCGCTCCTAGGGGCGCTACACAGATGATTAGAAATGGGCTAAATTAATATGTGAGAATTAGCCTAGAAGAGAATGGGCCAAGCAGTGTTTAAATGAATACAGTTTGTGTGTTGTTATTTCGGGCATAAGCTAGCCAGGCAGCCAGGGTGCTGGGGACGCAGCCCCGCTGCCCTTATTACTACATTTCAGGATACTGATGTGGGTTCCTATCCGTTTACAAGTTTAGACAGTTGAATGAGCCTTGGGGCAGCAGCAGTTACCTAGTAATTCCCAAAATCACCAAGGCCAATATCCTCCTGAAGCTCCTGTGTAGTGTTTCTGGGAACGTTTGAGCCCACAGACTGGTCTGCTCTTTGAGTTCCTCTCATTTTCTCACCACAGACCCTCTTCAGGGCAAGGATTAGGGATGTGCTGAGCATCCACCAGGCCCCTAAGCTTCAGGCTGACTCTCCCTATCAGCCTGGAACTGCCAGAACTGCCTGGAGCTGCCTCAGACTCTGAGACTTCCTGAAACTGCTCTTCTGATGCTAAACTAAGAAATAGAAGTAGCTTTCCTGTCCTCTGTTCTTCCCAGGACAATGAGCCATCAGTCACACCAATCTTTTACTTAGCTGAAATAGTTTTTAGTGATTGCCAGTGTGTTTCTTTCTGGAAGACACGAGTACTGTGCTGGTGTTTCTGACCCCAATCATCTACCCAGCCACTCCGTTTGGTGAGGAGCGTCATCTTTTCCATCCCTTTAAAGCTTTACCAGTGGAAGCCAAAAGAGCTCAAGTTCTCGATTTATCAGGACAATCCAAACATAGGAACACCAGTCAAAAGAATGTATTTGCAGACATCGAGCAATGTGTCATGGTATTAAATAACACCAGAATGTGTCTTGACAAAATAGGCCTGTGTGATATAGGGATTGTTTTGAATTAAATGCCATTGACATTCGCTGTAAGTGAGCAAAGATCTAAAAATAGGACAAACATTTTCCTTGTATAAAGAAAATTTCCATGTATAAAATGTCTTACCCTAGCAACCAAGTAATTCTTGTTTACCATACTTTCTTATGACTTTCCCATAACTTGCCTCCTTTGGCCATATGTCCTCAAACTCCCTTCCTTTGTTAAGATGCTCTATAGGTACCTGTTCTAATGGTCTTTTCCAATGCTGGTTGCCCTCATGCTTTTAAGCTTAATGAAGATATAAATACATTCACTTGTTTTACCTTTGTTTTGCCCAGTGCAGTCCCTAGGATGCTAGGTCAGAAGATCCAGATGAAAGTAAATGGATTTGCTTTTCCTTTTTCCTTGTGAGACTAGAGGCTATTAGTAATAACAAGAGGCAAGAACCTTCCAAGTGAAGGAAATCACATTTGCTATTGGAATCAGGGAGAAAGCTGTGAAACTGGCTGAAGACTGCCCTCTTATTAAAACTCAAGTATGTGGAAATGTGGCCAGAATGCACGGGTAGGTGGAGTAGTAGTTTACTTAGCAGCACAGTGGAGAGGAAGAATGATGTATGACTAGGGAAGGAAATGGTACATCACTGCTGGAACCAGCTCAAAACATCCTAAGATGGAAGACTCGCTGAGTTAGTCATAGAAATTTGGGTAGGAAACATGTAACATGGCTGGAGACTCCTAAAAGCTCCTCAAAGAGAAGCTTTTCATTGATTAAGAGCAATGAAAAAGAAAAAAAATATACTGGCCTGGAATAGAAGAACTTCAGCAACTGCCTGGGTTGTGGCAGCGTCTAACAAGCCTCTGGTTCCCAATGCAGAGGTCAGCATGGCCACAGCATGTCTAACCCGTGGGATTTTCTGTCTTCTACATGAGTTCTTGGACTTCCCTTCAGAGTTAGAACACAGCTTAGCAAAGCAGCCCTGCCTGCTCAGAGGTGTGTGAGCATTCTGTCAGGTGCAGAGAGTTTTGCCTGACAAGAAAGAGGTTCCATTGGTTCCATTGGGGCATGTATCTATTCTTAAGGCTCACATTTATCTTTTAATTGGGAAAATAAGGCCTCTTCACACATAGCAGGTGTCAGAGGAGAACAATAGTTCACAAGTGGTTTTCAATTTCTCATTTTATCCTCTTCAAAACACCGTGAGAATGACTCTACTTTTTGTTTGTTGTTTTTCTGAGACAGTGTCTCTATAGTCCTGACTGTCCTAGTACTCACTATGTAGACCAGGCCCGTCTTGAACTCAGAGATCACCTGCCTGTGACTCCAAAGTGCTGGGATCAAAGGCATGCACCACCACTGCTTGGAGACTCATGATTTTATAGGTGGGAATCAAGGTGCCTTGTATAACGTCATCAAATTATATGTGAAACTAAATAATAATAATAAAGGCCAATTATCCCTTAAGGACTCATGACAGTGAAGCCCCCTGATTACATATGAACCACAAGGGGCCAGATATAAACATTCTGTGTCAGAATCCAGGTCCTGCAATATGACCTTTTGCAGTTAGTTGATACCTGTGCAGTCAGAGCAAATTACTCAGATTTTCTTAGCCTTCCTCTCTGGTAGAATGGTGATCCTCATCACTGAAGATTGAAAACTGCTGTCAGTAAGAATCGTGTGAGTCCATGGGATGGCACAGCGGGTGAGGCATTTGCTGCTAAGGCTGACAGTCAAGGTTAATTCAGGGAACCCGTGTGGAAGATGGGGAAAGCAGATGTCTGCAAACTGTCCTCTGATTTCCACGTGTGCACTGCGGTCTGCATATGCTTGCATGCACTCACACAAGCCCCTCCCCACGCACGCATACCACACAGAGTATTTTTTAGAAGTTAATACACTGCTCTGCACTTCTTGTTTATCCAGCACCATATTTGCTGTTTTCTACATGCCATTAATCAGTTAATTCTTATAATAGCTCCAGGGTAGAAACAAAAACAAACAAACCAACAAAACAAAACAAGACAGTTTTCTTTTAAAGAGAAAATTGAAAGTTCTGCCACCGTCATTTATCTAATTACAAAACTAATCAGTGCCCATACTGAGACCCATAGGTTTTGGCTGGTATTAGACATATGCTCATCTCTACCACTTCTTACCATTTCTGTGCAGATAAAGAACCTTCTATGGGACCTGGAATGTAGTAAACTCCAAATATAAAGTAATGCTACCAGTTTTCTCTTTGGTCTCGAACCAAATTACATCATCACTGATATGACAAACACGCCCGATTTATGGACTTAACATTTAAGTTAAAACTGTTGCACAGTGTCGAATCAGAAAAAGAATACATTTTTAAAGTTTTATTCCGGTTTTAAGGTACAACATGTATTTGAGAAGAGACGAGAAGGTTGGGTGGGGAACTCGATGAGGAAGTAAAGCAGAAGTAAAATGAGTGTTTCAAAAGCAGTGTCCTTGTAGTTAAGCCAGTACAATGGAGGCCGAGTTGGGAAGGTTACAAGTTCAAAGTCAGCTGTATAATGTAGCAAATTCCTGTTCCAAACAAAAGGAAATGAAATAAAAGGGCTAGGGAAATAGATTAGTGGCGGAGTTCCTCCTGCCTGTGGGAGCCTCTCCAGCCTGTGGGAGACCCTGAGTTTGATTCCACAGAGGGGGAAAAAGCCAAATAAAGAAATAGTAATGGCGATGATAATAAACTGAAGAAGTGTCATCATGTTACTTTTTTTTTTTTTTGCCATCTTTCCCAATGCATTGGGAATGCAGTGGTTGCCAGGGACTGGACGTCAGGCATGGGAGTTTGTGTTATAAGCAAGAAATGATTATGCTGGTGTGTGAGTGATATGTCTTATTGCGCACACTCACCGCAGGGATGTTGTAAATTCCATATCAAATGTGTCGACTACCTGAGCTCTGGCAGGAATTCAAGGGAGAGCCTTAAGGAGACAAAAAAAAAAAAAAAGCTAGTCTTGCTTAAAATCGGGACAGTAGATGCTTAAGGGTTCTAGCAAAAATATTTTTACTTATAGGGATGTTTGTAGCAGATTGTAACTTCTAGGGAACAGTGAATACATCTGCCATCATGCTAGTTCATAGGAAAGAAACCTGAATTAAGAAAAGCAAAGGACTTTGTTTCACTAGAGATGACTTACAGTCAATTTCTGGAAGTTCTTTGGAGTTTTGAACTAAATGTTAGTAAGTACCACAGGAAGATAGGCAAGACTGGCCTCTTGTCGACTAATCTCCATTATCAACTTACCTTCATTTAGAACCTCCACGGAAATAAGTGAGGGTATTTCCAGAGAAGTTTCATTCAGGAGGGAGGATGGACCCTGAATGAAGGAGGAACCATTCCTTGGGCTTGGGTCCTCAACTGAGCAAAATAGCAAGCTGTTTCCTGACAGAAGTTGCAATGTACCCAGCTTCTTCATATGCCTGCAGTGATGGCTTAGCTGCCACCATGGACTAGACCCTCAGACTATAAGCCCAAGTAAACCATCTCTTCCTTAAGTTACTGTTGGATGAGTATTTGGTCAGAGCAATAATGTATCACAGCATGACAACAGAGAGGGCCTTTTGTAACACCTCCATGTTGTCGCAAGAAGACCATGGATCCAGAGTGCCAGTAACCAGGTCCTCAAGGCCATGCAGTTCAGTGTGAGTACCTGCTCTCCTGCTTCCTACTTTGTTGAAGCTTCATGAGATGCTATTCTAAATTAAGTCAAGCTTCCAAATAATATCCACTTCATTGTGTTGGTTGCTGGTATCCGTTGACGTGTGCAGAGCTTATAGTTCCCCAGAAAACCCTGGAGCTCTGAGCCAAGCTCCTGAGACACTTGTACTGCTCAGAACTTCTTCTGTCCGATTGATGCTAACTTTCTTAGATACAAATGTCATTGGATGAAGATTAAACGTCATCGCATTTAGTTGAGTCCACATTTAAAGATTTTATAACCAGGATGCAAATCTTATACTCCTTTGACATGGCTTTTAGAAAGACGGAAATTAAATTGCCTAGGGAATTGAAGATCTGTATACACACAAACAAGCTGGATTTGCGTGGTAGACGCCTTGTGATGTTTCCTTGCACTGAACTGACCAATGTTTTGACTGACTCAACTTGGCACACAAATCATTTTCATGCTTTATTGGTTACAGAAGTTGTGTCTGTATTCAGTGTGGACACGGTGCATATTAAGTCACTCTGGCAAAAATAAGCTGAGAGCAAGTTCACATTATAAGGTGTGATGGCCTTGTCCATATTCAAACTTTTCAAGGACCAGAGACTTTATCCAGCAACTGATGGGAGCAGTTGCAGAGTCTAATAAAATCACTTTTAATTTTTTAAAAGTAAAGTATATTTGCATCACTTTCACTCCTTCTCTTTCCACCCCCGACATACTGCACTATCCTTGCTCCCTCTCAAATTGATGGCCATATATATATATATATATATATATATATATATATATATATACATGCATATATAAACCATATATAAGTATGAAATATATGATATGTATAAATATGAAATGTATGAATATACTCATAAATATAGTAAAACTATCTACTCAGTCTGCTTAGGCTTACTGGTGTGTATTTGATTGTTAGTCTCACCCCTGGGTACTGGACACACAGTTAGGGGCCCCACCCCTGGGGAAGGCTGTTTGTCCCACCCTCGGTATTCTTTCCTTGTCTGTAGTTCTTTGTGTTGGCATGGGCCCCCCTGGATTTCTCCCTTCCATAGCATGGCTAACTTTTTATAGGAGGCCTCTCTTTATTTGGTGTGTCTTTTTCTGCTTCCTCGCACGCTAGAAACACATATATACTTCCTCTGAATGAGATCCTAAATAAAAAGTTTGAGCTGCAGAAAATAATGGATTGTTTGACCTCAAAAGAAAAATTATTGGCAGCTTTTGAGTGAAACAGAATTATAATAGGAACCATCACACACTCCTCAGCCGCTGTGAGCGGCCTCGCTGCCACCGTCACCCGACGTTAACGCAGCAGGAGAGCCTGGCTGAGATTCCACATGGCCCTAGACCCCTTGATTTCTTTTCTCACCGTAGGAAAATATTGCCTTTCCCCATGTCCCAGAACTCAGGAGGCAGCATTAGTCCTTCTGGATCTATTTCTGGCTATTTATCTTTTCACATTCCTATATTTCAATTCTCGTATTTCATTCTTTCTGCTTCTGTGTTTATTTTAAAGGCAGGATTGGGTATTAAATGAAAAGCTGAGGATGTAGTTAATGCTTTTGAACACACATCATATTCTACTACAGAGACTTTGCACACATTATTTCTAATAAAAAGCTCTTATGGGTACTGTGTGAACATGTATATTTAAAATCATGCCAACTCAGGCTCAGAGACTAAGGAAAGTGTCCAGTGCTATAGAGCCGGCTTGTAGCACAGTTGACAGAAGTCTTCTAGATGGCAGCCTTCCTTCTGGGGTTGTTAACTGTCCTTGCTAGGCTCTCATCTGTTCACCTGCTCTAACTTAACATAGACTACACTCACAGGCCTGAAGCACTGATCTCTCCCTAATGACCAGAGACCTTTGATTTTTATCTCAGGAGAAGTTTCTTCTTTGATTTAGTTGCCTTTTCCCAGACTGTCCAGAAACTGTTTCCCTAACTAGGAACCGGTTAGGCTGTGTACTCCTGCCTGACTTCAAAGGCTTAGCTCCTTGCACCCTGCAGCATTCCCTATCAGTGTGATTAATCAGTCATTGCCTCCCCCCCAGACACAGCAGGCTACAGCAAAGTTTGATCTTGGTTGGCTGTGTTTCTTGGAAATGATCTCAGACTTCTAATTCAAAATTTCTGATTGACCTCAGCTATTCCTTAGCTGTTCTCTCCCAAGATGTTCTTTCTGTTAGCTGGAACACAGTTATAGGAAACCTTGTGTTTTGGAACTGAAAAAGATCTAAAATAAGGCCTGTGTCCCTCTAGGCGAGTCTCTCAAGAATGACACACAGAACTACAAGGATGGGCTTGGTGGTCTGGAGACCGTAGTTGAGTGACAGAACCTCAGGGCAAAGCTGTGACTAAGCTATGGGAGGGAACAACTTAGAGCCAGAATTTTCAGTCCAGTTTTGGCTCTGTTGACTTCAAGTAAACGGTAAGGCAGAACATGATAGTGGTGGAATCATGACAAAGAAGAGTTCGTTTTCTTCATGGAGCCCAGAAACAGAAGAGTAACAGGAAGGGGTCAAGACAGGATGTGTCCTCTGGACAACATGCCCACAGAAAACAGGAATGAAATAGGTCATTGACCTCCGTGCTATTTTCAACATCTAGATCTTCCATGGATCCCTCCTATCGATAAAACTTGAACTACAGCAGAATCTTACTTACAGGATAGAGCTAGGACTATTCAGGTTTACATTGTTGGTTGTACAGAAACCCAGTCAGGAATGCAGGTGGAGTTGAAAGAAGAAGATCAACTTTCTATATACAGTTGAAAGGGTGTTTGGTAAATATTGGTTCTTACATTTTTTTAAGTACAATGTAGAATTTTTATAACAAATGCATCCCTCAATTATCAGTATGATTGGTGTCTTTTCCTACTGGATGGGCCAGATATTTTTGCCTTATTGATTTTATAGCTTGATAAACAATTTTTCTTTATTTAATACCAAGTGATCTAGAGATAGCTATTGCCATGCCGAGTCCAGTAGAGGGAAGCAATGAGTAGAATTTCAGACCTTTTTATGGTAAAGAAGCTGGAACAGGGGAGGAAGATGAATATTGTTGGAAAAGCTCTAGACTTATGCTACATCTCATAAGAAACCATAAGTCACACAGAGAATTCAATCCTTTTGTTAGTTATTGTAGAAGAGCCAAATTAACAGTTTAATAACCAAACAGCTTACAAAACAGTTTTAGAGGTTTCAGAAAGATAAATGATAATGATAAAATTTAAACTGACAATAGCATTAAAATTAACATATAAGCTTTTTATATATTTTTAAATGAAGATTGCAATTCAGTGTCTTTTAAGCAAGCACTTATGGAAAAAATCTTTACAGGGTAAGATGGGACAGGGAGTCTGTATATAAGAATTTTTGTTCTGAAATTATTTTGTTAATTGGGCTCCACATCAGTTACCTGAAGCAGCTTTTTAAATGACTCAAATGTAGATCTTACAGCAATGCTGTATGCCTAATTATCAATCTCTGAATAATAATTCAGTTTTAAGAATTGAATCTAAATATAACACCAGATTCTGTTATATATATATATATATTATATAGAAAGTATACACACATACACATATATACATACATATAGACACACACATACACGCCACACACACACATAGTAAATTTCTGTTTTGGTTTCCTCTACTCCCTTGTCTACTGTTTCTAGACAGAAAATGTTATTATCCTGATCTGTCCTGTAGTCAACTTAAGACTGCTTTAGTTTTATTTCCAACTGGACTGGCATTTTAAGGCCGTGAATCTTGAAAATTTTTTAAAAAGTAAAAAGTTAGTATAAGTCAGTTGTTAAGCTAGTTATAGTTCATTTTATTTCCTCCAAAATGTTTATGTTTGTGTGTGTGTGTGGTGGATTTCTCTTTCATTGGATAAATTTTGCAGTTATTCATTACCCTTTGAATGCCACTGTGATTACACCAAAATAAAAACAACATTCTGGACTTGAAAACATGCATACTGAGTAAGTGTTACTACTATCAAATAGAGTTAGATGATTACTTCTTTCCCATAAAATTACAAAGGGAGTTTGACTGATTGCACAGATTTCTTGAGTTATGTTTCTTATAAGCAGAACCTGAGACAAGACTGAAAAACAGATTAACTGAGGTAGTTAATTAAAAAATTATAAGGGAGAAATTTAGACAGGAAAGAAATGGTGATGGGAGAAACAGTGGTCTTCTGTGGGGCAAGACAATTCCATGAACAGGAAGAGAACTCTGCATCTTTAGCATCCACACCCACAGGAGCTGGTGGATGGGTAAACTGAGAATGAGGCTGTGGTCTACCACATTGTTGCATTCAACAGGGGAAAAGGCTGTATTATCAGCAATAATCTTATTGATTGTGATAGTTTCTCACTTCTTGTCTAGTCTACTAAGTGGAAGGCATTCAGAATGGGTAAGTGAAACCGTCAAATCTATATGAGAGTTATCCTTAGTCAAAGACTAGTCCATCTGTATGTGGACCAATGCATATGACAAAACCACGGTCAAGAGTTGATCTCGTCAGATTACTTAGTTTGAATATTTAAAATAGACAGGGAGAAGTTAAAAAAAAATCACAGTAGAAATGGTGATGGAGGTCTTTGAGAAAAGCAGACACTGGGAGTGGGTGTCACCGCAAAAGTAGAATAGAGGAAAATAATGAGAATGGAGTGAAGGAGAAATTTGCGGGAGAAATGGAAGAGAGTTACTCAAGTAGACATTAGATCCAAAGACTAAAATGTCCTCATCTTGGGGTGCATCTTTTTCCTTTGTGGTGTGTTTGCAAAGATTTGGAAGAATATGCTCAGGGAAGACCAAGCTGAATAGTTAACAGATTGCTCTTGAGAAAATGTACATATCATTATTTGTATTGCCTTGTTTTACCCACCCTGACCGTGCCCCTTATTTCTGAAAGTTCTGTGTTAATACAGTTGAAGACTCTTAGAAGCAAAAATGTTTGCAAAACAACAATTGTAGATGTATAGTTAAGTATAATTTCTGAGCCTACTTAGTCTGACAGCCACCCAGAACAGAAATGTGACTGAATTATGAGGTAAGGAAATGGTTGATGCCTGGACTGCATGATGTCATTTGGTAAGTACTTTCAGGAGAAGGATAGAGGTGTGTACAGGATTCCACATGAAGAACAAGGAAGATCCTTGTCAACCAGGGAGGGATTTCTATAGTATCAGAAGCATAAAGCTGGGCAAAGGACAAACTTGGTCAGTAGAGCTTTTTTGCCTACTTTTTATTATGTTGTAAAATTTCTAAAACTGGTAATTTTGAAGAGGGGAGACTCTTTTTTTTCTTTTTAAATTTATTTATTTATTAAGGATTTCTGCCTAGTTCCCACAACCGCTTCCCATTTCCCTCCCCCTCCCCCGATCAAGTCCCCCCCCCCATCTGCTCGAAGAGCAATCAGGGTTCCCTGACCTGTGGGAAGCCCAAGGACTGCCCACCTCTATCCAGGTCTCGTAAGGTGAGCATTCAAACTGCCTAGGCTCCTTGTTATCACAATTTATTTTTTTAATTAATTGGGATTTCCTATGAAAGGTAGTAAATACATAAATTTTATATACTGTTTTTTTTCTTTTTGGTTAAATAGAGTGCCCAACTCTCCAGGACTTATAATATCTTCTTTGACATTTAAATGACCAGCTTCTTGGCCCTGCAAACATTCTACACACTAGATTGAACTGTAAGAAAACATCTACCTAGAGGCCCACTCTTGTGAGGTCAAGAGTAGCTTAGACATATTGCTTCTGTAGTTTGCTTTTCTGCTTATTTCAGAGTTTCTCAGCTGATTTCTCCATGCTGCATCAAAACAGGTCTCAAGGTAATGAGCAGCCTGGAAACAGATAATGAAATAAGTAAATTACCAACCAGCATAGATGTAATGGACAGGTTGAAAACAGAATAGCATGCTGACCTTCAGTGCTCCCGGCAGGAGTACCTTTGAGGATGCAGTTCTGTGTTTAGAAAAGAGTTCCCTTCTGGTGAGCAGGGACTTAGTAGTGTGCTCTGGCCCCTCGCTTTTCAGTTCACCTAGGCTCTGTGAAGGTCCAGGAGAAAAAAATGCACACCCATCATTCTATCTTTGCTAACGGCAGAGCTACAGAATCTGTAACGACAGGCGGAAAGCTTTCCCTGGCCCCACTGAGTTTTATCTGAAACAAAATATGACCACTATGAGAAAAAGTATTAATCAGATCAGTTGAAGATCAGAACTTGAATGGAATGCTCTAAAACAGGGCACCCCTAATGTGATAATGTGTGCTTACAGGCAGAGTTTTGTGGATGCTGAGATCAACCACTTTACAAAATCTTGCCACTAATTATTGCCATGACAATCAGAGAGTTAATTAGTGGGTTACTTAAAACTGTAATCTTAGCCTCTAGTGGGCTTATTTAAATCTAATTTCAAAAGGTTCTTATTATTTATTTTAACAAAAGTTTACTTAGAAATTTAAGATTAGAAAACAGTTTCAAGTGTTTCTGGAACTAAAAGTGACTGAGTCTGCTCTCTCCAAGGTAGTTGCATTTCCCTCAAGACCAATTTGTCACCGAAGAAGTGTCTCCCTAAAGCCATATTTCTGATTGGGAAAGCCTAGAATAAATAAAGCTCTATTTACAAGATGAACTATTGCTTTTTAAAGTAACTTTGGATGATGATAAGTGAGTATAATATTTTTAGGCTTAATGTTAATGATGTCTATTTTACTTGAAACTGAAAAAGTAACAGGGTGATATTTTGAACTGGTGCCTTATCTCTTCTTTAAGGGTTTATTGGAAGGTATGTAAAAATAACACGAGAGAAGGTAAAGTGAACCGACCAGCAAATGGAAGAGTAGTTTGACAGCTAAACTCTTTCTTTTTGGATTTGTTGGGACTTTTACTTTTAAGTTTAGAGTGAGATTATGTAGTATGGTTTCATACTTAATTCTAGGCATTTTCAAGTGCTTCAATTCAGACATCAGTACTGAATATCTAGGCAGGAATTACAATAATATGCATACTATATGAGGGGCAGAAAGGGGATTTTTAAAATATCAACAAATATACATAGAACTCATCAGTGTTGGCCACACCTATTAACAATTTTGAGCTCAAGATATACATGATTCAGTTAAAAGATCTGAGATGTTGAGGGCATTATGATGTGTCTGATTGGCCGAACTAAATTTCTCAGAATTTCTTTTCTTGAATATTTGCACCTACCATGAGCCAACAGGGGTATGTTTAGGGGACTGGGAAATGGTCTTTAGGAAGAAACCACTATGCCATTGCTACAGTATGATACTGTTATAAACTGCTGGGGATAGAAGCTCTCTAGGACCATCCTTGATCCTTCCCTCTTCCCCCACATTTCTGTATCCCACTCCATGAGGTAGGGTGCCCACATGCTGTATAGAACACTCACCTCATCCAGATAACAGGGAGCAAACATTAGCATAAGTTTTATTTTACTTTTTGGGGTTCTTGTTTGTCTTCATTTCCCTCTGTGCTGCCTCTTCACTTTCCAACTTTCTGTTCTACTGACTTAAGGCTCCAGTGTTGGAGAGAAGACAACACAGCCCAGTTCACAGGATTCGGCAAGATCCAGTTCAGAAACAAATCCCCAGTTGGCTTAGAGTGTTTCGGCCTCTGGCACCATGGATCTGGAACATAGGTCATGTCATAAGCTGAGATAGTTAAGTATTATACACGTGTCCTGTTTTGCCCAACTCCCTTGGGTGTTGATCAGGGATAAAGTAAATCCCGCTGGATATGTCTTAGAATTTAGAAGGTCAGGCTCTGAGAGAGCATACGGCTCTGTGCTGAGTCTTTAAGGGTTTGATGGGAGAGAAAGAGCAGCCATTAGAGTGATGCCGAACTCTGAAACATTACGCAGTCAATTTGCACAAAAGGTCTACAGTGAGAAACTATAAACCTGAGTACAAGATGTTCATTCCAGATGGCAAGAATTAAGTGGAATTAACTTATAATTAAGGCTAGAACAAATGGTACATGTGTGCTAGATACATTTTCTGTGCACATAATGGCTGATGTAATCACACTGGCCCAGGGAAGTGGGCAGTGGTATGCCTATTTTTCAGGTTAGAAAATGGAATTGTTGATGGAACTTGTCTAAGGTCACAGTCTGAGTGTTAAGGAAGTGAGAACTGGCTCTTCTGGTCATTTATATTTCCTTTTATATGAACCTTGTGTTAGATAAGACAGATAGACAGAGTGGGGCACTACCTAGGAAATGCTCTTCCAAAGGGAAAAAAAAAGAAAAATAAAACAAACAAACAAAAAACCAGAAGCAATGCAACTAAGTAAATGGCCATAAACAACTAACAATCAGGAGGGTCGGCTCTCCAAGAAACCCAAGTTCAATATTCTTGGGTGTTCCTAGGTTGATGTGGACTGGCAGAGTGGCCAGGGATGAGCCATTAAAACTTGTTAAGGAGGAATAAGCAAGGCAAACCCTGCTTAATTTGCTCACCTGGTCCTTGGGGGGCATCCTGGTGCATCTCATGGATGACTGCTTTTAGCTTATTGTTATGCTGAGAAGTCAGCATAGTGTGATAATAGGGAAAGCAGGCCTTGCATTGCTCTAGGAAGACTTATAAACTAGCCCTCATGTTATTAAAATGTAAGGATACCAGTGATGACTAGACCATGCTTACCACTGATAAGCAATGAAAGGATGCATGTGTAGGATGGGGGGATTACTTTAGGTTGTCAGAATTGGAGATGGGGCCTTTGGTAGGTTGCCCGTGCCCCAGTGGATGGCTCATCACCCATGAATAGATATCGCAGAACAAATTGGACTCGAGGAGTGGTTAATGACAATAAATAAAGTGGACAAGAAGCTGGAAAGGAGACAGATTGGGAGGTACAAGGAAGAGTTACAGGTAGTCCACAGCCTTGACAATACACATATTAACATAAACGGGTTAATTTAAGATATAAAAGCTAGCTAGAAATATGTCTAAGGCATTGGCAAAACAGTGTTGTAATTAATAAAGTGTCTATGTTATTATTCATGTCTGGGCAGCCAGGAAATGAACAAGCAGACTTTGTTTACAAAAGGTGGGTTCCAGTTCTTCAATGATGAAATTAACAAAGATGCTAATGAGCCTGGGATGGGAACCTCTGGGAGTGTGTCATGGAACACCCCGGTCATTGCTTATGGCAGTTCATTGTTGATCTTTCCGAACAGCGACTCCACCACTCTTATCCTCCCTTAGCAAAATAGCCATGAATGTTGGAAAGAACTATTATATTTCATAGGATCATCATTAATATTTGTAAACAACTGGGAACAGACAGAATGTCCAATGCTAAGAAAATTATGAAATGATTCCTAGGACATTCTTGCCATAAAATATTAAGTGCCAATAAAAACGTTTACAAAACTGGAAAACACATAGACAATGCTAATGCAATAATATTAAACAAAGTGGCAAGTCATAAGTCACATATAAGATTTTTATAGAGAGGTAAGATGTTTATTTTGAAGTGCATTTAGTTTTACCAAATCTTAGAAGACAGAAACTAAAATTATTTTTAAAAATAGTTGAAAATAGCCAGGCAATATCTGGTTTGTTTCTACTGGTGTGAATTTTCAGATTTCTGTTTAATGAATGTTCCAAATGTAAAAATAAAATTATATGAAGTAACAATAGTGTAAATTTAATTGTCGGGAAAAAGAAGTATAATGAACAAGACTGATTCTTTATAATCTAGCATCAAGCCCAAAGGAAAGTTCTGGAAATAAAAAGAGGTAATGCAATGTTCTTCATTTTTCTGTCGTATCTGTTGCAGGAATACCTTTCAAAATAAAACACAAAATGGAAATTAAATGTTTTGTATGCATGGTAGAGCTGGGTTTAATTTTAATCAACCGAGTAACACACTTTGTCATGATCGTACGAGCAGGGAATTAGCCTGACTCTTGTTACATTACCTCCATTTTGCCTTAGTCTACTAAAAGAGTCACTATTCTATTGGGAAAGAATGGAGATGTGGGGTATAGAGACGGTAGACAAACGTGTTTCAGATTAGGGATTTTTCTAGACTATGGTTCCAAGGTGGAATTTCTTATTGGCTTTTTCAAAACTATATGAAATAGAAGCAATTATTGATTCATGGGCAAGCACTGTTCTCAGTTTCTCTCATGTTTCTGTAGTCAGTCACTTAGCTGAGGTTTGGCTTGGAGATTGTTGTCAGAACTTTTAATGTGTGACATACTAGCATATTATGTCTTAATTGCCTCTGAAGGACTGGTAGTTATTATTGCTGACCTCTTAAGATATGTTTCAAAGTACTTCAGATTGTATTTCTTGTTGATTTCTCTGAAAATAAACTGTTCATATATTTTAAATAAAGAGTAATAAAATAAAACAATGCTTTATAATATAGGAAAGTTAATTTTCTGAACATGCTCAGAAGATAATAAATAAAATATTTTCATTTGTTAAGAAGTATCCTTTTATTATAAGGAATAATAACAAAAGAAAATAAAACCATACTTTTTGGAAACCCTTTTTCATAGATAAAATGGAAACCAGGACACCGTGTGTGTGGTTCCTCTTGTTCTTGAGTTCGCTATATTGCAAAAGTTTGTACACTCTGTCTACTCAAACCCTGCTATTTTTAGCTTTAAATGTCCATGTTCAGCATTGTGTAATATCCGGTTAACATCACATCTTGGCTGTGCTGGGAATTTCTTGTGTTATATGTTGTTGCTATAGAATTTGTTATTGCTTCCAGATTTGATTTTATATTGTTCCTTTTCTCAGTTTCTTGGGATTCCTCTGGCCAGCATCTTTCTTTTCCATACAGAAAGGAACTTAGGGACCCTTAAAGGTCTGAAAAGTGAAGCTGTCGAAAGAAGTGAGGAAGCGTTGCTTACTCAAAGATAAATTTTGGTTAGGTATAAAATTTTCTGACAAACTGAGACACAGTTTTATGAATATTTCCTCATTATATTTGCTGAATATCGTTTTGAAAAAAGAGTCTTCAATATCAGGCTAAATGTGTCGAAGCACCTTGGCACACATGGTAAGTTTGTGAAAGTACAGGCAGTATTTGCCATCACAAGTGCAGTATGGCAGCTGTGGCCAAAACAGGAGCTTCAGCATTTTGCTTAGCAGAAAATAAACACAAGGCATATTTATTTTGAAAGGTCTTGCTTCCAAACCTTCTGGGTTTTTAACCAGGAGTACTGAATTTTTACCACTTCCTCAATATAAGCAATATATGACTATGCACAAACCAGGGCGTACAACATGATTATTTTAACCTGTCATCCTAGAATGTGGGAGGCTGAGGGTAAAGGATTGTTATGATCTTGAACAAATCTAAACTACATACTGAAATTCTGTATCATAAAACAAGAGCAAAATAAAACCAACAAAAAAAAACATGAAGAAAACAAAATAAAACAAAAAACAGCGAAACCCTAGTGTTTAGTCAGAGAGTACTTTTCTCTGTTAATAGGATGGTAGTTGCACACACACCCACAATGGTTGTACTCATACATAACAGGTATAGTCACTCTAAGAAATAAGACAGCTTTAGTACGTCATTTTAGAGTAACATATTACCATCTACTAATTAATGCTTTAGTTGAGAATAAAGGATTGACTGAGACCTGCAGATAGCAACAGGCTAAGGCACTGGGGAAGAAACCCTTATCAGTAGAGTGTTGTATGAAGACTGCTTGCCCATTTTGGTCTCTCAGACCCAAAACAACCACATAGAAAATTGTATTAATTAAATCACTGCTTGGCCTATTAGCTCTAACTTCTTGTTATATAGCTCTTATATATTAATTTAACCCTTTCTATTAATCTGCATAATGCCACAGACACATCTGGTGTCTGTCTCTGGTGGAGCTCCATGGCTTCTCTCTGACTCCTCCTTCTTTCTCCCAGCATTCAGTTTAGTTTCCCCCACCTAGCTCTGTTATACCCTGCTCTGCTCTAGACTCAAAACAGTTTCTTTATTAATCAATGTCATTCACTGAATACAGAGGGGAATACCACATCAGAAGAGAGAAAAGGGGCAGAGAAAGGGGTGAGGGGTAGAGAGAGAGGCAGAGAGGATGTAGAGAGGGGGCAGAGACTGGTCCCTGGTGACAAGAGTGGTAAAAGAGAAAGAGATGGGAGAGAGAGGAAGAAGGAAGGAATGAAGAAAGGAGAAAAATTAAAGAAAGAAAAGAAAAGGAAAGAAGAGAGAGAGAGAGAGAGAGAGAGAGAGAGAGAGAGAGGGAGGGAGGGAGATGAGAGGTGGGCAAGGCCCACTTTTAAAAGGAAATATAGTGAATGTGCACAGAGGGTGCTCTTAGTGGCTGCAACTGAGGAAGGCCCTCAAGCAAGGCCAGTACAGATGCCTGAATTCTAACATTCCTCCCTTTTGCTTATTGTGAAATTGTTAGGAATTAGAAAGGGGTAGCAGGTCAGGCAGGGATGAGGATGCTGTGTTCTCAAGACTGCTTTCTGCTGATCTGGGGATGTCAGTCATCTTTGGGGACTTGAGAAAGCCGGAATGCTGGGTATATCCTGGGGTAGCTGGTTGTTTCATTTCAGTATCCAGACTCTGCGGAACTGTCAGGCATGGCTTGAACCTGGTGAAATGCTGGTTGGGGTGGATCGAAGTCGACTCTGGAGCTCACAAGAACTTAAAGCACCTGTTTCTTTTCCTATCGCCACAGAATCACCTTAATCACCTTGACACCCTCTTTTTATCTGATCTTTCAGAAGATACATGTGGTTAATTACTGAGGAGAATCAATAGTAAGAAGTGAAAGAAATCAAATTTGTGCCAAATTGGTAAGGAGATATCCTGAGAAGGCAAGAAAGAGTGCAAGGGTAAAGATCACCCAAACCAAATGGAAACAGGAGTTGAGTTAATTGAAAAAAGGGGAAAAACAGGTACGTGCTGAGTGAGAGAAAGCTGGTTTCTCCATCTGACCGTATGTTTCCAAAGACAGACTGGATATGGAAAGAGATAGAGAGATAGAGATAGAGATAGAGATAGAGAGAGAGAGAGAGAGAGAGAGAAGACAGACACAAGCAGGTCTTAGAGCAAAGAAAATTTTTAAAAAGTGAATAATTATTTCTCAGTTTCTCAACTGCCTGGTCCAAGGAATACTGAGTCCAGATTTGATTTGAAGGGAGTAGTCAGTGAATCTCCAAATACATCCCAAAGGGAGTGAGGAGGTGTCTGGCACTGTTCCAAGAATGAGGCAGAGGAAGATCGAGTGGGTACAATAAGTGAGGTAGAGAAAGAAAGTCCAAAGGACTGAATGCGCTGGCATCCCACAGACCCAGGGTGAGTCCTGGGTCCTACCTCCATCCTGCTAAGTCACTAGCCAAAACAGCTTTATTCATTAACCAACAACAGCAATACATATAATGAAGAACTTTCCACACCAACCTGGTACCAGGACTTTGAGAAAAACCAGAAGGCAAGGAGAGAAGTATGCTCCAAAAAGGAAGCTTCATATTCAGGGGAATGATCAGATGTGGATACTGTGCATTGTTCCCACGTGAGTCTCTGTGATAATTACTATCTACTACAAGAAGACGTTTCTCTGGTGAGTGTTGAGACACTGATCTATGGGTATAACAATACATCATCAGAGGCTGTCTGATTATTATGTTCATTTAGTAGAATGATAGCAGCATTTTCCTCCTAGTGCTCATGACTTATCAGGTCTCAGGTTTTTCATCTCATTGGAAATGTCAGTTATGGGGTCCAGCTCATGGAGCAATCCTTAAATATATTTTTTAAAGAAAGTTTGGTTATTCCCATGACATCTATATCATTATTGCACCAGTGGATATATTTTACAATCCAGTTGTTATTGAAGCTCACATGGGCCCTAGCTGAGTATAATTGATGATTAATTTGTTTTCTTGTAGCATGGATCATACCTTTCATAAATGTGGGGGCTGGGCAGTCTATGGGAAACTTCTAGTTGGGCACTCGCTCCATTTATCCGTGTTCAATGACATAAGCATTTGGTGTCCTAAGCAATAAGATCTTACAATAGCAGTGTTATGGGGGTGACCAATAGCATTTTAAGTAGGCTGTACTGTTAGGGGGCAGTCCTACAGGACTCCTCTTTTTTAACCAACAACTCAAAAAGATGCAATCTTTTTTTGATGCTGTGTGTCTTATTTGATAGCTTATGGTGTCAAGTTGAAGTATTCTCTCCCCTGTTGTATTTAAATTCCATCTATATTAATTCATCAATATTTATTTACTAATTTATGTAATGTGTATATCTGACTGTATGCATGCGCACCATATATATGCGGGAGCCAGAGGAAATTAGACTAGGGTTTCTGATTCCCTGGAACTAGAGTAACATATGGGTGTGGCCTGCCGTATGGATACTGGAATGTGAATCCAAGGTCTCTACAAGAGTAGTAAGCACTCTTAACCACAGAGCCCTCTCTCTAGCCTCTGTGCATGAATTCTTAAAATGGTTTTATATTTTGTAATAGATCCTAGGTAAAAATCAGGCCAGCCATAGCACTTACGAAAGTCGGTATTGTATAGTAATCATGTAATTATATTCCATTTAACTACCGTAGATGAACTTTCTTTTCTGTTGCCAACCCCAAATAATGACATGGATACTCCTTATTAATTATGAAAGCTTGGTCTTTAACTTAGGCTTGTCTCAACTAGCTCTTATAACTTAAATTAAGCCATTTATTTAATCTTCTGTCATGTGACATACCTCTCTTTCATCTTGCACCTCCTGTTTCCTCTTCATTCGCCTGGCAACTCCGCCCTTCTTCTTCCCAGAGTCCTCTCTGTCCCTGGAAGTCCTGCCTAACCTCTTTCTAGCTATTGCCTGTTCAGCTTTTATTGCACCAATTACAGCAATACACCTTCATACAGTGTACAAATATCCCACAGCAAACAAGTAGCTGAAAGCTTATTTCTTTCTTCATTGGTTTTTGTTTTGTTTGTCTTTAAAGCAGTGTTTCACTCTGTTCAACAGGTTGGCCTGACACTCGTAACAACATTTCTGCCTCAGTAGCCTACGATTTCGGATCAAATTCATGGACTACCACACCTGGTTTGAATGTTCATGTTTTCAAGTTCATTCCAAATTCTACCTCTTTTTGTTTGTTTGTTTGTTTGTTTGCAACAGAGAAATTGTGGAACTGTTGAACCACTGGTTTTAGGCCTGGGTTTATAATTAACGTGGGCTTAGCTTTAAGACATTTAGAAACACGGATCACAATTGTCTTGATGCTTTGGTTTTGTCAGCAAGGCTTTGCTTTTTGTTTAAAACCATTTCCTTGCCAGCACGAAATTATTTAGAACTGTTTGCTAAACTTGGTCACATATCTATAGAAAGATGACGGTTTCAAAAAAGGGGTTGCTTTCTGTTGGCTGATGGGGAAGTGTTCAGGCTTCTGGGTGTGTGGATAGGATAAATATTCATTCATGAAAGATGTATCACTCATAGCATATGCATGCATGCATTTCCAGAATGTTTGCATATCTGCACATCAGTTAAGTTATTTGTATTTAGATGCAGTTGCTCTTCACATGTGACCTTCCACTGGCTTCCCTCTGTAGAGCTGTCACTCTGCTTGACTGTGTCTTGGTTCATTTATTGCTTTGGGTTCTTTGGCTGTGAAATTCTCTTTTTTGCCTTTAGAATGATGGTAGGCCTTTCAAACCTTGCCACAACTTAGTTATCATCATCTTGACTTAACTTTAGAGCGACATGGAATGTATTATATGCTGTTGCTTCTGTGATATTGCCCTGCTGGTCTCCTGTCAACACTGGTGTTTAATATGAATTCCTCTGGCAGCTGTGCTTCTAAAATTTACAGGGTTTTTGACCTAGTGTTTGGACATGGACATTAATATCTGGGTTTTCATCAAGATTTTAATTTTGCTTTCCTAGTGACTGCCAATGGAAAATTTACTACTTTCCTTGAATAGCAATTTAAAAATTATGCATGAAGATAATTTTCTAGTTCTTATTAACATAAATATTATTAATATAAAATATATGTGACGAACAGGTGTTTTTTTTTTTCAGGACAGGGCCTTCTTGTGTAGACCCAGCTGCTCTGGAACTCAAAGATCTACTTGCCTCCACTTCCTGAGTGCTGGGGTTAGAATGTGTGTCACCATGCACATCTTAATATAGGTGCTTTTTGCCACACAGTATAAGTTGATGATTGAACATCAGATATAACTGAGGGAATAACCTTTTCAAAAATATTTCCCCTTTATCTAATGCTTATAAATAAGTTTACTCAGTCAAGGTACAAAGAAATCACAGTTGAAAGAGGAGTATAATCCTTGTATGATAGTTTTATATGTTTGCCTTTTATTTTGTATTATTTGAGAATGTGATTAAAACATAATGACTGATAAATTATGGTTCAGTCTTTTCCAGAAAAATACCTTTTTATTTATAAAGGGATTTACCTCTTTCATTGATGATTTATAATATTTCATACTTAAAAGAGAAAAGATGAGACAAGTTAATCAATGACACTTTGATATTTTCCATATGCCAATGTACTCACTCCCAAGAATATAAAACTGATGTCAGAAGATGGTTTGGGCAGGTGTGAGACAGTGAGACAATGCTCTTGTATACTGTATAGATTGGCCTCTCATATTAGTTTAATAAAATGCTGATGGGTCAGTAGCCAGGCAGGAAGTATAGGCAGGGTGAGGAGATGAGGAGAATTCTGGGAAGAATTCTCAGAGAGTCAGTCACTAGCCAGATATAGTGGAAGCAAGATGAGAATGCCTCACTGAGAAAAGGTACCAAGCCATGTAGCTAAACATAGACAAGAATTATGAGATAATTTAACTTGTAAGAGCTAGTTAATAATAAACCTGAATTAATAGGCCAAATAATATAAACCTCTCTGAGTTTCTTAGGGACTGAACAGTTGCAAGACCAGGTGGGACAGAAACTTTTTCCATTTACAGGCTAAGACAAAAATCAGGGTAGATCAGTAATCCAACATTTGAATCATTCTAGTTTTGTGAATAACAGTCTTTGATTATGGGGTGCGTCAGAGGAATTCATTCTGCTACTGAGGCAACAGAGAAATACATACTACATAAATGAGACTCAAATAAGATCACAGTAGCTATATTTATACACAGCGAAACAAGAAAAGGCAGATTGGCGTAAAGAAAGTTACTAAAAATGTAAGATTATTTTATGTTTAGAGATAAGTGTATGTTTGCATCAGTAGGTTTGTGGGTATGTGTACATGAGCCTGTGGAGGCCAGTAGAGGGCGCCAGATCCTCTGGAGCTGGAGCTAATAATAGTTGTGAATTGCCTGATGTGAGTACTGGGAACTTACCTGGAGATTTTTGCAAGTATATACATATCCTTACTGAGCCATCACTAAAGTCCCAGGAAGGAATTCTTCATCCTATGAAGCTTTCCCAAAATTGCAGCAAATAAGTCAAATACTAAATCTCTAATTCCAATTTCTTATCTGCATTCACTAAGTACACTTGAAGTTATGGAACCGTCAAAGCTGTGCATAAAGGTTGCATCAGCTTAATCCAAACTCTTGTTGATGTTGCTGTTTTGCATCCTTTCCTGAACATTCTCATTTTCCTTTGTCCAGGTCATCAGAAGAATGACTATCTGCTGTGCAATCTATTCAACAGTCACCAGCTATATAAGCCTCCGACAAGAGGGGCCTTTGATGTTAGTCCCTGGCCTCTATCTATGATGTTCTAGATGGCATCACTATAATTAATATAGCATGACAAAGACCCCATCATCTGGACACAATGGTAGTCCACAGAATGGGAAAAGATGTTTACTAATCACACACACACATTGATACAAAGTGTATACATAAGATCCAAAATATATAATGAATAGAAAAAACTGGATATCAAGAAAGCAAATAGCCTAATTTTAAAAAATGATATCGGTGTGGTGATTCCTCTGGAAGATGCGGTTCAATCTACCTCAAGGGCCAATTATACCAGTCTTAAGCATACGCCCAAAGGATGTTTCATTCCTAGGTATGTACAGAGAGACATTTGCTTAACCATGTACATTGCTGCTCTATTCACAGTAGTCAGAGATTGGGAATAACCTAGATGCCTGTCAACATATGAAAGGCAAAAAAGCAAAACAAAATAAAAAAAAACATGATACATTCCAACTTATGGGAGCACAAGGGTTATTTCATTTTTCAGGGTATAGTTGGTCTATCATAGAGGAAAATCAGGACATAAATGTAAGCAAGAACTTACAGTAGAAACCATGGAGGAATGTTTCTTGCTGGCTAGCTCACAGCCTTAACTCATTAGCTTTCTTATAGAGCCCAAGACTACTGCTCAGAGGATAGCATTGTCCACAATGGCCTGGGCCTCCTGTGTGAACTTACAATCAAGACACAGGCCCCATAGACATGCCCACAGGAAGTGATCTGGGCAGTTCATTTTTTGGTTGGGTCTAGGCTAGCTATTATATAGAAACTACATGAGAGAGGAAGTCATTGAAGAAGGGATAGGGAAGAGGACCCCAAGAAGGAGAGAATTAGAGATCCTTGCCTCTCCAATTTTCATGTCTCATGATAGGGGAGGGCGAAATTCTGTTAGAGGTCTGGGATTTTTAAGCTTGAGACATTACAGAAATAGTGATTTAAAGATGAGTATGCAAGACAGAGAATGAGTAAGTATAAGTGTCAGATATTGTGGATTTATGCTTCCAGACCACACAGGTGAAGAAATTCAGTTAAATCATTTTAAATACCGGAGTTCAGTAAGTCAGGTTGGACATATAGTGTGAGAGCTGTCTATTTAGAAATGTCAGTCATAACTATGTTGATCAAGGTTTCCCAAGGTAAATGTATGTAGGAAGACAAATATGCAAAGGAAAAGAACATAAAGGTCCAAGGCAGTTTTTGGAGAATATCTGTTGACATTGTGTAGGGTAGACAAAACAAATGAGGGAAGAAAAAGTATACAGAAGATGATGGATATGCCAGTGAATTCGGGATAAGAGACAGTATACATGGTAGGCAGTTCAGTGAAAATGACATTGGAGGCCGAATTCTCTGTTGTTTACCAGTGAATAGCTAGTGATGGAATCAGAAGAGACATGGAAATTTGTCTTTCAAGACTTTCAAGGCTCTGGGATTGAAGTGAAAGTGACTTAGGGCTCGTCAGGTCTGAAGGTTCTGATTTGTGCTTCTATACTCTTGAATAGGGTCTGATTTTAATCATTTAGAGTTTGAGTGGAAGGATTTAGTAAAAACCATGAAATTGAAGACCCAGAAAGAGTAGAAAACATTCAAAACAAGACTATGCTTGACAGGCTCCCAACAGAGGCTATCAAGGTCTTTATGCGTAAGAGCCAGATTTGGGCAGAAGAGAATTTATGAGGGCAGCAAACCTTGACATTGAGAACTTAGTTATGTAAGTTCAGTCATGAGTGGCTTTTACAAATGCCCTTGCCTTTCAATTTTCTTGATAAAACAATGTTATTGGCCTGTTGGGAAAAATATTTCTATAAACACAGTTTATTTCCCAAGTATTTAGATTCTTACCATGTCTTACTCAATTCTAAAGGCTTGTTCCTGAAGTGATTGGAAATTTGAATTCTCTGCAATTCTTTTTTGGAAAAGGAGTCTGTTGTTTAAAAATAGTGATCAAGATATTTAAGAATAATAATTTAAGATATATATATTATACAATTATATTTCATTTATTTGTCTGATACAAAATCTGTAATCTAATTAACCTGGCTGGAATCTACACTAAAGTGTTATTTGGTCAGGTTTGTTAAGTGTGGTCACTTTTTGGAATATAAACATCTTTTATTGAATTTCTTTTCATTTTGTAGAAGAAAGCAGCTAGATTCTTTCCCAGAATGTAGTAACAACACCCTTTAGCTCAGTTCTAAGAGAATCCTTGTCTTAGGGTTTCAATTGCTGTGAAGAGACACCATGACTATGACAACTCTTATGAAGAAAAACACTTAACTGGGGTGGCTTACAGTTTTATTGGTTTAGTTCATTATCATCATGGTGGGCAGTGTGCAGGCAGACTTGGGGCTGGAGAAAGAGCTGAGGGTTTTACATTTTGATGTGCAGGCAACCGGAAGTGAACTGTGTCTATACTGAGCATAGTTCAAGCACAGGCTACATCAAAGCCCTCCCCCACAATGATGCACTTCCTCCAATAAGGCCACACCTACTCCAACAAAGACACACCTCCTAAGAGTACCACTCCCAATGAGAGTATGGGGGCCAATTATATTCAAATAATGGTAGTCCTTGTCCTCTGAAACCTCATGAACTGGGTTTCCACTCTCCATGATTCTCTCAGCATTTTGGTCTTCCAAATCCCACAGGGTGGCCCACTGAGTAATGCTCATGGAATTATGGGCCTTTCCAACCCTGACGTCCCATTCTTTTCCACATTCCTCCTGCAAACAAGTTCTAAAGGCCTAGGAACCACATGGTATGGTTGGTTACAGCAACATTACTATTTCTTGGTATCATTTTTTTAAACGTTAGTTACTTTTTATATTGTTGTGAAAAAAGTATCCAATAACGGCAACTAAGAGAAGGAAAAGTTTATTTTGTCTTATGGATGATGAAAAAAATAAAATCATGTCAGAGAGGAATGTCAGTGGGAACATGAGGCACCTCATCACATTGCAGTCAGGAATCGGGAGCAGAGGATGATGAACGCTGGGTACTTGGCTCACTTTGTTTTACTAAGTCCATGATCCAGCCACAGTAGTATACTGCCCATACTCAAGAACAATTTCTTTCTAATAGCTTAGAAAGACCTGGGGAAGTTGGACCCTTCCATTTCCATGGTCCTGACCTGGGAAAGGCCCTGCCATTCCCATGAGTCTGGGATATAGTCATCCTGAAACTATCATGTAACCTACCACAAATGCCCATTTTTACAGGGGTACACTCACTCACTTTTTATGGTGATGCTAAATGAAGTCAAATTAACAATGAAATCTAATTATCACAAATAGTGCGCATAAGTTCTAAAACCTACCACTAATACCTAGTTTTGAGTATCAGAGTAAAACAGCTGTAATTTCAGTTTTGTTTAAAACAGAAACGATATAGTAAAAGTAGACTAGAAAGCTCCAGATTTTACTGTAGGGAGAAACCTTAGAACATTTTGAGCCAGATGCCTTATTTTTTCTGGGTGATTACATGAATGAGACAATGTAAATGATTTTTATAAGACAAGACATTCATACCATGTTCTTCTGCAGTACGATGCCTCTAGGAACATGCAATACACTATATACAAAATCAGTGACCATTCTTAGACATTCAAGAAGAGATGGCAACTTTATATCTAAGCTTGTATATTATGTTTCAATATCTCTGTTGGAGTATGCAGCTTACTTAAGGGATATTGGTGTGTCAGTGATATTTAAGCCATGGGGCTGGGGAGGTTTTGTGGGGAGAGAGTAAACATAGAGAAGGTATTGTCAAGGTAAGCGTTTCAGCATACAGCTATACCTAAAAGTTTCCTAGAGACAGAAGATCTTAAACAATGAGAAAATAATTCTGTTAGGAGAGAGGTAAAATAGGCAAGAATATATAATCATGGAAACTTTAGTCTTAACTACAAAAGAACTTCAGGACAATGATGACAGCAGCCCACATGACGGAGGTTGCTTAGGTGTCATGATGTGAGAGTAGTAAGTGAAAGACAGCATGTGTTAAGGTTGGTCCCCAGGAACCCTAAGGGATTCACAGGAGCATTATGCATGGCAGTATAAGTAAATATATTTTGTTTGCAATAAAATTCAACCAAATTAGCATAATTTCCTTCAAATACTGGCCTCCACACGCATAGACAATATTCACTGGTAAAAAGTTTCCTTAGAAGTGTGGGAATATGAGCACAGAGTTCAAGACCATGATGGGGACAACCACTGAAACAACTTACGTGAACTAATGGGAGCTCACCAACTCCGGCCAGACAGGGAAAGAACCAGCATAGGGCCAAACTAGACTCCCTAAATGTGGGCGAAAGTTGTATAGCTGGGGCAGAGTGTTGTGCTCACTGGCAGTGAGACCAGGATTTATCCCTACTGCTTGTACTGGCGTTTTGGATGGATACCTTGCTCGGCCTAGATATAGTAGGGAGGGCCTTGATCCTTTCTCAGAACAATGTGCCTTATTTACCCTCTCTGGGGAGTGGATGGGGAGTGGAGGGTGGATAGGTAGAGGGCATGAGAGGAGGGGAGGGAGTGGGAACTGGGATTGGTATGTAAAATGACAAAAGATTGTTTGGTTTCTTTAAAAAAAAAGTTTTCTAAGATAATGAAGTTACCTACTTAAGTTGATATAAGACCAAGATGATGTCTTATACCACTTCTTAATATTTAGGTTAGAAGAGAGTTTTTTTTTGAAATAGGACTTTGTGATTTGTTTGTGGTAACAATTTGTGAAGGTTATCAAACTGTGAAAGAATAGAAGAATTGATCAGCACTTGTTTGTTTAGTGGCTAACCTTATACCTTATGATCTTATATTAAGGAATTTAAACTATTTGTGCCATGACTGGAGAGGCAACCCAGTCACTAAAACACCTGCCTTGAAAGCATAGGGAGCTAAGTTATATACTCTTAAGCCACACAAAGCCGGCTTCACTGGTTCATATCTGTGCAGATGGGGCAGACACAGAGCTCTCTTGAGCTCTTTGAACAAACACCTTAGCCAATCATACAGCGCCAAGTTTTTTAAGGAAACTTATTTCAAAAAAAAAAATATGGTGAAAAGTATGTGTGAGAGAGACACCTAACTCTGGCCTCTGGCACACGCACACATTTGTGCACACATTCATATGCATATATGTACACTCATGCAAATATACACACACACCACACACACAAATACACATATAAACACAAAAATATTTGTATCTTATTTAAAAAATAACCAACATAACTATTAAATATAGGTAAAATACAGAGACAATGGGTAGATTATTTTTACCAAGAGAAATGCTAAAGTGAGCATTTGGTTGAAATTTTCTGCCTTTCTACCTAAGCCCTACTAAATACTAAAAGTTCTATTTTCAGCAATATAAATATGAAAATGTGAGCTATGCAATGAATGGCAACGGATGAACTTCCCAGATGAAAGGAAACATAAGATAATAACAGTGCAGTCATCATGTGTCTCTACACTTGGACCTGTTACAGAGAGACAGAAGACAAAGAAAGGAAGTGTAAATGACGGTTTAAGAACCTTCCTAAGTTTTGAATGCACACAACCTGTTAGATAATGCGACTAAATGGGTGTTAAATTCTCTAAGGCTGATTATTATTGTTACATAAGGGAATATACTTGTTCTTAGAAAACGCACAGGCTTAAAATGGCAGTGTACACAGCTTATTTGTGCAGTTGGAGTTTTTCATCTGGACCACTGGTTCCCCAATAAACGACATAGAAACTCATTATTAATTATAAATGCTTGTCTGATAGCTTAAGCTTATTACTAACTAGCTCTTACAACTTACTTAACTCATATTTCTTAGCTACTCTCTTCCATGCGGTGGTAGCTTTTTCTAAGCACAGCATTTTCATCTTGCTTCTCGAAGCATCTCCTGGCAACCCCCCAACCTTCTTCATTACCCACATTCTGTTTTTCCTTGTCCACAAGTCTGCCTAACCACTTCTCGCCTAGCTACTGGCCATTAGCGCTTTACTAAACCAATGAGAGCAGTGTATCAAAACAAAACAAAACAAAACAAAACAGTGTACAAAAAGACTATTTAGTAATTATTTCAAACTTAAAATGTAGGTTTCTGAAGGTAGTTAGAGAGGTAGTATAAAAACTATGATGTGGCAGAATTATAAAATTTCATAAATATAACCAAAATGATTATAGCAATTTTCTGTATGGATCTTCCAACCTTTCTTTAGTTCCGAGATCATCTCAAAATAAAGTTATTTACAAAAGAAATATTTGAAGCAATAAATGGCTTACATTCTTCGTTTTTATGTCTTCAACTGTATTGCATCGGAAATCTCTCTCATCCCTAAGCTGCTTCTTGCTCATATGAGCTTTACTAAATTCTGACTTTTTTTTGTGAATCATCTGATCATGGCCAACATATTCTATACCATCTTACTGAAATTCCTACACATTTACTGAGGCACTAAGAATTTTGAGTTGTTTTAATAAAGATTCATCAATTTGGGACACAACCAAATTCCTGGCAAAACTATTACTAATTAAGGACTTCAGGAGCCAAAGACTCCTTGTCCATGGCACTATTGGGAATTAATTGTTCTTATTGTTCAACAGAATATATTCATGTAGATAGCAACCAGCTATTTACAACTCAGTGAGACAAGCTGAGGTAGGAAGAATAATAACAACATTGCTCAAATGCATTCACTCCAAAGTCAAATGTAGTTGAAAAGAAAGAAAGAAAGAAAGAAAGAAAGAAAGAAAGAAAGATAGGCTTGAAGCAGAGAGAGAAAATTGTCAGCCACTTCCAAGATATGCGCCAGGATGTGGTCTCTATGCAGTTAGCCATGTTCCATCTCAATATGGGAAAAGACTTGCACAGAGCCCTGTGATTCATAAAGTATGTGTATATATACTGAGATGCTGAAGTTGTTGACCAACATTTATAATAAATCACTTCCAACATCATCACTGTATTCTGTTCAGGAATTCAGGGCATTAAAATGTCAGTTGTTTTCCTCAAGAGTATTAAGTAAAAGGAGGATACACAAACTTAATCTAGTTTTTATTTGTTGTTTATTGCCTTTTATGCTTCCCCCAGAAACTCGCAGAAGCAAGTGAAGACATTTGTCCATATGAAAAAAGACAGGAAGGAAACAAATACAATTAGGAATGATTATTGGCAATTTGGGTCAACAGTAAGATGGTAACAAACACAGAGAGTCACAGCCATAAAATCTGTGCGGACTGAGAGATCTCAGAACACTAAGCCCTAAATAGGATATCTCAATCAAATCCCTCCCCTGTGGCTCAGAAAACCTGCAGGAAAAGGAAACAGAAAGAGTGTAAAAACTTGAGGGAATGAAACACACCTAGGAATCAAGCCTTCTAAACAAAACAGGTCTGATACACATGTGATCTCCCACAGAGTAAACGGAATACACTGGACCTGCATGGATCTGCATTAGGTAGGCTCCTAGACCTGAAAGGAGAAGTAGACACAGGCCCCAATCTCTAACCCTGTAGCTAGCTGTGTGCAAAGGAACACCCACTTTTCTCCATGGGAGTCTCACTGGGGAAACCAACTACTCTTAAGAGCAGGTCATGTCCCCCAGTAGGTGGCCAGCAGAAAATGAACTCAGTAGCATCTTTGGAGCTTCTTTGTCTCAAAATGCATCAAGGCTTATTTTATTTTTTTCATTTAAAAATTTTATCATTTTAATATTTTTATTTTATTTTACCCTCCTGGTCTTTTTGATACATATTATGGCCTCCAGTTTTGTGTTTTTAAGAGATTCCTGAGAATGTCTCTAAATTAATATGTGTTTCTTGTACTTCTTTTGACTCCTTTTCTTTATGCTCGTTTGTTTTGCATGAATATAATATACTTGTCTTTGTTTTATCTCTTATGTTATGATATAATTATATTTCATTATTATCCCTAGATGCCTGTTTGTTTTCTAATTAGAGAAGGCAGGAGGTGGATCAAATGGAAAGGGATATAGAGAGGAACTGGGAGGAACAGGAGAAGAAACAAGAACTAGGATATATTACATGAAAAAATGTTTTTAATAAAAGAAAAAAGATGTGCTATCTAATTTTTAGCAAGCATATAAAAACTACCTCATTGTGAGGTGTACTTGGAGTGTTGTGATAGAATGCAATCTGGCTTCATATGGAAGAAAGAAATAGGGGCCTTCTTCGTGCCCTTGCAATATCTGACATTACTCTAATAATTGCACATACTTAGAGTTGGACAGACACACTTCTGAGAACAGCAGCATTACAGAACTTTTCTGACTCAAGATTTTGATTAAACTAATCATCTTCATTTGGTGTTTAGGGAGGCATATTTAGAGTGATGGATACTTGGACCACTCAACTGATTGCACCATTGGATAAGGAATTATGGATTTCCTGTGGGTTTTGGAACTTAAAGAGGTATTTTGTCCCTGACCCTTAAAATATGGACCTTTGCCTCTCTCCAAGAACATCAGCACATATTTATCTTGTGGAACGATAACGTACCCTTCAAGCAATTTTAGATTCCTTCATTTTTAGGCATACATTCTCTTTGGGGAGGTAATCAACTACAAAGAAAACATACTTAGGTCTAGAAGAGATAAATAACACTCTACTTATATTTCGGTTGGATTGATGATAAGGATTATTAATACATAGATGTCAATTACAAGTTCATACTGGTCATTCTTCCAAATCTAATACACAGTATTGGCTATGCTCATGGGGTCCAAAGACATACTTCCTGATTTGAATCCTGATTTCCATGCTGGCTAGGTAGGTCTTAGCACAAGTTTGGCTAACCCCTCTGAAATTTAATAAGTAAGGTGTAATGCTAAGATAAAAGTCATAAAGTGCTTTGAAGATGGACTAAACCAAAATATGTAAAGACGTCAGTTTCCACCCATATTGCAAGTAAGGGAGCAAGTTATCTATTTGATATTTCCAAAATAGTGATTCATTACTAGTGTTATTTTTGCCAAAATTCTTTTATGCACAAGTGTAATAGTTAATCTTGGCTGTCTTGATTGTACTGAGAAATGTATAGAGACAAATATTAGTAAAATACATCTTTAAATATGGCATTCCGTGACTAGAAAGAGAGCACAGTCTTTAGAAGCACATGTTGATGTTCCAGAGGACTGAAGTTCAGTTCCCATTTCAGGAAGCTCACAACTGCCTGGAACTCTAGTTCCAAGGGATTAGACACTAACTTCTGGTTTCCATGGGTATGCTTAGATTAACGGCACACATTTCAACAAATGCACAGATATTGACATGAAAAAATATTAAAATCAGTCTAAGAACTTGCATCCTGTGAAGATGCTTCCAGAGAGGACCAACTCAGGTAGAAGATCTGCTCTGATTGTCAGTAGCATAAGTATATAAAACTCATATATATAACTCATGATTTCCTATTTTTCTCAAAATTCACATGATAAGTAATACATTTGCCTGAAATAGCAAATCTTTAATAAGTTTCTATTCTTATTTATTTTCCATGTTATAGAATGAAACTGTAAGTCTTATAATGTGTTATTTGAAATAAATTGTATATCTAAATTAATTTTGCTATTGTGAAAATTAACATACAAATCATTTTTGCAAAGTATTGGGGAGTGTAATTTTACTAGTATAGGTGGTCCTAAAGTGGTTTGTCAATACTGAACCAAAAGATATTTCTTGTTCATGTCATTTTTTTATAAATATTTATTTATTTAATATACAAAGGTCTGTCTGCATGTATTCCTGCGGGCCAGAAGAGGGCACCAGATCTCATTATAGATGGTTGTGAGCCACCATGTGGTTACTGGGATCTGAACTCAGGACTTCTGGAAGAACAGTTAGTGTTTTAAACTGCTGAGCCATCTCTCCAGCCATGTCTTGTCCATATCATTGCATATTTATAGTATCTGTGAAGAGTAATTATAACTGTGAAATTGATGTTATCAATGTAAAGAGTTTGAAGAATATACTGTTACAAGTATCAACATGATTTCAAAATAGGAAGTTTCTAAAATTTGTTTTCAAATTTTAACTCAACTATTAAATTGCTTTAAAAATGGAAATGTTCGTAATTTCATAGATACTCTTTTAAAACACAATCTAAAAGAATAATTAGCTTTGTTGGTATATATACACATTGGTATAGACCATACCATGTTTCTTCTCCCCCTTTGATTCTGACAGATATAATTTGACACAATTAAAATATATTCATGTATTTTATATGAAGTAACCACAGAGAGTTTAGTTTCCTTTTGTTGCAATGACAGCTTCAGTCAGTAGACAAAATGCCCATGTTTACACTCTCTGTAATTTGTGCCTCTTTATCTACAATGCAAAGAAAAGGAGAAGTCCATTCTGCGGCTTATTTTCTTCTCTTAAAATACAGCAGGAAATCACTACAATAACAGTATTTGTGAGATGTCGCTTTTCCTACTCCCAGAATTCCATCCTCTTATTCATGCTATACAGCACTTATACTCACACATGCTACAAATTAATGGGATTAAAACAACAAATGTTAATTTGAATGTTCTTTTATTTTATGTATGCATAATTTTTATCTGATGTCCCAAACACATTGTCTCCAAATAGGTTACACTGAGCTTTCTAAATGGAAGGAAATTGAGAAAACTGCATTATCAGTTCTTCCTAGAGCAGGCCATGAAACTTATCTTTTACCAGCTATCTCCTGGAAGAGATCACAGCACTTTTTTGAGGCAAGCAACAGTCTATGTCCAGAGGAAAGGAAGGCTCTTATAGGTGAAAGTCAAGGGACTGAAGAATGTGTACATCTAGGTCTTGCTGAATCCCCCAAATCACTGCTATGAATTGCCACCTGCTGTGAAGCCTCACTCACATACAATGGTTCTCTACTTAAAACTCACCATAAAGGTGCACAGAGTGTCTTCTTCAGGATGGCACTTAAGAGACCTCCCATGGGAGGTAAATGTACACAAAATCAATATAAGCCTCTCTCCTCGTTATCCATTTTGGAAGCTTATTTGGGGGTATTAATCAGAAGGTTAAGGATGTCCCTTTCCTTCTGCAACCCCCAACAGTCTAAAGAGCAGAGCCATCATTTATTTCATTGGTATACAGTTGAGTGTATAAATTTATGCTTCACATTCTCAAAGAATCTCCATTTGCACAAATTTTAGTTTTAAAATATCTTTAAAACCTAAGTCCTCATGGTTTAACTACCAATGCTTTGAAAGGATTATTATGTTATGGCAGCCTAATCAAAGGCTAAAAAAATCTACCAAGGATAAAAATAAGGAGAAGTTTTATTAATATATAAAGTGTTGGCCACATCTTAAATATGGTGTAGGTGGCTCAGTGGAGCTAGGGATAGTATGTTGGACTTCTCCAAAATTATGTTGCCTTCTCTGGCTTTAAAGTTCTGTTATAACAATTTTCCATGGTGGATGTTTGGGAACAGATAGAGCTTGAACCACTATTTTCTCGGTAGCTTTTTATTCAGAAGTCTCAAACAATCTTTTGACACATGACTTTATAAACATCAGTGATGGCATATTTAAGATGCACTATTTGAACACACTCTTTTTGAGGCCTGAAAGCCCTGATGATCTTGATTAAATTACACAATAATACTCCTTTAGAAAATTACCTTTCTCTATGTTTTGAACAGAGAAGGTAATAATTGTTGTAAAGTCCTAGCCATCAGTCTTAAAAATGAATTTACTTTTCTCTTAGTATCTGGGAAATATTAGATCCATAACCTCCCATGGAGGTTCACACCCTCAAATGGTGAATTACTTGTCTCCTTGTATATACATCCTCCTGCATACTTTGCAACATCTCCTAATTATGTATAATGTTGAATTCATGTACATTTTGTGTAGAGAGCTGTTATGATGTAGAGTCAAGGGAGTAATTACAGGAAGGTCAGCCTATGCTTATTTAATATAGGTTCACTTTTCCTCTTATAATGCTTAATCCATAATTAATTAAATTCTTGGCATGGAACAAATGGATACCCAAGATCTATTACAATTTTATACTATCTTTAGTCCAGTTATGCATATTATCCTGAAATTAATGTATTTAGTGGTCAATGAGTATTTCAATTCTTAATTATTATGTGATCATGTAAACTTCTGTTTTTAATGCAGAGCTACCACCTTGAGTTATTCTCTAGACAAATAATATTTTATGGAAACATATGGGTGATGTTTTTCCTACTCACACAGTTATGATCAAATTCAGCTAAGTTTTATTAACAGAGAAGCAGCCTAGGAAAAACTAAACTAGGTGTAAAGTAAATGATATGTTGAACAGATACTATATGCCCATTCTGGGTTTTTTTTTTTTTTGATACAGTTCCAGAGTTCAGAAGAAACCATTTCTTTCAGAGAAAAATCTGTCACCCACCATCTCTGCCTGTAGAGCCAGGGGTGGTAATAATTGGTAATAATTGACCTCTATTAAGTATTATGTCTTTGAGATAGTGGGCATGTGATGTGGGATGTCCTTCTGTATATGTCTTTCTTTTATTGGATAATGAATGAAGTTGTTTTGGCCAATGACTTAGCAGATTGAAGCCAGTTGGGAAATCTGAACAGAGATATATGGAGAGAGTAGGCGGAGTCAGAGAGATGCCATGTAGATGCCAAAGGAGAAAGATCCAGAAAAAATCTTACCTGTAGACCACAGTCTTGTGGCAATACATAGATTAATAAAAATGGGTTAATTTAAATATAAGAGCTAGCTAGAAAAATGCTGAGCTATTGGCCAAACAATGTTGTAATTAATATAGTTTTATGTGATTATTCATGTCTGGGTGGCAAGGAAATGAACAAGTAATCTCCATCTACAGGGATGAGCTTTGACGGCACCTACACCTAGTTATTGAAAAACTCCTGTATGAGTCTATTAGTCATAATGACAGCCCAATCTTACCAATGAAGGAATGAGATTGAAGGTGCTTTGGTATCTCAAGTCACCCAGCTTGGAGACTGCAGAGCCAGAATTGCATAAAAAGCTTCCTTGGATGCCTGTGCTCTTCAAAGGGAAACAACTCATTTTGTTTGTAAAATCCCTTCAGATGTCCATGGGGTATATCTTAGTCATGAATATATTTCCCTGGTGTAGGTAAGGCCCAGCGTTCAATCTCCAACATCACTAAACAGAAAAACTAAAATGTTCTATAGATTACTGCTGACTCATTAATAGAAAAATTTATAATTTCAGTAGCTTATTCCTTCATTTCTCATAGTAATTATAAATTTAAATCTCCATAAACTATGCCTCTCTCACTTCCTGTTTTCAAGTGTGAAGCATCTTGAAAATTAGATTTGTTTTTTAGAAATAAATTTAATTATGGAAAAGTCTAACTGAAACATGGATAAAAACAACTTACATGGATTACAAATTTTGAAATGGGAAGAAATTAATATTCTAATGACAAGATACTCTCAGAATTCAGCAGACTCATGAAGATGACGGAAATGGTCACTGACAGAACAAAGAAAAATATCAGTGCTATGAATGGTCTGCTGGAGTAGACATTTGTGTATCCAGGAATGCTTATTTTTATTATTTTAGTTGTGGTTTTTCTGTGTATGCCTGCTCCTTACCTAGAACTCCAGGTCACCCAATCAGTCAATTAAATTTTGATCCAGGACTTTAACCCCCAGCATCTGGAAAATGAGTAGGTGAACATCTGCAAACTAAAGTAAAGCCTGGTCTAATAGTGAGTTCCAGAACAATCAGGCTTATAGAATTAGATCTTTCTTCACAAACCAAGGAAAACATGAAAGTGTCTCATTCTGGGAGATTAGGGAAGCTGCCCATTGTCCTTATTTGACTATCGTTTAACTTAGGATATCTTGGTCTAACATTGCTCTTGTGCAAGACACAAAATATTTACCAGCTAGATTTACCCTTTCAAAAACTTTACAATGGTATAGTCACCTTGGGAAACAGATTTTTCAAAGGGGTAAGTAAAGAACTTCCACAGCACCTAGCAATACTCGGGAATAGGTAACACTAAAAACGTGTGTATCTGAGGAAACAAACGACAGAATGAAGAACCAGACTACAGATTATGAAAAAACTCTACCATGCATGTGACATAGAATTTAATATTTTAGATGTATTCAAAGAATTGGCACAAGTCAACGAAGAAAAAAGGTAACTCAATATAAAAATGACAGAATATTTGAATAGAAAACTTTCCCATGTCTTAAAAAATGAGATAGGAGAAATAGCCCTAATCATCATTAATCATCAAGAAAATGTAAGTCAAAATCTCAACCAGTATATACTTGTTAGAATAGCTATTATTAAAGATAATAAGGCTAGTGAGGGTAAGGATAACGACAGAAGTGTAATTGGTATAGTCTTTGCATAAAACAGGAATTGGTATAGTCTTTGCATAAAACATAAAACAGGAATTCCCCATATTATCCATCAAGGTAAAACTAAGAAAGACATCCAATCCAGCTCATATCTCTCTTTGAATATATGTCCAAAGGAGGCTAATTATTAACTTATGCATACATCTTTGTTATTTCATTGTTTCATTATCCACAGTGACTAAGACAAGGGAACTGTTTCATGCCATATAACAATGAATGGACAAAAATGTAGACTGTCCACACTAAAAATATAAAAGGAAGAAAACCATTTGCAATGACAAATATAAGCTCAGAAAAGAAAACTGGGCAGGGTCTCACTTAGATGTGTAATAAAAAAAAAGCTGAATCCATAGATACAGAATGAACAAGGATGGTTAACAGGTGAGAAAAGACAAAGTGAAGAAATTTGGGCAAATGGGTAAAAACTGGAAGACAAAATGGATGGTCGTGCACACCAAAGTTAATTTTATATTAAATTATAAAGAGTATGAAACCATTCTATTTTAGGTATTCTCCCAGACACACACGAATGAATAATAAAAGCCTATACAATTTTTCAATGGATAGATAGATGACAAACAGGTATAACACTCCTTCTACAGAAGATTATGTATAATAGAATGCAATGAAAGTAATTTTTAAGAAGGATTTTAAGTTGAAAGCTCAATCATCATGATAAGTAAGGAAGCATGATAGTACAGTTGGTATGAAACATAAAAAGAAAATTAAAGAGTAGTATGTGAATACTTATATTTGGACCAGTTTACTATTCTATGAATTTATGATATTTCATATTGGCTAATATCAAATGCTGTCTCATATCTTAACTTATCAAGCATTTATGGCAAGCTCTGTAGTCATGAGGTTAACCCCAAATCACTGTAAATCAAATGGAGAACAAAGAGCGGAGAGGTAACTCTATGCAGAAAAGTCTCCCACTCCTTACTGAACCACATTCAATAAAGTCTGCTGTTCTAATGTAGAGAATTCATGGCCTTATATGATAACCAATAAAGCTATCTTTCCCTACCTCATGATTCAAGAACATTTCCTCATGTTTATTAAGGAAATTCAAAATGCTTGAGGGTCTGTTGACCTTCCCACCTTCCCACTAATAACATATACCAAAATCGCTTATGAGGTTCTGGTTATGAGGAATGTTGATACATGCTTACTGAATACCAGTGCTGACCTCAACCTACAGACGCTTGTCAGCTTCTGAAGGGAAGAGTGTAAAACTGCCTGGATTGCCATGGTGATTAACTCCACTGACCCTTTTCATCAGTTCCGATTTTTCAGGATTTGGAGTTCAAAGGAAGGCCCCACAGTTTAGCCCATTACAAAGGGGCTGAGGCTCAGCACTGTGTGCCCCTCAGATGTTTATTGAGCTTTGCTGGATTTCTTTTGCATCCTGAAGAAGCTGCAGATACTCAGAAAATATTTCCTAAATTTCTATTTGATTTTCCCCCTGCTCATTTCCCTGGTATATAAAACATCTCCATCTTAAATTTTGCTAAAGCTGTGTAGATGCATGTTGAACCAAGATTAGGAAAATACTAACTATCTGAAGAAAACAAATCAAGTTTACTTTCATTCTGCCACCTGTCAGTAACAAAACAGTCTGAGTTTTCCTTTTTTTTTTTTTTTAAGTGTTTTTAAGCTAGGAAGATAGTGTATATCCCCAGAATACATTTTAACAGCTGCGGTGGGTAGCAGTATTCTACTACTTTTATTTGGGTCTTCCTACCTGCAAATGTTTGTGCTTGCAAAGCTTGGTGTGAGGCTAAGAAATATGTGTATAGATTTACAAATGTCTAAACTTGATTCGCCAGTAGACACAAACTTATTGTGAGGTCTTTATTCTTCTACTTATAACTAGATCATGAGAAGCTAATTGGTTTTTATGTGCATGGTTTTTACCACGAGAGTAGCAATGTAAACTAAAGATATTTGCTAGCATTAAGCAGGGAGAAGCAGAAGTAGGAAGGAGGTAGTTCATGTGGGCAATATAACTCTCTGGGGTCCTATCCTGGTTAACTTAAGCCTTACAGCTAATAGGTCTTATCACCATCTGTGACATGGAATTGGCCAGAGGCCCAGACCCAGAGTATTTAATTGGATAAATGATGATTAATCTGGAGACAATATAAATCAAAGGATTCAAGGAAGCACGCTGCTCTGTTCATCACAAGGGGCATCTTTGGCAAATTAACAGCTCCCATTCACTCAGTACAGACACATCGAGTCCTGGTAATCATATGTAGGAGCCAGCAGAAGCAAAAGTTTGGCTTCCCAGGGTGCCCAGCCTCTGGATCCTAAATGCAGTAAGGAAGCAGCCCTTACTGCAAGGTGGCTGTAACATAATCCCTGAGCCAGCAGATGTCGTACATACATTGTTCATTATTTGCTTTCTCCGAGGACAGAGCAAGTACTGGAAGCAGAGGAAACTGTTGCTATAGCTGTTAAGTGACTAAGAGGATCCTACCCTGAGTAGTGTTAAATTTACTGGTAAAATTTACTTCCTCTAAAAGTGCCTGGGTGGTTCATGAAAACTGCTTTATTCATAGGAAGCATTTTAATGACAATGAACCATAATGATAGCTTTTGTGATGGCTGTATTTTTCTGCCCAAAATTTTTAAGGTTTAATTCCCCTCCAAGCTGATTTTAATTTTAATTCATGCCTGATTTTTTTCCATTTGCTCATGACTTGATAGTTTCTGAGAATATGAACTGAATAAGGTTTTCCCTCTCAGGGACTCGGCTAAAGGCATAAACTAACTGACAGAGTACAGCTATAGTATGGTGATGTTTGAATCTCTGGAAGGAGACGCTGAGGTGAAATCCAGGGAGGTGGGCACTTGTGAGGAGATGGTGGGGGGAGAGAAATGGGCAATGGGAAAAGCCAGTGTGTGTTTTATTCAGCCAGAGCTCTAGCCGGCAATGTGGGGTGTCTGGAAGAAATATCCTGCAGGAGGCCAGCCCCACGTCAGTGATTTAAATCTCTCTGTAGCCAGTGGCTGGAAGGAAGTTGCCCTAGGAAAGTGTGACGTGCTTGCTGAGGGCACAGAGGCAGATGAGGACTGTGCCGCCCATAGTTAAAGGCTGCACATGCGCATTCCCTCTGGAAGCTACATGATGCCCTTTCCTTGTACGGAGATCTAAATGATGTGGTGGAGACCCGAGAAGAAAGTCACAGCTCAGCCTTTGGGATATGACCATGGATGATGAGTTCTCAATAAACCTTAGAGGCGTTAATAATAATATTGAGCTGGGCTGGGCTGGCGCATGCTTTTAATATCAGCATTTGGGAAGCAGAGGCGCACCTGGTTTACAGAGTGAATTCTAGAACAGTCAGGGCTACCCAGAGAAACTATGTCTTAAAAAATGATAATAGTAATAATTAATAATAATAATAATAATTGAAGATTTACTGAACCATTACTTTGTATCAGGTATATTTTCAAATTCTCTCCATGGATTATCTCTTTCGATGTTTGTCACAAGTTTATGTCACTATCATTCTCAGGTTGTAAACAAAGATACAGTGGCTGAAGAATTAAGTAATTAGCTCAAGTTTACACAGTTGGATTCATCCTGTGCTGTATAACTTCAAGACCCATTGGGTATGTAACCTGCTTTACGGGAGTGTGGACTGGGATATTGTGTTAATCCTGAGATTTGTGAGAGAAAAACCAGTTCCATGGTTTTGAGCCAAATTTGAAACAAGCTTTAATTAAGTATTGGCCAGGTAAAAAGAACTCTGGCCAGGTCCACCTCTGGGTTCCAAGGAGATGACCACAAGCCACATTTTGAAGAGGCTTTAAAAGGCAAAACCCATAATTCATTGCATTTTCCATTAGGTCCAATCAGGGTCAAGCATTCATCTTTACTTATTTCCTCCTTAAGTACCCCATGCGGACATGTAATCAGTATAGCTGGTTCAAACACACTCATTTAGAAAAGTAAAAACATATGGTTTGTTGTTTCCCAAGGACTACAACTCCCAGAATTCCAGGAAGTTACCATGTCCTTGGGCAGGTGGAGCTTACAGGTTAATGTTAGCTTTTACCATTGCACTGGGAAAAGAGTGAAGGAACGTGAACTCTCCAGCAAAGTTTCTGGCATAAAGTATGCACTTCATTTTGTTGCTGAAGATAGTGACTATAGGGAGAAGAAAAGCTTAATGAAGGGAGTAGAAATCAAGGGAAGAAGAAGGTCCTCAAGAAGATAGGGTCAAATAATTGCGTCCCCACCCTGTCACCATGCTCCAAGTCCCCTCCCCAGCAAACACTTGATGGGTATTAAACACATTGTGATTTCTGTGGGAAGACGCCGTTTCTGAGACTATTTTCCTCCACTCCCTAAAGATGTTCAAGAGGTGGATCTTCAGCCAGTATCCCTCTGTGGTCCAATCACAGCACAGCTGCATGCAAGGGTCCCTGAACTACGTGGAAATAGTTTATGCGAGGTCATCTGATTCTTGCCTCTCAGAGATTCTCACTACCCTGGTAAGAACCATCCACTCACACTGCCGGGCTACGGGACTTGTGTTCTCAGAATCTGATGGTCACAGGGTTTCATCTTCTGTTTTTGTATCTTTGTTTCTGCCTTTTCTCCATCTGCTAATTTTGTATTCAATTAACAGGCAGCAGCACTGGTGTCTCTTGCTCACTTCCGGAGCCCAGTGCTGGTGCGTTTCCACAGCCACACTCCTAATTCCTGAAGCATTGAAGACTTGCCCTGTCACAGATACCGTTTGTCTTTCAAACAATGTTTTGAAGGTTGTTTCTAAACAGCTTAGGAGACTGGTGTTAGCGCATGGATATTTTAAAGTACAGATAGGGCTTTGCATTTTAGTCACAAATAAAGGCTTGGGCATTTTATTGATTAGATTTTCTGGTCCTGGTTGTATTTTAATTACATGGCTCTCTTTCAAAGCCCATCATTTATGGTTTCTAAAGTTGAGAACCAAACCAGATCCTGGACTGGCTGAAATGGAGGAGGGGAGAAAGTGGGCTGAGCTCCAGCGTGCATGTGTCTTTGCTTCCTGACTGTGCTCAGCCTCATAGTTTCCTTGTGCTCCATCACCCCGCCTTTCCACAATGATGGTCCTTATCCCTTCAAACCGAACAAAACACTCCCCTCCTCCCTTCCTCCCTTCACCTTTCCCCACCTTCCCCTCTTCTTCTCTCCTCCTACTCCTTCCCTCTTTCTCTCTCCACCCCCTTATTTCCCTTTATAAGGTGTTTTTCACAGCAACAGGAAAGGCAGCAAATAACTGGAAGATAGAAGAGGTGGGCAACACCATAGCTACCTTTCCCGGGGCGGTGGGGGCAGTTTGGAAGACAGTGTGCCAGGAACAGTCAGTTCTGATACTGTAAGACGATAAGGCTCCGGAGTCTATTCTTTCAGCATTGCTTCATGTTCCTAATAGAACCACCTCTTAACTTTACTGGACCTTCTGTAAAATATACAATTTTAGTAGTCAGGGCATATATAGTCGGCTAAGGTGACATCCCCGTACAGACTATGTGCCACTCAGTTTAAGCCTGAACACTGGTCATCTGGAATGACAGCAAAAGATATACTGAGCCAGGGCTTGGTTTTCACCTGTGACAATTTAGGAGATAAGGGATGAAGACTGAGGCTTGGAGGGAGCATGCACTCACAGTTACACCCAGTAAGCGCTGGTTCGTAGAATAGAAAAATAAGCAATCATAGGGATTTGAAAACAGTATTACCCAGGACAGGGACAGTAGATAGATTTGAGTAGTTTCAGCCTGGTTACTCGTGGCAAGGTTGGCGTGAGGGTTTCCACTCAGCTCAATGAGGAACTGGTCTAAGAATACGCTTGTGTCATGGTTGCTGTGGAGAATTAATATAGTTGGCGTGATGAGGGAGTGAAATAAAGAAGCAGATGTCCCCATGATCTTAGTAGGCACGCTCTACTTAGTGTTTTGCTTATATCTGGATGTACTTATGATTCTTACATGATCTCACACACATCAGATGCACAAGTGAATTTAAAAGTGCATTTCATAATATCAGTGGGCAAAACTGTACATGGGGCCCCAGAAAATGGGAGAAATAGAGGAGAGCGGCCCCAGTGGAGTGGCAGTGTCTCATGGTATCATTATGTACTCTCCCTCCTGGGAAAAGCCTTGACAAGAAGCTGTTAGTAAAATATTCGGTTTAATGGGTAAGAAGAAGCATGGGGTCAATGGGCAACACTTGGTTTAAGTGAAATTAAAACTGTTGAATTAATACATTTATTTTAAGCACATGAATGCTTTGCCCGCATATATCTATGTGCACTGTGTGTGTGCCTTGTGCCCAAGGAGGTTAGAAAAGGGCATTGGATTGCCTGGAACTGGAGTTGAGCTACTTGCAAGCTACCACGTGATTGCAAAAATTGAACTCAGGTTCTCTGCAACAGAAGCAAGTGCTTTAAACGACTGAGCCATCTCTCCAGCCCTTGTTGAATATTTTTTTTTTTTTGCAAAACTATTTTGCATGCGTTGATAAGAGCATAGCATTTCGGGATTCAGCCATTTAAATTAACTTTAGGCCATGTGTAGCATAATCTGCCAGTGAAGAGTCATTTAAATTTCAACTGCATGCTTTTGTTTCAGCTTCATTTCTGTCTTGAAAAAAAAAATTCTCTATTCTTCTCATCCCTCAGTTGTCTTGATAGTAAAATTGCATCTGCCTAAATGACAGATACTATTATGAAGATTAAACCAAGTAGAAGCCCTCAGACCCCTAGAGTACCTGGAATATGATATGTGCTATTTAAATACATTTTTATTTTGTTATAAGGTATTCTTTCTTATGCTTCCATTGTAAAAGTAAAATTCCAAACTGTCTTGAGTGGAAGGCATTATCATTTCCTTTTCTTTTTGCTGGAGATAGCATCTCACTGTATTTTCCAGACTGGTCTAAAACATCCTAGAACGACACAATTGCCCTGTTCTTGTCTCCCAAGTAGCTGACGAGACAGCACTGTTCAGTCATGCCCAGGACCAATGCTGTGTTTATATTTCATTTTATCTTAAATGTTTAGAATATTTGCATATAGCTGACACTCTGGAGAATAGTGAACCAAGAATGAACGAGCTCCTATTCTTAGGAAACCACAGGAGTTGAGGATATCCAAATGAACAAAATGATGCCCTTAAAATCTGCAGCTTGATTACCTTAAATTAGGCAAATCAAGTACAACACACAGTCATTCAATTCAGCACAATTTGAAATAAGTTAACATGATAATGGAGGCGTGTAAAGTCTAAACACTTTTGGAAAAGAGAGAATTGGGTTGATTTTTTTTTCCATTTGGTGAAAGTACCCAGGATTCTTTTGCAGCTAAAGTGTGCATAACCAGAGCTGACGGATGTGAAAAAGACATCCAGCTTCACAGGGATAATATAGAAAAGCAGAGAGGCAGACAGCAGGGCAATGTTTGGAAACAGCAAGGTGTATAAGATGACATGACAAAGGGAAAGGAAGGGCCTGAGAACAGAAACCCAAGCCTGTGGCAGTTCTGACATCATTTGGAATCTGCTGGGGCTGGAATACTTGCAGGTTTCTGTTGAATATGAGGGGGCTCTTCTGGGTCAAACAATTCTGTTTAGCTGCCTTTGGAGCTTTTGAATCTTTACAAAGAGTTTTTTTTTTTTAATGAAAATCTATAACTTAAGGGCCTTGTGTTGTACTTTATTTTAAAATGCTGTGAAGAGAAGTCACGCCATGCAACAGAGCTCACATGGGATGTTTATTGGAAGAGGAGAGAGAAGGGGCAAAGAAGAGGCAGAGAGGGAGGCAAGAGGTGAGCAAGGCCTGCCTTTTAAAAGGGAACATAGCAAATGCGCACAGGGCGTGCTCTTAGGGCTGCAGCTAAGGGCATATCCTGTCAGGTTAGATCAGAACAGATGCCTTAATACTAACATTCCTCCCTTTGTTTATTATAAAAAGGTGAGGAGTTAGAAATGGGTAGCAGGTGAGGCAGGGATAAGAATGTCATGTTCTCAAGACTGCTTCCTGCTGACCTGGGTGGCATTGGTCATCTTTGGGGGTCCTGAGAAAGCTGGGGTGCTGGCCATGTCCTGGGGCAGCTGGCTGTTTCACTTCATTGTGCAGGCTCTATGGAACCATCTGGTGCCACTTGGACCTGGCAAATGCTGCTTGAGGTGGATCCAAGTTGGCTCCCTGGAGCTCACAAAAACTTTAAGTTTACAAAAAGGAATAAGTTTTAGACACATTAGAAAGCAACCAAAGAGAATTTAAAGTCCTGAGCTTGTGGCTATGATGCAATAGGTAGAGTATAGCATTTAGTGCTCTGCCAGAGCTAGACTAATAGCTTCTACACCTATTTAAATTCTCTAGAAGTTTGGTGTTGAACACTTGGCAATGACATAAGTGGTTAGGTATTCTAAACCAAAGTTACCAATCCAAAATATTTGAGACTTGTTGCTTTCTAAGTCTAAAAGGAGATAAAAATGAACAGAGAACTCATTAGGACAAAGAAGTGTACTCTTTAACCTTGGCAAAAGATGGCTGCCAGCCACGTGGCTGCTGACATCATGATGAGGTCACCAGCCAAGATGGAGAAGAGTCACATGATGGCTGTTTAAACAAAAAGAAACAGAAAGCTTGTGTGTGCGGAATGAGAGGAAGCTGGCTTCTCCATCTAACCTGCATGGTACAGCAAACAGACAGGACATTTAGAGAGGGCAAGCAGACAAACACAAGCAGGTTTTAGAGCAAAGAATTAGAAAACCAGTGGAGAATTCTTTCTTGGTTCCCCAACTGTCTGGTTCAAGTAGTATTGAGGCCAAATTTGATTTAGAAGGAGTGGTCAGTGAGTCCCCAAAGGACACCCCAGTGAGAGGGAGGAGGTGTGGGACACAGCTCCCAAGGTGAAGCAGAGGAAGAATGAGTGGGCTCAATAAGTGAGGTAGAGAAAAAAGTCCAAAGGCCTGAATACGCTGGCATCCTAGGGATCCAGGGAGGATCAGATTGCTTGGGTACAAGCTGTTTAGCACATTGTCACACTAGTACAGGGGCCAAGGTCTCTGAGCCCGAGAGATACAAAGCAAGGAGAGGACTGTGCATGAGAAAGGAAGCCTCACATCCAGGGGAATGGGCAGAGGCGGGTAGGCCCTCCAGAGATCCAGTTCCCCGTGTTGAGTGGAAGGCGAAGCCGTCAGAGTTGGAGACAGCAGATTTGTTGCAGGTGGAGGACAGCGGATCAGAAAACAGATTTGGTGCAGGTGGGAGAGAGCGGATCCGAAAGCAATAGCTAAGGAGAACCGAGGCCAGATCTGACTGCAAAGGCAGATGAGTTTAGAAGCCCTGAAATCAGGCACTGAGTGTGAAAGTTGGAGGTATAGACGATGCCAAAGTTCCCATAAGTGAAGCAGATAAGTGAGACTCAAGGGTCTGTAATTGCTTGCATCCCAGGAATTCAGAGAGGGTCCATTTTGAGAAGTCACAGGCTGCTCAGTGATTCATTAGACACAGAGCAAGGGCCAAGGGCTCCAAGCCCAAAAGAGCCTTGGGTGTCTCATACCAGGGCTTAATGAGGCCAAAAGACATGAAACCATGCCCAAGAGATGAGTCCTCACTCGTGGGAAATGGCCAGAGGTGTACAAGAGGGGGTGCACCAATCATGCCAGTGGTGAATGGAGGGGCCCAATGACCCATGAGTTGCAGAAGCGAGGCTGTTCTATGTGTGCTGGGTTCCAGGGTACCTTAGACTGTGGGTGGGTAGAAGAAAGCGTCAGGATAGGCTTCCTAGTCAGGGATCCAATGCTGTAATTTCTTTAAAAACACCACAAAGAGAAGTCTCGCCATACAAAGGGCTCACATGCAAAGGGCTCACATAGGAGGATTATTGGAAGAGGAGAGAGACAGGGCAAAGAAGGGGGCAGAGGCAGGCAGAGGCCGGTATCTGGGGAAAAGAGTGATGGGGGAGAGAAAGAAAGAGAGAGAGAGAGAGAGAGAGAGAGAGAGAGAGAGAGAGAAAATTTGCCTTTTAAAAGGGAACAACATAGCGAATGTACACAGGGTTTGCTCTTAGTCATTGTAGCTAAGGACGTGTCGTGTCAGGACACCAAGCGTAGGTCAGTACAGATACAGTACAGATGCCTGAATACTAATACCTTGCTCTTTAGTGACTTTTATTCAGTGCTCTTGAAGGTTGTTCCAAATAACCAAAAGATTGTGTAGTCTGGAAAACTCACTTTTCCAGGTTGAATTTTGAAATCCTGTCAAGTTTTGTTTTCATAGTGTAAGATGCCAGGAACTTAATCGTGGGAAGTTTTCACTGGTATGGAATCCACACTGATCTCAATTTGCCATGTTTTTGTACCAGAAAGGACTATAACTGAACTTGGCTATAACGTATTCTGCCCTTCAGTTTGGGAGAATGAGAATGGTCAAAGTACACAGAAGTCCCATCTGTAATTTTCACATTTCCATCTTTCATTTTTGTACTTAAATATCACCATTTTATATCTTTATGGTTTTAACAAATGTTTTAGGACCATAAGTTTGTACTTTTTAATGCTTAGCACACAGTAAAAAAATTCAATGATAGTTACTTTACCTTTTGACTGTTATTTTCCACATGAACTAATTAATATAATATTGATGAAATTGATAAATTTGTCAGTAACAAAGAGACTAGGAACCCCCCCCCCAAATGTCCATGCTCTGAGCATGTTCATATGGAAACCGGAAGCAATGATGAGTTTATCCTCGAAAGGCTTGCTCACACTGCTTTCAAGTTCCATGATTCCCCCAGCTATCTGGAACCCAGGCTTCCCTATCTCAGGAATGATCACTTTCCCAGAGATAATCTATACAGGTACCATGTCCTTTTTTGTGGAGAAAAGGACAATGGAAAGTAATCAAAGATTTTATGTCTGCCAGGGGACAATTTCTAAGTAAGAATAAAGGAAAAATATGACTATACGTTTAACAGCAACTGGATTTCAGAATTAGATATGGGATCAAAATTAGACTCCAGTTTTCATTTAGATTTACAACTTTGATTTCTCAACCATGAAATTAGAATTCCTGGTATCTACTTCTTAGGGTTACTTTAAAGATGAAAGAATGAACAGGTTGGTAGCACCTTCTGGTATACTTATCAGGCAATCAGTACACCTGTATGTCTACACCAGTACCAACCACATCATGCCTCCTGGTTTCCAGAGAGTTACCCTTGTCTGAGAAATGAATCCTTAACTTGCCTACATGAAGCCTTCTCAAACAACCCACTGGATAATTTAAGATTGTTAATGTTGAGTATTATATCAGGGCTTTGTTAGGAGAAACCTTATTTTCTGTGACTCTATATTTGAGATAACCTTACTGATTCCATCAAATATGAAAGGGTTGTCTATATACCAGATCCAGACACATACATTCAGGTTTTACATAATTGAGCTGAAGAGAAGGGTAAAAAGGTAGATATGTAGCTTACTATTGCACCCAGCAAACTATTGCATACCTTTCACCAAAAATATTAGGCAAGCTAGTGATGTTATCTTTTTCTATTGGGATTGATAACATGACAGAATATAGATCAGGAATCCCCCTGGCTATCTTGTCTACCATGTAGAAAAAAAAACAATGGGAAGGGGAAGTAGGAAACAGTAGAAAAGAAGAAAGATGAGCAGGGAGGATCAAAAGCAAGAGGAAGAAACAGAGAGAGATAAAGATACAGAGATAGAGAGACAGAATAACAGAGACACAGAGAGAATCACATAGTATCAATTCAATGCAAATATTGGATGCAAATAATCCATCAATAGCACTTTTGTCACTAGACTTCTTCACATAATTCTTCATCAGTCTTAAGATGCTGTGTTTTATTTGTAAAGAAAGGTGCTGTGCAAATGAATAATTTACTTCCTCAGAGAAGTTACTTTGGCTAAAAATATTTATTCTTTTATAAAGGTATTTAAATTTTAAAAATAACTATGAATTTGTTCTTTTATAGATTCATAATTTTTAAAAACAGCAGCACACTGGAAAGAGGTTATTAAAATAATATGTTGTTTTTTTTTTATTTTTTTTGAGGCCAGTACTATTAATAGCTAGACTGGGGTTTACAAAGTGGGCTGTGCATTTCTTGAGTGAGGTGGAATATTAATACTGGAATGAGTGGCTAATTTTTGTGTTCAGGTCACCTCTGGAACAAGAGAGGCCACTTGGCTTAAGAATCACCCAGAAGTCAACACCACTATGAAAGTCATAACATAGAAATAGTGAGAATATTCCAAGGTGTTAATCAAGGCAAGTGCCTGACTAAGCTGCTGGATTACAAGCCTGACAGCCCCTCTACAGTCCCTCAAGTATCTGCAGTGTGGCTCTCTACACCTCACCACCTTCTGGTGACAAGGGATTTGGGACAATTATGGTGAAGATATCAAAAGAAGTAAATTTCTTTTTTAAAGAGGCATGGGGAGGGATTGGTTAGAATGATACAGGAGATTAAATACTCATTTCCACAAATGCCTAAACCCCAGGATCTCCGTCTTATTGAAACCTTCTAAGGGATGTGGCCTCCTTACCTTAGAAGAGCTGGCTGACAATCATGATTTTCAAACTCCTTTGGGTGTTTACTGAGTTTTCATTCAGTGTTAGTGACTTATCTGAACAGAGGACCTAGCAACAGAAAGCAATCCTTGCCCCTATGGAATCTGTGTTCCAAAGAAGGCAACTGAGAGCTGGAAATAAATGAATCTATAATATGCTTAATAGTTGGTGTGCTATGGGGCAATCACACTGCATAGAAGGAATGCTTTAGTGAACAGAGTTTAGGGAAGGCCTCACAAAGAATGAAAGGGAAAAGTACTGGGATATCTGGGGGAGGGTTTGAAAGAGGTGTGGAGGAGCATGACTGGTCCCATGACTAGCAAGCAGCAAGAAAGTTAGCATGGTTGGCAAAGAATGAAGATAGGAAAGGTAACAGGAAATGGTGTCAGAAAAGTGGCAGGGCCCAAACAGTGAATCTTGGAGCAGACCCCAAAGTGGATAGGGGAAAGACTATGAGAACTCAACCATGCATGAACTACAGACAACTATAGAATTCTGAGAGCAGGAGAAATAGTGTTCCCTAGAGTAGAACACAGCAATAGTTATCCAATACCAAGTGATCAGCCTTTAAAGCATACATACGAATGACAATAAACAGCATGAGCAGATTTATTTAGATATATACATGTTTATAAGTATATGCATGTAGCATCAATTAAAGAAGAAAGAGGCCATGAATTTGAAAGAGAGCAAAGAGTGGGTGGGTATATGAAAGAATTTGGAGGGAGGAAAGGGAAGGGAGAAAGGATATAATTATATCATAATCTCAAATAAAACAAAATAATTAAAAAAGAGAATGGGCTTTTATTCTGAGCAACAAGGAGCCTTTGAGAGAAGTCTGACAACTCCTCACTTACCCAATAATATGCTTACCTAATTTATGTTTAGAACCTTGATGGAATATAAATGTGTATATATGTGTGTACACACCCACACACACACACACACACACACCACAAAATATTCAAATGGCAAATGGTCCTGCCATACAGGTTAGACACTGAAACCACTCTGCAAATGAGGCAGCAAGATGGGTGGGTGAACATCACATACATCACTTCCATTGCCCCACTGGGATTCAACTAGAGCACACCTCCACAGATGAAGAGTTTCAGAATGATAAGAGGTGATTATTAGAGAGAATACAGGGTGACCATCCAGGTGGCATGTGCGTAAACATATCCACATCTTCATCCCCCATTTCACCATGCAATCTCATCCTCATCCTTTCCATTAGAGTTCAGGAAACCTACTGGTTGCATCTTGGATTCTCATGGGGCCAAGGGCGGAGCTCACAATTCTTCAGGCCACGAGCTCAGCCTCCAGCTTTGTTTCAATATCATTAACAAGAAGAGTTTGAACTTATTTAAGGAGCTCTAACGTAGGGCAATATGACTCCAATATCAGTGTAGTCCTGTGTAGTTGAACATCGCTGAGATGGAAGCCCCACCCCCCCATGTAAAATTATCTGAGGCTATGCTGATTAGTTCGAATGTGGAAGGAAATCACAAAATTCACATTTCCTGATTCTTCCCCCCCCCCCCCACTCTTCCCTTTCTGTTTTCCTCACCTGTGAGGCTGTCCTGGAGACTCAAATCTTTTCAGACTCTCTAAATCATATAGTTCTGTTCTGCTTTGATATCTTACTCCACATCACCCAACCAGACCTCCAGTACCCAAGAAAATGTGCCTTCAGGACCCAGTTGCTGTTGGTTATACCTGTGGAAGGACAGTTTCCCATGATCAGAATTCCTCCATAAACAGAAATAGACATTTATAACTTAGTTATCTCCACCTTATTTTCTTCAAACTTTTTATATAGATACAATGTTTAACCATTTTTAAATATATGACTTTAAATTCAGTGTGCATATTTAATTTAATAGTGTTTCAGGGCATTAAAAAATAAGTAATTAAAAGAAAACACGCGGCACCAAGTTTCTGATCCCACACAATAGCACTTCCATATGCTCGTGATCCAGCTGATCACACAGAAATACAAGTTTTTGTACCACTTCTGTCTTTCTTAGTTACACGGTGAATACTGCGAAGGCACAGATTCTGATCTATTCAGTTGTAAACCAAGAGCCATACATGAAGAGCTTATGCAAGGTCCCTAATAGAAAGCACTGAGAACTTAAATCCTAAAAGAACAAAGGGCTGTTTCTTATTTCTGGGGCTATAATTTTAGTTGAGCTTTCAAAAATATACTTTAATATTTATAAGGCATTGTTTATACAGTGTTCTACTTTTGGGTTGATTTATGCAATAAACCACATCTAGAGGTCTATAAAGTTTAGGAATACTCATGCAGTCTTAGGCATTTTATGTTTTGTTTTTACAGTTACTTTTAGTCCTTAAAATCTCTGAATATATTTTTTTCCCAATACTAACATTAGCTAAGGGGCTGAAAGATGCCCAGCAAAGTGTTCTCATAACACTACTCTTTCCGTCTTCCTTCTGGGCACTGCTTAGTCAAAGGGTGCCTCTATTAGCAAGTCTAATTTCTTCCAACACCCATGGGCACTACCAAAGAACCCAAACAAAGTAGGAAGTAGAATTAGATGAGTAAATCATATAATTATACTAATACCCAGCCCATTTTGTTTATCAAATATGGAATCCTTGGGTTGCAAGTCAATACAGATATATAATAGATCTTTCTTAATGTATGGATCTGTTTCATACCGTAAGCTCTGACTAATTCATTAATATTTTAACTTTGAATTCCAGCCTCTGGTCCCAGATTCTAAAGTGTGTGCCATGGAACGGGAACAAATGTGTGCCTGCATTATACACATAAAACCCCTGTAGGATGGCCATCTTCACTAATCACGAGGTATGTGACTTTTGATTTCAAAAGATCCCAGCTTGCAGAATATATTGCCTTTTAAATGACCCTTTCTTTCAAAAGTTTGGAGAACTTTGCATTTTGTAATTTATCTGTCTTCAAGATGGGAAATATCATAACTATGAATGTAACCATGCATTTATTTGTTTATAAATGTGAAAGCTATCTCAAGAGGAAGTGTGCCATGTGAAAATCCCCACTGGCTTGCTATCTATTATGACTATAAGAGCTGAGTACCAGTTACTTTTTTAAAGCTTTTGATGATCTCAAACACACACAGCATCTTCAGAAAACTTATTATAATTTGAAATAATAAAATAGCTAAACAAGCAATCATATAGTTATCAAAATGCGAAGGCATAGATATGTGCATTAGAAACACACATTTAATTTAGAGTGACCAGGATGAACCTACATGGTAAATGAGGAGATCTGAAGAGGTAGAAATTGCCAAGGTTAAAAGAATAGAAAGCAGTGTGTTTGATGGTCCTATGAGCAGAAATACCATGTTAAGTTGGAGATAGAAACCAACAAGGGCAGCAAAACAAATGCAGCGTGATTCAAAGAGGGGCAGTATATGAGGTGGTCCTGGGTCTGATGATAGAGGACCAACCTCACACATTCCATAAAGAATTTGACACTCAGTGCAAATAAAATGGAAGATGCTCAAAGTTTGTGTGAGTTGATGACAGAGAGCAGTGTGAACTGCACTGTGTGTGTGTGTGCAAGAAATGCTTTTTTTGAGCCAGCTCTTGCAAGCAATTCTTACACACTTGGGAACATGGAAAACTTAGAGTAAAATTAGTAGAGGCTCAAAATTGAACTCAATGGCTTTGACATGGGACATTGGCAACCATCTCAATGAATGTTTGGCTGTTTGAGTTCTGATGTTGTTGTCAGGAAGACATTTTATCATCAGGCCACAGGAACAGATGTAAATAATGCGAAGATAAGCAGAAACGTGTTGGACTGACCATACTGGGGAATGAAATGGGCGTTGATGTTTGAAAAGTATTTATGGGTGACTTCTCCTTGTGAATCAGATACAGAGCTGGACAGAAAGCATAGCATGCCCCGGGCTCACGTGCAGCCCATCTTCTGTCTTGACAGTTTTCAAGTAGCTCTAGCTTGAAAACAAATGTCCAACCCTTCAAACGTCCCATCGCCCATTCACTCAGACAACCTGCTTCTCAAGAAAATGGGTGTTATAAATCTTCCCATAGACTCTGGTGAACAGGCAAAGAGAACATTCTTCAATTTTGATAATGCTATCAGCATCATAAAGCGAACGTCACTTTATGTTCAGAGGCTGTGCTGTCCTCATCTGGTATTTATTTTCGATGTCCTACAAGCCTCTCAAAGAAAATATGAGTACCAAATGGAGAAGGCAAGTTGGACATTAAACTATATGTCCTCACACAATTTTTTTCTCTAGGGTAACACTGAAGCAGATGTGATGATTCTGTAAAAGCTTTATTTGTCATTTTATGAGATTAGAAAAAATTTCCATATGGAATGCTCTCTTTGGTTTTCAGTAAGAATTATATATAGTGCAGAAAGGTAAGAAACAGAAGGGGAAAGATTGTTTATTTTGTCTAATTCTGTTGCTAAGCAGACATATTATTTGTATTCTGGTTCTAAATGGCTCATTTTGAATATAGAACAGATTTTTTTTTCTTGTTGTGTCCGATGACAAAGGTTGAGACACTTAGCCAATGGTTAGCCTTTCTGTGAAGGCAAAGCCATATCATGTCATTTTTACACCCCAAAGATGATTCTGTTTAGATAGGGTGAAGTGTCAGGAACGAAGCCCTTCTGACAGCAGGGCGAAACTCTCACCTTTAAAGAATTCTCACCAGAGGTGTTCGTAATCTCCCACTATTTTCCCTTCTTCAGAAAACCTGTTTGAAGATAAAGCAGAGTGTAACCTGTGCCCTGTCAGCTTCCTGCCGAGTGTTAGCTAAAAAATCCCCATCGGTCACAGAGGACACCATTTAACAAGTTCCTGGTGGCCAGGAATGAGTTCCAGATCACTTTCCGCACTATCTGGCCGTCTTCTGCCACAGCCCCCCTAGTGATTCATTCAGTCCGCAGAAGGCAGCATCTAGCTTCATGTTTAATGTTTTCCCTGACAAGGTCCAGTATTATTGTGTACCTGAAACTTAGAAATAAGACAAATGGCTCAGCAGATTTTGATAACTTTAATAAAATAAGCATACCACGAAAATCACCCCAATCTACTGTCTGTTGCACAGGTTGTTAGAAGTGCCTGATTTTATCTTTGGTATAAAGTAAAATTTTCTGAGTGCTATGTTATTTAACTTAGAACAAATTAAAAATTCTTCTCATTGTACGTTATGCCCATGTGTTGGGGTTCCCATGCTTAATGGGGAGGTCTTTCCTCTCAGGGAGCTTGTATTCTTAGAATGAATGATTAGATGAAATATCTCCCGGAAGGTGTGATGTTAATCAGTTTTGTTTCTTACCTAACTTCCTTCCAACTTTTTAAAAAGAATTTTTTATTGAAATAAACCTAACTTCAAGAAGGGCCACAAAGATAGTGCAGAGATCTTTCTGGTCTTCCTAAGCTGACATCTTGCATCTTGCATAGCCAAATGACCATCGAGATGTCTAAAGTTGGGATAATAATCACGGGTCTGTGGGTCGTAAACATGCTTTCTAGTATTTCTTTGGTGTTGCATTGCCCTAGTGTGGGTATCACACTGCAGGCAGTTGTCATATTTGCTTGCACTTCCTCAATATGTGACCATTTCTGCTGTTATTTCTTACTTTTCATAACTCTGGCAATCTTGGAGACTATTGGTCACACCTTGTAGAATGTCTTTCAACTTAAATTTGTTTGGTATTTTCTTTTTTTCTTTTTTTTTTTTTTTTCGAGACAGGGTTTCTCTGTGGTTTTGGAGCCTGTCCTGGAACTAGCTCTTGGAGACCAGGCTGGTCTCGAACTCACAGAGATCCGCCTACCTCTGCCTCCCGAGTGCTGGGATTAAAGCCGTGCGCCACCACCGCCCGGCTGTTTGGTATTTTCTTATGATAAGACTGAAGTTAAGGATTTGAAGAAATTTGCAGACAAAACCTTTCTTCTTGTCACCTCATGAAAAACATCATGGTATTAATAATTTATAAGGAGCGGCACTGACTTTGATCACATGTTTAGGGACAAACCGCCAGCTTCTGCCTCTGAAATCACTGTTCCTCCATTTCTATTATACTCCAAACCTCAAAACTGAATCACAGGATATAAACTGCATTCAAAGGGAAGAGTGTCGAGCTTCCCTTCCTGGAAGGCGGAGGAGAAAGGAATTGGATACAAAATATGATGAGATGTTAAAAGCAGTATTTAATTCCGACCTTTTCTGAGCCCATGCCTATCTTCCAAGTCTCTTTAATATGACTTCCTTCAGTGAATATCACAGCAGTTACTGCTCTGGAGTTGAATAGGTATTTGTATGAATATGATGTTGTGTATATGTTATTCTTTGAGTTTCAGTACAGTCTTATTATTCTGTATTTTAATGTTGAAATTCCTCCAACTGTGACCACTTCATGCTTTGCTAGATACTCTGCTGTCCCTGTCATTGGCTGCTGTCTGACAGGGAGATTTCCTTCTAGGCAGCTTTATAGAAGGTCTACGATTAGCAAGCTTGGGAAAGAAAGCTATGGGAAAGGTCTTGTTCTCACTTTGGGAATTACTTGCACGTGTATTTGAAAGCATCAGTAGCATTTTGCTGAGCACAAGTGATAGCCATAGCAGAGAATACAGGCAGCGTTCATGTCCTTGAGTTTGTTTATTCCTGAGTAATAACCATGCACTTCCTTTAGTGAGATACCACACACTCATGGATTATTTCATCCCTCCTAACTCTGTCCGAGCCTAGTAAAATGTCCTATAAACAAGCCTGATTAACAATTACATGTTGGGCTTTATCTGTATACTCTGCTGCGTTCAGTTTGTCATGGGAAGAAATGAAGGATACGTCTCTCTTATATGAATGAAAATGAATTCTTTTGCCTTTAAGAACTCCAAGTTATGCATGGAGTTCTAGAATCGCTGGGAAATAAATTGGAGATAAAGAGAAACAAAAAAAAATAACAACCTCAATCTACTATTTCAGTAGCAAAGTAAAGTAATACAGGAAACTCTCCTGAGCAGAGCAGAAAGAAATCAAGTCAAATTTCTTCTCTGGACATTTCCTCCCCGTTGTGAAGCACTCTCCTCCCAGTGACAGGAGCCCACCTGTAGAAGGTCAGAGACATGGCTCAAGACAGAGAGGTACTTAAAAATATGCACTGTAGTTCAGCAGTGGACATCTTTTTAAAATACATTTCAATTTTTGATTGCTATAATTACAATACTTTCAGTTTTCTCACTCCAGACTGAACATGTATCCTGCCCCTGCATATATATAATGTGATGTAAGGTTTTTTTTTTTTTTTTTTTGGTTTTTCGAGACAGTGTTTCTCTGTGGTTTTGGAGCCTGTCCTGGAACTAGCTCTTGTAGACCAGGCTGGTCTCGAACTCACAGAGATCCGCCTGCCTCTGCCTCCCAAGTGCTGGGATTAAAGGCATGCGCCACCACCGCCCGGCGTGATGTAAGTTTTATATGTGTGCTATATATTTAAATGTGTGTGCATTCCTAAGTATACAATTTGCTCAGTCTATAAAGTATTACTTGTATATATACATTTTCAGGGTTGACCCTTACGTGTTGAATAAGCAACTGGTGTGCTTTCTTCTGGGGTAGACTATGTCTTCTGCTCTCAGCGTTCCTTAGCTGCCTGCATTTCTTTGTCCAGGGTCTAGGCTTAGAGAGTGTTCCCTTATCCACAGTAGCTTGTCACTAGTGCCATCCTTCTTCAGGTCATGTTAAGGCAGCCATGTTGGTGCTACTTCACGAGTGTAGCTTCTGAAATTTCTAGGAGATGCAACCTCACAGTAGACCCTCTGCTCCTCTGGCCCTTACAATCATTCCACTCTATCTTCTGCAGTGATCGCTGAGGCCTAGGATAGGAATTATATCATAGATATATCAGCCAGGCCTGGGCTTCTCAACTCTACATTTTGATCAGTTGTAGCTGTCTATAATGATCTCCATCTACTACACAGAGAAGTTTCCTTGTTAAAGGATGAGGACTGTACTTACCTATAGGGTTAAGTACAAACACTTAGAATGTAGGTCGGGATTATGCTTGCTTAGTAAAGTGGTAATTGTACGTTCTCCTCTGAGATCCATGTCTTCTTTAGCCCTGAGTGGTTGGCTAGGTTTCCAGTATCAGACAGCGTTTTCTTCTTGCTGAGGAGATCTTAAGTCCAATCAGAGGGCTGTTGGTTATTACCAAGCTATGTGTGCCCAAACTGGTACCCTTAGGGTTATCATGCCAGGCTGGTCATTGTTATGGTTCAAAGACATCATAGTTGGGTAGGACTCTCGGCTGTTTCCCTCATTTGGCAGGTTGCACCGTACCTGTTGGCATCATGTTGGCATGATGTTGGCATGATGATGTTGGCATGATGATGATGGCATGATGATGATGTTGGCATGATGATGTTGGCATCATCAAGGAGGAGGGTTTCAGGTCTGATCGAGCACAGGAGGCCTCTGGACTGTGTGTCTAAAGTGCATGGCGTCTTCATCGATAAGAAATTACTTTCCAATTCTCAGGGGCAACCACAGGCATTGCCAGTAGTCTGCATGTTTTGAGAGTTTCTTGATAGACTTGATCAGCAGCTCATAACAGGGCTTTTCATGCCTAGTGTTGGGGGTTTTGTTAGATGGTCTGTATCTCTTGGGGACAATATTGTCAGTCCAGAGAGGAAAATTTCATTTAAACTCTGTAAGTATATTTATGTACCCAATTTATGTGTATTATATGTAATTTAGGTAGACAATAATATCATTATTTATACATTTCTCAGACTTGTGCACATGTGGTTATTTTCTTGTGCTGGTGTGTTCTTATCTATCAGTACACGTAGGATGAATGTCTATCAACCTACAGATGTTTCAGCAGTGTCCGGATTCAGGAATATCTGGCTTCAATGTGCAAACTCAAAACCTCTTGGATATTTGTGTTCTTAAAGATGATGCTAGGATTTATTATTCTCAGGGGCATTCAAGTTACAAATTATTCAGGCACAAAGTATCTGTAGGCTCACTCCGAAACATTAAAATTTGCAATTTAAATTGAAAATATATATGCCATTTTTAAGAGGAAGAATAAGGCAAAGACTTAGGAAGATCTTCTCTGCATTATTGTATGCATCTGGTAGAATCAACCTAGTGGAGAAGATCGGAGAATGTACAGGAGTGTCCTTGCCAGAGAATTTGAGAACACATCTCTATGTCTAATGACATATATTAAGTGTAATATAATATGGTGTAATGAATTTCATTTATCTACTGTAATGGCTGTGTCAGAAAAGACCATATTTTATGACAGAGCACCATAAAGATAAGTATCTGAGATAGGTGATTAAAAGGCATGATATCACAAGAAACTGCCTTCTGAACGTCATTGTTGGAAAAGAGGAGAAGAAACCACTCACATAAAAATCAAGCACTTTTAAAAAATTAAGTGTTTTTTTCTTGGCTTTATGCACAGGCTTAATCTCTCTCATACTTCCTGTTCCACATGTAACACTCCCAGCACTGCTGCAGTTAGGTTATTCCACCTCATTGTCTGCTCATCTTCCTCTAATACTAACCTGGTCTTAAGTAATTTTGTCTATCTATCTATCTATCTATCTATCTATCTATCTATCTATCTGCCATCTATCTAATGTACCACCTATCTGTCTGTCTGTATATCTATCTATCTATCTATCCATTATCTGTCTATCTATCTATCTATCTATCTATCTATCTATCTATCTATCATCTATCCATTATGTATCTACCTACCTCTCCATCAACCTGTCCTCTATATACTAATAGTTGTCTATACTCATCTGTTGTGTTACGGAGCGGCGGGCTGTGTCCCGCCACCCGGCTAGCTTTACCCGAAATAATTACACGGAAACTGTATTCTTTTAAACACTGCCTGACCCATTAGTTTCAGTTTCTTATTGGCTAGCTTTTACATATTGATCTAACCCATTTCTATTAATCTGTGTAGCCCAAGAGCTGGCTTACCAGGAATGATCTTAACCTGCTTCTGTCTGGAGTGGGAGAATCATGGCGACTCCCTGACTCAGCTTCTTTCTCCCAGCATTCCGTTCTGTTTACTCCGCCTACCTAAGGGTTGGCCTATCAAATGGGTCTAGGCAGTTTCTTTATTAATAAGAAATTACTCCCACATCATTTCCCCTTTTTTTGTTTAAACAAAAAAGAAAGGCTTTAACTTTAACATAGTAAAATTACATATAGCAAAACAGTTATCAAGCAAGAATTACAGTTACAATATTTATATCTATTTTATCTTTTATCATAACTAAGGAAAACTATAACTATCTATTCATTCTTCAACTCCATCAAAGACTCCAGAAGGATATAATACTACCTAAGTAAACAAGAAATAAGAAAACTCTAGAAATGACAGAGACATCTTGCTGCCTGGACAGTCACCCAAAGTTCTTTTGTACCGTTGGGGCATCCATCTTCAGCCTTCAGGCCCATAGTATCCAGCAGACATTTTTATGAAGCAGGAAATTCCAAAGACAGTTCAGTCACTTTCTGCTGTATCCTGCAGAATGTCTCGCAGACTCTTTCATGAGTCAGGAACCCCGAAAGACCATCTCACCTTTAGGCAAGTTCAGCAGTCCTCTCTCTGCAGGTTCTCTGTGTCCGGTTTATGCAACAGTCCAGGCAAGAGCAGTTTCTTGCCCAAATGGCTATCAAACTCCATAAGGATCCTTTTTGATGCCCATCTTCCTCTCGAAGTAGATTGGTGCCGCCAGGAGCAGATATGTCTCATTGTCATGAAAAGTCCTAAGTTATTAAAATATTTTAAATGCCATATTCTGCAGCCTTTGAGAGATATGAAGAATGCCTATCTGAAATATATCTCTATATATCTAGAAAATCTAAGTAGCATGACTACAAACTTGACTATTATTTATGATTATCATCAACAACCTATATTTCCTAATTATACATTACATTTTAAAAGAACTACACAATCACAATACCTTAATCAATATCAGAAATACATATACATATAACAAAATTGACTGTAAAATCCACACCAATGCAAATTACTCATACCTATATCATTTCCCCCTTTAAATGTAAAGGAACATTTACAAACAATATTTTGGGAACATGGGCGCAGTTTTTTCTCTCCAAACTGCTTCCTGCTGAATGGGGGCGCTGTTAATCAGATCATTTAGGGTGTAACCTGTGTGCCAGGTTTATCTCAGTTGCCAGTTGAGTGAAGTAATTTTTTGAGGGTGTTCACAGGAACTTTTCGGGAGGTCGTGGTCTATCATACCATATCGGGATAGATGCAATCCACAGGGTCTGGTCCTCTGTGAAAACAAAAGAAGACCCTTTCCAAAGCATCATATCCTTAGACCCAAATTCTGAAGTCATACCCTCATGATATCCGTTTTGGTTCCACTTGGCAGCCCATAGAATGAAATGTCTCTCTGTACTTAGCTCCTTCACAGTCAAAAATTTTAAAGAAAACACAATGTACATAATCCAGACTCTCTGTGAATTTTCCATTTTTACGTGGCTTATTTTTCTTTATTTCTTTTAATCTCTTAACTATCTGTACTCTGTCTCTTTAAAGACTTTACCTTTTTTTTTTAAACCATTAACTTTATTTTCTATATTCTTTTTCTTCTCTCTCTCAAGTCTATGTGCATTCATCCAACAGTGTGGTCTTTTATGTCTGAATCTGTTTTATTGTGAATCTATAACATTTTTTTACTATACAGGAACATTTCTTAAAATGTTAAGCAGTTCTTAAAAACTTAAGTTGCGCCATGTACAGGTAATACGGTACCGCCTGTGTCCTGCCCAGTTGAAACCTTAAATGTGCTGTTTTTATGGTAATTACGGTAGTTCCTGCCTGAGACCAGCACAGTTCAGCATGGCAGAGCTGAGCCAAGTCACTCCTGCCTCAGAGCCATTTGGTGCCCCTGAGCCACACACAGTTCCAGGCACATAGCAGTCCACATTGCCATCAAGCAAGCCGTAGAGCTTTATTCCAAATGCTCCATTCAAAAGCTCTGTCTCCAGCAGGAGCCAGACAGAGATCGCAATGGCGGCACAGCCCAGAAAGCCGACATTTTAAAACAGCCAGTTTTTTCCTGCTGCTGAGTCAGGACAATTTCTTTGCGGCACGCAACCCACAAACAGCAAAAAGCTGTCTTAAATTCTCTCTCTCTCCTTTTTAAGCCCTCTCAGGTTTTATGTGGAGTTCATTAGCATGTTGGGCGCCACTCTGTTGAAATAAGGAGCGGCGGGCTGTGTCCCACCACCCGGCTAGCTTTACCCGAAATAATTACACGGAAACTGTATTCTTTTAAACACTGCCTGACCCATTAGTTTCAGTTTCTTATTGGCTAGCTTTTACATATTGATCTAACCCATTTCTATTAATCTGTGTAGCCCAAGAGCTGGCTTACCAGGAATGATCTTAACCTGCTTCTGTCTGGAGTGGGAGAATCATGGCGACTCCCTGACTCAGCTTCTTTCTCCCAGCATTCCGTTCTGTTTACTCCGCCTACCTAAGGGTTGGCCTATCAAATGGGTCTAGGCAGTTTCTTTATTAATAAGAAATTACTCCCACATCACTCATCACCTAATAAACTATGTTCCTCATCACTGTTTTATTTCTATTCATTCTTATTCAAAGTGATAATGAGTATAAATGTAATCTTTTACAATTATTATTATTATTCCATTACAATTTATAGGTTTATATTCTTAGATAATAGAAATTTTGCCTTTGTTTTGAGACAGGGTCTCTTGTAGTCTAGGATGAATGACAACAAATTTGCTTTGAAGCTGAGGACAACTCAAACTTCTGATGCCCCTGCCTCTGTCTGCCATGCTCGGATCACAGGTGCTCACCATGTCACTAGCTTTTTGGGGTGCTGGGCATGGAACTTTCATGCATGCTATACGAGCAGGTTGTCAGTCACGCTGTAGCTCCAGCCCAGATTATCTCTCTTTTGTATATGAAAACCTAGATAATGTTCTTTTCTCACAATTAGGAATCCATCTCTTTCCATTTTAGTACTGGAAATACCTTCTTGCCCCACTCATTTTTTTTTAATTTTTTATTGAGAAAAAGAAAAAAAAGTTTCCGCCTACTCACAGCCTCCCATTTCAATCCTCCTCCTCCTCCCACACTTCTCCCCCTCCCCACACTCCTCTCCCCCTCCCTCTCCAGTCCACAGAGCAGTCCGGGTTCCCTGCCCTGTGGTAAGTCCTAGGTCCTCCCCACTCCGTCCATGTCTAGGAAGGTGAGCATCAAAACTGGCTAGGCTCCCACAAAGCCAGCACATTAAGCAGGATCAAAACCCCCTGCCATTGTCCTATGCGTCTCATCAGCCCTCATTGTTCGCCATGTTCAGAGAGTCCGGTTTTATCCCATGCTTTTTCAGTCACAGTCCAGCTGGCCTTGGTGAGCTCCTAATAGATCAGCCCCACTGTCTAAGTGGGTAGGCGCACCCCTCGTGGTCCCGACTTCTTTGCTCATGTTCTCCCTCCTTCTGCTCCTCATTGGGACATTGGGAGCTCAGTCCAGTGCTCCAGTGTGGGTCTCTGTCTCTATCTCCATCCATCACCAGATGAAGGTTCTATGATGATATGCAAGATATTCGTCAGTATTGATCTAGGATAGGGTCATTTCAGGTTCCCTATACTCAACTGCCCAAGGAACTAACTGGGGACCTCAGCTTGGGCACCTGGGAGCCCCTCTAGGGTCAGGTCTCTTGCCAACCCTAAAGTGGCTCCCTTAACTAAGAATTGTGGTTCCGTGCTCCCCTATCCAACCTTCCTTTATCCCAATCCTCCTGTTTCCCAAGGCCCGACCTCCTTCCCTTCTAACTTTTCTCTCCCCATCTCCCCTTACCCCCATTCCACCCCACCCCCAAGATCCCAATTTCTTCCCCGGCAATTTTGTCTACTTCCCATAGCCAAGAGGATAATTATATGTTTTTCTTTGGGTTCACCTTCTTATTTAGCTTCTTTAGGATCACCAATTATAGACTCCGTGACTTTTATTTATGGCTAGAAACCAATTATGAGTGAGTACATCCCATGTTCATCTTTTTGGGTCTAGGTTACCTCACTCAGGATAGTGTTTTCTATTTCCATCCATTTGCATGCAAAATTCGAGAAGTCATTGTTTTTTACCGCAGCGTAGTACTCTAATGTGTATATATTCCACACTTTCTTCATCCATTCTTCCATTGAAGGACAACTAGGTTGTTTACAGGTTCTGGCTATTACAAATAATACTGCTATGAACATAGTTGAACAAATGCTTTTGTCATGTGATAGGGCATCTCTTGGATATATTCCCAAGAGTGGTATTGCTAGGTCCAGGGGTAGGTTGACCCCAAATTTCCTGAGAGACCGCCACACTGATTTCCAAAGTGGTTGCACAAGATTGCATTCCCACCAGCAATGGATGAGGGTACTCCTTCCTCCACAACCTCTCCAGCAAAGGCTATCATTGGTGTTTTTGATTTGAGCCATTCTGACAGGTATAAGATGATATCTCAAAGTTGTTTTGATTTGCATTTCCCTGATCACTAAGGAGGTTGAGCATGACCTTAACTGTCTTTTGGCCATTTGAACTTCTTCTGTTGAGAATTCTTTGTTCAGTTCAGTGCCCCATTTTTTAATTGGATTAATTAGCATTTTAAAGTCTAGTTTCTTGAGTTCTCTATATATTTTGGAGATCAGACCTTTGTCTGTTGCGGGGTTGGTGAAGATCTTCTCCCAGTCAGTAGGTTGCCTTTTTGTCTTAGTGACAGTGTCCTATGCTTTACAGAAGCTTCTCAGTTTTAGTAGGTCCCATTTATTCAATGTTGCCCTTAATGTCTGTGCTGCTGGGGTTATACATAGGAAGCGATCTCCTGTGCCCATCTGTTGTAGGGTACTTCCCACTTTCTCTTCTATCAGGTTCAATGTGTTCTGACTGATAGTGAGGTCATTAATCCATTTGTACTTGAGTTTTGTGCATGGTGATAGATATGGGTTTATTTTCATTCTTCTACAGGTTGACATCCAGTTATGCCAGCACCATTTGTTGAAGATGCTTTCTTTCTTCCATTGTATACTTTTGGCTCCTTTATCAAAGGAGGTGTTCATAGGTTTGTGGGTTAAAATTCGGGTCTTCTATATGATTCCATTGGTCGACTTCTCTGTTTTTATGCCAGTACCACACTGTTTTCATCACTGTAGCTCTGTAATAGAATTTGAAGTCAGGGATGGTAATGCCTCCAGACAATCCTTTATTGTATAGGATTCTTTGGTGGAGTTTTGGGGGTCGCTTATGTACACTATCATATCATCTGCAAATAACGAAAGTTTCACTTCTTCCTTTCCAATTCAAATCCCTTGATCCCCTTATGTTGTCTTATTGCTATTGCTAGAACTTCAAGCACTATATTGAAGAGGTATGGCGAGAGTGGACAGCCTTGTCGTGTTCCTGAGTTGAGTGGGATGGCTTTGAGTTTCTCTCCATTTAATTTGATGTTAGCATTCAGCTTGCTGTATATAGCTTTTATTATATTTAGGTATGACCCTTGTATCCCTAATCTCTCCAAGACTTTTATCATAAAGGGATGTTGAATTTTGTCAAATGCTTTTTCAGCATCTAATGAAATGATCATATGGGTTTTTTCTTTCAGTTTATTTATATGATGGATTACATTGATAGATTTTCGTATGTTGAACTGGCCCTGCATCTCTGGGATGAAGAATACTTGATCATAATGGATAATTTTTCTAATGTGTTCTTGGATTCGGTTTGCCAGTATTTTGTTGAGGATTTTTGCGTTGATGTTCATGAGTGAGATTGGCCTGTAATTCTCTTTCTTGGTTGAGTCCTTGTGTGGTTTTGGTATCAGAGTAACTGTAGTTTCATAAAAGGAATTTGGTAATGACTCCTCTGTTTCTATATTGTGAAATACCTTAAGGAGTATAGGTATCAGGTCTTCTTGGAAGTTCTGGTAGAATTCTGCCTTGAAACAATCTGGTCCTGCGCTTTTTGGTAGGGAGGTTTTTGATAACAGCTTCTAATTCTTCGTGACTAACAGGTCTATTTAGATTGTTCACCTGGTCCTGGCTTAACTTTGGTATATGGTATTTATCTAAAAACGTGTCCATTTCCTTTACATTTTCTTGTTTTGTGGCATACAGGCTTTTGTAGTAAGATCTAATGACTCTCTAAATTTCCTCTGTGTCTGTGGTTATGTCCCCCTTTTCATTTCTGATCTTATTAATTTGCATATTCTCTCTCTGCCGTTTGATTAGTTTGGATAGGGGTTTATCAATATTGTTGATTTTCTCCATGAACCAGCTTTTTGTTTCATTGATTCTTTGGATTGTTTTCTGTGTTTCTATTTTGTTGATTTCAGCCCTCAGTTTGATTATTTCCAGTCTTCTACTCCTCCTAGGTGAGTCTGCTTCTTTTTTTTTCTAGAGCTTTCAGGTGGGCTGTTAAGTCTCTAATGTGTGCTTTCTCTGTTTTCTTTAAGTGGGCACTTAGTGCTATGAAATTTCCTCTTAAGACTGCTTTCATAGTGTCCCATAAGTTTGACCCTTTTTTGTTGTTGTTGCAGCTTTCAACACATCATTTCCATCTTTTAAAAGTAATCTAATGAGTTTTGACTATCCTTTTTGTTCATTTGACATAAATTAATTCTTGAACTATCATTTACATACATATAAATTTCAAATTTTAGGGTGAGTCTTTAAAAATCCTTTTGAAAGAAAGGATTTGCTCATTTCCACTTCGTAGTCCCTGCACTCAGGGAAGGAAGCGAGAACCTGGAGGAAAGAACTAATGTAGAAGCCATCGATTTTTTTTTTCCCATGCTACTTAACTGACTTTTTCCTCATGGCTTGCTTGCTACTTCTGCTTCCTTATAATACCCAGGACCACCAACCCAGGGCTGTGCATCGTGCATAGTGAGCCAGACCTTCCCAAATCATCCATTAATCATGAAAATGCTCCCACAGGCTTGCCTACAGGTCAGTCTGATGGGACACTTAGTTGAGGTTATCATTTGTATAAAAATAGCATAAAACTGTACAATACAATTGACTTCTTGCCTTCTTGCCACACAAACATATCACTAATCAACTAGAACTTTTCTTTCCATGTTGATTCCCAGTATTTCATATTAATATCAGCATGAAAATATAAAACATTTCAAACTTTCAATGTCTTAAGTTCTTTAAATTCATTTACTGTTTTAAGTGGAAATAGAATTACATCACTTTGCTCAGCTTCTCTCTTCCTCCCAGTTACCCATCCTTAAGACTCTACCATAACTCTATCAAGTTGATAGCCTCCTTTTCATATATGTATATATGTGTATGCACCTAAAATATACGTATGTGAATATATGTAAATATATAACTTAATAAATAAATATATATAACTTAATAAATAATAAATATATACACACATATATAAATAGATCTCCCTGAGTCAATTTTTATTGTTTGTCTATATTACATGTAGCTCCCGTTCTATGGCATTCAATTTCCTCCTTTGGCCTCCAGAGGTTGACCATTATGCACAGGAAAACCAATAAGGGAATTCACTCCTCAGAGAGGCTAATAGTCCCTCTCCCAGCAGTTAGTAGTTGCCTACACTTCTTTCTCCAGAGGTGGGACTCCATGGAAGGGACAAGCCCTTCTATGCCCCTGTGTCCACACTATTGTCATTGTTCTGGTCTTGTTTATGCATTGATTCTATCTACACGATGCAATCTGTCGTTGATCCATTGATGGTAAAGTCATGCGGGGTGGGCAGTTCTGAGAATGGAGGTTCCACTCTCCATTTGACTTTATGACTTCGCAGTATAATTTTGGCTGGTGGTTCTAGGTTCTTAAAAGAGAAGAAAGGGAAAGAAGAGGAAGGGGAGGGGAGGCAGGAAGAAATACTAGCAAAATCAGCTGGAACTCATCTCCTCTAATATATTTGTTGATTAAATCTTTCTAATGATAAACTAGATTAAAATTAAATTCCTTTGTATTTAAGTATTTAGTGAAACAGTGTGAAGTAAGTTCACTAAAATTAAAATGTACTAATTAAAATTTGAAAAAGCCTCTTTCTTATTTTGAATGCTATATTGTGCTCTCAAAATTAGGAAAAAAGTCTTTTTACAGGCTTACACTTTCACATCAAAGTGTTATAGATATTGTAAATATTAACGGGAAAAGATTAAAGTGGTTGTAAACTTGAATAGACTTGATTTTATAATTTTTTAAAAAAGTCTTTGTGGAGATGACAAAAATAAGACATTCAGAACAATGTAGAAACTTTAAAAAAAAGTGTTGAATTTTAGATTTAGGTTTTGATAAATTTCTCCTCAAATTGTTTCTATGTGAAGAGGCTTCAGGCAAATCAGATTGAAGTAAACAGAAACAGATGTACTGCATCCAGGAATACTGGCATGTCCCACCCCAGGAGAAAGGCTTTCCAGGCTTGTGACATCTGCTTCAAATCTGGTTCTTGAGATGCTCGAACTGTGGACGTGGCCTGATGAAGGCAGATTTGATTATCCTTGTAGAGCACACAGGACCTGTTTGGGATCAACCCTGAACAAGTAGTTAGCACTTGAGTTTTAGATCTGGAGCTTCCATTTGCAATCGATACCTGCTAGGAAGGGGAAAGACGGTTTTTCTCTGGCGAGTGTCACTGGGTATACCAACCACACTCCAGGATACACCCTAGGTCCAGCAGTAGCTGTAGTGATATTTTATTTGTATCTTGATAAATAAAGCTTGCCTGAAGATCAGAGAGTAAAACAGACTCACTGGTCAGTGGTGACACACACCTTTAATTCCAGTAGCCACACTAGTTTGCCATAGAATCCTGGCGGTAGAGGTACACTCCTTTATGTTTCTCCCAGAACTAGAGAGAAGCATAAGACAGGAGGAGACAGTTCTCAGTCTCAGTCTCATTCTGAGAATCATGGAGGCAGGATCGCCATTTTAACTGAGGTAGATGTAAGAGCCAGTGGCTGGCTGTTTTGCTTTTCTCACCTTCAGGTTGAAGGCCAGTTTCTATCTCTGGGTTTTTATCAATCATTCTACAAGTAGCTGGCCAACACAGAACAGATTCTATCTTTTTTTAATTGTTGTTATTATTTTGTTTGTTTGTGTGCGCATGTTCTTTTTTCTTTCTTTTGGTATTTCTTTGTCCTATATTTTTGTATTTGTTTTTAGTTTGCTTTGATTTTTATTTTTTGTTTTTACTATTTTTGGGGAAGAGAGAGAGAAAGATGAAGTAGCATTGAAGATAATTTTATGGTTGGGGGTCACCACATGAGGAAGTGTATTAAAGGGTTACAGCATTAGGAAGGTTGAGAATCACTAATCTATAGCCAACAGCACCTAGATCTCTGAACTATTTAGACAAAATGTCAGAAGCTGAGATTTTTGTAGACACTGTGTCTATCACCTATACAGGTAAACCAACATTAACACTGAATTTGAGCAAAGTCTACTGGGAGATCTATCTCCAGATCATGATACTTGGTTAGTTACTGACTAACAATTGTGATGTAAAGTTCAATGTGATACTTTTGTTATGGAATGTCCTCAAAGGTTTATGTATTACATATTTGGTTCCCCAAAGTGGTGATATTTGGAGGTAAATGAACCTTTGGTAAAACCTACCAGAAAGTATTAGGTCACTAGAGACATGTTCACAAAGGGCCTATGGTCTTTATTAGTTCTTCATCATGTGATGGACATCTCTGGTGTACCATATGTTCCCTACTCATGATATGCTGCCTAGTTAGAGGACCTAACAGCCAGGAACAATTAATCATGAACTGGGGTCTCTGAAAACACAAGCCAATATAAATTTATATAAAAGTATTATCTTCATAAATTGGATTATTCAGGTACTTATTATGGAATCAGAAAACTAAAATAATAAGCAACAGTTCACATTCAAATTGGCAAGATCCCCTTGTACACAGATAACAGACAGGGCCAGGGTATAGAAGGGAAATGCAATTAATGTTGACTAGATTTAATTGCTTCAAAAGAAGTCTGTCAGCAGGCATAGAAAGCAGAGTCAGGCTTTACTTTGTTCATTATTATATGAAATGCTACTTGCACTACCAAAATAGTTTTATTGTTTTGTGTTTTCTGTACAAGGCCAGGAAACACTCTGTCATGAATCTGCATTTGCTCCAGTGGTTACATTGGCAGGATCATTATTCAAACTCAGGACAGTTTAACAATGATAGTGGCTCTCCTTAAGGGAACATTGGGGAAATGTACATAAATAAGGATTTTTCCCCAGTAAAAACATGTGTCACTTTTATCCAGCTGTGGGAACTCCTTTAGCCAATCACCTTTAAGGTACCAGCCCATTTTGGGCATGGTCTCATGCATGTACTATAAATGTAGATGAAAAGCATGCATGGGCCTCTTGACTGTTGGATTTGATTTTAGTTTCCAGCGCATGCAGAGGACTGTGGATCGCTACTCTCTCTGTGAGTTTATCCCTAAATAAATAAACGTTTGTTACACTCCATTTTGGAATATTTTGGAACTCTTTTGTAAGTTACCAAATTGGTGCTCATACATTTGGGGCTAACCCGCGTGGCAAGTCACAAACTTTGGATTCAGATCTGGGTGTTTGGATGCCCGCTAGATTAGATGAAGATCAGATTTTAAATAGTGATATCAACGTGAACCAGGTGGTGCTGGCACACGCCCTTAATCCCAGCAGTTGGGAGGGAGAGGTAGGCGGATATCTCTGAGTTCGAGGTGATATCAATGTGATAAACAATACCAGTGCGATCATACATTTGTTCCAGACACACAGCATGTTCTCAGGAGGTTATTTTAGTTGGATTGGTAGGACATAAAAATTCTAATTCTTTACACCCATCATACTGAAGAGCAGTATTTTATCCTCCCTTCATTGTATTGCCAGTTGATAGAGGGTTGGTAAAAATTTGGTGTGTTGGTGTTAAAGCTGAGTTCAAGTTTGACTAAATTTTTTAGTATTGGTAAGATGTGGCATAAACCGGTAAAAGACATGATGCAAAATAAAATTGCTTTCCTTGTTGCACGTGGTTTTAATAATTCAACATGCTCAGCGTATGACAGTCAATAAATATGCAGAAAATGAAATACAAGATGCTATCATACAAATCCTCCTTTTAAAAAAGTTATCCATGTTCTGCTACAGCTGTACAGAACATCTGTGACAGGAAACACAGCTCCAGAAGGATATATGGAGCCAATTTCACTGGTAGTTGTTAAATCTTCTTGCTTAGATTATGGTGATCTGAAGTCTGTCTTTCTGCACTTTCTGTCTTTCCTGTCCTTTCTGAATTAAGAGTCTCTTTCCTTTCTTGGTATTCTAATATTCTTCTTTAGATACTTATTTTGCTCCAGGCAGAGCATCTCATTAGTTCCAACACTCATATTACGACTTGCTAGTTGGAAGAGAAGTATATTACAAATAATCTCGGGATAAAGCATGAACTTGCTTTGTGTTGGAATTAATAGTTAAGTTAGCTTATTTGCTTTTTCTATTCTGGACAGTGCATTAACGTCTTGATTCATGAGTTGTAGTTACTACTGATAATAAATTTTCATACCCTGTTCTGTTTGCTGTTATCTTTGCTTTGTCTCATTTATCACTTTTTAATCTGCTTTGTGAACAGTCATATCTGCCACTAAAATTTCAAGAAACTATTAAACAGAACTGTTTTCTAAGAAAATATACCATGTCCTTCACTGGAAGAGTCACTTAAGTTTATAAAAATGGTTTAACATATTCCTTTCCTACCTCCCTTGTCCCTAATCCATCATTTCTTAGATTGTTAATCTAAACTTCTGTGCATAAACTGTGTCTTTTAATCAATCATTATTTGAAAGAACACTTTATGAATGTGCTGTATATATGCAAATGTGACATATGAGATGTCGTGTTTTCAACAGGCAAATGCATTTTCATTGCTAATTTTAAGTATGGGTAACTTCTTGCAATTTTAGTCAAAACATATCAAATTTTCATGGGATGAGATGTAATTAAAGAATAGTTTTGGCTAGCTAGACAATCACAGAAAGGCTCATTTGTTTGTTAAGTATCTTAAAGGTTAAAGACATATTTTATTTTCCTCACAAACATGTAGAGTGATACATCTCTAAAACGACTCCTGCACCTAGGGTTCCAGGGACATCATGGAAGATGGAACCATAAGTTTATAAGAGACAAAGGAAATCTGCTATAAGATGGTGTCTCTTAGATATGACAGGGAAAAGCTTCAGCCATGATACTTCCAACAACATGGCTGCCTAAACCACATTAGTCTAGAAGGATTTCACAGGTTCTCATCCTCTGTGGAAACAAAAGAAGAACCTCTTTTCCAAAGCAATATCCTTAGACTCAAATTTTGAAGACAAAATATGTTGGTTACTTAGCTCCTTCTCAGTCAAAGAATTTAAAGGAAACACAATAATATACATAATCCAGACTCTCTGTATATATTTCATCTTTACATGGCTTATTTGTTTTTACTTTATTACTTTTTAATATTTATTTTATTATAATCAATCCTTTAATCTATGACTGTCTATACTCTGTCTCTTTAAAGACTATTTTTTAATATAAACCATTCACTTCTTCTTATAACTCTCTACACTCTTTTTCTTTTCCTCCCAAGCCTATATACAGTTTTAAACACACTGTGTCTCATTTAGAGTTCTCTTATGTCTGAAGCTGTATAGAAGTTAGCTCAATTTGGGAAATAGCCAGGCTAGCTAAAAGATAATACAATTATACTTTTATTTATTATAAGGGGAAAACTCATGAAACAGAAATGAGAAGTCCATGCTCAGCTGTGTGGCGAGGGAGCTACAGAGAGAGAACCTGGGCCATGTAACCTTTTTTCTCCAGGTACCAGAAAGTCACATCCTAACTTGGTCCCACCTCTTGAAGATAATTGGTTAACAAAGCTTCCCCATTAAATCTGTCCTATTGTGTATTTTTTTCTGCTCAGGAGCATTTCTTAAAATGCTAAGTGCTTCTAAGGCTGCTTTGCCTTTTGGTTATGTCCAATCCAACATGGCAGGCACACAGCAGGTTTATGTTGCCATTAAGCTAAAAACAGACCTGTCACATGAAACAACAACACTACCCTTCAATATATACCCCAAAAACTCCATACCCTGCAAGATATACACCTGTGTTTCCATGTTTGTTGCAGTTCTTTTCATAAAAGAAACAAAATGGAGCCAGTGTATATATCCACCAACTGGTAAATTTTGGACCATATATATGTATAATTAATATACATGCATATATATATAATGAAATTTTAGTAAGTAGAAAAGAAGTATGGGATTATGAAGTTTGCAGGAGGAAAATGGATATTCCTCAAAAATATTAACCTGAGTGAGGTAATCCAGACTCAGAAAGACAGTTGCCACCAATTCCCCCTTATATCTTGACCCTAGCAATAAATTTTTAGACTAGTGTATTTAGTTCTGAGTGACAATAAAATCCAGAAATACAAAAAGGGGTCATTAGGGAGCACTTTAAAATGATAGAGTGCAGAGAGTGGGAACATCTAATGAAAGAAGGGGTGCGATGGTAGAGAAGAGAAACCAGGAGGAGGGATGGGCGACAAAAACTGAGGACATATGAAAAAGTCACATGGAAAACCTAGGATTTTATAAACTTAATAAATTATAATAATAAAAATCAGATTGGATAGATGTGCCCTTAGTGGATGAATAATGGTTCTCTGTAAAGACATGGATTGCAGGCTACCTTCCTTTCCCAGAGGTCTTCTAAACAAGAAAAGCCATTCCCATTGGTCCTCGTTGCCTACCAGCACCTGATGATAAGACTGTACTGCTAAACACACTGAACATTTTTTTTTGGCATAAGACAGAGAAGTCAAGCAAGAACTGAGTCACAAGCTTCCTCCCTCTTTGCTAACCTTCATAGTACCAGAAGGTAAACTACTGGTAGAAAAAAAATTATTAACCATTTTATGTAAACCCTGCAAACTATGAGATTGACTTGTCAAGCAGGAAGTGACTTACAGTACAATAGTGGCTTGGTGTGTTCTGGGGCTAACCAGCTCTTTCTAATTGGTTTTGAGGCCCTCTCTAAGGGAGGACTTCTCGCTAGTTTTCCTGAGCTGTACATTTGTCTTTGTACCTTGTGAGCAAGTGCTATGGAACAGTAGCACCAGATCCACCTTCTAGTTGGCCTCTAGTTTCTAGAAATAGAACAAGATAAGAAGTTGCTCTTCACTTGGAATTCTCTGTAGGGATAAGTCCCGCCACTTGGGGGGCGTGTTCACCTCGGGCTAATGTCTGCTTATAAATTTGGCAAGGGTGCTCCCAGCTGTTGCTTCTGCTTTCCTGGTCTCCGCGGGAACGGTGGTTCTGTAAGTCTATAGATATATATATTTTTACAATCTGTCTGCATCCGTTTACGCTGTTACATTTTGGCGTCCAACGTGGGCTATTTTGCCCCTGACTCAAGCAGGTAGCTGTTTTTTAGTTCGTGACTCGGGCCCCAGTGCCGAGTCCCAGACACACTCGACCACACAGGCCCATCCTGCCCAGCCTGCTTGCTAGAGCAATTAACCCCTCCCTACCTGCCTTGGCTAAGTTTGGAGCAGAACCCCACTGCCTGAATTAGCAGAAACTCAAGTACCTGCGGTTTTGCAACAAAAGCCACCACAGTGGCAGATTTGGTCTGATACAAAGTGACTTGCCCGGGCAGTGGTGGCTCACGCCTTTGATACCAGCACTTGGGAGACAAAGTCAGGTGGATCTCTGTGAGTTTGAGGCCAGCCAGGCGGTGGTAGCGCATGCCTTTAATCCCAACACTTGGGAAGCAGAGGCAGGCAGATCTCTGTGAGTTCGAGACCAGCCAGGTGGTAGTGGTGCACACCTTTAATCCCAGCACTCAGGTGGCAGAGACAGGTGGATCTCTCTGAGTTCGAGGCCAGCCTGGTCTACAAGAGCTAGTTCTAGGACAGGCTCCAAAAACACAGAGACCACCACTGGCAGGAACCGATCATTGCAGGTAAATTTTTTTCTATTATAAATAAAATGTCTGAACACATTCCTTTTCAAGAATTTAACAGTTTTTTAATTGTACCATGTGGGAGATTTTACAAGAGGTGTCTATCACCCCACATCTATGGATCCTTCTGGGATTCGTAGTTTTCATTGGCACTAAATGGTTTGATAATAGAAATATGATAAAATCTTTACGAGACGAATCCAGGATTCTTAAGGCAGAGATTGAATGCTTAAAAACAATTGAGAATCAGTTTGAAGTTCTCCAGGCTGATGTTAAGGAGAAATTCATTACTATGGAAGAGGGAACAGCTGATTTGAATCGTAAGCTTCAGTCCCTTTCTGTAGAAAATGAAACATTAACTGAGAGAATCAAAACTGCTGAATGTGACAATCGGATTTTGTCTAAAGCTTATGACAGATTGGCGGAAAGATTGTGAATACAAGAAGGTTTATGCCATAAAAATTATGTCCAAAGATGAGATGTTATCTCTAACGGACAAACTTCATACTTTAGAATCCTCAATGAAGGCTTTGGAACATAATTCTGGACAGGAGATTCAGACATTGCAGAAGGCAATAGTGAATAGAATTGAAAAGATTGAGGAATTTCTAAATTCTGATGAAGAAGAGCAAAGGGTAGAAAGGCAAATTTTAACTACATTAATGGGTAAATCTCTCCAGGACAATTTCCACAAAGCTCTACCTACAGCTCTACCTGCCTTTCCAGTAATAACAATAGAAAAGGTGATTGGTTCCAGAAACCCTAGGGTCATCAAGGAAGATACATGGGAGCCTGTCTGTATGAATGATCTCAAGGAAATAAAACAGGCTGTCATGACTTTTGGGATGCAAGCCTCTTTTGTTAAAGAGATGCTAAGAACTTGGGTCACGACAAGCAGAGCAACCCCCTCAGACTGCCTCCAGCTGAGCTCTGTGGTACTTGAGAGTGGACCGCAATTGAAATGGAAATGCTTATTCAGGCAAGAGGCTAGACTCTTAGAACAGCAGGAAAAAGTGAAGGGAATTGACATTTCCCTAGATAAAATTCTAGGTGAAGGGCTCTTTTCCGACCCTCAGGAACAAGCTAATTTGGATGAAAACACACTCTCCATGTGTACTACAGCAGCCTTAAGGGCTTGGGACAAGGTACAAGACCCAGGACAGAGAATGGAAACATTTGTTCGAGTTAAACAGGGTCAGAGAGAACCCTTTAGTGACTTTTTACAAAGATTAACTAAGGCTGTACAAATAGGAATATCTGACCCAGAAGCAAGACGTATAATGATTGAGTCTTTGGCTTATGAAAATGCAAATGTGGAATGCAAAAGGATTTTGGGTCCTTTAAAGTTCAGATCAGCGCCCTTGGAAGAATGGGTATTGCATACACTCAATGTTGATACATTTGATTATGGCACTGAAGCATGGGTAGGAGAAGCAGTTTCCAATGGTAAAAGGAGACACCAGAATACCAAATGTTTTAATTGTGGCAAAATGGGTCATATGAAAAGTAATTGTAGACAATGGATTTTCAGAAATAATAATAATAATAATAATAATAATAATAATAATAATAATAATGCATCTTCTAGAAATAACAGAAATAGGAGGACTCAGCCTTCAGGTTTATGTAAAGATGTGGAAAGGGCAGACATTGGACGAATGAATGCAGGTCTACAAGAGATAGACAAGGCAACCCGATACAGTCAGGAAACGTGAGAGGGGGGGCCTCACAGGCCCCCATGGCAAACATGGTTCAGTCATTTCCAGTTTCTGCAGAGAACGTGCCTCGTCAGGACAATTAGGAAGCCCCATGCCTACTGTTACAAGCAATAATGTTCAGAAAGATAAGTTACGTATTTTTTGGCAAAGTTCTATAATTGATCAAAGACCTAAACTGAGAGTGTGTGTAAATGACATTTTTATTACTGGCCTGCTGGACACAGGTGCTGATGTAAGTATCATTACCCCAGAATCTTGGCATCCGTGTTGGCCTCTTCAGAATGTAAATGTTCAGCTCCTGGGAATTGGAACCCTATCTCAAGTAAGGCAGAGCACGAGATGGGTTGAATGTATAGGGCTAGAGGGACAAATAGGAAAATTAAGGCCATATGTAGCCAATATCCCAATGAATTTATGGGGTCGTGACCTATTACAACAATGGAATACCCAAATTAACATTCCTGCTACTTCTAGAGCCTATATTTCTGAGAATAATATTAAAAGATATTACAAATGGAGAAAACCAGCCATTCAGACTGTACAAGAACAAGCAATTGATGTCCCTTCAGAGATACCAACAGCCTTGCCTCTAAAATGGTTGACTGAGAAACCAATATGGACATAGCAATGTCCATAAATATTTAGCTGAGGAAAAGTTACAGGCTTTAGAACAGCTGGTACAAGAACAATTAGATGCTGGACATATAGAAGAATCTACCAGCCCTTGGAATTCTTCTGTATTTGTGGTTAAGAAAAAATCAGGTAAATGGAGAATGGTGACAGATCTCAGGGCCATCAACAAGGTTATTCAATCTATGGGCCCTCTGCAATCTGGAATTCCTTTGCTCTCTTTATTACCAAAAGGATGGCCTCTCATAGTTATTGATTTAAAGGATTGTTTTTTCACTATACCTTTGCAAAAAGAAGATAGAGAAAAATTTGCCTTCACAGTGCATACTTATCACAATTCTCAACCTTCGAGGAGGTACCACTGGACCGTTCTCCCCCAGGGTATGTTAAATAGCCCCTCCCTGTGCCAGTATTTTGTAAACCAACCATTGCAAATAATATGCAAGAAATTTCCCAAATCTATAGTATACCATTACATGGACGACATTTTGTTATCCGATTCAAACATGGATAACTTGAACAGACTGTTTGAAGAAATAAAGATACTTTTACCTAAATGGGGATTGCAAATCGCTCCTGAAAAGATTCAGAAGGGAGATTCTGTTAATTATTTAGGTTATAAAATAGGTTTGCAAAAAATTAAGACACAAAAAGCACAAATTGGGAGAGATCGCCTACGGACTCTTAATGACTTTCAAAGACTGTTAGGAGACATTTCCAGTCTACGACCAGCTATTGGAATAACACCTGATCTAATAATTCATTTGAACAAAACCTTGGATGGTGATAAAGATTTAAACAGTCCCAGAGAATTAACAGCTGAAGCAGAAAAGGAACTGACAATGATTGAGGAAAAATTACAACAGGCACATGTGGACAGGGTGAATCTAGAGCTCGATTGTATTCTCGTCATACTACCATCAAAAATTTCTCCTACAGGAATTTTAATGCAGAGAGATGATATTATTCTGGAATGGATCTTTTTACCATATAAACCAAGTAAGAAACTGAAAACTTATGTGGAAAAAGTCTCTGAGTTAATTATAAAAGGCAAGCTGAGACTTCGTCAACTAGCAGGCATAGACCCAGCAGAAATTATAGTGCCTTTCACTGCTGATGAACTAAAGAAATTATGGGAAGATAATGAACCATGGCAAAGAGCTTGTGCTAATTTTTTGGGAGACATTAATAACAACTATCCAAAAAGCAAGAGGCTTAACTTCATAAAGAGAACTTCTTGTATTCTTCCTCGAATCGTCCGTGATGCTCCAATAACTGGAGCCTGTACATTCTATACTGATGCCAATAAATCAGGGAAGGCATGTTACAAATCAGAAGACTTGGGTAAGGTGGAACAAAGTCCGTATAATTCTGTCCAGAAGGCGGAATTATATGCCATTCTTATGGTACTAAGGGATTTTAAAGAACCTATTAATATAGTTACAGATTCACAATACGCAGAAAGAGTTATTTTACATATTGAAACTGCTGAATTTATACCTGATGATACTGAACTAACCTCATTGTTCCTCCAGGTTCAAGATTTGATCAGGAACAGGCTTTGCCCTATGTACATAACACACATCTGATCCCATACAGGTCTGCCAGGTCCTCTAGCACAAGGTAATGCAGAAATTGATCAATTATTGATTGGTAGTGTGCTACAAGCCTCTGAATTTCATAAAAAACATCATGTTAATAGCAAAGGTTTGAAGAAAGAGTTTTCAATTACATGGCAACAAGATAAGGAGATTGTAAAGAAATGCCCTACTTGCTCTTTCTATAACCAAACGCCACTGCCTGCAGGGGCTAATCCAAAGGGCACCCAAAGGAATGAAATCTGGCAGATGGATGTGTTCCACTTTGCAGAATTTGGCAAATTAAAATATGTTCATCACACCATTGACACTTATTCAGGCTTTCAGTGGGCAACTGCTTTAAGTTCAGAAAAAGCTGATTCAGTTATCACTCATTTATTAGAAGTCATGCCTATCATGTGAATACCTACACAAATAAAGACTGATAATGGTCCTGCTTATGTTTCTAGGAAAATGAAACGGTTTTTTGATTATTACAATATCAAGCATGTTACAGGTATACCATACAATCCTACAGGTCAAGCAGTCATAGAAAGATCAAATCGAACTATAAAGGATATGTTGAACAAACAGAAAGGGGTGGAAAACACCCCCAGAAATAGGTTACATAATGCTTTGTTAACCTTGAATTTTCTCAACGCTAATGAGAAGGGGACAACAGCTGCAGAAAGACATTGGATAATGGAAAAGTCTGCTGAACTACATCAACCAGTTTATTTCAAGGATGTGCTGACCTCACAATGGAAGCCAGGAGATGTGCTACGTTGGGGAAGGGGTTTTGCTCTTATCTCCACAGGTGAGGAAAAATTGTGGATACCGTCAAAATTAATAAAGGTTCGGTTTGAAGAAGAGAAGCCACTTGGAAAAGATAAATAACAATTCTTTCATAAGGATGGCGAGCATACTGATGGTAAGAAATACAGATAGGTTGGAGGCAGGGTTCTTTTCTTATCTCCACAGGAAAATACTCATCTTCAAAGAAATCAAGGGACCCTGAATATTTAATTACTGATGGATGGACACATTTTTGTAAGTATTAATATTATATATATATATATGTCTTATTAAACATTTCTTTATAAATACGTAGAGCTGGTTTTGAAGTTGGACTCTGGCTCTGTCCCTCTCCAATTCCAAGCCTGTTAATAAGAGAAAAACCCAGAGTTTCTGGAGTTTCTGTCTCATGTCAAGAGCCATGATATGGGACAGAAAGAAATATGAGTTTAGAAAACATCTTTGCTTTTCTCCATATCTATCATACTTTTCATTGAATATATCTATCATGCCTTTCATTGAATATATATATGTATGTCTATATTATTAATGTTTAAGTTTTTCACAATGAACAATGAGTTTTTCCTGAAGTGACATTTGAAGTTTCCAGGAAGAAGATGGGGCCCCACAACAACAACTCTACCTGGTTGATATGTCATGATACTGATAGCTCTACTACAAGACCTGTTTTGGATACCAGCTGCACAAGACGATCCCAACTTGGTTAGCTGAAATGGTGCACATCTTGTACAACATTCTGGCCAGACCTCCACAAAATACTCAGAGACTATTTGCAATTTTAAAAGACATTGATCTTGAAATTTAACCATCATTTTACTTTCACAGGATCCCCCAGAAAGAATGTCGCCCCCATGACAGCTGGAAGTAATTCTAGAGGACGACGTCCCCTCTCCCAGTAAATTTTTCCCCTGGGTTTAGGGACATCATTTAGGGGTTGGGAAGTTGAGGGAGGAATTTTATAAGTTCAGGGATCATTTTGAAAAAAAAAAAAGAGGGAATGATGGGATAATAGATTTATAATTGTGAGTTACTGCTTTTAGACAAATATATTGGTATCGATTCTTGTATATTGATACAAAGTTAAATTATATTGATTATTGTATGCATGCATGTTTCTATCTCTGTTTAAAACATTTTTTATGTATTGACATACATTGTATTGATAAATATATATTGTATATATTTACCATATTGCAGTGTACATTTCTACCTCTGATTAAGATACTTATATAATGTTTGTGTATTGATATATATTTACCATATTGCAATGTATATTTGTACAGTGTTTATATTTGGAGGTCATTATCCTCATTTGTTACACAGTTGTTTATTGTCTTAGTCTTTAAGTTAGATAGATATTGAGAATTATATAGATAAATAGTCATCTAAGTTTGTCATTTATATTTAGACTAATCAGGTTCTCTAGATATATAGAGATAATACTCCAGTATAGATAGATAATCTTCAACCTCTTCAAAGAGCTGTAGAAAATGGCCTTTAATCTAACTGAGAGTTTCGTGATAGTGAGACACAATTGCTCCTGGCAACACCGCTCTATTCCCGAGAGAATGTTGAGCACCAAAGACACTCCACCTGGAGCCTTTCTTTTTGGCAGAACTGGCCTTGAGGCAAAGAAATGCCCATACCTCAACCATTGACAGAGATACAGAGCGTGCATCAATGGATAAAACAGGACTGTCATATCCTGCCAAGACAGGGTAAGATAGTTTTGAAAAGTTCCTTGCCTTTAATAATGGTATGTCAGTTATGTTAGGACTTAGCCAAAATTGGTTGACTCAACATTGCAAACGAGACTTTGGGTGATTGCCCAGGTAGTCAGTTGTCTCTGTCAATTGTTGCACATTTTGGATATATCTCGTTTGTTTTGTAGTGTTTATTCCCTTCTCAGATCTTTGACGGAGTTGAAGATTATATAATTGTAGTTACTCTCTACATTATTTGGACTCCTTGAGATAGAATGTTTAGCAAAGATTTTGTTCTCAATATTGTTTGTTATATTTATTATTTGTTGTTATTGTATATAGTTGTATTTGGTTTGGTTCTGTTATTTAGACAAAAAGGGGAGATGTAGGGATAAGTCCCGCCCCTTGGGGGGCATGTTCGCCTCGGGCTAATGTCTGCCTATAAATTTGGCGAGGGTGCTCCCAGCCGTTGCTTCTGCTTTCCTGGTCTCCGTGGGAATGGTGGTTCTGTAAGTCTATAGATATGTATATTTTTACAATCTGTCTGCATCCGTTTACGCTGTTACAATTCTCAGTGTAAAAGGTACAATGCATACCAAAAAATGATTATAATATTGTGTGATTTAGCAGGATCTTTGGCATTTGTATTCAACAGTGCCAGTTCAGATGGAATAATTACTCTTGAAGTAATATTTTGGGTTTCAAAAAATAGATGAGGCTTGATTTGGGCCTTGAAGATTGAATAGAGGGTTGTTTTTTTTGTTTTGTTTTGTTTTGTTTTTGTTTTTTCACAAATAACAAGTACTTACAACTTACATGTCGATGTAGTTCAGTCACGTTTAGTCTTCATAGGTCAAAACAAAGGTTGAATTAAATTCATCCAAATGTCATTTTGAATTTCATGTATATAAAGACAGCTCCTAGCTGGGCGGTGGTGGCGCACGCCTTTAATCCCAGCACTCGGGAGGCAGAGGCAGGTGGATCTCTGTGAGTTCGAGGCCAGCCTGGTCTAGAAAAGCTAGTTCCAGGACAGGAACCAAAAGCTACGGAGAAACCCTGTCTCGAAAAATCAAAAAAAAAAAAAAAAGACAGCTCCTGGTGAACAAAATAACTTTTTATAATTACTTTGAATCAGTAATAATATTTAGATTATTAAATTGAATGAAATTTTAGAACTTAGTTTTCATTTCACATTTCAGTTTAACATTAGCTCTTGAAACACATTCTATCATTATATTTAATAACTCTTTGTAATTGCTTAGGATCTAGATATTGAGCTCATTAATTTGAACAAAGCTTGAGACCAGTTTAATTGCAGCCTTTTAATTAAGCATGTGGTTGTTGGGTTCTTGGTTTATTTTATTATTTGATCTACTAACCGTCTTTATAAATATCAACAAAAAATTAAGGTACTTTCAAATGCTGGTAGCTAAATCCTATGAATAGTTGCATATTTACGAAATTTGTTGCCATAAACAAATCAGATGTATGAGATTTGAAACTAGACATTCAATACATCAAAATTTGCTATACTTAGACATTTAATATCTTACCATATCAAATGTATCAATATAATAAACCAAGTTCAGCATCATTTCAATAATCCAAATCATAATTTAGTTACTTCAGAGGGATTAAAACTTAGAACCTGGAACAAGAGCAGAATTCTACATCTTTGGATTGACTCTTTCTTTACTGCATAATTGAATTCTGAATTCATTTCTATTTCTTTTTTTCCTTCTTTCTTTTTCTTCCTACCTTTCTTTTTTCTTTTTTTCTTCTGTATCTTTCTCTGTGTCTTTCTTTTTTTCTCTTTATTTTTTTTTTTTGTTCAGCATTGACTTTCCTGGTAAATAAATGATAGGGCTATGAACCAAGGCCAGCTCTTCTAAGTCCCATCCCCAGGTATTTGTTTACTCTGTTCACTTTTAATCTAATGTGTTTGTTAAAGTTATACTTCTTCTCAGTCAGGATCTTCATATTTCATTTTGAAATTGTATTCTTTTTATTTCTTTACCTTGTCTGTGACTTCACAAATATTCTGCCATTTTTTCATTCATTTTCAAACATTCACCAAAAAATGAGCTTACTAATTTACATTCAGATGTTTTTGTTTGTTTAAATAGACCGCTTATTCCTTATTCCTGATTTGTCAGGGACTCATCTCAAATTTATAAGTAGTTGATTGGTGTTACTTAAATCTTGACAGTTAGGGACCCAAGTTTTCAGCTGTGGCTGAACCAGAGGCCCTACTGTGATATCATAATGTTTGGTTCTGCCCATCTTCCAGTCTGTTACTATGTTCCTCTATCTCCACATTTCAGACTGAATTTGAGTTTGTTTCTTTTCTCTCCACAATGAATGACCTCTTCCATATGGCCAATGAAAATGATTGTAACTCCTCCACTTGCATATCCTTTCATGTTTGATTATGTGTGGAACAATAGGTTTCTTATGATTTCTTACAGGTCTTGAAGAAACAACTGAGGCTAGCTATTAAGAGGCCCAGATTGAGCTACTTGACTGCCTCTGAATAAATTATAAGGCTATATATGAATATGAGGCTAGAATTGTGTAATACATGTGTTCTGATCTGGAATCAGCTATACTTAGTATTCATTGTATTGATTGTATTGTATTGTATTGATTCTAAGAAGGAACACAGACTCAAGTGGCTAGTGATTATTTCTACTTCGATGAACATTAAAAGGGAAAGTATAGGATTTTAACATGCTTTAGAATGAGCATAGACTGTAAGTAAGGACAGACATCCCTCTGGGAATTATTGCTGAAAAATTCATTGGGTTCTTTAAACTGACTAGAAAATAGGAGAAGGAAGGAAAACACATGAGGAGGAGAGGAGGGCATCTGTATGAAGTCTCTGGAGGGAGGGACTTGGGACAGTAGCTGAAGCAGGAGAGTGACAGAATGCTTTGACTGCACAGAGGGTGGGAGAAAACAAGAGATGGAGCTTGGAGGATGGGGAGAGATAAGGGCAAGACCATGTCAGGTCTCCAGCAACTATGATTCATGGCTTTTAGGGTTGTGTAATCCTAAGGAATGAAACTGATGATAGGAATTTTGGGATAGCACAAATTTGGGACAAGAAGATAAAGAGGAGTCATAATATTTGAAGACATCTGGACCTTAAAATTTTCCTGTATCCTTCCAAGTCACGGGTGTTGGACTTGTCTAGGGGTGGGATTGCTCAAGAGTCTGAGGTATTGTTTAGAGACTCTTCCCTCAGTATTTTTTCTATTCGACGATATATGTGGTGCACGTTACATGGGTGAGTGTCTCCAGACAGTCGTTTTACACTCCACACTCTGCTGAAACATAATCTTCCCTGCTTTCAAGTCTTGAAGAGTATTAAAAGTTTTATAACCATCTTCATGCATCCTTTTCTTTTTACTCTGCTGTGAAGCTAACATTGTTCCATCTTCAGATTGGAAAATAAGAGCCAGCAGCTTGAGAAACCTCCGCTACTCAGAACAGTTCAAGTTCAACCCACAGCACAGCTGTGAGTGTGGTCCTCTCATTGGAACTCATGTAATTACTCTTTCTACATTTGTGTGATGACGTACAATCACAAATAACCTCACTGGATTATAAGTCCCAAGTAGGAGATGAATGCAGCCTCCAGTGTGCATGCCAGGGCTAAAAGAATAGCATGAATGAAGGAATAATCTCACCTTCCAATTTGTTTTTAGTTTTCACATTATTAAATGTGACAATAGTCGAAGTTTGTACTAGCGTCTCCTTGACAAGTTGTTCATGATTAGCGTGCAAAAGTATTTGCGGAAATGAATTAAACTGAGAAAAATAAATCAAGACTGTTTTTAGAATGCCTGAAACTATGTAACTTTTATATATAATTTGATTAAGAGATCAAAAGAACAGAAAAACTATTTGAGTCATCTCCTTTTAAATTCCGCTCTTTGTAGACACACACATTGGTGACCTTTGTCCTTCCCTCAGAATCTCTCCATCCAAAAGATGCCTGCTGTTGCAACCCTGGAGGGGACAGGACAGGAGGAAATGAGAGAAGGAGTTTCTGGGCCAAATAATAACCTCATCTCCTCTGGTTGGGACCAAATGTTCTATGCCACAGGTCTTAATTCTTAGAATCATATGTATTTCCCTTTGTTAGCCATTTGGTGTGGTGTTTAAGTGCTGCTAAGTCGAGAAGTTTTACACCCCCACATACACATGTAGTTCTCGTTTCTGAAGCTCCCATGTTGAGTTCCTGGGCCTAACGCTGATGCTCACAATTTTGTGTTATCTTTCCCCTTCAGTTTGCACTTGAGTAAACAACACAGCCAGGCCCCCAGCAGTAGCTGTTTGGAACTGCTCTGCGGCTAGGAGGAGAGATCTCAGTGATACAAAAGTATTCCTGGCATTTGGACTCAGTGGCTGCTGTGCTCTTCTAGAAGGGACGTTTTAAAGATGAGTTGACATAGCTCCATCAGCAAACATCCCACCGGATGTTTTCTTAAGCCTTCTGAGCAAAGTTCAACTGCCCTTTGGGAGACAACACATAGTTTTTTTTTTCTCATTTATAATTTTTGGATTGATACCAATCAAAAATATTTAGAGTTCATTAGACAAAAAAAAAGACTAAATATAACAATACCTTACGTGTCCTTCATTTGCTAGAAGCATCTAGTTCTTTTTGAGTACCTCAGCAATCATTTGCTACCATCTCTTAAGGGAAGCAGGAAGCCCCAGTGTCCTCGCTGTAGAATAAACAGAAAGGCTTTACCACCCTGCGGTTAAGTGTCTTCCTGGAAGAGGGATAGCTTCTTGGAGGATGTGTTAATGGTTTTGGAGTCTACCCATTGCTAATTTTAACTCTGCAAAGGACATGGGCAATGCAAGGAAACCTTCACAAATTCATATATCCTCTCAAATGCAGATTGTCTCATGGGGTTTGCTTTTAAATGGCGAAAGACACAACGTTTCACAAAACTTGGGGTAGTTAACATCCAACGTGAGACAATTTATCTTAATTTTAATTACATTTGTCAATTTTTCTTATTTTTCTGTGGACCAGTAAAGGCTGGAGTGGGCTACGGAACAAAAACACAACAATGATTCCCAGCTAGGGCACGGCACGCTGCCAACTTCCAGCCATATCACAGGAACCTGACAGCTCCAAGTCACCACTCCCCTTCACCCTTGCTGCTGTCACAGCCCCAGGTCACCTCCAGCATCCCTGTGCCTCAGCCCACCTCCCTAGAAAGAGTGTGGCAGACATCAGGCCACTCCTAAAAATAAGAAAATCTACCACACAGGAACTTCCATAAAGGAGAACATATACTGCACACGTAAATGAATGTGGTGTGTCTGTATGTATAAGCAAGACTAAGGGAGTGAGCATCCTGAGCCCACCCGTCAGAACAGGAAACAGAATCGGACCACAGAATCTGGCTCTGTGCCTTTCTCCCACCACAGGCGATAACCCCCAGTCTGAAGTCACCGCAGCACTGACCATTACCTTGCTCTTCCTGACAATTTCTCTGATAACACGTAAATCAAAAAAGAATATGCCAATTGCTTTTTCATGTTTTTAAATTTTCTAAATAGAATTAAAATGTCTTTTTTGAGACATACTTGTTTTTCTAAGTTTATATTTTTGAGACTCTTTCATATTAGTGTTTACAGACAAGGCTAGGACATTGCATGTTTACTGTGGTTTATCTTAAAAACTTAGGCTGTATTTTGCTTATTTGTTGACAGTTTTATAAATGTATACCATGTATCTTGATCATATTCACTCCATCTCCTTTCTCCCACTTCCTCCATAAGTGTTATATTTTTTTTATTGTATGAACTTTCATTTTAAAAGTCATCGCTCCTCTTGATGACACTGAGTTAGCATTTCTCCCAGTTCTAGCATTCTTTTCATAGAACCATGTAGCTTTTTAAAGTATCTCATCAATCATTTACTAATATGAATAATGATGTTCAGAAAATCTATATTCTGTGTAATTCTGCATAAATTTGTGCTAGGAGTAAAATAGGTGATGTAGAGTTTGTAATTTTCATTCAAACCTTCCTAGGTGTGGCTCATTGTTTTCCAAAGTGACAGTATTTATACACTCACCAATAGCAAGTTCTTTAGTGAACTATGAATTCTCAATTAGAAATCCTTTTGAATGACAGTACTATCAGTGCTTTGTCTAACATCTAAAATTTTTGCAGCTCTACTTAGTGTGAAATATCATTTCGCTGCAGTAAAGTTTAGGTTTAGTGTGTGTCTGTATGTGTGTGTTAATATGTTAAAACTTTGAACACTTTATTTTAATTTATGTTTTTGTTTTTATATCCCAACCCAGGTTCCCCCTCCCTCCTGTCCTTCCAGTTTCCCAAATTCTACTCCTCCTCTGTTTCTCTTCAGGAAAACCCCTCCCCCATGTGAGCCAACCATGGTATATCAAGTTGCAGTGAGACTACTCCTCCCTCTCCTCTTCTATGAAGGCTGCATGAGACAATCCGGTAGAAGGAACAGATCCCAAAAGCAGGCAGCAGAGTTAGAGATAGCTCCCGTTCTCACTGTTAGGAGTTCCACAAGAAGATCAAGTTATGCAATTATAACATATATGCAGAGGTTCATACAGCCCATACAGGCTCCTTGGTTTTTGGTTCAGTCTCTGGGCCACCCCATGAGCCCAGGTTAGTTGATTTATGTAATCATTCCCCTCTCATTTCTGCAGGATTCCTAGAGCTCCACCTAATATTTGGCTGTGGGTCTCTGAATTGTTTCCATCAGTTGCTTTGGGCAACCTCTCTGGTGATGATTAGATTAAGCTAGGCTCTTGTTTATGAGCATTGTAGATTATCAGAAGGAATCATTTCATTGAGGTTTTTTTTTTGTTTGTTTGTTTCTGGGGTATTCCTCTGGATCCTGGCCCTTGGGAGTGAGCTCCTTCTCCTGGTGTGGGTCTTGAGCTGGACCAGTCATTAATTGGTTACTCCTACAATTTCTGTGGCATCTTTATTCCAGCACATCGTGTAGGCAAGACAAACTGTAGGTTTAAGGGTTTCTGGCTGGGTTGATGTTCCAGTCCCTCCCCTGGACGTTTGTCCTGGTTACAGGAGATGGCTGGTTCAGGCTCTGTATCCCCTATTTCTAGGGTTTTAGCTAGGTTCACCACCATAGATTCCTGGGGGTTTCCATTGACTAGGTTTCTAGCTCATCCCAGAGATGACCTCAGATTCCAGTTGTCTCTCCCAGTACTCTCTTTTTCTCCTCCCATGATCTGATCTCTCCTGTTCCCATCCCCACACCCCATTCAGATCATCTCATTTTTCTCATATCGGTTTATACTAGCTGCACATCCCTGTCCACGTCCATGTGGCGGCCAGATGCTGATGCTGTTATCTCTGTCACTCTGACATCATTGTCTAAGGCAGGGTCTGTCCCTGAATAGGAAGTGCACTATTTCAGGGAGAACGAATGATCAGTAAGTGTCAAGAATCTGCTGGGTCCACACCCTGACACTGGGCTGATGGATATACAGAGAAGTATCTGGCTTTGTTCATGGGTACTATTTAACTCAGTGTCTCGTGCTTGCAGAGTAAGACCCCTGACATCTTATTCATCCCTCAAAACCCCAAGTTTAGTTTCTGTTATATTTATATTGGTCACTCACATTTCCTTTCTAGAAAATGCCTATAGTATCTTTTTTTTCTTATTTCTTCTTTTGAACTTGCAGAAATACTTTTTACTTTTCATGTTAGTCATAATTCTTCCTAAAACTATTGCTCTATATATTTCTTAAGATTTTAAGGTTTAATTTTTTGGTTTTTTAATTTGTTTGCATTTGTTTTGTGCATTTAGAAAGCTCCATTTTCCTCTGTGCATCACTTGATGAATACCTGGCCTTTGGTTTTCATTTCTCTACAGTGTATCTCTGCATCCTATCTTTTTCCTGCAATATGTATGTGTGTGTATGTACACATGTATGTTTACACATGTGCAGGTGTGGGTGTGTATGTTTTCCAAACTACAGGTAGCACTGTTGCTTTTCACATTAAAAGTGACTTTCTGTGTTAATAGAACTCAACTAACCTTGTTTTGATTTCTTTTACATAGCATGTGCTTATGTATTTAAATATCTTATACTTTGTTTGTGTGGTGGTTTGAATAAGGAACTTCCCAATAGGCTCATGTATAAGAACACTTGATCCCAGTTGGCGGTGCTTTTTGTGGGTAGTGGGTTAGAAACTGCGGCCTTGCTGGAAGACATATGTCCCCAGGGCTCTGAGGGTTTGAAGAGTCCAGCAACTTCCAGTTGCTCTCTTTGCTTCATGCTTGCATTTCAAGAGTTGAGGTCTCAGCTTCCAGATCTGAGCATTGTGCCCACTGTTCGCTGCCTTGCCTTTCTGCCATGATGGACTCTTCCTCAGTATCCACAGACCAAAATGAACTCTTTCCTCTATGAATTGCCTTAATCATGGTGTTTTATCACAACCACAGGGCAGTAGCTGATACAGGCTGTCTTTGAAGAGTCGTTATGCAATATGGAGACATTCCTGCCAAGCCCCACTGAAATGTGGAAGGACCACCAGAAAGGGACAAAAATGATCTTCGATTATTGTCCTTGAAGCTCGGGTAGAGCACAGTTAGTGACACTGTCGGACTCATCTTCCAGGCTGTTTTTTCTTAGCAACTGACACAGAACTAGCATCTATGGCTTCAAGCCAGTCTCCGGTAGTAACCATCCTCCACATCTGAGCTCACTGGCTCCCTCAAACACCAAAAGAACAAATGAAATTTCTTTCACAAGAACTTGGAGAGATATTTCCATTCAGTGAGATCCCTTTGTTCTCTGGTTATAACCAAGACCCTCCTGCCTTGTATGGGCATCACTAAGAGCTCAATTCTATTCTTTAGTCTCAAATAAAAGTTTCTTTATTTCAGATTTATCTGAAGCAGATTGCCTCTTGTGCACTGTACTGCACAAATTGTATGTTTTATTATGACTAGCATTTGGCATTGTGGTTACTGATACATGTGAATTAATTTTTGCCATTTTATATTCTCCTCTTTTACTGTTTTCTTTTTCTACTTGTCTTAGGACACATGGAAATATTTTCCCACTATTTGCATAGAAAAAATATTTTTATGGCCAGGGAGGCTCAGCTGGTAAAAACCCTTGCCACATAAGTCTATGTATGTGTGGAGACCAGAGTGGACCTTGGATTTCTCAGGGGCCATTCACATTAATTTTTGAGAGTCTCTCCTCTCTCTCTCTCTCTCTCTCTCTCTCCTCTCACAAAATACATCCCAACTGTAGCTTCCCCTACCTCTGCTCCTCCTCTCAGTTCCATCTCCAATGGCATAAGAAGATAGAATAAGGCAAGGCACAAACTCTCACCTCAAGGCCGAGCCAGACAACCCAGTAGGTGGGAAAGGGTTCCAAGAACTTGCAAAAAGAGTCAGAGATACCTCCAGTCCCATTGTCAGGAGTCCCCCTCAAAACCTCAAGTCAACAACCATAACATATATGCAGAGGAGTTAGCAAAGACCCATGTAGACTTCAAGATTGCAGCTTTAGTCTTTGCGAGCCACCGTAGGCTCTTTTTAGTTGATTCCTCTGGCTGTGATCGTCCAATGTCCTCAACCCCTCTGGCCCCCACAATTCCATCTCCATAAGGTTCCTGGAGTTCCAAGGGGACGAATCCAATGTTGATGTCCAAACTGGAGTTTTCCTTTGTTTAATGTTTGACTGTGGACTTCTTCATCCACTCCCATCAGATGCTGATGACTGGACTAGGTACTGATCTATGGATAAAGTAGAATGTCATTAGTAATCATTTAATTGATTTTTTTTTCTGGTCAGTCTGGGACCTGAACTTCTCAATTTGGCTAATCTGGCTGCCTAGAAACTTCAGAAATTATCCCCTCTCTCTGTGTCTCCCCAGCACTGGGATTATCTGTGCAAGTAAGCCATCGTGCCCAGCTTTCCATGAGACTCAGAGTCAAACTCAGGTCTTTAAACCTGCACAGAAAACACTTCACTGCCTATGCCGTCTCCTCAACCCCAGATGTATGTTTGTAAACATATTCTTCTTAATTTCCATAGTTTGCGATGGTTTGAATATTGATATCAGCCCTCAACTTGTTTATCAAATATTTGGCTTCCAGTGTGTTGAGAGCTGCTGTGGACCCATGAAAAGCAGAGCCTAATAAGAAACCTCAGGTCAATGGAAATGTGTACTTGAGGAAGTGATTGGACCTCAGCAACTTTCTCCTAGCTCACGTTGTGTGCATCTCGCTCGGATAGGCACTCTCACCAATGTCTTTGGCCAACCTGGCCAGAGATCCATAGCACGGGGACAGTCAGATCTTTTTTTCTTTCATATATTAATTTTCTCTGGTAATTTTTAAATGAGATGCAGCTGGGAATACATTGGTCTTCCTACACCTGAGAACTGGGTCTTTTTTTTTTTGTTTGTTTTGTTTTTTGTTTTTCGAGACAGGGTTTCTTTGTGGTTTTGGAGCCTGTCCTGGAACTAGCTCTTGTAGACCAGGCTGATCTCGAACTCACAGGGATTCGCCTGCCTCTGCCTCCCAAGTGCTGGGATTAAAGGCGTGCGCCACCACCGCCCAGCTTCCTGAGAACTGGGTCTTAAACGTCTTCTGGGAGACAGTAATTTTGCATGTTCTCCACACTGCTCCTTTCTGTGTATCTCATTCTCTCTAACCATTGTCTTCTATGTCATTAACTCTTCATTAAATGTCTTCTTCTTCCAATTTCCCATCGCTATGTGTCCCTGCATCAGACTTGGGCTGACTTCTTCAGATTTATTTTCTATTTGACATTCAGCTTTCTCTTGAAATGACTTTGTCTAAGCATCTGGTGAAGCTATTTGTGGATTTTTATTTTTTAGATTTCCATTATTTATAAGAAAAGCTTGATTGGCTATTTTGAAACAGTGTTCAATCTGTTACCTATTTTATCTTATTTTTAAGCCTGATAACAGCTCTGTTGATGTTCCGGGGTGACCTCATTGAGCTTTGCAAGTCTGACCCCACAGTCCCACTCTTGCTTATTGGGTCTACTTGTGGCTTTTTGCATGTTTTGTTATTCTATTTTTTTAAAAAAAATTAAATTTAAATGTTCTGCACAATTGTATATGTAGAACTTCTGGGAAATCAAGCATCAAGCACATTCCTTCAGAGAGTGTCAGTGTTGGCTTTTTGAGGCTTGTTGGTTGCCCCCTCCCACGCGGAGAGTGTGAATTCCCGCATTAAAACCATGTGAGTATGGCTGTGGTTGGAGTTTGCCAAGGATACTTGTCTCACGCTGATCTGTCTCTACCTAGAACTACGGTGAAATCAGACGTGATTTTCTACTGCCTTTTCCTGTTATTTTTGAAATCATTCATCTGCTGAAGAAGGCACCCTTGTTTATGTCAGCATTTCAAGCTTGCTCTGCTTGTAAATTTTTTTGTACCAAAACAAAGCCTCAAAACATTGTGCTTTCCAGTTCCTCTCATAATCTAGTTCAGTAATTTCCTCCTTTCCAAGATGTGTCCTTTCCAAGAGTAGCGGCTTTACTCAGAGGAAAAGTCCATAAGATCCTGCTTCGGCTCAGCTTCTGCCTTCTCACACCTACATACAGGAACCCTTGTCATTTTGCTACGCACTTAGGTTCTAGTTAAGCAATAATTAACTTTTCTCCCAACCTGGATTTGTTAGAAGCCCGTTCTTCACTCTTTCCAGCTGAGGCGAGAATCTATTAGCCGCCCTTCTGGCTTTGTTCCCTGTTGCTGAGATGAAACACTTACACATAAGAAATTTAGGGTACAAAAGGCATATTTTTAGCTCAAAAGCCTTTGGCTACAGTCTCTTATTGTGGGGAAGCCAAGATGGCCGGAGTCTAAAGCAGGTGGTCACATCCACAGTCAGGAACGGAGAGGATCAATGTGTCTATGCTTGTGCCCCACCCATTTTCTGCAAACCGGAAATCCCCTACTGCAAACCAGGGGATGGTGGTGCTCATAATGGAGGGGTTTTTCCACCTTAATTCACGTAGTTAGGAAATGTTCTTCAGGCTTGCCCATGTGTTTACCTGACCTAGGCAATTTCTTATTCAAACTGTCTTCCCAGGTGACTCCTGACAGGGCCAAGTCAACAAGGGAAACATCACAATTGCATGTTTGAAATTTCTCTTTGGAGTTTCTTTCCCATGACAAAATAAGAAAATAGCAAACCCAGTATCTAAATGATGTATTTTCACCACAGACTGACCTGACTACTGCATGTCCTTCTGATCTCAGGGTTGTGAGTCTTTCTCTGTTCCTTTCCGCTAGTCAATTTGGCTTCATACTCATTTTGGAACATGTTTGACTCCTTCCTGACTCAGCACCTTTGCAATGTCTGGAAGTTTTCCTTCACACCCTCTCAGTACTCAATGTCCCCAGGCTTTCTCTGCTGTCCTTACTTACATCACTTCCTCAGAGATGCCCTTCTGACTCTCAGATTATTTAAATTAACAACCTTCCATCCCCTCATATCTTATCTTGCCTTTTAAAACACAATATTATGTCTATGTCTTTGTTTTTTTGGCTGAATCTCACACTAGAACATAAGGGCCATGAGGGCAAATATTTTATTTGTTCTTTTTTTAAATCACTAACTCTATAGCTTTAAAATAAAATTCAACAAAAATTAGGCACCCAATAAGTATGTGTTGATATAATTAGTAACATAATAGCCACGAAATTTTGATAAAACTTCTCCGTTTTCAGTATAGTGATTTGCTAATTAACACAGTGTATTTAGATGAGTTGCATGGCTTTTCACATGGGTAGTTAATCAAGAAACTATGTGATTTGCAGAATTATCTCTAATCTGGATTATGTCTTGCCAAGTATGACACTCGAATGCCAATATAGTAGACACACTATTTCTATGATCTTTGGCCATGTGCTTAATACTATACTTACCAAATGAAGGCACTGAGGTTTAAAGCATTTAAACTAGGCAGATAAAGGGTGATGCAAACTCTACTGGAAAAAGACATCTTTTTCACTAGTCATCATAATTCCGGTTCCAATGGGCTCAGTTATATGTGTGGCAGACCTTCAGAAGGTTTTTGAGAACAGGTAGGTGGAGAAACTGTGACCAAGATTCTGGGAAATTGGATTAGAGTTATTTGCATGCTATTGTTAGGATCTCTTGGATCCTCGGTCGTGATTACAGACATCGAACCTTATCCAGTTACCAGTAAACGCAGGCTTTCAACTCAGCATAGACTCGTGATGGAGGAAGATCATTGGTTAAATAAAAAGAAACTGCTTGGCCCTCATTGGTTAGAAGATAGGTGGGAGGAGTAAACAGAACAGAATGCTGGGAGGAAGAGGAAGTGAGCTCAGACTCCACAGCTCTCCTCTCGGGAGCAGAGGCCTCAGAGAGACGCCATGCTCCCAGCTCCCAGGCAGACGCATGTGATGAAGCTCCAACCCAGGATGGACATAGGCTAGAATCTTCCCGGTAAGCGCACCTAGGGGCGCTACACAGATGATTAGAAATGGTCTAAATTAATATGTGAGAATTAGCTTAGAAGAGGCTAGATAGAAATGGGCCAAGCAGTGATTAAATGAATACAGTTTGTGTGTTGTTATTTTGGGCATAAGCTAGCCAGGCAGCCGGGGTGCTGGGGATGCAGCCCCGCGGCCCTTATTACTACAGATTCGCACTTCTAGGCGGTGAGTTTGTTAGCCAGCTACTGAGTTTATGTGAAATTAGAAATTGGTGTAAGCATTTGGTGTCTTCCTGTTTATGAAGCATCCTAGCCTTGATTTGAAGATCCTTCTGGTCTCCAAGGGAGTTTTTTGCAATGAGTTGGGTAGACATATTTTCCCCTGGCTTGTCCTACTACCAAGAAATCCTACCTTTTCTTTCGCTTCTGTCCGAGGATTCCCTTCTGCGCGCATTTCTGCTGTCACGTGGTAGGTATTTTCTTTCCCAGATACTTGCTTCTCTGGGCCTCGAATAACTGTAACTCTCAGGAGAGCAGTGCGCTCCATCTCTATGGGCGTGCCCTCCGCCGAGGGTACAAATGGGGTCAGCTCACGTAGGAGCACCCTTGAGGGACTCTGCCTACACTCAGGGTAGGCTGTGATCTTGAGGTTCCATGATGAATTGTCTATGTAGAGAGAAACGGCTACTTTTGTGTTACAGTGGAGGATCAGAATCTTAAATGGATGTGGGGACTTACACCTCCAATGAGGTTTAATTATTTAATTTGTATGTTCCTTTGCTTTTTGACTGTTCATGGATCAATGGATCTGAGATGCCTGCGTGGCAAGGATGAGAAGGGCAGAGGCAGGGTGGTGACTAGTAACTCAGTCTCAGCTATGGACATATTTATTGGGGTGTGGACTACAGGGCAGACTTAAAGTGAATCATACCCTACTACTACTTTTAAGAGGTCCCTCACCTCCAGGGACTGCTGTTGCTAGGTAATCTCAAGGACCCATTCTTTGATGTTTTAAAATGATGTCACTGCCAGGTAGCTCATTTTCTCACTGGGTGAACAGGTTTCTTCTGGGCCATCCTACACACTCTGATTTCATTAAGTGGACAGATCCCAGGATAGAGCTATGGTTATTGATTTTTAGATAGAAACTCCTGAGTAGCAAAGACTGGCCACTTTGGATTTATAACTTTAAAAATTCTTGACACAGTATCTGATTTTCTTCCACGTCTCCTTTATTAATTTGCTTCCCATTTAAGCATGGAGACTGTGTTAGTCTCCTGGGGCTTCTCTCCTGAGGTGCACACTCTTGCTCAGCCGCTATAAGCGCCCACTCTGCCTTCGAATCACCGGGCGTCTCTTCCATTCACCGTAGCGCTCCTTTTGTATAATTTCTTTTATCCTCTTGTTTTCCTCATTTTCCGATTTGCACTTATATATTTTCTAGTTGCTTGTGACTTCAGGGTTTGACAGTTTCTCAATCTCCATTTTCCTTCTTTCTCCCTTTCCTTTAGCTGAGAGATGGGTGTACTCACTCGCTCACTTTTCTCTTTGCAAAATGTTGTTAAGACCTTTTTTGGTGATTTTGCTTACCAACCTTTTCATATATTTTTAAATTAGCTGAATAAAGAATTTAAAATTAATTTCTGAAATTAGATATATTTCTATTTCAACTTTTAGTTCAGAGTAATGCAAAACTTTATAAATCCTAATTAATCCACTCTGCTTCCTAAATAGGAAGTAAGGATGTGTGGTGATGGTGTCACAGCTGAACACTGGTAAATGCTATTCAACTTGTGGTTTAAACAGAACTGGCCTCCACCCGGCAAGGTTCCCATTGACCCTGGGGAAAAGAAGAGAAGCCCCTTTTAATCCCAGGCTTGACTTGAACTTGAAATGTAAATATACTGCTCCTTATTCTTATTTTTGTATCACACAGTTCAACAGTAAAGCTTCAAGTTTTGAATTACTGTCTACTATAGGAACCAAGCATCTGAAAGAAGAGAGAAGGAAATTAGCCACTTTTGTTGGCAGAGGCAGCATTTTTAAGGCAATTGTGGAAGTGTGTGTGTGTTTGTGTGTGCTTGACATTTAAGCTACGTTTTAATTTTTTAATTTACATTTATTTATCTGAAAAAGGGTGTATATGTGTGTGAAATTATACGCCACAGTGCGTGTGTGGTTGAAACCTGTAGGAATCAGTTTTCTATATCCAGCATGTGGGTTCTAGGGAAAGGACTTGATTCTTCGGTCTTGGCAGGAAGTGCCTTTACCCACTGAGCAATCTTGTTGAGTTACTGTCAGATTTTCTTTTCATCATTCATTGAACTTCTGTGTGCCTGAATTTTTTTTTTATACTTTGGGATCTGTATGTGTGGTGTTGTATAAAGTGAGTTAGAATTTTGTTATAAATAGGTGTTTGTTCTGTCTATAGCAGGATATATTTATTCTTCTAGGCTTTCCTATATGTTTTTCTATTGTAATTACTGTGATAGTATTGTGTGGCTTAATAGGTTTCATATGACACATACATATAGGCATGTATCATGACTTGCTAGCGTCCGTATCATTAACATTCTCCTCGTCCTTGCTCCACCCCCAGTTCGTCCTTCCTTCCTTCCTTCCTGCCTTTCTTTCTTTCTTTCTTTCTTTCTTTCTTCTTTCTCTCTCTCTCTCCTTCCTTCCTTCCTTCCTTCCTTTATTTTTTTCTTTCATTTTGTTTGTTTTGTTTTTCAAGACAAAGTTTCTCTGAGTAGCCCTGGCTGTCCTGGCACTCGCTCTGTAGACCAGGCTGTCTTTGAACTCAGAGATCTTCCTCCCTCTGCCTTTCAAGTGCTAGAGCTAAAGGCATGTGCCACCACCCTCTGATTACAAATTTCAGATAATTTTTATTTCCTCCTATCTTTATTTCTTTCCATATATGAGAAAAAAACATACAATGCTCATCTGTCTGTGCCTGGCTTGCTTTACTTCAAATGATAATCTTCAGTTGCACCCCCTTTTCTTCAAGTGACATGATTTCATTCTTCTGAGCACTGTACCACATTTTCTTTACCCATTTTAACCTTTGTTAGAAATGACCCCAATTTGGTATTTGAAAGTCTGGAATAGGATAATCCCTTCCTGATAACACATCATCTATACAAACATGTAGAGTCCTCTTTTCTTTAGGGCAGGATGCTCACAGACTCACTGTTACCTTGGCCAGTCCCTTCTGCCACCAGTGTCTTCTACTCCTCCTTCACAAGAAGACTGTCACTTTGGGGTTTCTTCTCTCTCTCACTGCTATCCCACTAATGGACTTCTACGTCTGTAATTTCACATACAGCAAAGCCTTCTTCCAACCCTCCTGACCTTTCCCCTGTAGTTGGGGATTTTATTATGTTTTTCATCTTATAGATAAAAGCAGAGTTCCTTCATATCCAAGGGAGGTTGGAGTATTTTGAAGGAAGTAATTAGGAAAATTTTGTGTGGTGATGCTAGAACAATGGTCCAGCAGGTAAGAATCTTCACCACTCTTGTAGGAGACTTGGGTTTGGTTCCCAGCACCCAGGTAAGAGGCCCACACCTACCTGTAACTCCAGTTTCATTGGATCTAATGTCCTTTTCTGACCTCTGAAGGCACCAAGCAACCATATAGTGTGCACACATATATACAAGCAAATACTTAGATACATAAAATAATAAGGAATCTTTAAAAGATGTCTTATTTTTAATTTTCACTCAGTGTCAACTTTCTACTAGCAAAACATACTGTTGCAAAGGATGAAAGTGTGTGCCTTGTGATACACCTGGGCTCGATCTTACCTCAGAGACCCTATAGTGTGCTTTGTGATACACTTGGGCACCATCTTGCCTCAGAGACACCCCCCCAATCTCTATTCTTGTACTCAGTTGCAGTGCAGGGTAATCTTTGCTGTTCAGCATCCAAGGTAAAGTTTCAGAAGGGTAATAATGTGATGTGTGTTCCAGTAGGGTGGCATGATGAAAATCCACCATTCACAGTTGTTGAAAATACATCTAAACACATCAAAGAAACCATCATAGACAGCACTGGGCAGGTCACAGATGAAAAAGAAACCATAACACCTCTTGCTGAGTTTTCATTAGAAATTCATTGGCTCTGAGTGAAGTTGGGAAACAGATCTAAATAGGTAGAAGGGTACTGGAGTGTCAAGTTAAGCCATTGATATTTCCCCCACTATTTGTTAGTAACTTATCCCTGTGTGTGGTTACGGAGGGACTTGTGGCTTTTGAAAGAATTCTACATTTGGAGCAATCTTCCAGACATTGGAGGAAATAACAGCTCTCCTTACACCTGCCCAGTTGCAGAGTTGCACTCAGTACATTCTGCATGCCATTCTGCTCTCGAGCTGGAGATCATGGTTTGAAGATTTGATCCTTGATGTATGTGGGCATTTGAAATATTCCTGGACACATCTCACTGGTTTCTGGCAGATCTTGTTTAGAATGTTAAGCCCAAAATTCTGAAGGGAAAGTAATGACGGGAAAGTAATGCAAATGCCAAGTTTTAAGTCCTTCAGAGAGTCTTTCAAAATGACGTCCCATTATATGGAATTCAGTGAAGTTATTAAAACATACATTCAAGTATAAAAGGAGACACGACTAAAATAATCACTGTTTAACAGGCTCTTTACACATTTTTATGTGAGCTTCAGAACTGGCCCTGGGGTATTATTTTATTCTTATAATATTGCTCTTGATTTTCATTATCTAATTGAAGGATACATATGAATTTAAAGCCAGAAATCTTAGTTCATGAGCAAATTATTAAGTAATTTCTTTATTGAAAGGAGCTGGTACAGCTTTGTTAGTTCAGTATCTTACAACTATCCCTCTTCATGGTCTTTATGATACATTCTTTAACTCCTCCTCATACCAAACAGATGAACGAACAAATAAGCACGTTATGCAATGCCTTAGGAAAGGATTGGGGTTAATAGGCTCAAATACTGCTGTTCCCTTAACTCATCTGAACCTCATTCAATGCCTAGACTTTTCCAGTGTTCAGAAAGCTCCAAGTTCCAGCTTTCAGAGTTTGGTCATTAAACTACAAATCACCTCAACAAAGTAGGACCGTGCTTTTGGAAATTGAAGCTCTGTAGCACGCAGTAATATTACCAGCTGTGAAACACTCATAAAAGTTACTCTTTTTTAAAAAGAGAAACCTTGGTTTTAACCAATTTCAGCAGGGTTTCTCCTCTTTATGCTCAATGCATCACAGTCACAGACAGCACTCTGGCAGTAAATATTTATCTAGTCCCTACTGTGCGCCAGGAACACGCTTTCCTCAAAGCAACATCAACACAGCCTACAAGGGTTCTGTTTGCATAGAAGTTCTAAAGTAACTGCAAGTCAGGGATTAAAAGAAATAAAGATAAATATTTAAACAAATTACGGTCTTATGAAGGAAAAAAATCAAGATGTCCTAAGAATTAACAGTAAGAGGTATCAGTTTAACTAGAGGACAGATTTAGGGACAGCATCTCGTAAGAATTGAGCTCTAAACAGAAACAAGAAGCAAGATTAGCCAGGTAAAGAGGAATATAAGAACAAGTTTGGTAGTATACTTTTACAGTTCCAGAATTTGTGAGGTGAAATACAAAGATCAGGAGCCAGACCGGGTTACATGAGGTTTGGTCTCAAGAATAAAAACGAAGTATTTTTTTTTTTAAAAAAAGTGTGGCATCCAGGGCTGGAGAGATGGTTCAACAGGTTAAGAACACTGACTGCTCTTCCAGATGACATGGGCTCAAATCCCAGTACCCACATGACAGCAAACACCTGTCTGTAACTGCAAGATCTGAATCTCACACAGATGTGCCGGAAGGCAAAACACCAATGCACAGAAAGTAAAAGTAAATAATTAAAAAAAAGGCTGGCATCTAAACAGAGTGAAGAACAAATCCCAAGTTTGGAGAAAGAAGGAGGTTCCAGTGTTGGAAGACAGAAAATGTCAAGATGGTGAGGTCAATATGATGAGGTCAAGATTATGAGGCTTCCATGGCTTCATCTAGAAGGTGAGGCCTACATGTTTTGAGGTCTACACATGGGTCTACTTGGTGGATCTACATAGTGAAGTTTCAAGGAGCAACAGTCTAGGGTGAAGTAGGGAATATAACCAAAGGGAAATTCCTGCACATTTTTAGGTTCTTTTTGCTTTGTTTTGACTTTTCTCCTAATAAGAGGTTTTATGAGAAGCATGATATTTAAAATACCATTTTCTTAAAGAAAGTGTAATATGACATTTAGTGTTCTGAAATATAGTTAGCCATGAGAACAGACTTCTTTGAAAAAGGATTATAGGAATCAAACTGGGACTCCCATGTGTGCTAGATAAACACTCCACCATAGAACTGTATTCCTGGCCCCAAAACTGAACCTGTGAAATATTCCAGGAAGCAGTTTATTTAGAAGATCCTTCCAGCAATACTTTCAGAAATCTTCCTGTAACTTAGCTTCTCAGATCCTTAGATTGTGACGGAAAATAGCAAAAGAGACTTTATTGTAAGCTTCAGCAACTTCATTACTGGCAACAGAGATACTCAGAAATGGGAGCACCAACTTCTGTGACCTGATTCAAATGTTGGCAGCCCCGAATTCCTTCATTTATCAATCTTTTTGGTTCCTGTATTTGTTTTATTCTCTCTCAACAATATAACCCCTGAGTTCCAGGATTATCAAGTGCTGTGTCATGGTGACCAAGTCATCTCGTCACAGGGTTTTGGACTGAAGTCTGTCTTGCGACATTCTCACACAAACCCTTTCTGTCTCGATGACTCTAACTGAGGTATACTTATGGGATTCAATCACTCAGACTAAGGCTATGGGATACAGTGGTCATTTAGGTCCAAGTTATTTACAGTGCTGACTATTTTGATTCTCAAATATAAATAGAAAATGAATGTTATAAGAAGGAAAATGTTGGTATGACAGAAAAGTTCCCATGTAGAGGGCCTTTCTTTCACTCTTCAGTTGCAGTGTTTCATATTATGTTGTCATGTTTTAGTTTCTGTTAAAATATTAAACAGAGCTCTAGCTCTATTGGTGCAACTCTTGTCTAGCACACATGAAGCTATGGGTTCTAGCCCAAGCCTTTATTTATAGGTAGGGTTGTAAATGCCTTTAAGCCCAGAAGTTGGGAGGTGGAGGGAGGCAGGAGGACCACCAGTTAAACGTCATTCTCTAATACCTAGGCAATCTGGGGCAAGCTCACACTACTTGAGACATTGCTTTTATTTTTCTTTTGAAGTAAAAAAGAGAAATCCAATAAAGTTAATACAAAGAACCTCAGGGACTGAGGACAACTGACAGATTCCTTTTTGTTTCTTCTTGGTGGTTAGGTATTAAAAGCAGAAAACTTTTGGAGCAATAAGATTGGTATCTCACTCCATCTGGCTATATTATATGAAATTTTTTTCTGCCTGACTAATAAATCACAAAGTAATTTGGGAGTTTCTTTAAATTAGTGGGTCTTACCCTCTTCTTTTGCATTCCTAAACAATATACTATTTGGTACAACAAGCATGTGACTAAATTTGCTTAGACTTCAAACATTTTTAAAGAAACTAGAAATATATATATATATATATATATGATTATGTATATATACATATATAGACTTATAAGAAGGAAATAAAATACACATGCCTTGTAGTATTTATACCTACATCAACAAAGTGTTGAAGATTATATAAAATAATTTTATAGTTAGCTTTTTCAATCAAAGTCTCTGGTACATGAATGTCAACAATATTTGAATTTATAAGAGATAATGAATCAAATTTATTAGCACATAATATAACTGAAAAGTATAAAAAGAGAGCATACCATCTGTGAAATGATAATATAGTCTCAGTGATAAAAATAGACTTAAACTGTGCAGCTTGGAGAAAACTATGGGTCAGTGAAAAGCTTTGACCCTTACAGCATTGTCTAGCAAAGCATTTTTAGTCTTAAAGGCAATGATTAACACCTCTGGTCATTTTTATTTTACTTCTTGCTGTATGACTGCTGTTTAAAAATAGTTGAGTTGCAATAAGTTTTGAAATTGTTAGGGAGAGGCATGTGGGTGAAAGAAGACTTTGGGGAACTTATTTTTATGGTGATTACAAGAAGTTCAAGGTGGAAACATCAAGACAGGAGTCAAATGCACAGACAAATGCTTTGCAAGTGAATTATATTGTTTGTATCTTATAAACAGGTTCTATTTCTCCCAAATTCCCAGCAGGTAATAGGGAAGATTTCATGGACAATCCAGTCACAATTATATCTCTGGTTTAACTTAGGGTACTTGTGTGCTTTCAAATTCTTCTCTTTTTCTAGAGAAAAATCAGGACTATAATGACCATTGGATATAAAAAATAAACTACATATGCCATCCTCACTTTTTCTCCTCTTTACTCTCTTCTTCTTTTCCTCTCACATTTTTAATTCTTCTTATTGCCCTTTCAAACTAAATATGTAGGTATGAATGTTTGGAGGTAGGTGAATTTAAGCTTAGAAACTGCCTTTTTGCTTAGCCATCATGGAAGCTTTACAAGACTAAATATCTATAAGTTTTTCAAAACGTTTTGATGTGCTCTTATGAAAATTTAAATTTATGTCTATTGTTAAGTATCAAGTTCTTTGGATTTATAATTATAGGAGCGATTAAGTGATTATACAATTAACTAACATGTCTCTGTGAAGTAACAGAAGTATACATAGAATTTCTATTAAAATTACATTCTTAATACGAACTTTAAAATTATTTACTTTTTTTTTTTTGTTTTTTGTTTTTTGAGACAGGGTTTCTTCGTGTAGCAGCCCTAGCTGTCCTGGAACTAGATTTGTAAATCAGGCTGACCTCGAACTTACAGAGATCTGCCTGTCTCTGCCTCCCCAGTGCTAAGATTAAAGGCATGTACTGCCATGCCCAGCTAATTTTGCAAGGAACAAAAAACCTTGCATATCTTCTCCTGATGTCAAACAGGGCACTCTAACCATTACATGTTAATTTGTGCCATAGGGAATTTTGAATAAGTCCTAAAAATAAAGTATTATGCCATGTCCAGTTTTTGTTTCTATAGAATAGATTCCTATATATTCTCATACAAGTATATTAACATACATATACATTATCTTATTTAAATTATGCTATAATGGTGCTTAGATATAAAAATCTTTTAACAGAAACAGCATGACAATGGTGTTCTCAATGTCACATACTACTCATCAGATAGCTTTATAATAAACTAACATAGTGGGGAAATTCTTTTAAAGATAAAATTTCCCATAAGTATCATCCATAAATCTTGGCTCTTAGCAGCCAGGCACCTTCTAAAGAAGAGAGCGCTGCAATTCCTAGCCTTGTCTCACTTTCTAAAGAAGAGAGCACTGCAGTTCCTAGCCTTGTCTCAGGTTTGCCTTTACTGAGTTCGTGCTTGAGTTTCATCTGCTATAGAATGTTTTTACAAGGACACTGCATTTCTGAAAAACAGTTATCTGACTGATGATTGACAGTAAAAGACAGAGCTTGGGTACTCTACCTTTCTCTTCATGAATGCCATCGTGTGGTCTCTGACATAGACAAACAGCTAGCCTGTTACCTTTTAGCTTTTTTTTTTTTTTTTTTTTTTTTTTGCCTCTTCAAAGGGTCAAAGAGAACAGGTGTGCCCTTCTCCATTTATCACCGGACTTTTAAAAGCCCCCTTGCCAGGGTTGCCATGTTCTTCTCTGTCTGTGTGAACGCCCAGGCTTCTGACTAGATATGCTGCTGAAGCCCAGTGTAACAAGACCCTCCTAACATTTAAATGTATTCTTTAAGCACAGTACAAACAAGTGGACTGACCTTCTTGCGAACAGCGTGGGGTGGACCACATGGAGACCATTGATGCTACACAAACTTCCAGCAATTCGACTTTGTGGACCACAATTCTCAAGCACCTTTTTACTTTCATTTTTAATGATTCCCACTATGGGTTTTGGGAGTTCCCTTATGCTTCTTCCTTTGGGAGATTTTGTGGGGACCTTGAAGGAAGAAAATGTATAAAATGGCACTCTCTATAAACAAAGTAATTCTTTGGAAAAAAAAATCCCCTTGCCTATGTGGAACCCTTTATTGTGATGACTCTGCACACCCGAAATCCCCTTGTGGCCTCCTGATTACACCAAGAACAGGAAAATTAGAGATTTACTAACTGGACACACCTGACCTCAAGGATGAAATGCATATAACCCAGATCTAGAACCTGAGGATGCTAAAGGCAAGAGTTCAGTTAAGCATAGAGAATTCAGAATGGTGCAGTATCATGGGAAAAGAGTAAGACATAAGGACCTTCCCTTTCGGGAGCATCTGAGGGGAACAGACCCATATAGTAAGACTGAGACACAGAAGAATTTGGGGACAGCTCAGTGCTTATTCCATCATGAAGCTTGAGGAATGAAAATTGCTCTTAAATTGTGGTGGAGTTGTCTGTCCCCAAAAGTCCTTTTTTCAAGGTCATACATTTCGATAAGGACCTCCACTCCCTTGGGATTGAGGAAAGCCCCTGCTTGCTAAAAGCAGCCATTTTCCTTATCAGGCAGGGAGAACTTGGGCCCTTCCATGGATGTAAGAGAAACTTGGTGGAGTTACCCAACCTTTGAAAACAGTAGGCGTTTAGATACCTGCTAAATTTATCAATTCTGTCTCGGGAAAAGTGCATTGAGTACTTCAACCTAACCTATGCCTAAACTATTGTACAATTAGAAAGTATAAAATGGTGTAGCCTTTTGTCAATAAGTGGACAGCCATCCCAATTCACCCTCAGATCCTGTCAGTCTCCTCCTCTTCTGCACCTTCTCTTTGGGACCTGAACCCCAAGGGAGTGGGTCTCTGGCATGAACTATTCTCAGAGTCCTCGCTCACACTTGATTTCAGTTTGAAAATAAAAGAAACCTCAGCAAAGAAAGCAGTGAATTTTCCCTTTGCCATCTCCCCATACCTCCCCTGTCTCTTGATATGTGTACTAAAATCAAAAGCTAATTGAGGGAGAATGTGGTTGAATTCCTAAGCCCTGATGTATTTCCTCCCTAGTGTCAGCATGCATGTGACTCTTTTCTTCATTGTTTAATACGGCCATCTTCTATCTTCACTCTTCCTCCTGTTGGCTTGCCTTCGTGAGTGTTTTCCGCTTGTCTTACTATATCCTGTTGTGTGCTATTTGGTTACTGTCTCTTGGATGCCTGCTCTTTTCTGAAGGGAAACAGAAGAGGAGTAGATCTAGGGAAGAGGGGAGGTGTGGGGGTGTTGGGAGGAACGGAGGGAAGGGAAACTGTGGTCGGGATATAGTGGATCAGAGAAGAATGCATTTCCAATATAAAAAAAACAGTTCTAATATCTGTGCATTGCCATTATCATTCTTTACTCTTTACTTGGGGAAACACACCTTCTTCCATTTCAAATTCTTATGTTGTTTCCAGCTTCATTTTCCACTGAGTTCCAATTTCTGAAAGTAGACTGTCAAGGACTGTCTCTGTGAAATTTAGATTTCTAAAAAAAAATTTTCCCATCAGATTGATCAGGACTAGTTCAGCTATAATTAATACATTAAAACTATCAAATCTGTTTTATTGTTGTTTTTGTTTGTTTGTTTTGTTTTCTGAAACAAGGTTTTTCTGTGTAGCTTTGCAGCCTGTCCTGGAACTCTGTCTGTAGACCAGGCTGGCCTGGAACTCACAGAGATCTGCTGCCTCTGCCTCCCACGTGCTGGGATTAAAGGCATGTACCATCACTGCCAAGCTTCAAATCTGTTTTAAAATTAAAGAAAACATCATGCATATTTGATGTGGGATTCCCCTTTGTATACTGTGAATATGTTTTATTGCCATTGGTTAATAAAAAAGCTGCCTTCAGCCAACAGCTTAACAGAATAAAGCCAGACAGAAAACCTGAACAGAGAGAAAGAGAGAGAGAGAGAGAGAGAGAGAGAGAGAGAGAGAGAGAGAGAGAAATAGAGTAGGAGGAGTTGAGGAGACACCATGTAGCTGCTGAAAAACAAAGGCAGATGCCGGAATTTACCTGTAGGTCACAGCCTTGTGGTGATACACAGATTAATAGAAATGGGTTAATTTAATTTGTAAGATCCAGGTAGAAATATACCTAAGAAATTGGCCAAGCAGTGTTGTAATTAACGTAGATTCAGACCCAGAAATAATGTACATGCTGGTCATAAGTTTTTGGATCCTAAGTGGACCTGGGGATGGAGAAACAGGCAGCTTAATTTAGGAAGAAGATAAGTCATCTCCAATTCCTGAGCCTTGTGTTCTGTCTTCACTGATTAGTTTGCTGTGATGTTTGCTAAGAACTTAACCTGTCCAGATTTTATTGTTCTCATCATTAAAGTACATGGGTGTCTATTTGTCAGAAGTGGCATGTATGTAAGCAGCTCGTGCCTTCAAAAGTGTGTTGAGGTGCTGAGGTTCTATGAAGCATCAGGAGGAAGGAAGAGGACTCTTGTCAGGGGATCTCTATGAGCAACTGCGCTAGCGGTGTGATTGAAGATGATTGTGGTCATAAAACAAGTGCCTCATAGGGTTCCGTGCCTGGATCAGGACAATGCTGTCTGCACGAGCGGCGGTAAACTCCACAGGACGACTCCAGAAGAAGGAAGTGCTCCCTCTGAGCACATATGTTCCAACAGAAGACAACGAACCCTCCCAGAAGACTTCGGGATGCCTGGGGATTTTCATGATGGTGTAGAACACCGTCCTCCAAGCAAATCAACAACCATCTTCATCAGATCCAGTGTGTCTGCTTGCAAGGCCCTATCAGGAATGCCGCTGTGGATGGATTGTTGGTATTCCCTCACAGGAGTGTCTATAATCATTGAACCCTCACCTGCTTTTCCAGTCCCTAAGACATTTGTTTTCAATTCTACCCTGATTGCACATGAGTATCAGATATCCTGGGGTGCTAGAAATCTTAGGCTTGGAGAGGTTAGTTTAAAGGGGCTCTATCTGTGAGGTTTTTGGGAAGCTATAATCCATGGTGGGTAAAGGCTCTAATGTGGCTGTTTTGGGGTCACCGACATACATTTCAGGAATTCTTTGCCCATTCTCTTACGGACTTAAAGACTTCCTTACAGTAAGTCCAATAAACTCATTTGTTCCCTGAAGTGAATGCTGAAGAGACTGTACTTTGTTTGGTTTGTCAACGGAGACTAAAGAGACTGGAGTAGACTATGCTTATATTTCCCTAGGGAAAGAATTCCTGCAACACATGGCCACCCACAAAAAGCCTTCCTAAGGAACCTTTCTTTCTTTTTTTTTTTTTTTTCATTACTGCTAACCCCTTCTGTCAACACAATCATAGCAAATGTCTTTCTGGACTCTTCAGGCAGTGAACATGCGAAACTTTTCATCAAGGAGCAGGATTCATCATGTAAATGGACAACTTTTCCTATTTGGATGCTCAGCATGTAGCCTTTGGGGGGCATCAATCATCATAGCTTCCTCCATGTGGTCCACAGAAGGCGAAGAAACTGGAGAGACACGAAGGACAAAGACACTCAGAGACATGAACATGTGAGACGCAAAATTCATTCCCAGTTTTGGTTTATTTTTCACTTGTTCTTGAGGCCAGTGCTTTTCCTGAACTTGAATTCTCTAAGGTGACCCAATATAATTGTTAATTACTACAAATGTTTCTTCTTACAGCAATTCTTACAGTAATCCAACATTATCTAAAGTCATAATAAACTGGTAGTCCCTAAAGCAAGTTAGTATTCAATTGTAAGTTAAGTTTATATATTTATAACTATTGGCTAGTTTGTTGATGAATTTTTTAGACATCAAATATTAATTATAGATTATTTTAATGTCTCCCAAACTCTACGAAATGAAGAATTTTGCCCCCTTCATACAGAACATTAAAGTGGAGTTGAGAAACCGGATCTAGAGCACTTTGGCCTAGCACATGTCCAGGGGAGAAGGCCTCCTCTCAGGTTTGTGTTAACTCCTCTCAAGCCCAAGCCCTCAGGCCCATGCTCTTGCCGCTATCTCTTAAGATTAAACACAGTGTGAGTTCCAAGGGGGGAAATATGAAGTCATAAAGTATACAAAATTTTGGTTTCTCTAAATCTTCCCAAATTTTCAGCAAAGGAAATCAGTGTGGCTTTGGAATGATGATGGGAAGAAAGAGTGGTTGGGTTTAGAGGAGTTGCTAGCAAAGCGAATCTTCCTGTTTGTGATTCTCTAACCCCGAGTGCTACAGTTCCTGAGGAGTCGGCTGTCATGGGAAGGAAATTATGTAATGGCCAGTTTGCTCAGAAGTGAAATCTGTTCATCGTTTGGCTGGTATTTACCAGTGCCAGAGGTCAGAAGCTACCAGTTCGAGAGATAGTGCATTCTTCCTCAGTGAATGTCTCCCAGTCTGCAGGGCCTCGCAAGTCCTTTCAAGTCTATCTCTGTTGTCTTCGCAGCATTTTAATCACAAACATTCAGCCGGCCACAAACACATTCCTCTACCATTCCTTCATTGGTGTCTTAAGAATGAACTAAACTGTGAACTCACTTTAAAACAAAGCTGAATAGCTGAAATGTCTGGCTGTTCCCTATCAGTCCCCCAAATATTGATTGGTTCAACAGCTGCAAGTCGTTTCTGTGAGGATTAAGTTGCACCCAAGGAAGGAGGGACAAACCAGTTGTCTATAACAAGGAAAGTGTAAAGGTGTCCATAGAAAGAAATAGATATACCCTTAGCTTTTTAAAGTTCGTTTATATGAAAATGGCCTTTTCTGTTATAATCCATCAGATTTCCAGAAGATGAGAAGTATCAGATCATAGACACTTTGTAAAGAAAACGGGAGGCAGGATTTGAAATGTTTTGCAAAAACCGAAAGTATCAAATATAAGACGCTTGATCAAACATTACTAAATGTCAAGGCTGCTTTGCAAAGAACAGGAAACCTGCCCTGGAGGTCTTTTCTCATAGGCAGCCCTCTGCCATGAGTGATCTAATCTGTCTATCTTTTTGACTGACCAAGGTTATGTAACATTATGAAACCCTTATAGGACAACTGACTAGTACTCCCAGTCCACTGTGGTTTAACAAGCGCTCCCCCAACTATGTATTGTAGCTACTACGGCAATCGGTGAACGCTCCATCACCCCAGCAAGCCCTTGTGAGCCTCAAATCCAGGCAGTCGGGAGTTCCCATATCTACCCTGGCTCTGTGTATCCAGCACTGATATTTGGCCCACCTAGAGAGGGTCTGTTTCTCAGTAGCCAACTTGTTTATTAAATCATTCAATTAGTCACTCAGGAAGCAAGGCATGAAGAATGAGAGAAGTCATTTGAGAGCCAGCTGCCAGATGCAAATGTCAGCTTTCCTGCTTAACCTAGTGGCTTAACCACCTAGTGGTTTATAGATAGGAATGTTGGTGACTCCCTGGGACTGGAGAGGGAGGAGGAGTTTCCAAGGAGATAGAGAGTGGGCAAGGAGTTGGTGGTAAGGACCTAGAAGGTCAAGCTAAAAAGTTAGGATTTCCTTTTTAATTCTGACAAGATGTATTTCTTTTGTGACTTTTAGGTTTTGGTCACAGTATATCCTGGTTGTCAACATGACACATACCTGGAGTGATGCAATTTCATTTAAGGAATTGCTTCCAGAAGAGTGGCCCATGGGCTTCCCTGTGGGACACTTAAGGAAATATTGTTTATTTATATAACAGAGCCCATCCTTCTCTGGAAGGGGTCATCCCCAGACAGTAGGTCTGGGCGGTAAGAAAACTTGACTGCCGGCCTGGAAGCAAGCTAGTAAACAATATCCTCCATAGTTTCTGCTTTAGTTCCTGCCACCATGGTCCTGTCTTACGTTCCTGCCCCAGCTTCTTTCAACAGGGGACTGGAAACTACCTGTGATCCACAACACGTGCAGTCCTCCTCAATTTGCTGTTGGGCCACAGCGGCAGAAAATCAAATTAGAAGAGATCAGAGGTAAAGAAATTTTCCTTAAGAAATGATGAAAAATGCTGCAGCTTAGCACCAATAGCACATGAATAAAGGGAAATTCTAATTCTCAGTGAGACCTTTGATCATACATCCTCTGTAGACTGTTTCCCTATTTCTTTACCTGTTCCATATTGATTACAGTCTTAAATTTTGTCTTAAGAGTGTTTCCTTTATTGTACTGACTATGGTACCCACCAACACTTGCTTTATACCTAACAAAAGTTTCTTAGGATAACTTTTATTGATCAAAGTTTCATTCGTGTAGAAGCTTTACTGTTTAGATCTGTTGTGACTGGGTGACCCTAGAGCCTCAGAGTCCTAGATAGAGGCTTCCCCAAAGGGAACTTAACAGTGTTCCTTACAGAACAATAAGTGATCTCTGCACAGGGCTTGCCCAAGATTTCTACCCTACATCTCAAGACTCTTTTGCAAAGTGGGTGTGCTAGGTAGTGCTGATCGACAGCTTGACAGAATCTCATGGTGGGCCTCTGGGCATGATTATGAGGGGTTCTCGATTAAGTTAACTGAGGTCGTGCTGCCTGGGTGTCCGCAATAAGAATGCCATGCTAATGAAGTCAGAAGGGGCTCAGAGATGAACCCCTCAGCATAGGTTAGAGGGAACAGCGTCTGCTTTTTTTGCATGTGGGCTACCCTTGTCTACAGTGGAGGCCTATGGACTGTGAGGGGTTAGCACACTACCTCAGATTGGACAGGGAACTCTCATACCTCCAGGGTCTCTATGCAGAAGAAGCACACAAAAGGAGATGGGGAGCATTGACTCCTCTGCTGGCCAGCCACTGGCTACTCATGCTACTTCAGAGTTCAGTGTTGCAACTTCAGAAGCATGGTGTGCTGTGCGTGCTTTTGATCTAGAAGTGCAGTGTGATGGGGAGGCCGGCCACTAGGTGATGCTTGCTTTTTATCCTTCATGTTTGGACTACAGTGGATGGCAGCATTCTCTTTGATCTACCAGCTCACAAATAATGACACGGAGACTTTTTATTAATTATGAAAGCTTGCCCTTAGCTTAGGCTTATTCCCAACTAGCTCTTAAAACTAAAATTAACCCATTTGCATTAACCCATGGTCTGCCACATGGCTCATTACCTCTTCAGTACCTTTTGTCCGACATCCTATTCCTCTGGCTGGTGAATCTCCCTTGCTAGTTTGTTTTTCAGAGTTCCTATCTCTGCCAAGCGGTCCTGCCTTGCTTCTCCTGCCTAGCCATTGGCTGTTCAGCTCTTTAGTAAACCAATCAGAAGGTGCCTTAGGAGGTGAGGAAGGATAGAGACACATCTTCACACAGCATGTACAAAGATTAACCCAATATTTCCTGACTATGACCTTGAACTGTGTGAATAGAGAATAGAACCTGAGAAACAGTTTGCATTTATTGCTGTCTATTCCTGATTGTAGACATAATACTTCAAGCCCACACTGCCTTGACTTCCCTGTCATGCAGGGATGAATTACACATTGACAAATAAACCTTTTCTCCCCAATCTCCTTCCACAGGAATATTTTATCATAGCAACAGACAAAGGAACTGAGACATTAAGTGATGTAGTTTTGGTTACATGTAATAGGTAAAATATTTTTGGTCCACAATATTTTTCTTACTTTCATGCAGTTTTAAATGTTTTTTTTTTCCTTATACTTCCATCCTCTCATGATAGAAAATGCAATCATGTCAATTCCAAGTAAACACAAACTAGGAATTTTCCCCTTCAAGCCTCTGAGCTGAAGTGGTCCACATGCCAGTGGGCTTATGTAACAGCAAGGCTTTAAATGACTGGGCTTGGGGAATCAGAGGCCTTGCCCAAGTTCTTGTGTTCACAATGCTGCCCACACAGTGTGCTTCACTCCTGTCTTTCTCTGTGTCTTGGTGTCTGTCTCCATTGGTATCTGTGAAAAAGCCTGTTCTGTCCCTACATGTTCCACACATACCGCCTCTTACTGGCTTCACAGAGAAGCCACCCCTCCCTCCCCGTGACACGTCTGTCCTTTCCCAAGAACTTAATGAATTTTCCAATTGTTCACAACATTGCCAACAGCTGGAGATGTGAGTCATCTTCAGCTTTTCTCCTAGGCACTTTGGTGCCATGGTTCTACATTTGCTGACAGCCGTGCTTAGGTTTGAGGATCCCTAGGAGGCGTCTGTGTCCCTAGGTTCACTCAGAAGCTTGGCCCACGCCATCATCTACTCCTAGGTCACTAATCTTCGGCATAAGAACAATATGAAGAAAGTGGCAAGTGGCTCAGGAAACCATTCCCACCTCTGTCCTTCCCACTCCCTTCTCAGGTCCACACTCTCTCTCCTTAGTCCTGTATTATTTTAAGTTAACTTTCAAATAGAAAATGTCAGCTGTTTAAATAGAAATGTTCTTTTCATCTCTACTGTTTACATGTAATGTGATGTATTTTGACCTTTAAAAGACTGGCTCCAATAACTCAAAAAAATCATTTTTTGATATTTCCCATACTTTTTTTAGTCTTTAACCTTCTCTTTTAAAAGTTTATTTGTTTTTACATGTATGTGCATGTACTACATGTTTGCAGGGAGGAGGAGACCAGAGGGCAGTGCCAGATCTCCTGGGACTGGCGTTGCAGACAGTTATAAGCTGCCGTCTGCGTGCTTGGAATTGAACCCAGATCCTCTAGAAGAGCAGTCAGAGAACTTGCTATCTTCATGTTATCTCTAGCCGTCCTATCATTTTTTTTCTTTAAAAACTGACTCTTCTTTTCTCCGTGTGACTTCTTTTCCCCCCAATATGATTATAGTTCACACTGATTGACATTGATATAACCTTGTCTTGATAAAATTTCTATAGGATTCAGATAAAATCTTTCTTGGTATCTATGGAGAGAGATGGATGCTTCATATCAGGATTAATTTTTCTGAACTCTGTTTTATGGAAGTTCATGCTCATCTTTTTCTGAGGTGGAACTTCTAAGATCTCTTTCCACCAACAATTACAAAAGAACAACCTCTCACTCACATCTGGCCTGGCCTACAATCATATTCTATACTGGATGTGCAGATTCCAGAAAGAGGAGCTTTGGACCTGTAAAAATTGTCATGTACTATTTTGTAGGAAGACCTTGCACAAAGGGGGAAACTCCTAAGATGGAAACCAAGACAGAATAAAACAAATGGGGTAGGGAAGACACGATGACAATTCCCTGTGTATGTTGAAATTTACTTAACTGCATAGTGATAATTCTATGATTCTGTAGTTTATATACGACGTTGCCTAGTGGTGGGTGTATTACCAATGCATCATGAGTAAATACCCTTGTGTTCCCTATATTTTTTTTTGTTTTTTTTTCGAGACAGGCCCGGAACTGGCTCTTGTAGACCAGGCTGGCCTCGAACTCCCAGAGATTCGCCCGCCTCTGCCTCCCGAGTGCTGGGATTAAAGGCGTGCGCCACCACCGCCTGGCTCCCTATAATTTTTTTAAAGCACAGAAAATATAACATCTATATTCTTCCCCCAATGATAAAATTTTAAGATAACTCATTTAATTTCTTTCTCTGTATAAAGCTTTAGTTGTAATATGTCTGTAAGGATAGAAAACACTTTGTCTTTTCAAAAATAAGTAGAATATGAGGCCCAGTATAAAAAATATAGCTTTAGAAATAGTCAAAAAATTTAGGTGAAGTATATTAAAAGAAGACAAATAAGAAACAGCTGCATACTGCTAAGGAAACAGAGAGAAATCCACTCACAACACATTTCCACTGTAGCTTTAAGGGAGGACAAGAATCGATCGTTATGACTATCTGTTCTTTCTCAGCCTTGCCTTCGTTCTGCCATCCTGCTCTCTCCTTTCCTTTCCCATTGTTGCCTATGGCTGAACCTGGCAAGCTGGTCCTGGTAAGAGTCCTTTGTATTAATATCACCACTTTTCACCAAAACTGTTTGCCATAGATCAATTTCAATAATTCAGTAAGAACATAAACCTACACACAAGGATTTGGGGGCTTTTCTTTTAACATTTCTATAAGAACTTTTGATTTTTTTCTTTGTAGTTAGTCTACCAACATTTCCCATACACTGTTACCTTGTATCTTTGGCTTTTTGTCATAGTAATGTGGGAAATAAACATAGCATGTCTTGACAGTATGTGTGTATTATTTTTTAATCTACAGTATACTTCTGTGTAAGCTTGCCCACAAATGTGTTTCCACTAAATCTGAGCTGCCTAGACTCAATGGTGAGAAACATGTCAAATACCATTTCCCTGGTCTTAATAACTTAGTTCACAGAAAAGCCCTTCAGATTTTATTTGGATACAGAACCAGTAACTTTCAAAGGGGTTGAGTGGCTGTTTGTTTTTGACCAGATAGATATCGTCTTGTGAAAAAAAAAAAAAAGATGGCCTTAAATTAAGATGAAGGTGTTTCTTTATATAAAAATAAAGCTATTATCATCCATGTCGGCCGACTATTATCTGTTAATGTTAATTGTGTTGAGCATTTTAATGGTGGTACTCTGATCGATCTTGATTAAAAGGCCTAGGAGAGAATGTATGTTATATATTTTATCTATGTTGTCATGTGTACCATCATCTACATTGTATAGGTCTCCCTAATGACAAGTAAGTGGTAGACTGGGGTTTCAAATTTAGATGGGTGGATACAAAAGTTCACTGACATTGAACAGTACAGAACGTGATGGGCTAGGGTGTGATTTGTTAGAGTTATTTTGTACCCAGTACTGAAGCTCACGACTGATGATGATCTTTTAAATATATATTTAGCTGCTTTGTTAGCAGGGAGACTTTTGCTAAGCATACCAAGACACATGGTGGATCGGCTTGTTTTACTTTACGACCAGAACTCCAATTTGAACATAGTTGAAAAGAACAAAGATATTGCCTGTCTTTTTTACTGCTGTCTTCCCAGCGTTTAAAAAACTGACCATAGCAATGGCTCAATGAATATTTGTTGAATACTGAGCACACATATAAAACCACAGCCATAAAACTGAGCACTATATCACATACCCAGATAGAGTGAAAATTGGACTGTGTGCTCATGGGAAATTGAATCTGTTTTCTCAACTCTTTCAATTTTGTGCACATGTGTGTGTGTATACAAGCATATGTAAACATTATGTCCTTTGGTGGGTTTAATGAAATTGTCATATATATAAAAGAACATTCAATGGTGAGAGTCACAGTAGTACAAACTGTAATAATATAAATTTAAATATGCTCTCAGCCATAATAGAATATGGTACAGAGAACCTACAAATGTTTCACACAAAAATGTATGTTTAGAGGACTAATTGTTTGAGAACATCATAAGAAGGTGATTAAATATTTAGGCATCTAGTATAATAGCTTTGTTTGAGAGACATTTAAATTATAATTCCTTATTTGTAGTCAGTATGTTTTCTATAAAATAATCTTTTCTTGTTCTCAATTTTTACATTTTTTAAATTTTTATCTTCTTTTACCGGCTAGATTTCACAGCTAAATGTTAACTCGAACAATTACATTTGAAATCTCATTCTATTCTTCATGATTTTAAGAGAATGTACTAAAACACTAAAATAGCTAACACAGAGAGGAGAAAGACTGTAGAATGAAAGAAAATATTTTGCGGGTATTTACCTAACAGTAATATTAGTACATAGGCTATTTAAACCACTCAAAAATTTAACACACAACTCATGAAATATAGAATCAATGGCTGGATAAAGCAAGTGAACAAATAGTTCTCAAGAGAAAAAGTTCAAATGGCTCATAAATATACAAAATGTTCAATTTTCTTTAGCATAAAAATGCTTATTGAACTGAATTAAATTTCATCTGACCCTATATCAGGATGGCCATCATCAAGAGGACAGATAGTCACAAGGGTATAGTAGACAAGGCCTAAGAACCCTTACACACTACTAGTGTGACTATATGTTAGTGCAGACACCAAGGAAATCAATATGGAAATTCCCCAAAAATCTAAAAATAGAGGTACTACATGTCCCAGCTGCATCAGATCTGCTTATAAACCCAAGTTAAAACAAATCAACACTGAACAGAGATTCCCACACACCATGTTTATTGAACTATTATTGAGCTATTTTATTATTGTTGAGCTATGTTTATTATTAACTATTCACAGCAGTTATAGAATCAGAATTTGTGTCCATCAGAAACGAATGGATGACAAAAGGGACAATTTTGTAATTAGCCTCAAAGAAGTATGAGATCATAGTACATGCAAGAAAATAGATGGACAGCACTTGGGAGGCAGAGGCAGGCGGATCTCTGTGAGTTCAAGACCAGCCTGGTCTACAAGAGCTAGTTCCAGGACAGGCTCCAAAACCACAGAGAAACCCTGTCTCGAAAAACAAAAAACAAAAACAAACAAACAAACAAAAAAAAGAAAATAGATGGAAATGTAAATAATCATGGTAAGAAAAATTAGGTAGGCCAAGAAAGACAACAATAGCATGCCATATGCAGAACTTGGCCATTGTATAGTATGTGTGTGTGTCCTAATTAGCGTTTATCATCAACTTGAAAGATCCTAAAATGTCCCATAATAAAGAGTCTCAATTGAGTAGTTATCTTTAGCGTGTAGGTCTGTGATGGGTTATCTTTATTGTTTAAATTACAGTAGGACTTCTCAGCCCACTGTGACTGTTGGCTTTATAAGAAAGCTGCTTAGCATGAGATAGAAGACTGAGAAGAAGATATAAGGCAGCATCAGTGTTCCTCCGTGGTTCCTGCCTTTAGGTTGCTGCCTTGATGTCTTGTCCTGACTTCCCTTAGTGATAGACTGAGACCTAGGAGTGCAAGTTGAAGAATTCACTGTTTATTCTTTCTTTTTTTTTTTTTGTGGTTTGTCGAGACAGGGTTTCTCTGTGGTTTTGGAGCCTGTCCTGGAACTAGCTCTTGTAGACCAGGCTGGTCTCGAACTCACAGAGATCCGCCTGCCTCTGCCTCCCGAGTGCTGGGATTAAAGGCATGTGCCACCATCGCCCGGCTTCACTGTTTATTCTTCAAGATGTTTATGGTTATTGTATTTGTCATACCAACAGCGATTAGACTAGAACAACACATGTGCATTTTCTAAGGATGAAGGAGAGGCCAAATGGGTAGGAGAAAGGGACCAGAGGGAGAGGGGAGACAAGAGAGGGTAATGAGCAATATGACTATCAGCTAGGTGCTGTGATAGATGTGTGTAGAAATGTCATAATGAAACTGCTTATTTTCCCTGATAATCAAAATTAATAATATTAATTAAAATTACATTTGATGCTATATATTGTGAGCATCCTTATTAGATTCCCACCATTAACTGTGTGGTCATCATACTAATACTCCTCAGTTTTAAATTCTCTCTTAATGAAGGCAATGGCCTATGCTGTGCAAACTGAGCAATCCCTTTACATAACTTTTTCATTTCATTTATTTATTTATTTTAACATGGTGGTAAGATGTATAGTTAGCCAGAGTTTTACAGAGTTGCAAGAAGGGTTTTCTTGCTGTGGTAGTGGATTGGATTATCCAGTGCCTCATTCCTGCCAAAGAGACTGCTGTTTGAGCACCTCTCTCAATGAGTTATAGACTTTCCAGCGCCAGAGTCCTAAAGCACGAGTGCCTTCTCTGCTATCAACTTTTCATGTACAATTCCTATAGCCCGAACCAATTCATTACGACTAGGCTATTGTACATGGTTGTCAGGAATGGTTATCCCACCAGCTACCCCTGAAACCTCTCCTCTCCCTAAAAATTATTTTCCCCCAGAAGGATTATGAGGAGGTCATGGGGTTAAATTATAGCCATTTTTTTTCTGACAGGACATCACAGTCTCTGTCACCAACCTCTAGAAGGTCTGATTCCCAGCTGGAGTGAACATGGGGTAGTGGGGATCTTTCCTTCAACTTTACATACATAGCACCATGTCCAACACAAAGAGTAGAGACGGTTTTCATGCTTGATATATTCCTTAGTATTTCCCTTCCCTTTCTTGTATGGACCTGGTCTGGTCATGTTACCCTAGGTCAGTTTTCTTCCATACTTATTTTGCCAAAACTTTGTAGTATAAAGATAACTATGAATGGACACTGACTTTAGAGTTTTTTCTGTAGTAATTGAAATGGTATGTTTTATACAAGTTGTTAACGTGATGATGCACATTAATTTTGATGTGAACATCTCATTCCTGGAGTAATTTCAGTGTAGCCCTGGGCTTTATGTGCCTTTGGTTCAGCAATGTTATTTTAGAACATTATGTCTATGTACAAACAGACTGAGCCACAATTTTCTCTTTTGTTTGTCCCTGGCTTACATTGGTCTCAAGCACATATAAACCTCAAGAAATCCACTGAGTAGACCACAATCTAGCATCTAGATTGCTTTCCTTTCTGATCTTCCTTCTCATCCTCAGGCAGCTCCAATGAAACCTCTTGCTGTTCTTTCTACTTTTGCCTTAGGCTTTTAGTATTCTTTTGCTGTGTTCTAACAAAGATGTTTTTTTTTCCCCTCTTCCCCATGTAGGTATCCAAACTAACTTTCTCAAGCATCAGCTAAAGGGCCTTACTATACAACAGCTAAAAATATATCTAGTAGGAATGTATTCGAGCTGGCTGTTGAATTACGTGTTATCAGAGAAACTCGATTCGTTCATAACTTAAAGTTAATCCAAAGTTTTTACAGTTCAGCCTTTCTTTAAAAACACTCTTCAATGTATTTTACCATTTCTTTCACTGTGTTCATTTTCCTGCTAATCAGTCAAGTAGTCAACAAGCTTAGGTTCAGTGAGTGTCCAGTTGAGGCTGAATGATTTCCTTTTGACCTGATGATTTCCATGTCCATCTCAAGTTGTCTTGGTTCATGAGATCTTGCTTATCACCAAAGCCACCACTTTTCAAAAGTCTCTGGTGATGAACGAAGGTAAAATACAGTTAAAAAAGCATTTTAAGATGTTAAACGCTAGCATTTCTTTAAGTAACCCAGCAAGCTTTGCCACTTAATGATAGTTTATCTCGTGGACACTGACATATGAATTTGGAACATAAATGGCAGGATGAGATTCATATGGTTAATGTGGGAAATTGAGCAGAGCACTGCCCCTCTGTGCTGGCAACAATGTCAACTTATCCTTCCAACCTGGGCACATATTATTCTTCTATTTCCAGGCTGCTGTGTATCTTCCATGTTTTCGTGCCTGGCTGCAGGCTACCCCTACAGTCATGAGTTCTAAACCACCTGATTTATTTGCAGGCTCTTCTTCCCTTCTTTCAAAATCACTAAGTGTTTCCAGGTTTTTGAAAACAACCCACAACAGAAACACTTCCTTGCTCTATTTCATCATCCCTAAGAAATATTACTTTTTTCCTGTATGTTCCCTGAATCATTTATTTTATTTTATTTTTTTTTGAAATTCGATCTTACCGTTGGGGAATTCACTCTGTTAGTTGGGGATACAAAGTTAATCACATATCCTTTTAATATTTTAATTAAATAGTTTCAGTCATCCAATAAATTTTCTAACAATATTCTCTTACACCTAGGATCCACATTCTAGAAAAAGTCTGTGAAAGAAATAAGTGCTAATAACCATTAACACTTACATAGTACTTAAAATATGCATTTTACATATATTTCATCATTGCTGTAATTCTGTTATATATTATTCCAACATGTGTATTGTACAGTGGGAAATTTTGTTGCCCAGAGGTTAGAGAGCTTGTTTAAGATCATCCAACTCTTCTTTGTGTCTCAAATGTATTCTTTTCAGCCACATTCACAGAAAGCTACAGATGAAAGAGGAAGAAAGTAATTTTGTGAGCAATTCTATACACCAGGGTAGCACCAGCAGGTTTGAGGGTCAGGTGACGTAGTGGGACAGAGTCTGAGACAAAGAGGCTCTTTTCTCACTTCTGAGAGGTCTCATCTGGCTTCAGTACAGAGAGGGTTCATAGGAAGACAGTGTCCCCCACACCCTAAGGGTGTTCTCCCTGGCAGCAGTGGGAGCCCATGTCCCTGGTACATTTCCCTCTCTTCTTGCATCAGCTGTGTGGGCACAGAAAACATTTTGTGCTTGGAGAATACTGCTGAGGAAGATTTTAAGTGTTATGTACATATCACCAGGAGATTCTGTACAGATGTCAAAAAGGACCTTGGAAAGCCATGGGTAAGCTGTCAGAAGTCCTCCTCTGTCAGGCACTGGGTAAGAGGCACTGAAGGCGGCATTGTTATCTTTGCTGAGCTGCCAGCACTAACAATTTAGCTCTGTGGGTGATCTTCCCTAGGGCCCACAATTCCCTTTGAAGATCGCCTTTGCTATTTCTACCTTGGAAGTTTAAGGAACCGGAAGTCAGATAAATAGCTTACTGGAGTTCAGGTTTCCTAGAAGTCGCAGAATCGGAGTCCAAATCCGGCCGTCTACTTCTGAGTCTGATATTCTTGTTTGCTCCACTGTTGAATGCTGCCTTCTCAGGCTCATTTCTTTCCAGACACTTCTGTGTCTTCCGTTTGACCCCAGCAGGCAAGGCATTCCTTTCTTCATACTTAGCATTTCTCATGACCTAAAAATTAGAATCCATTGATCCTCCCATAAAATGCATTCCCCAGGGGATGTTTTTCCTCATTCACCGTCAATCAGCTTCAGTCGGCCCTCCAATCTGGAGATTATCCTTGTGGGTTTGTTTTTTTCTTTAGAAAGTGTGGGTTTCTGATGTAGTTATCACTTTTAACACGAGGGTAAGTGTCTGTGCATGGCCCAGCTGTTCAGCTCTCATGTGGTACACAGATGGCAGCTACCCCCCTTTCCCACAGTCCACCTCACAGAAGTGGGTTTTTTTTTCCAAATGTTCACAACAAGGCAAGTTTCCCAAGGCATTATGTCGTTCATAAATCTTAGCATTTTCCTGCTTAAGAGATTCTTCGAGCTTTTACTTTTAATTGAAAAATTAAAGGGAAATACAGAAATTGTATCTCAAAAGCAGAAAGGAAGAGGGGGTGGCTCTGGAAGACTGGAGAAATATAGTCCCATGGGGGATTTCACCCTGAACTGGTCTCAGTTCTTATCAGTCCTGATAGCCCTGGAAGTTTAATTTTTCTCATAGGTAATGTGCTCCTACACTCCATACAATTGTTAAAAACTTCCAAAGAAACCCCAGATCATTTCTTTCTAAAGGAGAGTGGAATACCAACACTGACAGTCAGGGTTAGCTGTCATCTCATCTTGAACCTAGCTTGGGGATTTACATTATTTGTATGTCAGGGAAGCATGTTTTGTTCATTTGGACACCTCGGCTGCCATATGACTGCTCCCTGGGGTGGGTTAGTTCAATCATAAGAGCTTCTATTTTTCTTTTGGCTTCACTGAATTGCTTAGTTTAAGCAAGAAAGTTGGGGGTGGCATCTTCTTGTCTTGTACCAAATTTAAAAAGATAAGACCCCCTCGGGGTAAGTAAGAATTTATGCTGCAGCATTGAAATTTTATTGTATTATTCATGTGTCATCAGATTATGTATATATAATATATATGTTATGTACATGTAAACTTTATAGATATATATGTAAATATACATACATACTATATATATGAAAAGATTATGTGTATGGAGATGACTGTGGAGGCAGAAAGCAAAGCTTTTTCACTGAGCCATCTCCTTATAGTAATGCAAAATTTTGTGAGCTGCCTAAAGAAACATGAAGCATATTAGGGCAAGAATATTTCCCCATAATATTTTAATTTCAATAAATTTCAGAAATTCAGAAATGGACTCATTCCTTTCTAAGCTCTTTCATTTATTTATTCATAGTTTTACATACTTTTTATTTGATCCAATGTGCAAAGTGAAGGATCAGTTCGAAAGATATGTGCTGGGCTTTATACTCAAATTCTAGTAGGCTTTCTTTTTGAATAATGTTTCCTTCCTTTAGCAATCATGAGTAAACTATTGGCCCTTCACCTTGTGGATTTTTAAAGGAAGTTCAGAATGGACAACAATGAAAAGTGAGGGATTTTTAAACACACTGTAAACTGTTTAGAGGTTTTTTATCTGAATCTATCTATACTGTATATCTCTTTTTCTGACCACACGAGTTAATTTGCTAAGTGATAGACCAGGAGTAAAGCCATGACTTTGACGGCTGGATCCATCCTATTGTTTAGCTTTCTGAGAGTCTTGCTTCAAGGCGGAAGTACTGGCAGGAGCCATGTTTATTGCCACAATTCTATGGAGTTTCAGGGTCCCTGCTGCCACCAAAAAGCATATTGTCAGCTATTCATAAACTCCATTTAAGTGTTTGGTGGCAGGGTCTCTTAAAAGAGCTGCAAGGTTTTTACAGCTGAAGCTGAGTCAGGAAGCCTCTCTTAAATGAGACGCAATTGCTTCTAGCAAACACATCTCACCTGAGAAAATGCTGCTACCAAGAAACTGTGCTTAACTTTGTTTTTTGTGTCTAGAATTACTTCCCAAACTCTCTCAGCTTTTATGGGGATGTAGATGCCCACATAGGACCATTTGTTGACTTATGTTTCTGTCATGCCCATTCCACAGCCATTCAGTACCAAAGAAACACACAGAGGTCTACATTAATTATAAGTGGTTGGCCTATTAGCTCAGGCCTTTTATTAACTAATTATTACATCTTAAATTAATCCATAATTCTTATCTGTGTTAGCCACATGGCTTGGCATCTTATGTCAGTGAGACATTCTTATCTTGCTTTATCTGTATCTCGGTGATGACTGCAGACTGAGCTTTTCCTCTTCCCAGAATTCTCCTGTTCTGGTCACCCCACCTACACTTTCTGCCTTACTACTGGCTGATCAGCATTTTATTAAACCAATACAAGTGAAAAATCTTTACAGGGTACAAGACCATTGTCCCACAGCAGGTTGCAACAGTGCTGGGCTGTGGTGTCTTATCAAAGTGGCTGTTGCTTCTCTAACAACCAAGTCACAGCAACATGTCTGGTGTCAGGGAGGCCACTGACTGTGAAAAACTGTAGCAAAATGTTAAGACATATAAAGAGTAAAAATTTGCTGAAAAATATTTTCATATATGCCTTAGAATCTGAGAGCTTGTGTCCAAAGATGAGCCCTAGAAACATGACTATCCACCATACATTTCACCCTCATCCCCAGACGGCCAAGCTGTATATTTCTAGGTTCAGTTCAGATACTACTTCTTCCCCAAATTCTTCTCTCATCTACCCTACTCTCCTTAAAGTCTGGGTTGAATACTAGTGCCGTTTTAATGATTTTTCCCCTTGAAGCAAATGTCCTACATTCATCAGAGTGAACAGAATTTATGTCTTAAAAGCCTCTACGCAGTCACAAAGTTCCCACAAAGAAGCTCTTCATTATGAAGTTTGTCTCTGGGGATTTTTTCCCAGCACGGATGATGGAACAAGGGTCCTGTACATGCTAAGCAGGTGCTATGCCACTCAATTATATCTTAACAAATAGCTAGTGTAATACACAGGAAGGAGCTCTACCCTTAAACTATATCTTCACAAAGTTAGTGTGATACACACACAGGAAGGAGCAATGACAGAGCCACCTGACAGTCACCGAGCATTTGCTATGTCCCTGTCAATCTGAAAGGAATCCTTTAGTCCTCTGAAACGTAAGAAAGCACTGCTATTTCCTTTCACAAGTTTGACCCAAGCCTTCAAACAAGTGAATAATTAGTAAATACTCAAGCCCTGACAATTCAACTTTGAAGCTGGTGTTTTTAAAAGAAAGGCTCTACGTGAGAAAGAAGAGAAGAAAAATATTAATTTACCAAACAGTGGTGAGGATTCCAAAGCACACTTAGATTATGTGTTTCAGCCTCATATTATGAGAGTATTTAAAGAATCAAAGCCCCACTTAGATATGTTCTAACCTTCTCTAAACATCACAAAACACCCACGTGGGGTGTTCTAACCCTCTTTAGCCCATTACAAAGACACCATCCATAGTTTCTCTCAAAAGTCATCTGGTCAGTTTTACCTGAATTGGCAGGGCAGAATACACATCCAGGAATATTGTGACCCAAATCCCTATTATTAGTTGTAAGGTTACAGCCCTCAATTCCTACATGGCATATTCTAAATGTCATATGTGCCTCAGTTCTGTCATGTTGCCCTGCTGCTTTGTTGACCAGGTGCTGCTGTCTTCTGGGGAAAAGAACAGTCAAAACTGTCTTCCATATTCTTGGACTTTCATTTCCCCTTCAGTCTCCCTTTTCCAAGGTTGAGTAAATCCTTTTCTATCTCTCTACTTCAGTCACTTGTTTTAATACATGAAAACATTTCTTGTTCCTCTTAGTTGCCCCTCCAGGTTAGATGCATTGTTGATCGAATACTTGGCTTTCCATTGGAAACCTGCAACTGGAAGATGGCACAGGCAGAGTCAGTGACTTCATTGGCATGTACACGATATGAAACCAACACAATGGAGCAGAGGGAAGAGGGAATGTAGCTGTCAGCTGGAACTTTAGTGATGTTCTTATAACCTCGGGAGCCACCGAGCACAAATGAACCTTGTCTAGTTTTGGCAATGGTTTAAGGATGCATGCAATCCTCTGGCTTTTCTGCCCTGCGCCATGTTTTGGAGGAGCAACCATGGACATGTTCTCTTAACATTTGTGTGTCTGTGTCTCCATGCTGCCTGTCTTAGAACACATCCCTCCAATTTAAATGTGCATGCAAATTATCAGGAGACGTTAGCAAACAGATCCTCTGTTAGTTTGGGGAGATGGCCAGAGGATTCATTTATGAGTGTCTTGTCAGGTGGTGGTAATGCAGCGGTCTCTGATTAGAGAACATGCATAATGAAGTCTCAGTTAAACCAGTGTGACCAGGACTAATGGTACTTCTTTAACTAACTGGTCAGTCACTGAAAAAGTACATGGTGTTGCTATCTTCATATAGAAAGAAAATAGTTCTTCACTATATTGTAGACCTATTTGATTTTTATTTCCACTGTAATACCACCCACATTCATGTTGCTGTTTTTACCCTTCTCAACTTGTGAGGTTGCTTGTGTTCTATTTGAGGGCAGCCTTGGCTGCACAGCAAATTTGAAATCATTATGAGCTATAAGAACCCCCCACCCTCTCTCACACAGACACACACAGATTGCATATATAAGCACACTTCTCATGTATCAAATATTCCAAAAGTTTCTTGTTGACTTACAATGTGAAATTTGAATAAATTTTTGAAATTAAAATATAGTTGCTTCACCTTTCCTTTTCCTCCTTCCAACATACTCTCACTTTGCCTTCTCTCTTAAATGTGTGGCCCTCTTCTTTTTTCTTAATTGTTGATACATATGTATTTATATATGAATACACATTCCTAAATATATAAACATAATTGCAATGACTCTGCTTAATGTCCAGATTTCCCTTTACTTTCCTGAGTGTGATACACCAGTGATTCTGAGGTAAAGTTTGCTAATTTGGTTAGAGTCTAAAGGCATTCCTCTCTACCTACTCTTTTGCCTTGAATGCTTCTACTCTTTTTTATATCTGATATCTCTCTTCTGACCTCATACCAATATCACTCCCTCAGACAACCCCATTTGACTTTCCAGATTATTGGGTTATGATGTGATAAGATATTTTAGTGTTCCCCATAGGGAGTATCATCATAGACATAATTATATAATTAAATGAGCAAATTAGGCTGTTATTTATGCTATTTTAATATACAAGGACAGGAATCCTCTCTGTCTCTTTATTTCTGAAGACAGTGTCACCAGGCCAATGTGTGGCACAATGCAAGTGGCAACTTAAGAAAAATATGATTTTTAAAAATAGAAAGGGATATAATATTCATCAACATTCTTCTGTTCAAAATAGGTGGTTTGTCAATTTTCAAATAGCCAGGCTATTACAAAACTCATATCTTTAAATACAGCCTGGCACCTTAGTCGTACTTGAAAAAGTAAGAGTCCTTCCAGTACGTGTATATTAATCCTATGTTACACTTTTTTTCCTCTGGAGTACATAAGATGATTAATAGAAAACTTAAATTATTTACATATAAAAACCGCAGCTGCTCATGAATCTGAAAGTGTTTTATACACTGCCACATCCAACCTCCTACCGCTTCATAAATTGTTTCCGGTGACACACTGCCTTTGTGTATGGTGAAATATTATATTTACTTAAGAATTCTGTGTCAAAAAGAAAGATGAATATTTGAGAGCATCCCAGGAACCTTTGTGATTTTATTATTTGTATCTTCTAAGGTGCCACTTCTTCATCTTTCTTCCCTTGATTAATTTCATGCCTATTCATTTGTGAAAATACGGCTGAAATGGTTTCTTGAAGCTCTGCCATCGCTCTGGGGCATAGCGGGAAGGAACTCCATGTGCCTGACAATGGTCCTGCAGTTTTCATGGCCTTTTGCTGTTTGGAGCACAGGTGCTCAGGCTTATGAGGGCTCTATGATCTCTTTGGAAAGCATTAATTGGTAATTATGTTTTGATTTTTCAGAATGGCTGGAGAATCACATTGGATTTTGAAAGGTCCCTGCATCTAGCAGAATCAAGCTAAGAATTTGTTGTAATCTTCCTATGGGTGTCACAGCAGACTTCAGGCTAGGAGAAGGCCAGTGAGCAGCACTCTGAGGCCCTGACAACCAGATCCCAGCAACATGAACAGAATTAAGTGTGAGCACTTTGTACAAGAAAAGTTTGAGAATTTTATTTCCCTATCAGTTTATTGTCAAGACCAAGCATAGGTTCCCTAGATCCAAACTCCCTGCCACTTAGAAACACCATCTATGTTCCATCTCTTTGCCAATGAGAAGCATGAACAAGACTAAGGGAGAATGCCCATTCTATGTATTATAACATGTTCAGAAAATAGGAGTGCCATCTTGTTTCTGACTTGAATCATCTTTGTTTTTGTCTTGTTTTCATTTTTCTGTTCAAAATACAGTGGTTTGAATGAAAAAAAATCCCTGCATCTATTCCTGTTGTGTATAGTCAACAGGAAGATAATTGAAATGGATGAATGGAAGTGACGTTGTTGGTGGCATCATGTGTTTATCTCTGAGCCTCTTGACTCCAGTCTGATCACAAAAGGTCAGAGACAATGTCCTCAGTTCCCAGAGGCACACACATTCAGTTACTCCAAGGTGGTAATTCAGTTTTATTTTGAGCCCTGGGGTAAATGGGGAGAATTATTCTCCTCAGATCCTCTGTGGGCTCTAGGCCAGTGGCAGCTGTCAGCTCAGCAGGGTTTTAGTATGCCCTTCAACGAAGACTGACTCTAAGCCTTTGCCAAGGGTGAATGAAAGCCCTGTGCTTATGGGAAAACACTTTAGTTGTCCGTTCCCTTTGGTTTGCTGCTGCTTTCCAGGCCAAGTCTCACTAAGGGGATGTCCGGGACAGGCTGCTCTGTCATCAGTGTTCATGGAAATACCCATCTTATCAGCGCAGCTCTAGGGAGGCCTTTGGTTCTGAGCTGAGATGCTCTGTCACTGAAGGGACCTGACTCTGCAGCATGATACGGTTTCTCTGAACCACACTTTCCTCCCATTCTTACCTTCTCACATGTGCATCTTGAGCGCACACTGTTTGCAACAGCTTCATGCCATGGCTATAAAAAGTGTTCTTATTCTTGCTCTTTTTGTTGTTGTTGTTCTTTCAAATCTTGGGTTAGCTTTTGCCTTCCATTCATATTAATAATTTGAGTGAACATACTACCATTGGTGTAGTTTATAAGTCACAGAAAAAGCAGTAAGGTAAAGAATCTATGAGTGCCATGGTTTGCATATAAAGACAACATCAACAGCTCATGTGTTAAATGTTTGGGCCACCACATAACAGTGTTATAAAGAGGTGGCTGGATTTTGACAATTTTCACCTCAGCAATCAATTAATCAACTTATATAAGCTCATAGGTAAACAGGCTATTAGATGGAGAGCTCTGATTTGGGGTAAGCCACTGATGCCATGCCCTTGAATGGTTTGTCTTGCTCTGCTCCCTTTGCTGTCTGTCTCTCTGATTTGGGGTCAACCTGAGACAGTCATCTCCTGGGTCTCAAGATTCCATTACCATAATGTTCTGTCTTACCCCAGGCCCATGACAGTGGAACCAGTGGATGGTGGAATGAAAGATCTGAAACCATGATCTGGAATAAGCTGTTTCTACATTAAGATGGCTTTGTCAGCTTTTTGTTACAGTGACAGAAGTGACCAGCACAGTGAGTGTCAAGAGGCTCACCCTGTACAGGCCCTACGGAGTTTTATTTTTGTGTCATTTCACGTATTCTATTCTGATTTTTCTTTTCTTTCTACATCAGAGACCACAGTTACATCTCTGAAAGACCTCTTACCCATGTGGGGTTGTTTTTGGAGACAAGGAAGGTTTAAAAACATTCACATGGAAAAACTTCAGGCCTTAATTTGAGTTCTCTTCTCTTAGGTTGAATTTCTTATCTTCCTATATTTCATTCATTATGTTTCTCTGTAAAGATTTTTAGATTTCTTTTCATTGATTTATAGGACTATTCTGAGTCATGCCATGTTTTACAAGCAGGACTAGGTACAGGAACAATGATAAAAATAAGCCACTATTTCCTCCTGGGTTTCACTCAGGTGAGAAGAGCCCACAATAGGCAAAGTGACAATCAGAAAGGTAAAGGCACTGACATATGCTACCGGTGAGTGGTTCTCTTCTATCTGTAGTAGACGTGATTTTTCCTATTCTAGAAACTCTTCATAGAATTAAGTTTAAGCTGGAGTCTGGATAAAAGGACTAATTCAAACCTGTGAAGAAAGATGTTTCAGGCAGAGGAAAAGGGAAAGAAAAGAACATGAAAGGACACATATTTGGAAACTACCAGCAGTCAAGGGTAGCTGTGGGATATCAGAGAATGTCTAGACAGAGTTTAGAGTGAACCAGGCCATGTAGATGTAAGTTTCTGTTCCTCCTTGTCCCACAGCCATTTAGTCCCAAAGAAACACACAGAGGCTTATATTAATTACAAACTGTTTGGCCCATTTCTCAGGCTTATTACTAACTAACTCTTACATTTTAAATTCACACATAATTCTTATCTATGTTTAGCCATGTGGCTTGGTACCTTTTCTCAGTAAGGCATTCTCATCTTGCTTCCTCTTCATCTGGCTAGTGAGTGACTCTCTGTATTTCCTCTTCCCAGAATTTTCTTAGTCTGGTTTCTTCACTTATACTTCCTGCCTGATTTCTAACCAATCAGTGTCTTATTAAATCAATATGAGTGACAAACCCCTTTTTTTTAATGGATGCATCTAGGTGATGACATAAGGAACTCACCTGATTGGTGATTTGTGAATAGACACACTGGCCTTAGACCTGAGATAAGAACTGACAGAGTAACTTAGAACCATCAGGTTCTTCATTTTCAAGAGTATATCACATGTTAAATTTATACTGTGTAGTACAGTCTAACATGGAGAATGTTTCTAGTGGATACATTGACACATGGTGTAGCAAACATTCTTGTCAGACTGTCTTTGGGCAGCCAGAGGGCAAATTATGACAGGGAGACTTCTTGTTAATTATGAAAGCTTGGCCTTTAGCTTAAGTTTGTTTCCACCTAGCTCTTAAAACAAATTTGCCTGTTTTTTTTTTTATTAATCCACATTTTGTCACATGGCTTTTACCTCTCTCACATTCTGTATGTCCGACTTACTCCACATCTCGCTGGCATCTCTCCTCTTCTCTTCTCCCCAGAGTTCCCCTGTCTTCCAAGAAATTCTTCCTCTTTCTGCCTCCTTAGATATTGGTCTTTCAGTTCTTTATTAAACCAACCAGAAGGCACCTAGGCAGAGACATCTTCACACAGTGAAGTGTAAACAAGTACTCCACAACATCGTGTCACTCATTTAATAACACATTCAAGACCTGTTTATCTAGGTCAGTCAAACAACTACAAATTTCTGGGCAGACGGGACTGAACCAGATTTACTGAAAAAATAGTCTAAAACAGCCCCAGGAAACTCCTTTTAGCTTCTCTCTCCATGGATGCCTATCAGGCTTGGACATTGTACAATATTCCACATCTGCTAGTATTTTACTCTTTTTCTCATTCTTAATATGTTTTCATCACCCTCCCCTGTTCCATGTTAAAATGTGATCATTTGACTCCTAAATCTTCCCCCGGCTTGGTTTCTCTGTGAGGCTGACCATTAAGCTATAAACATCTAATACTTTAGAAACTTTAAATACTAGTGAGATTTCTGTAAAATTCCAACAAAGCACTTTAAAACCTATTTCAAACGAATAGTTTAATTTGTTTCCTTAGGCTTTTTAAGTAGTAGGTTGAGCCAAAGGTAAAGTAATATCTTATTATTATCTGCATTATTGTGCTATGGAGCATGTGGCTCAGTGGTGCAGAACTGGGAAGAGACTCACGTAATGAAGCCAGGTGGTAGAAGAGCTGATGTTCAGTGCGTTCATATGCAGAACACATCAAACGAGTGAGCTGTTCACAGACATCCATTACATCGTCAATGCTGGGCATAATCATTGTGCTTCTGGCAAGAGACCAAAGTGGACAACAGCCATTTCAGTACAGTTAACATTAAGGGATTACTGCCTTAATTTTAGACCATAATCACTTGTAATTGGAAAACTTTTAGTTCTATATGTCTTGTTCTTTTCTGCTGTCTGCTAAATATTTGTACTTTTCTTATTTGAGAGGTTGCTACGTGAACTAGTATTTAGAAGTCAATAAAACTATACTATATATTGCCAGGTAACTGTTGAATAAATAGGATGTTCAGCGTATATAAAATCTGGTACCTAAAAAATGCATAAAAGATACCATTGTTAAAAGTATGTAAAATCCAAGACTCTTTTCTCATATGTAATAGATTTAAATAAATTAACATGTATTTCATATACTCGATGGAAACTGTGATAATAATGTATATATGTATATATATACGTATATATATACATATATACAAACCACACACACACAAGGAAATACTGGTGATATTTTTATGACATTTCTTAACCCCGAATTTCTATTTTTGACATTCTACCTGAATATATCATTGATGATGTGTCTTCAACAGCAATGTTTCATGTACTTTGCTGAGACCACATAGATCACTTGCAGAAAGATCACAAAACATGAGAGGTTTTTGACTAACAAAACATTTGCTTTTCAAAATAAATCCAAAAAATAGCTAATGAACCTAGATGGATTTGCGTAGCTATGTAATTTTAACTTGAAACACCAATTCAGTGCACCTTATTTTCTTTAGCATTAAAACCAAAGCTCTCTTGAAGCAGCAGGTACACAGTGCTTGGCACAGGAGGCCGCGGGTTAAGAACTGTACTAACAGTCACAGCTCTGGGTATTTTTCATTCTATTTAGTTTTATTATTATATATATAGGAGCTTTCCCGGCATATATGCTTGTGTACCAACTGCAGGCCTGGTGCCTACAGAGGCCAGAAGAAACAGTCAGATGCCCTGGGACTGGAGTCACAGGGGGTGTGAGCCCCACTGTGGTGCTGAAAACAGAACCCGCATCCTCTGGAAGAGCAGCCGGTGTTCTTAACCACCAAGCAATCTCTTCAGCCCAGCTCCCTCAAGGTTGATAATAAAATCTGAATTATTAGCAAAAAATAAGTATTTACCCTCTATTTCCCATATGAATTTGATCTTAAAATATCCAAATGGCATGTCTTTCTTTGTTGATAACTCAATCTAATACATCAATAAATGGGTTTTGAAAATAATATAAAAATATTCATTTTGCTGTTTTGTCAATAAGTTTATTATCTTTATGAAAGAAAATCTTCATAAAAATTCCTTTTCCTCTTAGCAGGTTGCTCCTGGGTTCTGAGGAAGGCTGCCTCCTTTTGAAATCAGTGACCCGACTTCTCTTCTTAGCACGTAACATTTGGTACTGCTCCACCTCTTCATATTAACTTCCGTCTTGGGCTTCTTCTCATGAACTGGATTCCCAAGGATAACAACATAGTCTTCTTATCCGTCTTCTCCATTCCCCAAGTTCTCTTGTTCATTATGCACCGAGAGACCTGCTTCTTACAGTCATCTCCGTCATCGTCTGTAAGGTAGGACATGTGGTTTGCAACCTTCTGACCCACGCTGTGCTTCTGATGGTCTTCTGCACTAAGGTCCTTGTGTCAGAATTGTGACCAGGGAACCATTTGGTCCTGTGAGGGATAGATGAGGCTCCACCCACAGATTCCTTCCAGGCCCCAAACCTTTATTACCAGTTGTGGTTTGGGCAATACCTGCATTCAAACTCTGCCCAGCAGCAAACCAGTATCAGACCAGATGCTGCAGCAGTATCTCTCAGGCTGAATTTGAGAGTGTATTCTGGTAGTTCGTGTGGTATAAGAAACCTGGCAGACTGTATCTCTGTTCGTTAAATGACCTATCATTCTGTATATGGGTTATATTGTTTTTATTTTTGTCCTAGGTCATCACTTGTTGGTTGATTTAATATTCAGTTTTACCTTCTCATCATCTCCTGAACTTCACTTGGGATCTCTTACCAGAGTCCTTATTGCTGACAACTTTTTAACTTGATCCTGCAGAATAGAGACCAGCAGCACTCATGCCAAGGTGTCCAGGAGGCCCTTCCATTGAACAGTATGCAGAAAATCAGGCAGAGTACGATTTCAAGCATCTTCCTAGGTCTTAGTTATGTATAAAATTCAAATAAGAGAGGTGAAAGGACATATTTAATGTCATTCAGGAAGTGAGTGGCTTCTCACACTTTAGTCACAAATGCATTGAATCCAGTTTCCTCTTTCGATCTTATGTCTATTTTAAAGACACCAAATGACTTTCTTTTTGGTGCTTGCTCTGTGACACCAGAACTGTAAGAGCCCTTGAGATTCTACTGGGTAATGGGACCATTAGCTGTAAATCTTGATTGCCTGTGTGTGAACTTCGCTGTGGGATAAAGCTGGAATTGCAGCGCAGGCTCTGGGCCTTTTCTTCCAACTCCTTAGAGTAAGGTTACAGCCGTCCATGTTTTCAGTAGGTCCAGTGGTCAGACTCAAGACTGTCCAAGACACGGAAGCACATCTTTGTGTTTTGTTAATTAGTGTGTCTACAGGAGCAGTGCGTCTCTGACATGTTTTTCCCAGGCCTTTCTGGAGCTTTCTATGGCTTATTGCTCAGAAAGGAGGAAAACAAACAGAGACAGACCTTCTTTGTGTAAGGGTTCTCAGCCTGCCAAACTGGCGGGATGCAGAGGCAATTCCCTTCAAGTGTGCAGCCTAGCTGTGACTTCTGCACAGGGAAGTTGGGAAATATTTATTGTAGAATGGGGCCCTGGGAGATTATTCTTGGAAGGCACATGCTCTGTGAACCTTTGTGTGGTGACCTAAAAATGTCTTATGGCTAGAATTTTGCAACTGAGATGTGATTGCTTCCACTTAACTAACACACACACACACACACACACACACACACACACACACACTACAGAAAAACAGAAGAAAAGAAATCTTTGTATTTTGAAATTCAACCATATGGACTTGGTTTTTCTTGCTTAAGATAATTTCTATTTCGAGAGCAAGGAGCAAGGGAGGTGAGTAATTCAGAAAAACTTTTAAGATACTATATTGTATTCTTTAAGGTTTTGGGAACCACTGAAATTTAAAGTAGTAATATTTGTTTACTCATCAAACAGAGTACTTTTGGTACAGAAAAGTGCAAAATGAAAAGAAATACAAGCATTCAATATAAGGGGTTTGTAAAATTCATCATTATCAAAAGATAGAGTAAACCTTTGTTGTATATATCTAACTCAAATGTTCAATTTAAAATTTCCATCTTCCTTTACACTTAGTCATTCTTATAGCTTTTCTTGCCATTCTTTCCTTTCCTTAGGTTTGTGTCTTAAGTTAGTGACCCACATTAGCCTGGGAGTACTTGGTTACTGGATTAGGGCACACACAGCTATACTAATGGCAACTGTCAAGGTCCCCAGACACAACAAGCAAGGGGCAGCATCCCCAAGCACGATGTTGTCTGTTATGACTAGACTCAAGGGCAGTATACCTCCTGCAACTAATTCTTCTTGGTCATCTTGATTCACAGCTGGTCTACGGCTGACAAGATTTTAAGTCTTTCTCAGTGGGTGAATCGGAGTTACCTCTGGATTAGCACTGGCTTCTGCCATGTAGAGACCCTACATTCATCGTGGTCCAGCAAAGTCAGTCTGTTTTATAACTTTGCTGTAAAACAATCTTGTCAAACTCATAAGAAAAGCTCAGCTTAATTCACAGTTTCTTTGAAAGAACCCCGGGTCTTCTCAAAGGTTAAGTTTGGAGACCCCTCTGCCTATCCTCGAAATGACGGTAGTCACTATGTTCACCTATACCAGCTGATGACTTGGGGATGTGCCAGAAATGGTCTCTTTCAGGAAGCCTTAATGTGAAGCAGATATAGCTCTTCTCTACCTTACTGGAACGTTCTCACCTCTTCACTCAGAAAAGACATCAGAAGATACCCATTTCCCTCAGACTTCAATTTGTATCCTTCCCACAAGTTTCCTAGCATGGCCAGTTTTGAGGGTTCTTATATTTTCCCCAGATCATATCCCCTTCTTTGTACTCAGCTGTGCTGCACACCACGACCAACCACTGAGTTTACTTTCATTACCTAAAAGAGGAAAGAAATCTCTGCAGAATCGGTGCGTTCTGATATCACGAACATGGTCTGCTTTTCTCTCAGGGACCAAACTGCCATGTTCTTCTCTTCCTGATGTCTATGCTCCCTGGCCAAGCTAATGAATTCTCCAGGGAAACCGGAGTGTAACTTCATATTTAAGAAGGCAGAAAGGAGCACTTGACTAATGTTGAAGGCATCATCTTGTTTACATTTAAGATGCATGTCATGGTGGTTGGAGAGATGGCTCAACTGTTAAGAGAACTGACTGCTCTTTCAGAGGACCCAGGTTGAATTCCTAGCATCCACATGGGAGCTTATAATTGTCTGTAATTCCTCTTCCAAGGGACCAGACACCCCTATACAGACATACATGCAGGCCAAACACTAATGTACATAAAATACAATACAATACAAATTAATAAACTATTTTTTGAAAAAATGCCTGTCATTTCCACTTGCCTTTCGTCCAGAGACTAAAAACTCTTGCCCAAGTAAGTGAACAACATCAGACATACTTTGGGTGTCACCTCTGTGATCTACTGAGACCAGAAACCATCAACCACTTCTTGCAGTCACAATAAGCAGCCCAAGATACTTCCCTGGTAGAAGCTGCTTTTCCTTACAGAAGAGTCTTCGATCTAAGAAGGGAACCCGTGAAGGCTGAGAGTGCAGGAGGCAACCCCTCCCCCAGATCACCATCCCTCTCACAAGAGTGACTCTTTGTACACAGGAGGGTACCTGCCTTAGGCTCTTTTGTGAGGAGATGGATGAAGCAGAGAAAACAAGACAGGCTAAGAGTAGAAAATGGAAGCAGCATGCCTGGGGCAAGCTGCAGGGGTTTCCTCCTTGCTCTCAGAATAAGGAGGGAAGTTCTGGCTACCTAACAGTAGTGGCAGTTTGCAGAATAGAAGGCAGAGTGGAACATTGCTGAGGTCTGTAATCTTTTATTTCCCCGTCCCCTCTGATGAAACTCTACATACAATGTACAGCACATTAGGTGAGCATATAAAGGAAAGAATCCATGTGCTCACTGTTTGTCTTATTTTCCCATGTTGTATTTCTTGTCAGTTTCATTGCTTAAGAAATTTGATGGCTTAACTGATTCAGGGTTTTTTGTTTTGTTTTGTTTTCAGTGTGCAAGCATCAAGATACACAGAGGATCCTTCTTTTTCCCCTTATTCTTTCCTTTACTCACCCCTACCTTTTTCCTTCCCTTCCTTTCTCTTTTCTCCTTCCTTCTGTAATTGTGCATTCATATATGCTGTATGTATTAGAGAGAATGTGTATGGAAGTGTGTCTTAGTCGGTGTTCTATTGCTGTAAAGAGACACCGTGACCAAGGCAACTTTTATGAAGGAAAGCCTTTAATTAAAGCTTGCTTACAGTTTTACAGGTTTAGTCCATTATCATCGTGGTAGGGCACAGGGCAGCATGCAGGCAGCTGTCGTGCTAGAGAGGCAGTTGAGAGTTCTGCATCATTACCTACATGCAGCAGAAAGAGAATGAGACACCGAGTCTGCCTTGGGGTTTTGAAACCTCAAAGCCCAGTGACACATGTCCTCCAGCAAGGCCACACCTCCAAATCCTTCTCAAGCAGGACCACTCCCTGGTGACTAAGCATTCAAATATATGAAGGCCAGGGCCATTCTTATTCAAACTACTACAAGCTGTTTGTGTGGATGTGTGTGGGCCCCAGTGGATATATGGAGGTCTCTGAGATCAACTGTCAATAGCACATTCACAACTTTGACTTCGGAATCTGGGGATAAACTCAGTGGTCAGGCTTACCCAATACAAACTTATAGCCATAAAGCCATTGTGATGACTTTCTATTTCTTTGCTTACTCCTCCAAGCTTGGCCCCCACATCTAGAGGATGAGGGGGAGAAGACTTTCCTTCCACCCTCCAGTAGGTTGGAAAGAGACAAATGATGGCAGAGGTAGCAAAGAAGGGGTTAAACCACCCAAGAACTGTGGACAGAAAATGTACTGGGTCCTTCTTTTCAACTCCTGCCTCAAACAACTAAAATACTAGGATGATACTGAGGGCCGGCCGACTTAAACATGCTCAAGGTGTCTGGTATAGGAGCTTGAACTCTGGGTGCTCTAATTTCAGGACTGTGAGGTTCCTAACCCATGGGTCTGGTGTTTGCAGCTTAGAATCTGGGCTACCTAAATGTAGTGCCATTAATTTTAGACACTGAGCTCACAGGCTGAACATTCTGGGTTCTTTACCCAGGGCCCTTCAGAAACACGTCTATGGCTCCTGATTTTCAGCACCCCACCTTTTTCACTTAGGCACACCTGTGCAACCAAATCTCCCTCTTCTTCCAGGACCAGTGGGTTGTTGAGCTGAGAGTGCCAACTGCATGTGAAAAGAGAAGCCCTGGGGTTTGAAAATACCATGACCCCTTCAGCTTGCATTCCTAAGGAAAAGCTGGCATCACCCCAACGTTGAGAGCCCTTTTTGGGACCTTTGTAGAAGGAGGGCCCTTTGTGCTTGGATCATTGCATCACCACCATTTCTTCAGAATCTGGCCCATGGTGAATAGTTCCCCTGGTCCAGGCTAACATTTCAGTTCTTGGAATCTGATCTAACTTCCATGTTGCTTACTGTATGTTCCTTTTAGCCAGTTCCTGGGACACCCTCAGCGCTTTCCTCACTAGAACGCCTGCCAGCTGTTTACCATGTGTCCTAGACACATCTGTGTCGATACTCATCTCTTTATTTCTACACAAATGTCCTCGTTGGGACATCGTCATGGTCTGTCTAGTCTCTGGGTCTCCATTCCTTTAGCCCCTCCCTGTCTATTTGGGTCTGCCCACCACATATATTTACGCATTTATGCCTTGTTTTTCATTGTTAACTTGAACCTACTTTTAATAGCTTCATCATGAATGAATGAGCTTATAAAAAGAGTAATGTGTCTTCCTTACAAACATTTTTATATGAATTCTTCTTTTATAGGCCCTGAATGCCTTGATTCATCCAGGAAAACACAATAGAACACAGATGTGTGGGCCAAGTGAGCTTGCTCGGTAGTGTCTCATATAAAATGCTCTCAGGCATATAATATTCATAACAAAAGATGGACAGTGCCCCCCATCCCTTGAAGGCCTTTATTACTTTTCCTCAGGCTTGTCAATAGCTGGTTTGTAAATGAAATCTGTAGGTATTTCCTTAAATATATCACTGCCAAATGTGTGAGTGAATGTTAAAGTTCACGAAAAAAATCCCTTTAATAAAACCATCAAACCATTTAAAACTTATTAAATAATCTTCCCTGCTAACTTAGGACCTTTGGGTTCATATTCTTGCTCATAAGAATTTCTGGGTTTGTTTTGTTTTCTCTGAGCCATTGGAAATACACTCTGATAATGAGATTGTGTAGTCTGGCATGTTGGGGTACTTGGAGGTGGGACCCATATCAAGGATCCATTGTGTAGAATTCATTGAAAGAAAATAACACTTTATATTACTGTTTTGCTTGTAAAGAGGGCCATATCCATTGGATACTGTGACCATAATAATTAACAATTGATTTTCTTCTCCATTCCCAAAGTGAATATGGGATAATAATATACAATAGAGAATTAAGCTCTAGTTATAATGGAAAGAGCTGTGTGCAGGAATTAGTAGTAGCAAGTGGAATATTTTTAGTCAATAGCAGCATTTTAATCCTGTCTTCTTTTAAAAGTTTCTCAAACTATGGAGTATTATTCTAGATAGTGTGTATGTGTATGTACTAGGCATTAATTAGAAGTACATGAGTATTTTATATATTATGTATACTATAATAAAATATGTATATTATAACATATTGCAGTGTGATCTATTGTGACTATTATATTGTAGTATATACTTATTTGTAATTCATGTGAATGGATAGTACCACAAAATTATATACAGTTTTGTATACTTTTTCAGAAAGTTCAGAAAAGTTCAGAAAATTATTTCATCTGAAGAGAGAGCCTACTCTGCAGTCTGAAGAAATTGTCAGCTTAGAATTTCCACTTTTAAGACACCTCCCTTGGCCTCCTCAATAAAATACAGGTTATGTGAACCAGAGTTTTCAGTTAGAAGGTTTATCCTTTAGGACAGTAAAAATGCTGTACATTATTATAGTCTGTGATGTGTGTTTAATGGGAATGAGGAATAACACATAGTTTCATCTTATTTCTGGATTTAATATGATTATATGTCATTTTATAGAAAAGAGATAAAATTATTATCTTATAGTTGATTTCTCACTCAAATGAGCACTCAAACTGATAAACAATTTCTGTTAAAACCATTACCAGCCAGATATTTCAAGGAAGAAACAAAACCGTTTTCCTCATGAGTCCCATCAAAAGCATGTGAATTTGTTAACTTGCAATCTACATTCCTGATTTTCCTGGTGTGTATGTGTGTGTGTGTGTGTGGTGGGGGGGATGATGTGGAAAGGTAGTTATCAGGACTCATGTGTCTATATCACTGGTTTCGTGTTCTGATGACTGCACACTTCTCTGTTGTTGTTAACCACACCATTAAAGATGATACAGCATGATGTCAACGCTCATCCAACTTGAAGTTGGACTTGATAGATTTTTTTTTACTTACCTATAAATTTATGCCACATGAAAATACTTGTAGTCCAGAGAATAGAAACCATAATCAATTTAGCTGAATAAACATATCTGTTCTTTTGAAGGGAAAAAGATGGAAACATATAGGGGAGGGGCTGAGAAATGCTGTCTAAGATAGACATGAACTCAAATCTTGAACTGATGATGCTGTGTGTATTTTAGAGGACATAGGCTTGCTCTCTCCTACTAAAAGGAACTCCTCAGATTAGTTGCCATTCATTTAGTCAAGTTGAATAAATACGGTCTTACTCAACCAAAGAAAGAATTCTAACCAGAAAGAAGCTATGCTCCAACGTTGACTCAGTGGGCAAAGTGCTTGTGAGTCAACAAAAAGGACCTAATTCCTAGCACCCCAAAAAGCAGGGTAGTGTGGTATGAATCTGCAATCCCAACACTAGGGATAAGGTGGAGACAGGCAAAATCTGTGAACTTGCTGGCCGTTAGCTGAAGCAATAAGCTCCAGGCCCAAAGACATTATTTCTCTCAGTTAACATCAAATATAAAACCCAATAACTGTTATGGGGTACCTCTTTTTGAGTTGTTTGTCAATGGAGTCCTATAGATTATGAGACATTATAGTGTTCTCCAGAATGTAGTAGTAAGGCCCTACTGCTGAAGGCAATGCATACTTTAACTGTAGGACATTGAGAAAATATTCGTATACCAACCTGGAAGCATCTTTTCTCCAGTAAAGCTTTTATAGTGCTGGATGGTTTCATGTAGCTTCCATAGGTTTAAAAAGTAATCAACAATATTACCCAGGTATGAACTACACTCGTGATTAGCCTGTCCAGATATGGTGCCCATTGGTACAATAGTTGAATGAATATTGTCGAAATCAGTTGTTTGAATTTGCGGTTCACTACATAAAACAGAATTTATGCCTGGCACAGTTAAATGACCCAAAATCCCTTGTCTGGCAGGGTTATGGGAGAGAAATTAACTCTATTATTCTCTTAAGGGACCATCGAAATCAGCTTCCTCTTCAGTTCTTACCCTTATACCTATAGATGAAGGCATATTCCAACCCTAATCAGAGATGATGATAATGACAGAGTTAAAAATGGCCAGTGAACAAAAAGAGACTGTAATGTGCTCAGTTCTAATTGGGACATCCATCTCAACACCCTCCTTGCAAGACTCAGCTATCATTGTTGAAGAGGAGGAGGGAGGATCTTAAGAGTCAGAAATATAAGACATCTGCTGCCAGGCAGTACTTACGAAATAGTCTGATTCCCAGCAAAGAATGGAGAAGGGCTTACCGAGCTCCTAACTAGCGGAGAAGCTATTGCCAATTGATGACAATTCTCATGGAGTAAGAGTGAGCTGGGTTTTTTTTTTGTTTGTTTGTTTTTAAAAATTTCATACTCTATTTATATCCCTTCTATTTTCCTCTCTTACTCCCCAGCTCATCTACTACACCTCCTACTTCATCTCAGATTTACGTCCTCTTTTTCTTTCGTTACTCTTGTTAGATAAACACACCCACACGTGCATGCACACACTCGTGCAAACACACACACAAACACACACACACACACACAGCTGGAAGAGTCCATGCAGTGTCACTTATATGTATGTGTTTGTAGGACTTGGTCTTGGATACCCAAATGGGAGGCTTATCCCTGGGGCACACTGATTCTCCCCTTTCCAGCAGTCATTCATTTCATGGAGGTCTTCATCTATGACTAGGGTCTTATAATACTTCTTCAAACCATACTGGCATGCCAGGTCTTGCTTAGACAGCCATATTGTTGATATTTTTTGAGTGTGACTTCCTTGTCATATATAGAGGACTCTATCTCACAGCTGATATCCTGGTCTGTTGGTTCTGTCAATCTATACATTCTTCTGAGATATTCCCTAAGCCTTAGGTGTAGGGTTTTTGATGTAGATGTATGTGCATGGGGCTGGGTCACCAAGGTCAGCTGTTCCCTGCCTTTTTATCATTTGTGGGTCTGTGGTGGTATCTGCCTACCAAAAAAAGAAGCTCCTTTGATGAAAAGTGGTAGCCACGCTTACTCTGTGTAGATGTATTTAAAGTGCAGTTAGAAATTATATTGATTTAGGAAATTGGCAGTGGGAGTTTCTCCTCTAGGTTACATGGTTTCAACAGCCAGGAATAGTTGGCTAGGTTTGTAGCAAAGATATGGACTCCCTCCTATTGAGTGGGCATTCTATCCAATTAGATGGCTACCCCAAGGAATACATGCTGCTACTACACCTTCGCTGATTATTGTTGTGGTTCATAGACATCACAGCTTTGTAGAACTATTGATTAATTTTCTCCCTTAAAAATTGAATAGTGCCTTTCAGAACTATCAATTAAAGAACTCAACTGCTCTCTTTCTTATTTAACTCTTCTTAACACCTGCATCCTGCTAATCTCCCTAGAGCTGTGGGTTACCCAGAATGATATTCTCACATCTACAGCTTCAGGTCAGGAACTACAAATAAGAGATAACATGTGGTGTTTGCCTCTCTGGATCTGGATTGCCTCGCTCAGTGTAACATTTGCTTGTTCTATCCATTTACCTGAAATTGTCATGATATTATTTTCTGGGAGGGAAGAAAAATAGAAAAGAAGATGGCAGTTCCTTAAAAAGTGAAGCATGGAGCTACACATTAACCAGAAAGTCTACTCCAAGGGATAGACCCAAGGGAAATGAAACTATGCATCTTTATCAAAACATTTTAGGAATTTCCATAGCAGTATGACTCATGATAGCCCACAAATGGAAAAACTCAAATATCTGTCAACTAATAGTCTGATAAATGGCATGTGAGGTACAACTTACAGGGTCCACTTAAATAAAATTTTATAAGCAAATTTTATTTTCATTTAATTTTACATACAATGTATTTTGAACATATTCTTTCCATCTCCCAGCTCCTCCCAGATCCTCCTCACCCTCATCCCCTCAACTTCATGTTCTTTGTATATAAAAAGAAAAATATAAAGACAAAAAATAGTGAAACAAAACAAAAGCTATGGAGTCCACTTTGTATTGTTCAACTGTTCTTTGGCATGGACCCTGCCCTGGAGTGTGGTTGATATTCCCAGTGACACTCCTTTAGAAAGGACTTATTTTCCTCTTCCCAACAGTTATCAATTGCAAAAGCCTTCCTTGTTAGCGGTAGGAAATAGTTTTCATTTACCGTTTTCTATGCTGGGATTTTGCCTGGTTTGGACTTGTGCATGTCCTGTGTGTGCTTTCACAATCGATGTGAGTTCATACATGTATCAGTCCTGTTGTGTCTGGATGACACTATTTCCTTGGGATCATCCATCACCCCTGGCTCTTACAATGCTCTTACTTCCTTTTCCATATATATCTATTAGCTTTGAGGGAAGGAGTTTGTAAGGACATCTCATGGAGGGTAGAGTGCTCCAAAGTCTCAGACTCTGCACATTGACAATCTGTGTGTCTCTGTGTTAATAATAACAATACAAGACAAAGCTTCTCTGACAAGGATTGACAATGCACTGATTCATGTATGGGCACAGCAATATGTCACCAGAAGTCATTTTCTAGCTATGTTCCCTTAACATCATAGTAGTAGTAGGTTCTCCCAAAAGACCAATGACCTATCTAACCTTAGGTTCTTGTCTACTTTTACAGCAACAGATATGTTTATTATCTACATGGCCTTGAATCTGATTTTTAAAGAGTGTGCTATTACTCCCATAACATCTGTGCCACTGTTGCAAATACATCTCACAGACAGGTCACTTCTGTAGGCCATATGATTTGTAGCTGTATATCGTATTGAAGATGATTTTTCTCCTCCAGCAGTGTGCAGGTACTTTTCAGTATGATGAATGCTAGTCAGTAGGCATGAATGCATGAATATTCTAGTCGAACTTTAGCTGGATCTCTATGTTTGATGTCATATGTATGTTGTGTCTTAGGGAATAGGACATTAACATCAGGTTTTGGAGGATAACCAATAGCCTTGAGAAATAGCTTGTAATGTTTTGGGGTCCCTTGGGTTGATTATAGTCATAGAGAAGTCCTTGTTTCAGAAAACATTAAGTATAGATATTGCATAAATGATAACCTCCCTACTTCTAACACTTTAAAGGAAACTGACTCTTCTTTTCCCAGAAGCCATCAGCTATTCATAGCACCTCAGGTTGGGACACAACCTTGGATCTACAATCCTTCCTACCTATGGGTTGTTCTGGGGTAATGGTGGCATAGAGATTGTAAGAGTGGCCAACCAATGCCTGGTCTAGCCTGAGACCTATGACACATAGTGAGTGTACCCCTGACATTGCATAAAGTACTAGGAACCAGAGGTTAGAAGGCCCAGAGTCCTAGGAAAAAAAATAAACATAATTAGAGACAAAAAGTCAACATCATGATGCCTAATGATATTATGCTAAACTCATAGATTGGTGAGTATTCTAATTGTCATCAGGGAGCCTTCATCCAGTAACTGATGGAAACAGATGCAGAGACCTACAGTCAAACATTAGGCCAACCTTGAGGAATCCTGCTTAAGAGAGGGAAGAAGGATTGGATGAGTCAGGGAATCAAGGACACCACAAGGAAAACCACAGAGATAACTAATTTGGGCTCATAGAAGCTCATGAAGCCTACATGGGACCAGCCTGAGCCCTCTACATATTTATGACAGCTGTGTAGCTTGGACTACATGTGGAACTCCCAACAATGGGAACAGGGACTGTCCCTAAAGCTTTGACTGGCTTTTGGGAACTTACTCCTTACACTAGGTTGCCTTGCCCAGCCTTAATATGAGGGGGAGGTTCTTAGTCTTACTGCAACTTGATATGTGATGCTTCATTGATACCCATGGGAGGTCTGCCCGTTTCTGAACAGGACAGAGGAGGAGTGGATTGGAGTGGAGGGGGGACAGAGGAAACATGGGGAGAGGAAATGAGAGGAAAAGAGGGAGGGTAAACTGTGGTCAGGATGTTAAATAAATAAATGAATTTAATTAAAATGATCTTATGAGAAACATATGCCCAGTAAAAATTATATAAAGAGAGACATTTAGATAAACATAAATATGTATTGCATGTATGTATATTGCTGTAGTGGTTTATAATATTTGAAATAAAATACTTTATTAAAATAAATAAATAAAAAGAGCAGCAAAGAACATGGTTGAGCAATTGCCCTTATGGTAGGACAAAACATCCTTTGGGTGTATGCCCAAGAATTATATAGCTGGATCTTGATGCAGATTGAGCCCCACCATTCTGATGAGTCCCCACACTGATTTCATAATGGCTGTACAAGTCTGCACTCTCCCCAGCAATGTCTGAGTGTTCCTCTTGCTTTAAGTTTCCCCAGAATGAGCTGCCAGGCAGGCAACCACTAGCCAACTAAATGGAGTAGGACATAAAGAAGGAAAAAAATGTAAAATGCCTTACTTTTCCTACTTAACATGCTGGCTTTTTTCCCCAGCTATCTCAGGCCCTATGTTGAAATTTGTGCCCTGTACTGTACAACCAACGAACTCTCAAATCACGACAAGACAAGAAAACTTAATGTAAGTTATATATATACCTGGCCTTATTTTATGCCCATTTATTGAATATCTTATAATTCAACCTGTTTCCCTTTAGGTAAATTTTGCCTACTGAATGAAAAATGGGTCAAGACAGAAATAAGGAAAACAATTAAAGTCTTTCTAGAATTGAATGAAAATGAATACACAACATGCCCAAACTTATGGGACATGGTGAAAGCCTTTCTAAGAGGCAATTTTATAGCACTAAGTGTTACATAAAAAACCTGGAGATATCTTATAATAGCAACTGATACTTATATACCATCTTATATTAGCATGCCTGAAATCTCAAGAACAAAATGAAGAAATCAAACCTAAGAGAAATAGAGCAAGAAATAATCAAACTGAGGGTTAAAATTAATTTAAAAAAAGAAACAAAGAGAGCAATAAAAAGAATAAATGAAATTTAAAAATGGTGGGTTTTTTTGAGAAAATCAATAAGATTGGCAAATCCTGATGCAAATTAACTAAAAGGTGGAAAAAAATATCCAAGACAGGTGTGGTGGTACAAGACTTTAATCTCAGCACTCAGGAAATAGAGGCAGATAGGTCGCTATGAGTTTGTGGCCAACCTGGTCCACAAAGTGAGTTCCAGGACAGCCAGGACTGTTACAGAAAACCAGTCACAAAAACAAAAAACAAAACAAAACAACAACAACAAAAAAACCCCCCCCACACACACACACACACACACACACACACAGATCATATCCAACTTAGCAAAAGCAAAAATAAAAAAAGAGTCATTACAATTGATACCTAGGAAATCTAGAGAATCTTATTATCCAGACGAAAACTAAAAGAAAGGATATGTTTTCAAACCTGTACTCTACCAAATTGGAAAACCCAAAAGAAATGGATAATTTTCTTGATAGGGACTACTTGTCAAAGTTAAAACAAAAATGAATTAAGTAATTTAAACAGATATCTATCCCATAGTTTAATAGAAGCAGTCATTAAAAATCTCTCAACCAAAAAATCCAGGGCAAGATGGTTTTAGTGCAGAATTCTACTAGACTGTCCAAGAAGAGTTAACTCCAATACTGTTCAAATTGTTCCACATAATAGAAACAGAAGGGACATTGCCCAATTAATGAGGTCACAGTTACCTTGACACCAAAACCACATAATTATCTAACAAAGAAAGAAAATTACAGATCAATTTCCTTTATTAAGATAAATGCAAAAATACTCAATAAAACACTAGGAAACTCAATCAAAGAACACATCAAAAAGATCATTCACTGTCATCAAGTAGGCTTCATCCCAAAGATGCAAAGATGGTTCAATATAGGAAAATCAATAAAACTATATAAGCAAAAACAAAAGAAAACACATGATCATCATGCTGTCCACTCTCTCCATACCTCTTCAATATAGTCCTTGGAGTCTTAGCTAGAGCAGTAAGACAAATGAAGGTGATTAAGGTGATACAAATTGGAAAGGAAGAATACAAAATATCTTTATTTGCAGATGATACGTGACCCTAAAAATTCCACCAGGGACCTCTGATAACTGATAACCACTTTCAACAATGTGGTTAGACACAAAATGAATTTATAAAAATCGGTAGTCCTCATATTTTTAAGTGACAAATGATGTGAAAAAATAAGGTAAACAACACCTTTCATGATAGCCTCAAATAATTCTAATCTAGCAAGTAAAAGGTTTATATGATAAAACATCAAGTCTTTGAAGAAGCAAATTGAAGAAGATATCAGAAGATATAAGGATCTCCCATGCTCATGTCAGTAGGATTAACCTAGAAGAAATAACTATCCTACGAAAAGTAATCTACAGATTCATTTTTCATTTCCACCAAAATTTGGAAATAAAACATAGAACCTTTAATGGACAGTAGTCAGTGGTAGGTATTGACTCCTCTGAATAATCACACTGTTTAATAAAGTTTTTTCCTCTTAAATGGCTGCTATTTTGTCAAGACCTTTACTTATGTATTTTACAATTGAGGATACTTTAGTTTTGGCTGTCTTTGCCAATTTCCACACTTGTATGAGGTAGAGCAAAGACTGAAATTCAAAAACACTTAGGCTATGTTGAACATTGTTATGTCAACCCTGTCTTAATCACTAACTAAATAGCACCAACATTTTTTTTCATGCCATTTGAATCAAATTGGAGAAGGGAGAATTGAAATTAGTGAATGGTCAAATTCAATAATTTATTGATAAACTTTAAGATGTATAATATTTAAAATATTAATTCTAATAACATCCTGCCGTTTTCTTCCTTCTCAGCAGTTAGCAGAATATGGAAGATGATAAACAGAATGGTGTTTAACTCTTCATTTGATTCTCTTAAAATGGCTGAAATAGGCTGATCAGTGGAGAGGTTGCACTCATGTATGAAAAATCTTATGTCCATCCATTTGTATGCAAAATTCAAGAAGTCCTTGTTTTTTACTGCTGAGTAATACTCTAATATGTATATATTCCATACTTTCTTCATCCATTCTTCCATTGAAGGGCATCTAGGTTGTTTCCAGGTTCTGGCTATTACAAACAATGCTGCCATGAACATAGTTGAGCATATACTTTTGTTGTATGATAGGGCCTCTCTTGGGTATATTCCCAAGAGTGGTATTGCTGGATCCAGGGGTAGGTTGATCCCGAATTTCCTGAGAAACCGAAACACTGCTTTCCAGAGTGGTTGCACAAGTTTGCATTCCCACCAGCAATGGGTGAGTGTACCCCTTTCTCCACAACCTCTCCAGCAAAGGCTATCATTGGTGTTTTTTATTTTAGCCATTCTGACAGGTGTAAGGTGGTATCTTAAAGTTGTCTTGATTTGCATTTCCCTGATCGCTAAGGAAGTTGAGCATGACCTTAAGTGTCTTTTGGCCATTTGAAGTTCTTCTGTTGAGAATTCTCTGTTCAGATCAGTGCCCCATTTTATAATTGGGTTGATTAGCCTTTTACGGTCTAGTTTCTTGAGTTCTTTATATATTTTGGAGATCAAACCTTTGTCAGTTGCAGGGTTGGTGAAGATCTTCTCCCAGTCAGTGGGTTGTCTTTTTGTCTTAGTGACAGTGTCCTTTGCTTTACAGAAGCTTCTCAGCCTCAGGAAGTCCCATTTATTCAATGATGCCCTTAGTGTCTGTGCTGCTGGGGTTATACATAGGAAGTGGTCTCCTGTGCCCATGTGCTGTAGAGTACTTCCCACTTTCTCTTCTATCAGGTTCAGTGTGTTCGGACTGATATTGAGGCCTTTAATCCAAGAAAACACTATCCTGAGTGAGGTAAGCCAGACACAAAAAGAGGAACATGGGATGTACTCACTCATATTTGGTTTCTAGCCATAAATAAAGGACATTGAGCTTATAATTCATGTTCCTAGAGAAGCTAAATAAGGTGAATCCAAAGACAAACACATAGGCATCCTCAGGAATATTAACCTTCATCAGGCGATGAAAGGAGACAGAGACAGAGACCCACACGGGAGCACCGGACAGAAATCTCAAGGTCCAAATTAAAAGCAGAAGGAGACGGAGCACGAGCAAGGAACTCAGGACCACGAGGGGTGCACCCACACACTAAGACAATGGGGATATTCTATTGGGATCTCACCAAGGCCAGCTGGCCTAGGTCTGAAAAAGCATGGGATAAATCCGGACTAGCTGAACATAGCAGACAATGAGGAATACTGAGAATTCAAGAACAATTGCAGTGGGTTTTTGATCCTACTGCACGTACTGGCTTTGTGGGAGCCTAGGCAGTTTGAATGCTCACCTTAGGAGACCTGGATAGAGGTGGGCAGTCCTTGGGCTTCCCACAGGTCAGGGAACCCTGATTGCTCTCCGAGCAGATGAGGGAAGGGGACTTTAGCGGGGGAGGTGGAGGGAAATGGGAAGCGGTTGTGGGGACGAGGCAGAAATCCTTAATAAATAAATAAAAAAAAAAAAGAAAAGTCTTATGTCACATAGCAAATGCAAATATTTTTGAGAGGAACATGCGATAGTATTGTCCTTGTGCAAGTAAACTGTCTTAAGAGAAATAGCACATCATACCTTGAAACTCTGATCACTCGTATGCTTTCCGCTCACTACTAAAAGAAGAGAAGAATCTAGCTTATGTTGGAGCCTCCTGCTTGTGTGAGCAGCCAACAAGCCCCCTGTAGTGGAATGGAATCCCTCATGTGGCCATTCCTTTTACTGGCTCGTTTCACCAGCATATGGTATTAAGATATATTGGGTTTGAGTCAGGCGGGCTGATTCTGATAGTGCGCCGATTAGCAAAGAAAGGGTATCATCCAATTACGAGATTGTGGGCAGCAGTGCCAAGCTTAATAGAGACTTTACTTCTGAGGGCTGACTGATTTAATGTATTGCTAATTTGTAGCCTTGGCTCCACTCTGGTGTGTGGAGCCTCAAAGGATTGCCAAACAAACAGACATGTATATTGCATGACATGACTGCCTTTTCCATATGAAAGGGAGAGCTTGTTTTACCTTGGAATTTGGCAGTGATGCATTCTCCTTGGCTGCAGAGCAGAGATAACAAGGACTGAGGTGAAGGGTAGAAAGTGAAAGGTAGATCAGAGGAAGCAATCATCAGATGAGAAAACTGAGCAGGAAATGCTCATTTAGATAAATGAAGCGCATGAAAGGCTAAGAGGTCGCTCATAGTGGTCTCCTCAAAAGAATTTTAAACTCCAAAACAGGTTGAGTTTTTTTTTTTTTTAATGGCTTTAAAAAATGCCTGGTCACACAAGTATACTCTACAACTTTATTTTAAAAAATCTTATGTAAGAAAGATGCATCATTTAAAACCCCTCTTGTATACACACCAAAAGACATGCTTATAGAAAAATATGACACTGAAGAAAGATATCCATAGCTTGTCCCTTTAGCCACAAAAAAATCAATATAAAAATACTAGCCAGTTTGAACTTTTGAACTCTGAGATTCTTTGCAAATTGTTTTTTTTTTCCTGATTGTTGGTAAGATACACCAATTATAAATTCAAGGTGTCACATTCACCAGGAGAATATGAATTTTAATAAGCAATGAAGAATTTTCAGGGTTCTGTGGCCTGACCCTAATGATGAACTGTCATAGATCTTGATGGGTTTTTAGTAGTCATACACACGGGGGAGGGAGACCTCACACAAGTCTTTAATCATCTTGCCCTCTTCTGAAGCAAGCTGTAATAAAGAGTTCTCAGGCTCAACTGTACATGAGACTCCAGGGAGCCTTAAATAATCCCGATGCCCAGGCCACACCACAGACCAATTAAACTGGGATCTCTAGGGTGGAACCTGCACATCACTATTTTGTGAAAGGCCCCTGGGGATTCTACTGTGATGTCAAGGATGAGTAGCCCTGTCTTACACCTTCAGTTAACAGAGACAGAATTGTGGCTCTGTAAACAGACAAGCTCAGCTTAGGTCAGACAAGCAGCACGGGAACCAAACAAGAGTTCTTGTCTCCCCATCCTCTGGCATGCAATTTCCACAGAACTCTCATCTGCCTGTTCTTCTCTCATTGTGTTGCCTCAACACAGACCTTTCTGTCAGCTGCCTTTCAGATCTGCTATCCCACACTTACATACAATACACAACAGTGTTGGAGAAGCCTTCTGCTGATGAAATTTCCACAGACCATTTTCCTTTCTTGAAGAAAGTTTTCTGTGCTCTCAATTTAGATCCAGTTCTAATTCTTCCATCATATTATTGAAGGGGAAAAAGGAGAATAAAAGCTAAGGGGATAGCCTGGAAATATTTAATGAAGCAAAGAGTAAGGTACAGGACTAATATTGTGTAGCTTTCTTACACGTTCTTGTCTACTCTTCCAAGCATTCAACTTTGATGGTGGCCATACTCAATAGCATCCCTTCCTTGGCACTGCTTAAGGGGCAAGCTCGCACATTAGAGGGCACTGAGATGGAGAATCTGTGAGCAGACCAAGCTACAGCTGTCTTCACAACAACCATCATACTTATCATGTTGGGAGATCAGAAGGGAGCCCAAAATACTGCCCTATAGCATAGTTCAGGTTTAGATGCTGGCTCAACTCAAGATTAGAAGAGAAGCCCTGCCCACAGGTGCTATCATTTCTAACCCAAGCCAAACCTTGTACATTAAAGACTGATGAAGAAAATGAAGAGTAGAAACAACAGCTGATATTTACACAACATTGTTTAGCTCAAAATATTTTCATTGAAGATGAGAGTCATGGCTAGATAAACTTACTATGGTGATTTGAATAAGAATGGCCCCCATAGGTTCATATATTTGAATTCTTAATAAGTGGCACTCTTTGAAATGATTAGGAGGTATGACCTTTTTGAGATAGGTGTGACCTTGCAGGAGAAAGTGTGTCACTCAGGGTGGGCTTTGACATTTCAAAAGCTTATGCCTGGCCCAGCATTGCTGTCTGCCTGGTGCCTGTGGGTTTGGATTTAGATTCTCAACTACCATGTCTGACCGACCACTATGTTCCACCATGCTCCTTGCTATGATAATGATTTAAAACATCTGAAACTGTAAGCAAGCCCCAATTAAATGTTTTCCTTTATAAGAGTCGCCATGGTGTCTCTCAATAGCATTAGAACAGTGGCTAAAACACCCATTATGTAAGAAGGGAGAAGGGCTGTCCGACTATTAAACACATTCTAATGCTATGGTGAGAGTTTTTGTACAATACTTGTGGCAATTCGGTGGTGCCATACTAGATTTGATGGAGCTAAGCTACTGCACACCTACTTTGTTTATCAAAATTCTTCACAGACATCTTTACTGAAAGTGCTAAACACTTTTCAGAAGGGAAGAGCTGTGGAGCTGGTGTAGTTGTTACTCTTACTGTAATTCAATTTGCGTATACAGATTTGAATTTGACAATGGCTACAGAGAGGAGAACAAGGTGTTAGTCAGACAAACCATGAATGACTTGAGTTCTTTTCAAGTGACTCTGGTGGAGAAGTTATTTTTAATTCTCCAGAATTCCGGTAAGAAAAGTCTTCCTCCAACCAACCACGCTGCCTTGTATAAAGAAGGGTGAAAACTCCCCAGGTTAACTCTGCAAACTTGAGTTGATATGTAACTAGCCTAAACTTACCACTCCTCCAAAATTTCTATTAACTTCTGAGTGTCAGAGTGTTGTAGATTCCCCATTTTGTCCAAAGTTCAAAGAAGTGGAGGAAAAGGGAAGACAAAATTTACAGAGCAGAAAAGAAGGTTGTTTATAATCTGTAGTGGACGTAGGAAATTTTCTGAGGCTAGCACTCTCACACCTGTGGTACAATCTCAGCTGAGCTTTTCCTTCCTAAGGACCATCATGGATCCACAGGACTGAGGAGAAATTTCTCAAGACAATGAGTTACTTGGTATTTCTCTTTGAGCGTGCAAGGAAACAGCCAGACAGCAGCTCACAACTGTTAGTAACTCTAACTCTAGGGGATGAGATTCACTGCTCTGACCTCCTCTGCACCTGGGAGTCTCATGGAGCACACACATAATTGTAGACAAAACACTCGTATACAATAAGAATTTTTAATGATAAAAGGAAACATTGAAGATCAGAATAAGAAATTGAGCATATAGTGGGCATAGCCTCCTTTTCATGGACGCAAGTTTTGTCAAGGTATCAATTCTCTGATGGAAAGATATGAGAGAGATGATAGATTAGAGAGAGAAAGAGAGAAAGGGAGAAAGGGAGAGGGAGAGAGAGAGAGAGAGAGAGAGAGAGATTTGAGTTACTGTTCTTTTACAGAAGTATGTATCTAATTTGCTCTTGACATTATTTCCTGTATTCCAGACCTACTGGTTCTAAAACAAATCATACCAGAACCCTTAAAAGTTCCTTGAGTGCCTAATTTATCCTGAGAATTATTTCCCTGTCTCAGAAGAAATCCTTAGACAATGTCTGCCGCCTTGGCTTGGTGGGCATCATGGAGACAGGATCCTTGGTTTCACCTGCATGCCCAAATGGTCTCCACCATTCCTACTTACATTCAGGAATCAGAGACAATGTGATTACTTGATGAATCACAGTGCTATCTGTGGGGAACACAGATATCAAATATGTTGGCTCTGAAACAACCTTGGCAGACTTCTCAGAAGACTATGTCTCTTCTGTCCTAATTACGAGTATGTTTCCAAGGTATTTCCTTAGTTCAAATGAGGTTACCAGTCATAACATCGCATAACAGTGACTTTGAATAACCAAACACTACCTTTTGTCTGGATATTGTCAGCTCTGTTGAATTCTTAAAAGAGGACAAATATAGTAGGTAAAAGAAAGAAATTATTGCCACTGTAGTAACTTGAATCTTGTGATGTTAATAGCTACATATTTGTGAGAGGGGCACAGTTCAAAAGACGAGAAAGAGGAGATCTCTTAAGAGATTTTTGCTTCTTATTACATCAATAATGAAAAACATTGGGGTAATTTTAAAAACAGAAAAGAAGAGTTCATTCAGTGAGAACTTTTCCATCATTAGAAAAAAATAGCAACAAGCAAACTATGCAAAATTTAATTCCCATATATATTCTGGGCCATTCCATGGTCCAGTTCCCAGCAAGAGAACTCGTTTCCTACTCTTTGTGTTTTCCCATGATAGCGCCCTTTCTATCCTGTCCTGTTCTTCTCATGACACTAGTGAACTATAATCCTGTTGAGGAGAAATAAGTACATGTCTGCATAGACCCTACTGTGGTGCTCTGCAGATGGCAGTTTCGTTGATTGAAACATGTTCTCATACATATTTTATGAATGTCAGAGTTCCTCATGTTTGGAGTCATCTTCAAATATTTCCCATCTTATTCTTGTATTCCAGTCATATCTCTTGATTTTGCATTGTAAGTTTTTCCTTCCTTTGCATCTGGAAATGCCTCTACTTTTTTTTTTTTTTTTGCCACATTCATCCAATTAGTCCCAGGTCTGTACAGCAATGAATCCTTCTTACCTAAACTGTTTTCTTTTGTCAATTGCTTGTTAATATTTTTTTTTTTACTTTCTGGAGAATGGATGCATACTTTAGAAATATTTTTTTAGGGAAAAAGGAGAAGCAAAGGGATTTTTCCATTGTTGTGTTTTTATTTTTGTTTTGGTTTTGTTTTAGGTTTTTTTTTTTTTTTTTTGCTTTTGTTCACTTGGTTGCTTACTTTGATTTGTTTTGTTATGAGGGTCATGGCAGGAGTGAGGGGAGGACAAGGGGGACTGGGAGGAGGAGGGAATTGGGGTGCATAATGTAAAACTCCCAAAGAGTCAATAATGAATTATTTTTTAAAAGAAATATTTTTGGTTTCCCTTGCAAGAAACCCAAAGTAATTGCCACTTTGCATTAACATACAATGTCAAGAATTTATTCTAACTCTCTGTGAATATTTTGACTAGCAACTTTGACGCAGGCAAACATCTGTGGCTCACAAACCAAATTGGACTTGTCCTTTTGTACGTCCAGAGCAATTTCATTTAAGGCCTGAATTGTTCCTTTGCATAGTTAGCTTAAATAGTGAGCCACCAAGCCTGAGTTTGAAAAGCTGCAAACCCTTGAACTACTGTGGCGTCCTTTGTTGGCATTTTGAGAGGAAAAAAAGCCACACTAATTTTCATAAAACCCAAGAAGACTAAAGATTAGTCAAAACAGTTATGGTCTATATTTCTCTATTATGCATAGCTATTTAATGTTGGAAAGAAGATAGAAAATTAAAACATAGACACTCCTACTGCCTTAACCCCTACGGACCATGTCTGGCCCCAATAGAACACAGGACTGTTTTTAATTGAGAAGCCCAGTTCTGTTCACCAGCCATGCTGTCTGCAAGTCCAAGCCTTTCAACGTTTGGGGAAATTCATTCCGTCGTTCTTCACTGCATTGGAAGGTCTATGAATGCTCTCTGTTATGAGGCTCCTTCAAGAATAATTAGTACCCTCATCAATTTCTCTGTCCTTGCTTAATCGACAAACAAGTGCCACATGAGTGAGACGTTTGCCTGCTCTGCTCAACAGATTTGGTGCGGTTTCTCCGTGGGCTTCACAGTAGAAATGCTCCTAAGAGGGTCAAAAGTGACGGTCTGCTAATGCAAGCTGTGTCGGACTGCTTGGCAGTGTAGCGTTATGACTTGGAACAGATCTTTCCTTTTAGTGATTAGCAGGTGTGGTTCATGAAGCCTTTGGGCTCAGCTCCGTCTAAACCAAGGGTCCGCTTCTGTATTAAGCTCCTAAAAAACAAGCTTGGATCTGCCCATTTAGACCATCTTCGAGATGTTAGAGCTGGGAAAGCCTACTGCAGTTCTTTGGATCAGGCACGATTTCCTGTTTTCATTTTCCTAAAATTTTGCATATAAAACTAATTGCTTCAAGATCTCTACCTATGCTATCATTCTTTTTATGTCAGAATAGCATTAAAAGTGATGATTATTGATTAACCAGCTCAATTCAGAATCACTCTCTTGAGAGGGAGCTGTTTGCCTACATTTCCCTCCAAGTGCCTGCACTTGGGCATTGCTCTTCTAGGTAGTGGAGAATGTCTTACCAATACCAATTCACACTATTACTTATTACATACAGCAAAAAGGAAGATGGTTGGTGAGGGTTCCCAGATTGCAATGCGGTTCCATTCAGGCAGCATGTGTGGAGCACTGACTGCACCCTTGGCATTTAGCTTTGAGCACCAGAAGGGAAAAACGAAAAACACATTATTTCCATTGTTTGAAAAATGAGGGATAGGCTAATGGCACATGAAATAAAGATAATACAAGGAGCTAAGAAGGTCTGGAAGTGTAAAGTGGAAGGAATGGCATGCTGGAGCTGAAGGGGGCAGGAGGCTGAGGAGCTGGAGAGGTGAGAATGCAGGAGTGTTGGCTTTTAAGGAAAAAAAAGACAAAAGCATCTGAAGGCACAGAAACAAAACACATATTATATGCACGCAAGTGGTAAAGTTATGGCAGTTGTTCAAATCCTACATAACAAGCAGGGTGCTATTTACATGACTGTGGAGAGAGTCACTGACAAGTTACGAATAATGAAATTCATAATAACAGAGAAAGTCTATAATTAGAGAACTGATATACAGTGAATGTCTTCTGTGCACGTCCTTAGAAAGAGCTAAATTGAACTTGATATTTAGTATAGTAAGCCTCACATATTAAATACATTTGGGAAAGCATTCACTTTTTATTATAAGGGGTTGCTACATTGAGATAGATTACAATTAGTATTTGCTTGAAGCTTTTCAGTAACATTAAGTTACTGTCCCCCAGACTACATGAGTAAATAAAAAATTTAAATTTAAAAAGTAGTTACTTTTGCCATCCATTTCCCCAAATGATCGCCCTTGAATAATTATGATGCAAAATTTATTACCTGAGATGTGATCAAATCCAGACATCTAAGACAGGGGTTCTACAGAGAAGGTTCCTGACATATTCCATTCTTTATTGTGACACTAAGAGCCATAGAAAAAGAAGGACTTCATATTCGCAAGTTTATGGGATTCATTGGAACTGAGGATGACCTTGTAATCCCCAAAGTCAGCTTTCAGAGGAATCTTGCCAAAAAAATAACCGTTTGAATGCAAAATTGTCATAATATAAGGTCTGGATTTAAAGCTGGGATTTATGATTGCTGTGGTGATCCTGATACACAATTTAGTAAGAACTGGTCTGTGACACAGTTTGACATTCATGGGAGATATTTTAAAAGCAAAACTTGGCTTTTGCTTTGGTCAATGGTTTCTTCTTTATCAAAAACAGAAGAAAGCATTTGTCTGTGTATCAATCAAGGATTTTGAGATTCAGAATGTAACGTTATTAAGGGGAACCAGGGGAGCCATTGGAAGCTGTCTATCGAAAATGACTTCAGTGATATTTTTAAATTTACTGTAATGCTAAAGACATTTGTTTTTATCTGTTCTACCTTAGAGTTGCTCCTGAATAGATTCACGGTCATATAGTAAATTTAAAACTTATACTCCAAAATTTAATTAAAGCATTGCAATCAATACCACCCTAACAAGACTGGCAAATAAATCAGGGCACTTATTTCATTCTTTTAATGTGAAATATAAATTAACAAGGTGTTCAAAGTGTAGATTTCATGGTATGTTTTGACTGTACCGTCAGTGATGTCTTCAAAACATACAAAATGAAATTATAGCTTATTGATGGAAGAAGATTGCCAGCTAATAGAAGCACTTCCACATGTGATTGCTTTCTCCATGACTGTGATGGTGATGTCTTCATTCCACAAATACTCCATTAGTTCTTGTTATACAGCTGGGAAACACAAAGACATTTGGCGATCAATTAATATTTGCCATTCTCCATTTTTCTCCCAGTATCTCCAATTATTTCTTCTATATCCTTATCTAGTTTGTCCCAGGGTTCCACGTACTCTCTATTGGCCCCTAAGATTCTGTTTTATTGTTAGGGAAACTTATTTTTATTTGTTTGAAAGCCATGGGAATCTGCAAACTGACAAAGAAGTAGAAACACTTCTGTAACTTTAGTTAGTATAGTCAAATAGGTATTAGTATTACCTCATTAAATGAAAAAGCACAGTGGAAGATGTCTATGGTGACATATGTTTTTATTTTTTATGTTTTTACATTTTTTATTAGTGAACTTTTTATTGTTTTTATTGAATTGTACATTTTCCCACTCCCCTTTTTCCCTCCTATTTCCCCCTCTACCCTCCCCCTATTCCCCTACCCCCCACTCTCAATTTACTCAGGAAAGCTTGTCCTTTTATCCTTCCTAAGTGCATCCATGTATGTCTCCCTAGGTTCCTATATTTTCACAATGGAATACTACTCAGTGCTTAAAAACAATGACATCTTGAAATTCACAAGCAAATGGATCGAACTAGGAAAAATCATACTAAGGGAAGTAGCCCAGGCCCAGAAAGACAAATATAGTATGCACTCATTTATAAATGGTTATTAGACATAAAGTAAAGTAACAAGCCTACAGTCCACAAACCCAGAAACCCTTTGGATTTAATTGAAGTCAGAATTCAAAATAAGGTTACATGTAATGCCGATAATCAATATGGCCCCTCTCCTTTTAAGACTTAAGTGTCTTCCTTTAGTATGTTATTGATCTTCTTTGAATGATAAGTATTTCTAAAATTGTTTTTAACTCAGGAGCAATATTGTATCAGATTTGAGGAGGTCATGAAGGTAAAGAGAAGTAGGCTTAATGAAAAGGTTTGTGATAGGACAGTGTCCATCTTGATTACAGGAAAGAAATTGCAACAGAAGGAGAAGAAAATGGAGGACCAAAAGGATATACATTTAGTTAGCTTGGTATTCAATTATCTTTCAAGAGTTCCCAAACTCTGTAGAAAAAATGGGGTGTGTAGGTATGTGTGGGTGTGTATGGATCCAATTATTTTAGAATATTTAACAACTACATTCAATGCAGACAGGAAGACCAATCTAAATTTAATGAACACAAAGAAAAGAATGACTGCATTACCACAATTCTCCCTTGGGATAAGTGAGACATTGAGTTCCTCTTTTGTGATAAACATAGAAAAATGCTATGAAAAAAGAACTGAGGACAAAGAAAAATGAGAAAGCCTAGTTAAAATGATCCCCACATTCACTGCTTGTGAGAACTACAGTGGTTTAATGATCTTCCTATCATGATAACGAGCAAAGAGCATGGCCTTGGAAGGAAATAACACACTTTGCACTTGTCTGTACCATGATAAGTTTGTAGACTGTAAAACATTTGTCCAAACATATCTGCAAGCTTAACATCTAGGTCTAGACAGGGGGAGTAGCAGTATTGGCGTAGGGAGGTCATCTGGGAATGATCTAAAAACCACATAAAGCTGGGTGTGTGGAGGTGTCTGCTGGGAAGAGAGGTGTGGGTACCATGCAATTCGAAAGAAAACCAGTTGGAGAGTTTCTCAGGGATTGGAGCAGGAAGGCTGAGGTTCGAGTGGGGAAAGCACTTTTCTGGAATCTCTAAATCTAAGATTTTGTAGCTGAATCTTTTTTAGTTTTTGTAGTTCTTCCCTCTTCCCCTGGCCTATAGTTCAGAAGCTTAAAGCTAGCAAAATGGGCAAACATTAAAAGAATAGAGCAAAGGCAAATGCCAACAGGAATGGTACCAAGAAGTCTGATGATGAAGTGTTACTATAGCCTCTAAACTCCATGAGGATGGGAAAATGTGATGCTTATAGGCATATATTATTTTTGTAAAGATAACTCATTCCATCTTACTGTGACAATTGACATCTGAGCTGGTCAGGATTTTTCACTCCCTTTTGTTGGCCTTATAGATTGATATTTGGGGTAGGCATTTGAGACTCTAAGTGTTCTCTTCTGTGCAGAACACCTTGAAAAAAAAAATCACCTAGTGACCCAGAAGGACTTATAGAAGCCAGTCTGGCTAACAGAAAAAGAAAATAACAGAGGACAGAAGTATGCATGTCTACCTGCTAACTGGTGTCTTGTAAGTCATGTATGGTTATAGAGTTTCACAACTGGCTGGGTAGCTGCACACTGGAAAAATGAAGGAAAGGTTTAAAGGAGAGGAAGGAGAGCCAGGCTTGAAAGGTGGGGTGGGTAGATGTGCCAGGACAGGGGAGAAAAATGGCATGTTCAATATAAGAGATGTCATAAAGGTGGCACTAATGTGGTATGTGTGAGTACTAATAAGACAGCCAAAATCTCAACAGTAGTCTTCCTTGCTCTGCTAAAAAAAAAAAAAAAAAAAAAAAAACAAAACAAAACCAGAGGAGTTGTGTTGTAGGAAGCTGCTTGTTCATTTTCAAGCTGACTAGACTCCTGAAATTATCACACAGAAACTATATTATTTAAATCGCTGCTTGGCCAATCACTAAAGCATATTGCAAGCTAGCTCTTATGGCCTTGGTTAACCCATTTCTATTAATTTGTGTATCGCCACGTGGCTGTGGCTTACTGGATAAAGTCCTGTCTGGAGTCTGGTGTCTGTCTCTGGCAGGGCTCCATGGCTTCTCACTGACTCTGCCATCTTTCTCCCAGCATTCAGTTTAGTTTTCCCCCTAGCTCTATTCTGTCCTGTCACAGGCCAAAGCAGTTTCTTTATTCATTAACCAATAAAAGAAACTCATATACAGAAGGACCTCCCACATCAGAGGAGTGGATCTGGAGGAGAGATAAAGGCAGGGGACTGTGAGGAATGGCGGGAGGGCAAACAATGGTAAAGATGCAGTGTACGAGAGAAAACTAAAAAGAAAAAGAAAAGTGGTAGGCCAAGAGGGCTGGGAGTGAAGGAGAACTGAAAAGCTTGGAAGATGGGGAGAAGTTCATCCTACGTCTAGATTTCTTACCTGACTTTCATTGAGAGATAAAGTCCATTTGCAGCTACCAACAGGCACATCCCTGATCCAGAGGACAGATGAAGCTAGCAGAGATAATGGTGGATGAGTGAGTCTCTCTTCCTACACAGCAGCTAGCGAAAAGCAGACTGTTCAGAAAGCCCATTCACACCAATGGGAATATCCCATTGCACTGGCCAACCAAGCTGGTTCCTGCAACTGTGTCTCTGTCCCTGCCAGGAAGAACAGCGCTGCATATTCTTTCTCTCCGTTTCACCATCTTAAAGTTAAAAACAAAGCAAAAGTTTCTGTCTTCAAATAACTGGTTGATAAAGGGTCGTCTTCTTACCAGGAATGTGTGACTTGGAGCCTTGTTAGATATGTATATTTGAACCCCACTCCAGACTCACATAGTCAAAACCTCTGCAGATGGACTCGGCAGTATTTATTTATTTATTTAAATTTGTGCAAAGAACCAAACAGGTAACTCCCCTTAAGTCCTTAAATAGACTAAAAGTTAGAAGAACTGGTGATGACTCTTTAGGGTACCACAAAAGGCACTTTGTAGTCTCCCAAAATTCTTCCCTGAGCCTAACGCACATCCCCATGTGCTCACATGACTGATTATATGCATGTTATATAAAATGACCACACCAAGCACATGGATGCACCTTTGTCTTCATGCTATTTCTGTCATTTTCTGAAGAGTGCATGTTCATGACGTTACTTTCACATTCCTCTGCTTGTCTTTCCCGCTTCAGACCCAAGCTCTCTGTAAAGCCTATCGATCTTGATCTGTCCTGTCATTGCAAAAACCATCATGTTGAATTTGATGTTCTATTGTGAGTCTGACTAACCTTGATGACAGAATTGTCACTGCCAACTCTGACCACCTAGCAGCTAATTAAGACAACACACTAATGTTTAAGAAAACAAATTGAAGTGATATTTAATAACTGTATATTATAGTACCTATAGGTTAACACGTGATATATACATTTTATAAACATGAAATGGCCATGTTAAATGTTTCATGAGCTGGTTGGTTTTCAAAAAGGCTCAACACCACAGGCCATATGCCAGTGAACTCTAAGTGCATTTGTCCCCTTCTCAGCAATGGCTGACGCCGGGGCAGATATGGGCCACCCACAGTATGTTGAAGCACCGGTTTGCAACCAGCAATGATTTGGTTAACCTTTGGTTAAACGTAGGAATTTAAAGCATGAGAAGGTCTGGAACTTGACACAACCCCTTGACACCGCGCTGTCTGTCATTAATGATAATCCCCACTAGATGTTCAGCTTTGAAAATGGAATTAGACTTCAGTTTTCCACCCTAACCCTGCTGTACTGTAAACTGAACCCTGCTGTGTTTGGAGACTTCCTGATTTACTGCTCTGCCTTTTAACCATTTGCAGGCACTTGGGGGTTGGGAGGAGGGCAGAGAACTGCAGGGATCAAGTGAGTACAAACAAGGCCTCTCAAGTACCACCAAGGGAAGAGACTTTCTACTTAGCTAAGCCACAGGTCAGAAGAGCATCGTTCCCACAGTTGATTTCATCTTCCCCAGCTAGGTATAAGAATTTCCTCACTGGGACATCATGCAAGAAATATTTGGTATCCCTTTTCACTTCCTTTTGAAAACAATGGCAGTAATGTTGCATTCCCCTGATCCCTCCTAAGTCTCAAGATTTTCTTTACTTGTTAGCCATGATGTGTTGGAAGGCTTTACATCTCATTTAATATGCAGTGCTGTGTTCTTCTCAGGGTACCCATAGGTGTTAGTGCTTCCTAAACAACCTAATTGCCTCCTGCTTCTAGAGCTATGTTTTACATATAAAAGTACATTTTGGATGCCAGTTAAATTATACATAACAAATTCTTCCTGCTAAGAATCAACTTGTTCACTTTGGAAGTATATTTTGAGTTACTGACTGTATTAGTCAGGGTTCTCTAGAGTAGTAGAACTTATAGAATGAATCTCTCTGTAGATATAACAAAGGGATTTATTGGAATCACCTACTGGCTGCGATTCAGCTAATCCAATAATGGCTGCTAATGATGGAAGGTCTAAGACTCCCACAGTAATTGACTCCATAAAGGAGGGTATCTCGGCTGATTCTCAGTGTACTGGGATCCAAAGAAAAGGACTATAATGCCAGTGAAGGAATGTGCTTGCTAGGGAGGCTTTTGCAGGTAAAGAGAAAACTCTCTACGTTCATATCCTTATATAGGGTTCCAGCAGTAGGCAAGGCCCAGATTAAAAACAGTTCTTCCCGCCGGGCGGTGGTGGCGCACGCCTTTAATCCCAGCACTCGGGAGGCAGAGGCAGGCGGATCTCTGTGAGTTCGAGGCCAGCCTGGTCTACAGAGCTAGTTCCAGGACAACAGGCTCCAAAACCACAGGGAAACCCTGTCTCGAAAAACCAAAAAAAAAAAAAAAAAAAAAAAAAACAGTTCTTCCCACTTCAACAAATCTGGATTAAAATATTCAGAACAGAAGAGCATCTTCCAACTTCAAAATAAGCAAAAAAAATCTCTCACAGGTGTGCCTTATCTTTGGGTTTAAGTTAACCTCAGATATAACCAGTCTGACAACCAAGAATAGCCATCATTCTGAAGAAATGGAATATCCCATATGTTCTTCAGGCCAGTCTCTAAACCGAGAGATGTTTTAACATGGTAATTTATGTCCTTTCCCACAAAGGTGAGTGCATCATACCAGTGACATACAAAGACTTCTAAAACTGTTAATCTTAGAAAGTTCTGTTTCAAGGAAAGCAATATGATACAGACTCCAGTACGTTAGTAAAGACAGCAGCTTTACTTGGTGAATCTGGAAGTGAGGTTGAAATTAAGTCAGCATCACATCAATTGACCATGTCACTAGAAAGTTTTGTTTTATTAAACAAACACACATTGTGGTTATTAGAAAAAAAGATTATGCTTTAAGAGCTACTTTATATTTATTCATTTAATTTGGGGAAAAAAGAGTAGGAGTACCACTGCTAGTCCCATCTTAAAAGATTTTGGAGATGGTTCAGTGAATTGTCCACAACTTCACAGATAATAAATGACGGAGCTGAAATTCAATTTTAGGCACTGCACCGATAGTCTGTGCTTGTAACCGTTTCATGTTAACTACCCTGATAAGGTTTAGAGGAGATTTGGCTCAAATAATGTCAAGCCTGAGGGGCCCTAAGCCATGAAAATCTCAAATTAAATAATCAAACCCCGCTGGTCCAAGCCTTAGTGCTCCCTAGTTTGAGAACAAGGAGCTTAGCTGTCCACAGGCACAACACAGATAAATGTCCCAGTTTGAGAAAAGAGACAGAGAATTGGCCTTTTCTGTCCTGTGGGAGATCCTTAGGTGACTGGAAGTTTACTCTTGGAAGAGATTGAGATGGTTGTGGAGGGACCCTTGTTAGCTATCATTAGCATCATGAGGGGGGGTTGTGGCAAACTCTTACTTCCTGCCATGTCTCTCCTTCTTCACCTGCACTCACCATTCTGCTGCCATCCACGGCTGATCTCCAGTGGACCAATCCAGAGGCTTTCGTCCTCTAAAACTGCTCCCAAAATAATTTTTTTTTTTTTTTGCCTTGGTGATTTCTCAGGCTTCAGGCATCGTGTTACAGTAGCGGAAAACCCATTGATGAAAATACTTACAGTGGATCTTTCACGTTTTATCATGTTTCAAAATAAAGATATTTTCCCCCTTTCAATTGGGCATTTTTTTTTCCATTTCTTGCCCAGTTGCCTTAACTAGAAGCTCAAGGAGAATTTTTAATAGAAATAATAATGGAATATTTATTTCAATTTTCAATCTTAGAGGAAGCATTGATCCTATGGACCTTGAGTGTGGCCACTCCGGTAGGTCACAGATGTGTTTTTCAGTTGAGGCAGTACTCTTTAGTGGATCACAGGTGACTCTGCTGGAGAATCAACCTCAGAAGCTTATTTCCACCATCCCCCTGCCCTCAACCTTTTGTATCCTCTCACCATAAGAGAATTCTCAGGTTGAGTCCTCTGAGGCATCATAATGAATTTGGAATGGGGTGATGGTGGTCCCCAGAAATCCCGGTATGAGATACATCCACTAGAGTCCATGGATAGGTCTGAAATTTTGACAGCGCCTCACCCTCTTGACAAGGAGTATCTCTTATGCTGAGGAAGAAGAGTTGAGGGAAGGTAGTGAGTAAGATGTTGTTAGCTTCCTCTTTTCACAGTCAGGATGATTTCTTTCTCTTGAACAAATATTTCTCCATTCGCCATTTTTTCTGAGAATTCAAGAGCTCTTGACTGTTTGTGATTGTCATTTCTACCACCTGGTTAGTGGCATCGTTAGGGACTGAGTCACCTGAGCTCACACCCCTTCTCTGAGTGTCCTGTCATTAGTATACTCCGAATTACTGGACAACTTTATTTCCCACTAGAATAAAATGTGCCATTCTAAACATGCTTCTCAAATCCCAGTGTAATTTGGCTTCTTCAATAACGGCCACCTTCTTGACTTGTTCTTTCTGTCAAGCTGCTCTTCTGATTTCACCTCACAGCTCATAGCCAGTTCTCCTCTTCCTTCACTATAAAACGAAGACTCCTGTTATATATATCCTGTGCTCATTTTCAGTTCACCACTCTGGCGTCATCTTGTAAAATGTGATAAAAACGTAACTGTGCCACTGGCTTCCTTTTATTTTAATTTTAACTAAATTTAATAGATTTAACTCTTTCCTATGCTTAGAAAAGATCTCAACAGAGTAGGCAGTCCAGAAATTGTTCTTGCTCCATCATCAACTGGTTGAGACATCACTGTGGGAAGCAGGGTCGAAAGCAACAACTCTGTCATTTCATGGGTATTTTATCACATATGTGTGGCATATGTTTGTCTTAGTAAAAACATTAGTCAAGATGGTCATGGTCTTCCTATAGGGAAGTTGGAGCTTCTAAATTACAGATCCACGTAGATATCTATCCTATAGATAGAAAATTCCTGTTTCAGATCTAGTGAGTTCAAAGTCCACAATCAGTTCAAAACTCAGCTTGTTCTCTGAAAGGCCAGAGAATCAGGAGCCTTTACTGCTGAGAGGACCGAATATTTTCCCTTAAAATGGAGTAAGAGCAAGTAAAATAAGAATAAAATAGATAAAGGAAACCCTTTCTAAAATTTTTGCTTAGAAGTCTAAAATTTAAACTTGAGGTTTTGGTCATGAATTTTGGTCATACAATAGATAGTAATAAAGTAAGTCTATTCATCACAAACTCTCTCTGTGCTAGCCTAACCCTGTGGCCATCTCATTACAGTGCCTATGTTGTTTCGAAAAATAACTCATTCTGCTGAAGATGAAAGATAACTAACTGCCTGCATGGGGAGCAAAGAGGGAAGCTTTTGTTGTATGTGGAGCAAGTCTAACGTTGGTTGAGTGGAGGAATAAAAGGTCTGGAAAGGAATGAACTTGTGGGTGTAATTTTAGAGATGGTATTGAGTTCTTTTTTGGGGGTCACCAAGTCACCTATGTTGGTCATTCACCAAGGGCTGCTTTACCATACCCCCAAAAGCCCCATTTATTCTCAGTACTTTTGCTTCACAACCTCCTTTTCTGTTACATCTGGTTCCTCCATACTGACAGAGAGTAATCAACAAAGGTAAACTTCTGTGGGTGCTGGCTAAGATGGAGAAAAATTCTCTATCAAGGATATAGGAAGAAAGAAACAAATTATAGAAAGTGGTGCTCTATGCACAATAGTGTGCACATAACATTTTATAGCGAAATCATGGGTGTCATTTTGGCCATCTATGAAACAGGCAAATTATATGTCATTCTGAATACTTTTATAACCAGGGAAGTTTCTAAGAAAATGATTAATATTCTGTGTGTTCCTCTTTCGTGCCTCTCTTTTCCTGAACTACTCGACATATGGTGTACAGCCCCCCTGATAGTTTTCACTAAATTACATAAAACCCCTCGCAGAAGGGTGTTGAGAGTTTGATATGAGGGAATGCATCAAGAGGGTAGGATTTCTCCATTATTTACTTTAGTCACACCATTTAGTGATGATGGGGCTCTCTTGGGTGATGAAAGATTCAGTGAAAATTGTGTATTCATGAGAGAGGGCTCATAAGCTAATAGGTTATTTACCTAATGTTCTTTATTCGTGCAGGTTTTTATCTATAACATTTCACTTTGATTTTCTCAACGTTCTCATGAAGCAAATGTTTTTAATTTTCATATTGCAAATGAACACAATGGCAGAGAGACTGACTTAGTCTTTTACTGAATGTTTAGGGTGAAAACACTCATACAGATAGCCAGTTTTCTATTAAGAGAAAATACTTGGTAATTCTATAAAACTTTGAAGAAGGACATAGTGACTCTACATCAGGAAGGGTGTATCATAGGCACATTTGGTCAGTGGTCAGTTAGTTTTTATTCTAATCTTAAAATAGCTCAGGCCTTGTATTATTTTCTCTATGTGTGATTAGGTCAGGACAGTGGCATATTTCCAATGAAAATAGATGAACATAATAATAAGTGTTTGTTGATAGTTACCACTTTCACAGAAACAGAACAAGGCAAGAAAATACTCAAAGATCAAGAGTATAATAAGTTCAAGAGCCCCAAACTTGAAATTTAATGCAAACTTAAGTTTGGAAATTAACTGTGGTTAATATTTTTTAGTCTGTTGTCTTCTACACTACCAAGTAAGTTATTTGGGAAAAATATATCTGCATTGGATAAATTATTAAATTAAAATAAAAACATAAATATACAATGCATATAGCTAGATGCAGAGAAAAACTTGACATGATCATTATTGAGCATTTCTCCCCAGAAATAAAGATTAAATTACATTTACGTTCATAATGTTTAAGTCTTGAGTTTTAGTCTGATTTTTCCTAAAAGATCGAAACCCTCATTTTTGAGATTGTTGCCTCTGACAACATTGCCCAGAGCACTTGCTGAAGATAAACATAATGGAATCAACACAGTAATGTGATATTTCCTGATGGAATACCAGGCTTGCCCCTTGTGGGAGACAATCCCATAATCAACTGGCAGGGCTGTGAGGGTCTTTCTTACATGCTAGATTGATGTGATAATCCATACCATGTTTTGACATATTTTGTGTATTACAACTTCTATGCTTTTGCTTCTATGGCAACTGATAACTTTGTCAACTGGTTTCAGAGTGCTGGGGAAAGAAATACATTGGCAGAATACTTCAGTTTTCATTTTTTCCATACGATAGGAAAAGCAAGATATTTAACCACGCTGGCTACAATGATGTGACCAGAGATTGTTTAATTATTTTTGACAAAGGGTTACATAACTAAGAAAAATTTTTCAAGCTTCTTACATTTACATAAAGACAAATCCAAATGCAAAAAAGTACCTTCCTTATTTTATTAAAGTACATTTTTAGACTTGGTGGTATGCACGTGAAACATTTATACTGTTCAAACTGCAACATGAGAAAGACGCACTGCTATTTACATGACAACAATTTTAGTCTACAGTCACTCTGTTTGGATGGTAAAAAATTAATTATATTTTAAAGCAATCTTGAGTCTCTTAATTTTTGTGAGAAAATTAGGTGTTGTATTTATTTACATAAAATATGCATGGCTAATAATTTTTGATTTTCTTAAGTGGCTTATAGCTTTTATTGTAACAGGTGAGTGGTTGGTTAGCTATGAAAGACCTATGATCATCTATATTCAGGCATGTCATATTTGTATGCAATGTAAAGTACTATCATTTACTTTTAAATCATTAGTAAAAGCATTATGTATATTTTATAATACATGAAAATTAACTTATACTCAAAATTTAAGCAAAGTTTTTTTTTCTTGGGAGATAATGTTACTCCATTTACTTGTCATTACCTATGCTGGTATTGTACCAGCATACTGATTAGTTGAGACAATGACCATATGGCCCTCAAAAATGAAAATATTTGCTCTCTGATCCATTACAGGAAAAGTTTACCAATGTTTGAAATATTTCTATCTATAAATCCCAGATGACTACTCAACTGTTCTGTGGGATAATGCTCTTGCACACTGTAACATTTTTTTCACTCATGTTAGTTTAATAAAACACTGATTGACCAGTAGCTAGGCAGCAAGTATAGGCAGGGCAACAAGACTAGGAGAATTCTGGGAAGAAGAAGAAAGGAAAAGACATAGTTGCAAACTATATGCAGAAGAAACAAGATGAGAATGCCTTACTGAGAGAAGGTACCAAGCCATGTGGCAAAACATAGATAAGAATTATGGATTAATTTACATTGTAAGAGCTAGTTAATAATAAGCCTGAGATAATAGGCCAAACAGTTATAATTGATATAAAGCCTCTGTGTGTTTATTTGGGACCGAATGGCTGCAAGACTGAGCACGACAGAAACTTCTATCTACAATACTATACTCATGCTCAAATACAACACATCATTAAATTATGTGTTGTGAAAGTGCTGTCTCTAAACACTTTGCTATATACAAACTATCATTTCATATTTTGAACATTTTTAAAAAAATTCTTAAGCACTGATATCCAAAGCTTATAGATATAAAAACATAAGACATTGTATATAAAATATTCAGAAAATTTTTCATCATAAATTGGGCATCTTTGTTTGCCTTTCTAACCCTTCACCACTACACCAAAACATCAATGCAGTTATTACTGGGATATTTATCAGATACATAGTTGATACAAATATTCATTTTGGTCTCTGGATTATTATTGAAAAATGACGGATGCTAGATTTAATTTAATTTTAATAATTTGTATCATTTTAACTGATAATCTAATTATGTCATTTGACTCTCAGGCGCCTAATTGACATCCGATCCCTGTGGTATGATAAGGAATATCTGATACATTATACGAGGATTTGTATTTTCCAGAGAAAGAGAGACTCATCTAGCAACAGTTTCCAGACTGTAGAGTTCTCTGGAGACAGTAGCCTGTGGGAGATGTGTAAAGGAGCAGCCAATGTGCTTAGACTTCATGACTTTTGCCATGTCGTTGCTGAAGAAGTTTGACTTCCATTTTCTAATGGTACAGGTCCTACTTGAGAGGCAGGTTTTAAAATGTTTTCACAGTTGTGAATTGTAATGTTTAATTATGGTAGGCATTTAGCACTAGTAGAACTACATTTCCCAGAATTCACTTCTCTGTCTTTTTCTTTGTTAACATTAGCCTCTAGGGCATTGAATTGAATGTGGTAGGCAAGAGTTCAGGGACCCTCTGAAGCCCCCTCCCCTTGAGCTGGACTCATCACCCAGCCCTAGGGTCCTGGAGACAATCAGTCCAATCAGACATAGCAGGGAATTAAACAGGTACTCATTTATGCAATTTATAAAGGAAAAACCCACGAATCACAGAAACAGAAGGGAAATTAACCAATCACATCAGCAGTCATATCTGCATCAGCCACGCTTCACTCGGACATCAGGCACTTTATGTCTTTTTACCCCATCTCTTATTCCAATCATCCTCTTGTAAATGAGTCAGATCTTCTTCTCCCAGCTCCTTGCTCTCCTTCAGCGCCATCTTGGCTTGGGCTTTGCAACGTCACCTTTTTCGAATTTCGCGCCTTTTTCTAACTGTCATGCTTTTGGTGTGGGTCTTATGCTTTTGGCGTCAACTGTGCCTTTTTCTGTCACTTTTTTTGACGCTAATCTGGCCACTCCAGCCCCCTATATTCTTATGCTTGATTCAGCCCACACAAAAGGAGCAGGAACTTTCAGCTCTGGAATTTGATAGATTTTTTTTCACTTCATTAAAGGACTGGGCTGTTTGTTTGGTTCCATACTCATTCAGTTCCTCTCTGTCCTCCTATGTTGAAGAATAATAGCATTTTTTGATTGCTTCCATCATCATCATCATCATAGTTAGAGACACACAGACATACATCCCAATATAACTTTTTAGATTTGTTTTGTTCTTGAAATTTTCTTTTTGGTCACATTTTTCCCTCTTCATGTTTTGCTTTCTTCCTTGGTGAAGCTCCAGCAGCTGCTAACCTAAACTAACTTCAGGCTGCTAGTAGTCTCCCCCAGTATCTCCAGAGCTTCTACCATAGAAAAAGGAGTGGTACACAAAGAGGTTCCATTCTTTGCTAGAATCGTGATAGACATACAAAGCTGACAGAAAGTAGCTATTAGCCATCCACGTTGGTTTATACACAAGAGCACTGCAATCCAAAGGAAACAGTATTAGCAGCAGTAACAAATATTTATTGAGTATTTACTCTCTAAATACTGTTAACCAGGGAAGCTTCCTAATCCTCATTCAAACCATGAGTTTGTGTGACTGCTCTTTCTCATGTTAAAGGAAGAAAATATTGACACAGAGAAAATGTGCACTTAGGCCACAAAGTCATCGTTTGATAAATGATAGAGATAGATTTCTGAATCAAAACAGTTTGACTCCATCCCATCCTTTATTAATCACACCTTATTTTTGATAGTACTTTTTGTAGAAAGGTAATAAGAACTGTTTTTTTTTTTTTCAGGTCTCTACTTCCCCAGACAATTGTTTAAACAATGCACAAATTTTTGCTGGGTTCCTATTAAATGGTTTATGGTTTAATTTTTCTCTTTGTTCGTTCGTTCATTCATTTCTTCTTTCTTTCCATCTCTTTTTACCGAATGGAGCAAGCATGTACCCACATTTGAGAATGAAAATTATGCTCTTTATGAGACTACATTTATATTTAATCTCTTGCTCTCTTTCTCTAGATGCATTTAATTTTATCATAAATAATATATTAAAGATTGTTTGATGAAAATGTGAGACTTTACACCAAACGTATTGGATAGCAAAAAATAATAAAAAATTGTGACTTCTAAAATATTTAATATAGAATTCCTATTCTCGAGTGTCATACCAACCATGACAAGAAAATTATGTCACACTTACTTTTGCAAGACATTTTTCTAATTCACAAATGAAACATGTATTAGAGCTGACCACACACTCTCCTGCATCAGTCACAGTAGTTGAACCCATGGACATATTTGTAATTAACACATGGTAGATGCAGAAGTAAATTATTAAGGTTTATTTTGGGGTTAAGCCCATTAAACCTGCCAGGGTCTAGAAAGATTTGCTATGGCAGGTAAAAACTGGCTAATGGGATCTGAGGGTTAGTAGAATAAATCGACTCATGTATGTTACAGCTTTATTTCTTTGTATGAACTGTTGGGAGCAGTGAGACCCCAGATCCTGAATTTCTTGTAATCCCCTGATCTGAGTGCCTACAGCTGCTCTGAGCACGAGACCTTCAGGAATTCTTGATGGCAGGAGAGTGGTTTTTGCTGGGTTTGGCTAGGGTGTGGCTATCTCTATATAATCTGCCCCTGAACACAATAAAGGGGGCATTCTTGGGGAATTCAAGGATGACCTGTGTCGCTGTCTCTCTGTCTGTGTGTGTTTGTGTATTTTAACCTCCAGCCCCATTGCCCGAAGCTCAGGAACTGGGTGCCAGCGCGCAGAGCGCAGACACGGGGGAGTGAGAAGTAGTGAGAAGAAGGAGGAGGTGGAGGAAGTAGCAGAAGGTTTGTAGCATAGAAAAGTAAAAAGGTGCTGTATGATGGGCATGGGGAATCTTCACATGGAGTTTACTTCTTTATGGCAAGAGTAAGCTGCTGAGCAAGAAAGTGCTTTTGCCTCAATTGCTGATGGTATGCTGTCCTAAAGAAAGAAGCAGGACACAAAAGAGAATGACTACCACACCCTGCCAAGACAAGGTGTTATTGTCCTTCACAAATCCTGCTTCTTAGAAAAGTCTGCCAAATATTCTAGGCCTCTAGGCCGAAGATGGATGAGCCAAAGTTACAGAAGAACTTTGGTGACTAGCTAAGTAGCCAGCTGTTTCTGTCATTTCTCACATTTTTTTTAGAAGTTATTTGCTTGCACTTCCCGCTTACTCAGTTAATATTATTTCCTTATCAAGTATCTGAGGGAGTAGAGGACTTGATAGTTATAGCTATGTTTTCCTTGCTTTACTGGACTCAGAAAAGGAACTCACTATACAGCTGTAAACTGTATAAAGTTGAGAGACATCGAAAGATAGTTTTGGATGGTAATGCAAGTTAGGATAGAAAGTAAATTAGGTACAAGACTTTGGACTCATTGAGATAGGATAGATAATGGAATATTTTCTTTAAATTTGTCAAATGCAAATGGGCTAGATATTATTGATGCCTTTATTGCTTGTATATATTATATATAGTTATTTTACTTATTGTATATAGTTTTTCTTATATTAGTTATAGCCTTATTTTTTATTTTAGACAAAAAGGGGAAATGTTGTGATATTTTGTTTGTAATCTAACAAATAAAGCTTGCCTGAAGATTGGAGTGAAGAACTAAGCCACTAGTTAGCCATACATGCCAGGCAGTGGTGGTGCACACCTTTAATCCCTGCACTCAGGAGACAGAGGCAGAGGGATCTCTGTGAGTTCAAGGCCACCCTGGGCTAAGTGAGACTGAATCTTACTAAAAGAGAACCAGAGCTCAAACGTCACATGCCTTTAACACCAGCACTAGGAAGGTGGAGACAGGAGTGATATGGCGGGGCAGAGAGAGGACTGTAAGGCAGGAGAAAACAGGAACTCAGATGCAGTCTGAGGATTCAGTCTGACATGTAGTCTGAGGATTTAGTCTGAGAGGAAGTTTGAGGTTTCACAGAGCAGCAGCAGTCCAAAGATCCTCCCTTTGGTTTGAGCATTGTTAGAGGTAAAAGGTCTTTCTGGTGACTGGCTGCACTACTTCTCTGATCTCTCATTTTTTACCCCCTAATAGCTGACTCTGGGTTTTTACTATTAATAACAATTAGAATTCGAGCTACAAGCAAATTAAAGTTGAGTCTTGTCGAGTAAAAGACTGATGTAGCCAGTGTACGAGTGTGCATCCCTCCCAGGGCATTAACTAAGGTGCTAGTCAAAGACAGACATTCAACACCGTGACAATATTCCTGCACAGAAAACAATAGCAAAAGGAGAGCTAAACAGGGCAGGTTTAGCGAGCAAGCTTCCTGCCCGTCTTTTCTCTTCCATTTAGTCCTCCCGTCAGCGGCAAGCAGCAGCACTAAGAATTTAGGACATGCCTCACATGCCAGCCGCATTCTTACCCACCATATTTCATAGCACATCATCCCTGGAATATGTTGTCCTCGCAGCACACGCAGAAATGGGATTTACTCATTTCCTATGTTAGGTGCAACACAAACAAGCTGGCATTTTCTTATAAATAACTAGATAAGATCCCAATGTCAGTGTAGATAACTGGTCAAAATCGTGTTAGGATTTCACATTCTGCTGAATCGTTTTTTGTGATGTGTGACATTTTCATCCCATAAAATATCACCATGCATTGTAGAATTGTAAATTCACATGCTTTGACATTCATTCTTTTCTTTCTTCTTTTTTAAATATTGAAAATAGGTTTTTTTTTCATACAATGTGTTCTAATTATGGTGCCCCTCTGGCAACTCCTTCAAGATCCTCCCTTCCAATCAATCCAAATTCACACCAATCCTTTCTTTCTCTCATTAGAATTCAAACAGGTATCTAAAATAATCGTAATAATAAAGAATCAGATAAAATTAAATCAGAATATGACAAACAAGCAAACAATCAAATAAAAGAAAAAGAGTCAAAGAAAAAGCACAAGAAACACGTATAGATGAAGAAGCACACTCATTTTCACACACAGAAAACCCATAAAAACACAAAACCTGAAATCACAATTTATACACAAAGGTTTAAAAAAAGCAAATAAAAATAAATTCAAATAAAGCATTATAAAACAAAGAACCTCCGTAAGTGTCATTGTGTCCGTTTTCTGTGGTCAATCTGTTGGCTGGGTGTGGGGTCTGTGCTTAAGAGTGCTAAGGATACCCAGCCAGATTCCACTGGAGAAAACTAATCTTTCATTTGTGAGTGGTTATCAATTGAAGGTAGTTTCTAGGTTAGGAAGGGGGCTTGAGTCCACTTCCCTTCTCAATGCGGGGGCCCCATCTGACTCAGATCTCAGTCTCTGTGAGTTCAAATGTGCATCAGGCCTGCTGGGTTTAGAGGGCCTTGTTTCCTTGGTGTCCTCCATGCCCGCTGGCTCTTATGATCTTTCTGCCTCCTCTTCTACAGGGTTCCCTGATTGCTAAAAGGAGGAATTGGATGCGGAAATCCCAACATTGACTGAATGGTCCAAGGTCTTTCACTCTCTCCAGATTGCCAGTTGTGGGTCTCTCTATTTGCTCCTATTTACTGAGGAAGGCGCTGATCTCTGAGCACAGCAGAATATCTAGCTATGATCCTTTAGTCGTTTTTTTTTTTTTTCCTACGTCCCTGGGCATTCTAGTCTCACTTTGTGGGCCTCTGAGCAGTGTCAGTGATGGGTCCCCTGTCTCATGAAGTGGACCTTAAACCCGTTCAGATATTGGTTGGTTGTTCCCACAAGCTTTGTGCCATTATTGTACTAGCGCATGTTGCGGGCACGCCAGCATTGTAGATCAATTGCACATTTGCATTTGTAGTGTGTGTGTGTGTGTGTGTGTGTGTGTGTGTGTGTGTAAACCTCAGGTGGAGAAGGGTCTTTAGTCTTTAGTTTTCTTCACGTGTTAATCTTTATGTTGTCATCTATAGTCCCCAGAATATCTGCCACAATAAGGGATTTGGGACTTGGAGTATGGCTTATCCTATTTCATTTCAGCTTATTGGAATCATTAAAAATAATAAAACAAAACAAAAATTATTCATAATACATCTATGACCATCAGAATATTGGTTTGTAGTAGATATCATATTTTATGGCTTGTAGTTTTTCCACAACCATATTTTGGGGAGTTTTTAAGAGTTTGGTCAAGTGTTCAATAAGGAAAATTCTTATACTGGGACACACTGAGCACTATAAACTGTGTGGGAATTGGAATTTTACTGGCATTGTAAAAAACAAATGATTTTGCAATCAGTATAACTACCAGTGTTGTTTTATATATTTATATTTTTAGAATTTACTGAATATAATCTTTCTCCCCAAATCCCTGTTTCATTTGGAAGATGGTATTACATGAAAAGTGAAGCTGGTAGATGTAAAAAGGACAGGGCACATCTATTTGTACCCCCAAAGTATAACCACAGAGTCCGCCATGAAAAATGACATAAGTTCATGTATCTGTTAAATATGAAGAATAAGAAAGGAGAAGATTTAGGTATCAAAGTAGCTCATCACTAGCTGAGTGGAGATTGAAGGTTTCTACTAAGTACTTTCCATATGTAGTATGGGCAGTGTGGCCTGCCTCAGGCTTCTCATTACTGATTGGGTCATATGACTACTTCCAGTCAGTACAATGGGAGCAGCAGGCACATAGCTCATTTTTCCGGTTAAGGCAAATAACGACTCTCTGGGTGAATGTGTTACATTCCTGACCTTCCTGCACTCCAGAGACAGAAGTGGGAGGATTGTGTCGAGTTCGTAACAATCTAAGACTCTATGGCAAATTCCAGCACATCTGGGGCTATGCAGTGAGACCTTGCTGGGAAGCAAGAATCAGGGCATTCTATGTGTAGTTTCCCAGTCTCTTCGTTGCCTTGTCTTTATCACCCAAAAAATCCACAAGCTTCTGAATGTAAAGCAGCAAGCTGGAAGCGTCTCTTGCAATTAGGATCCTTGAGTGAGAGTTTGGAGACAAATGGGTTCCCTCTCCTCACTAATCCACTACTCCTACTTAATGTGCCTTGGGTATGCATTAGATAGATTTTTCTCTTGACTAAAATCATGCAGAATTTGTGGTTGTTTATTGCTTTCATATGTTTTCTGAGTTTGAATTTGCAGCAGAACACTGGCAGTTAAGACTTATACTCTGTAATCCCTATCTCAACTGTATATCGTCTAGGGCTATAATCGGAGAACTTACATAACTGTCTAGTTACTGTAGCAGACCTCTAAAACTCATGTGAGAACAGGGAGCTCATCTGCTGTCATTATACCCATTCTTGTTGCATGCACTTGCTTGCCTCTAGGGTCCTGGGCTCTGATAAGTGTCTGTAGCAGGGGCATCTCAGTTCTTTTATTTATTGCTAGAGTCTAGCATAGCACTGGACCACACAGCAGATATTCAATAAGTGTTTATAAAAAATAAAAGTGTTCATTAACCAAACCAGCGGTGCCAGTTGACTAACCCAAGGTCTGCATGTCCCTTGAAAACTCAGGTGGATGAGGAATCAAGCCACAAGGAAATCCCTCTGACATCCCGAATCTTGGATTATGTCCCAAGTTCATCTTAGGGTCACACTGCCTTTCTATTATCAATCTTTATTTTCAGAACTTTGCAGTTTATGTAGGGAAAAAATCCATTCCATGTGTCAGAGTTTAAATTAAATCGTTTCAACCTTCAAAACACTGGCTTCTGGGCTTGGAGCATGAAGCATATTCTTATTTCAGTTCTAAGCACTTTAGGAGCTTGGTATATATAATAGGTTCATGATGTCCATCTCTCAGGCTTCTTTACCTCTAAATAAATCAAAGTAATGAAAAACCATTATTTACTGTGCTTTAATAAGGCTTATAGCCTTTAAACCAGGATGGACAGACAGGCCCCAATTTATTTCTGCTTTTCTTTGAGAAAACTCTGATCCTTAATCTTAATTAGCAAGTAGGAGTATGTTTCTTTTTTCTGTAATTCTAACAGAACTGAAACTGTCTGAGATTGCTGGTAGGTAACCTTTATGCTCAACCTTGTGCACTGTGATAAGCCTCCACTAAGTAGCTGTCCTCCCCAGGGCCGAGTTACTGAAAATAATGATAGCAGCACAAATGATGCTGATAATAAAATGCACTAATGCCTACACCAGAACAGAGAATGGACCAGATTCATTTAAGTCATTGCCTTCCTTAATACTTACTATGGCAGTTCAAAGACAGTCAGTTCTGAGGGCTGCCCCGGCATGAAAGATGTGACTACCTTGGAGCTCCCCAAAAGGTTATTGCATAGGTAAGTGAGGAAAGGAAATATCACACAAAAATATATAAATCTACATGCCAAGACTGCTGAATATACCCAGAAGACGCTCCAGGGTTAGCATGATTCTCCCAGTAGACACCAGGCATTGCCTCGATGCATGAAGGTGTCTGAATATTTATGACAAAAATAATACCTTTAATCAAAGTATTTTTTTGAGTTTTGGACTGATATTTTTATAACATGTGTAATACAAAGGCTAGATAGATGTTAAGACATTAATCACTATTCAAGATAAAAAAGCCCGACTATCTTAAAATATTAACGTTCAACTAAGTAACACCACAGAGAGCTTTTGATTGACAGCTAAGACTGTGTTTGTTGAAAGTACACGCTGAGAGGCAAGACACAGAGTACACAGAAAATTCTGAAAAGAAACTTTAGGTTCAGCCTTTGCTGCCCAATAATGAATTGTACCTTAAATCTTTTCATTGTATGCCCTTAAATCTTTTATTGTGCATTAAATCTTTTCATTATTAATTAGCTAATAAGCTAGTAGAGGGTTAATATTTTAATGGAAATATAGGTAGATAATTATTGTATCATGACCATGTCAGCTCTTATTTTAGGATGATCAAGAAAAACGATTGAATGAGCCTCTCCCGTGTGTATACCATGAAATTTACATACAATCCTATTACTGAGAAATTGCTTCTTTGAATTTTCATTATATGTATAAAATAACTAAATAACTAACTTTTTCAAGAAAAAAATGGGCTTCCTTCTGAGTATTAGTGACTCAAAAAATGATTCAGTTTTTTTGGTGATCAGTATTTACTGATATTTATGTCCTTTAGAAGATAAAGAAAACATCATATACGGTGTCATTACTAGGAAAGTGGCATGTGATCTGTGACTCTTCGATCAGAAAGGAAAATAAACACCCTACATGGCCTCATTGCTTGGACTTTAATTTGAGAGTGGACTCTTTCTCCCAGTGGAAATAATTTTCTAGCACTCAGTTTTCAAAGAGATAAAATTGCCTTTCATTTATCAAAAAGTTTCCCCAAAGACAGCTTGGTTTCCATAACTAGTGTAATAATTATTGGTCTGTGTAAGTTTCACACTATCAGAGTCAATGAGCTACATTTTCCAAGGATGACTAATTGCTTGATAAAGATGCTAGTGAAGTGTACTATCTCTCTTCTCTCTTTTCCTTTCCTTTCTCTCTTCCTTGATAAAGATGCTAGTGAAGTGTACTCTCTCTCTTTCTCTCTCTCCTCTCTTTTCCTTTCCTTTCTCTCTTCCTTGATAAAGATGCTAGTGAAGTGTACTCTCTCTCTTTCTCTCTCTCCTCTCTTTTCCTTTCCTTTCTCTCTTCCTTGATAAAGATGTTAGTGAACTCTCTCTTTCTCTCTCTCCTCTCTTTTCCTTTCCTTTCTCTCTTCCCCCTTTTCTTTCTCTCTCCCCATCCACACTTTGCCTCTTCCCTTCCTTGTAATTTGGTTTTTTGTTTAATCTCTGAAATTCTTGTTGAATGCATGCCATGTTTATTTATAACCACATATAAGCTCAGGGTCTTCCTAAAATCAGGCTTACTGTCTTCTATACCAAACCTACAATTAGAATGATAATTGTAATTCCAACAACAGGAAGAGTGGCAACAATAAGATATAATCGAATTATAGCAACCAATATGAGCCTATGCTTTATATGAATTATTGAACTACTATTCAAATCATTCCAAACATATATTGCTCCTTCTCTTCAAAATTCAATACACATGAAAGACACTGGTTTTGAATTCTGAAATAAAATGTAAGATAGACAGATACTTTTGGAGAAGTAGTTCTTAACTCTCATGCTGAAATGGAAAGTAGGTTTTTTTTTTAATAACATCTAAAAACATCCACTTAAAAGCTGTGTTCTGCTGGTCACATAGTCAGATGTTATGAACTTTGTTTTTATTTCCTGTCTATGATTTTGTCCTGCAGAGCATCTTGACTCTTTCATTTGAAGATGTGGAAATTAGGATTCTCTGTGCTTTCATGGTCCTGGAGAGTACTATGCAAGTCACTGGGAAGAAAAGTTCATAGTAATACCCAACAGTGAACCTTATATCACATGCAAAAAGTGAAACCTGTGCTCACTGATAGAGTAGCAGCATGAAGGTCATAGGAATGTCCAACCACTTTCTGATTAGACTAAAGACTTGTTCACATAAAAGAAATCCATGCCTGGTAGTGTCCATCTGATCAAAAGCCCTCATGGCTCAGGACATTGTTCTCCCTAGTTTCCATCCTATTGCTGTTGTTTCACTAATGTTGGTGTCAAATTGCTCTTTAAATGTTCATGTTTACACCCATAGATTCCTGTTACTTTCAGTCTTGACTAGTAAAGTTCTTTCTGCAATGGAAAGTAGCTTACGAAGTGACTCAAAACTGTTCAAAGTGTTGAGAGTAAGTGATTGATGTCTCCTTGACCCTACAGGCAACATCTATGTCACCTTGTCTTCTCAAGGAACACTATGGAAAAGGATGTGAACAGAATTTTAGAACTGGAGGACTGGAAGGAATTCTGGGATGTGTTGTCTTCTAGACACGATAATACTCATGAACTCATTGCTGCAGGTTTTTTTCTGCACAAGATCAAGTAAACAAAATCAGAAGATGATACTTTAACAGGCAGCACCAATTTTCCTCAGTGAGGAAGAGGAGGGAAGAATTTGAACATGGAAAGGAACATGTCGCAGGGGAGTGGGAAAGGACAATTGGAGCACATAAGCTCAAGATCCACTGTATGCATTATGAAATTTTCAAAGAATAAATAAAAGATACTCTAAATAAAAGACAATAGAGGTTCTGATAAAAAAATTAAGACATGGTATGTCAAAGAACAGAGGAAGGTACTAGTACTTTGTTTTCCCAAAACTGTACATCACATTCTGTGTGCATAATAAATCAGCTCACAGAAGGGTAGGGGAGTTGGAGTCTTAATCTGTTTTTAAATAAATATTTATATGGTTAGAATGTGGTAGGTGATAAGGTTATAACATTAACCCAATTATTCCTGGGTACTCACTTTGTGCCACTTCTCAGGACTATAATAATCAGGTAAGTTTTCCTCAAACAGTTGCCATCAGTATACAATTTTCAGATATAGAACATATTTAATTTCTACTCTGTATGACAATAAATAAAATTATCCATGTGGGACATTACTAAAATATTTCCCATGTAGTAGTCATTCAAATTTGAGAGCCATATAAAAATAACTGTCATTATCTTTTTCTGAGATTTCCCTACTTCTTTTAGTAGCACCTGGAACGACAGTCCTTTGACTTTCTTTTCCTAAAACCAAGAAGACACACAGGACTAAATCACAGCATTCTAGCATAATTTTAAGATATAATCTTATGAGTAAATAATTTATCAATTCTAAATACCCACCTCTTTGCCTATTCTAATACAGGCTATTCAGTATATTTCTGTCATTGAGTCTCAGTTCACATGAGTTTATTTTGTCACATGTTAATGTTGCCTTATAACCTCAAGAATTTTTGACTTACACTATGTTTCAATTCACAGTGTAAGTTTCTGTGTTGTTTGAAAGTTGATTAGTTAATTTTTCTTCTTTTAACATTATTTCCTTTCTATGTGACTTAAAATTTTATTTTTTTAGTGTTTTGTACTTTTACAGTTCTAAAATTAGTTTTAAATTATAATATTTTAATTTCTTTTTGTTCTTGTTATTTTGGGGGACTTTTATTCAAATCCATGATGATTTCATTGACATTTTTCTTTTAGGACCTCATTTGAGCCCAGTGGCATTGTTTATTTTGTACTTTCTTGAGAGCAAATGTCCAACAAGAAACAACTTGCTGGGGAAAGGTTTGTGGGTATAGTCCATTGTGGTGAAAGCATGGCTATGTGCATGTTAGCTGCTTGATTATAGAAAATGTAATGAAAGCTAGTGTTCAGAATCTCTCCCTCCCTCCCTCTCTCCTCCCCCTCAATCCCTCCCTCTCCCCCTCATTTTATATCCAGAGCCCCATCCTATGGAATGATGCCACTCTAATTCAGGGTGAGTCTTTCTACTTCAGGTAAACCTCCCTGGAACACTGTCAGACATACCCGGAGATGTGTCTTTTAGGTGATTCTAAATATACTGAAGTTGCCAATCAAGATCAACCATGACACTGGAAAACAAAACAACTACATTTTGTTATTTGTTCTTAATTTGACTTTGTAGTGATTTGTAGTGATTTTTATAGTAGTAAAGAAAGGTTTATACACACATTTTACAGTTTGATGTCACATTTAAAAGCTCACACAACTACAGAAGGACTTAATATATATTTTATATGAGCATTCTTATTTCATAATTATATAGATAAATTCTAATAAATGTAGAGAGTGAGAGAATATATTGAAGAGAGATAGATGCATAGATAGGTAGAAAGCAGGTGGATAGACAGATGATAGAATGAAAGATAAATAGAATGATAGAGAGATAGAATGATAGATGATAGATAGGTAAATAGATGGATGATAGGTAGATGATAAATAGATGCTCAAAAGACCTTAATTGGCACTGTGACTTGTATATTCCTAGTGTTTATAGAGTTTTTAGGAAACAGACATAAAATAACTTGAACTTCTACTACTAACTACATAGAAAAGCACGTGGAATGTAGGCCAGAAACACTGAAGAGAGCTGTAGCTAAGAGTTCATGAATCTAGCAAGGACTGAGAGGAATCCTGTAAGTTATACTCTACAGCTTTCTTTTTTTTTCTTTTAGGATTGGTATAATTTTATTCACAATTTTAGAATCATAACAAAGGCTGAAAGTGGGGAAAAAAAGCTTCCAGAAGTTTCTAGCAATGAGACTCCTTTGCACCCTCGTAAGGCATAACATGGCACTTGAACTGACCCAGTGAATATCTACTCAACCCATATAACCCTTTCTTATTTGTATATTTTTTCTGAAATTATTTCTTTTACCATGAACCTGTAATTCTATTAGTGAGATATAATTTAGTTTATCTTATCCCTTCATTTAGCTTCATTTGTCTTTGTGTGGGACTCATGGTAGGAAAGTCTGACAGACAGTCGCTATGTTAGATAGCCTCTGGACTTCCTGTAACTTGAAAATTGGTCAAACACGAGTTCTTTAACACCATCAGTCATTGGTGAAAGATGGCATTTGAGTAATGCCTCTCAGAACCCTGCAGGGAGGACTTACAACTTGTACCTTGGTACCCTGATACACACACACACACACACACACACACACACACACACACAGAGAGAGAGAGAGAGAGAGAGAGAGAGAGAGAGAGAGAGAGAGAGAGGGGAGGGGGTGAGAAACAGACAGAGAGACACATAGAGACACAGAGACAGAAAGACTCAGAGAGTCTAACTCTTTTCTTCCTTTATTTTTTAATTGCTCTCCTCCTATTTTCCTCCACTCATCTCTACCTCCGTCCCACTGTCCTTCCTTCCCTTGCTCTCCTTGTTTCCTTCCTTCTCTTCTTAATACTTTTTCTGATAGACAAGTTTAAAATATGACGGTGTTGTCATGTTTATTTTCTCTGTCATGCTCTCTGTCACAATTACTTAGGACTATTGGGCTATAAAGTCTAGCTCAGTCATTTCCTAGTTTGTCTAAATATCCCCTTTGCTCTGCGACGTTGGGGGAGCATTCTTGCTTTCTTCTCCCTTCTTGACATCCACATGCTTTGAGAGGTGGCCTAGGAGAGAGAGTTGAGGAGTTGTTTCTATGAGACCCTGGGGCTTTAAGACTCCTTTCTTGTCATACCACCTCAGTATATTGCCATGTTAATGGATTAAATTAAGAGTAAAATCTAAACAGACTTTTGCCAAATCAACAGAGAGAAATAGAATTACTCAGTGAGTACTAGTTATTCGCTTTCTCTTTATTGCAGTGGGGAAACGTGATTTTTCCCTTCAGCTATTTGCATATATATATATATATATATATATATATATATATATATGTGAGATGCCAAGAAGTAGAGAAAGTTAAAAGTGATTTTTGGATGGCTGCAGATTTCAGTTCTGTAGCATCATTTCCTAGCCTTGTGGGACCACGCTGACTGCCCTGAAAGAGCTTCCAGAAGCATCGTGTCTCCCAGGCTTCTCTTTCAAACTCCTGGAATGAAGTCAGATAATTGCTTTCAGTTTTTATTGTTTAGGTCCATTTTTAGGCCCTATGCAAGATGTCAGTTGGAAACCAAAGAACCTTGTCCTATTGTGACTGCGTACCTTTGGGGTTACTTCTGCCTCTCCTGCAGATTCCAGGAAGATTAATCATTGTGCTTTCCCACTGTGTTTGTATTTTGGAAAGAAGTGAGAGTCATAGCATGGTAGTCAGCTTGATTTCTCTAAAACAAGAGTCGACCCTGTGGAAATGTGGTTTTGCTTTATATTTGTTGATATATTAATCACTATTTAACTATATTTATTTTTGAAGGAATAGTATTAAAATCAATTTATAAAATCTTGGAGCTTAAATTAGCCTAAGTAAAGAGCAATGATATTTGTTTTTGAGACAGGTTACCCTTATTTAATTCAAGCCGGCCTCAGATATACCATCATACTTTTTACCTAAATGAAGTTATTACATACTTGTTCTCATAGCTGATACGTTTCATTTTAATAAACTAAGCTTTTGAGAAAAAAGAGAAAATTACATGATTTTAGAATCAAGTCATCAGTCTGAAATAATACTTATAAACAAAACTGGTACTGGTTCATCAGTCTTGACTAATTCATACCATATAACCATGTATTTAATTAAAAATTAAAATTAACTATTATTTGTTAGAAGGAATCAATTCTTTGACTACAAACAAAACCACGTATTACAATTGTTAACCTGATTGCATATGTGATCCAACATATGTACAAAGAAAACCTACAGTATTCTGCCAAACTTAAAAGACTATAAAACTGTGTAATTGTATCCAGAACTTATAAAACACCTTTTGAATATTTTATATGACTTTCTTAATTTACCCCCAATATAATTCTAAAATATGTGAATTACTATTGTTAGCTCAGTTTTATAGTCAAAGTGTCTGAGATTTTTGAAAAGTTCATTAACATGTTCAAGGTCATCCATTTACACAGTGAAGAATTAATCACTAACGTGGAAGCCAATGTATTGTAAGAGTTGACGATCAGAACCTTGGTGGTGAATAGCTTCTTAATATTCCCATTCCCACATGATAGGTGAATGCACATCCATGTCTAATAATTCTATGTAAAGAAAAACGTCAGCCGCAATTCAATTCAAGTGTTCTGATATGAAAGGATTTTAAGACTTTTATTTTATTTTCTCTCAAGACAGGTATTCACATTAGGATTCAGGAAGAATCATAAGGATGTTTCAGGTCAATGGTTGACTGAGGAGAATTGCAGAAGGGCTTGTGTTGGGACTGGTTCTGATTAGAAGCCCATTGTGAAGAACCTAAACTCAGACAGGTGCTTAAGATTAAGCTGTTTTTTTTGGTTTTTTTTGTTTTGTTTTGTTTTGTTTTTTTTGGTTTGTTTTGTTTTAAACGTTCATTTTACCCAGTGGAACCTTCTAGAGACTGTCCTGAATAAACTGTTGCATTGCTAACAATTTTCCCTGGCAGTTTTACAGGATATTGCCAAAATTTTGCCATTTGGTGCATGGCCAGAAATTTCCCAGTTTTCTCTGATCTAAAAACATTTTGTTAGATCTTCTTGTGAGTCATCATCTTTCCCAGTCATCAGATAGCTGAGTCAGTTAAAATGAAGTTAATTGCTATTTTTTTCTTTGCTAATTAAATCATTGGATATGGAGGAGTTTATAGATTCTGAGCGAGGCGAGAGTTCAGGTGCCATGGCCCAGATGCTGTAGTGCTTGCCTGGAGAGAAAATAAATATGATTCTAGTTCCTAAAATATCATTTCCAAATTATGTAGATGCCAACCCTTGCTAATGCAATCTCCTGCATTTCCTAGAGATTCACTTAAAGTGCCCACAGAGGAACTTGAGACTGAGCAGCACAGAGAAATCACCCCGAGAGAGTGGCTGCTCCCTTCACAAGTGTTTACAACCTCTTTAAAATTAGCCAACGTTTCAACTCCTAAGGCATGCAGTTGTGGCAGTTGAACAATTCTGTAGCCAAAATATATAAATTTAACATACTTCAGTGTTCTATAGCTTTTTGACTTTCCTCCTAAAGTCCTCCCAGGTAGCTTTCTATATTTTGTTAGTTAGACAGGTAGATCATGGATCAGAAATGGCTACAGATTCACTGTGCACCTTCTTCAAAACAAAATACAATGCTGAGAAGCTAATTGTCACTTTAGCAACTTTAATGGTGGGAAGCATTTCTTATAACAATGCATGCGAAGTAAGTTTTGCAGGACTTTTATTTTTTTCAGTTACCCTAATAATAATCTTAGAAGGTAGAAATCATCTTGCTAGGGCAGTTTTCATAATTTACAAAAGGTCACATGGCTTCAAGGGGGATAGATTCAACCCTCTCTTTGCATGTTGAAAGGCCATCTTGGGGGCTGAGAAGATGGTTCTGAGAAAGTGCTGGGTAAGCATTAGGGAGGAAAGCCCATAAATTTCTGTAATCCCAGCATACCAAAAATGGGATGGGCCACAGAGCAAGAAGAATCATGCAGAAGTGCTTAGACTAGCTAGCCAGAAGCAAAGAGCACAGTGAGAGGAAGAAACAAGAGAGATCCCGCTTGAAGGATGTAGAAGGAGAGAACAAACTCCCACAAAAGCTCTACGACCTCCACGTATGTGCTAAGGAGTGCCTGTGCCCTCGACCTAAAATAAGTAAATTTTTTAAAATGACGGCAAGATTGAAAACAGAGAAGTTAAGGAAGATGGGCAGAGTGGAAAAAAGAGAGGGTTTGCTTTTGTAAGTGTTGATGATTAGGACTCGGTTGATGAAATTGTTGTTCAGAAAAAGCAGCTGTCTGTGTGTATAATTGTGAAGTTAAAAAGCGCTTTCTAAATAAGAGATGCAGTCTGTTAATTCACAGAGCAGTTGTGGAGGTAGATCTGGCAACATTATGGGTAATGGGAGACACTTTAGAGGTAATAAAGGTAATCTTGGTCATGATGCAATCTTTGGATGAAGAAGAGGCTATGATGGTCTAGACGTCAGAAGCCTAGGTAGTTATTGAGGTGGTGACGGTGGATATAATGGTTTGGACGTGGTGGTGGCAGCTATGACAGTGATCCTGGTTACAGTAGGAGAGGAGACTATGGTGGTGGTGCACTAGGATCTGGAAACCACGGTGGTGAATAGGATGATAGAGGAGGAGGCTATGGTGGTGACAATGAAGGAGGAATTTTTGGTAGAAATAGCTATGGTCATGGTGGGAACTATAATGTCTTTGGAGATTATAAAGGACCACAGTAATCAGATTATGGACCCATGATGGGGGCAGTTTTGGTGGAAGAAGACCAGGCAGGCTTTAAAAACAGCAGGAAAGGGCTGTAGTTCTCAGAAGGATACAACGAGGCCTTGCCAGGAAAGCTACAAGTTACCCAGAGACAGTCATTCGAAAAACATCAGAGAAACAGTAAAAATCAGTTGGAAGAAACAATAACCCATAGTGAAATATGTCACTGCAGCTTAAACAGAAAACCCTTCTTCTCAGGAATGTCATGCTCAACAGTTTGCAAAAAGCAGTTATTGATTAATGCAGTATAGCGCCTACTAGATGTACAGTCTTTTTTCTGTTGTACCTCTTTTTCTTTTCATTTCATCAGCTATATTGCCTTGTAAAATGTGGTGATGGTACCAGGAATAAAAAAAAATTAAGCATCTTTTTTTAACTTTTCAAAAACAAAACTAAATACACTGTAGAAAATTTTGCCATTTATTCTGAGTATAACTGTCTCAATAGATACAAGAATATCAATAGATTGTATTTATTCTTAACAAGAACTGACAAGGACTTTGGGCAATGTGTATGAACAGCTAGGTGATCGACCTGATTGAAGCAAAAAGGGCATAGAGCAGAACTCATTATTACAACTATTTTCATCACTACATGCTATTCCTAAATTGCAAAATAAGAGCCATATGCATTTGTGATATTCTTATAATATGTCATTATGGATGCAGTATGTTGATTGCATATATGTATACAGTGTGAACTGGCTACTTCTACCAAGTAACATTACCTCACATTCCTGCGGTTTTTATTGTTGTTATTGTATTTGTTTATTTGCGTGTATTTTGTGGATGAAACATTCAAAGTCTACTCTCAGCCATCTTCAAGTATTGTTGCTAACTGCAGTCACCCTGTGGTAGAACAGATCATTTCAATTTATTCCTCGTGGGAGGTTTCCAGCAAGAAAATTATGCCTGTCCTGGCAGCAGTGAGAAGTAAGCACAGCTGGAGCAAGAACACGTCTGAATTATTTGCTAAGACGTGGTGGCCGTTGTAAGAACACCACGGTGCATTCGATGAATCCAGAAGAATCTGCTTCCAACAGTTCTATTCCCAGGAGTTTGTTGTAATTCTGATCATCATTCAAAATTTTCCTAGCACCGATTGAGTAAAAAATAAAGTCTTTAAAAACAAGTACGCTTGGCTGTTGCTGTATCCTGCCCCAACAGATAGACTTTTCTGTCTTCAGAACCAATGCACACATTGAACGTTAGTCTTCACGGTGTTGAGTTAAAAATCGTGTATGTTCATTATTTTCCCAACACGTTCTTCCACACAGATATTTTTTTAAAGAATGTAAATGTCTACCTGATAGACATTACTGGAGTAAGATTTAGGGAGTTGTTTGGCCCATGATAATCTCCATGGTAAGGAGAGGATGAAGATTATCATGGATCAGGGGTAGTCTATTCACAAAGCAGAAACATTAAAATCATGATTTCAAAGACTAACAAGATCACATTGCTTCATGGTCAAACTCCTTTAGTGCTTCTCACCTGGAATGAAGCTCAAGCCCAGAACACTGAGGAGGCTTATGCGATATGGTGGATCCTGGCTTCAATTGTCAGTGTGCTTGACTTTGGTCAAACAATCAATGCCACCGTCACATATGAAGTTTCCTTACCTGATTACTCTCTCCTTGCTAGTTTTCCCAACTTTATTTCTTAATGAATTCGATGCAATTGATCACCCAGTGTCCTTCCCTAGTTTGCCTCCTCATCCTCTGTGCTTTTGCTTTGGGTCTTAAACTGATATGTTCTATTAATAGTTGTTCTTTTTGTTGCCTGAAAATAGATAATCAACTTTTTTATTTGCTGACTAAATCTCTTAAAATAAAAAATTTCAAACTCTAGGAAAGAGAGATTACATCAACCTTAAGTTATTCTTAACTTAGGGCAGTATCTAGTATTTAAAATTATTAATTTGACTCTTCACTACACAAACATTAAATAAATAAACCTTTCCAAGGTGACATGTAGGTTGACCTCATCCTCACCTGCAACTTGTTCTGCTGTCTCAACCTCATAGTTGAGGCCTAAGGGGAAAAGGAATGATTAACATCTTACTTTAAGGTTGATCTTTTGTTTTGTTTTTTGGCCAAATTTGAATCAAGCTTTAGTTAAATACTGGCCAGGAGGAGGCAATCTAGTCAGGTCCACCCCTGGGTTCCCAGGAAATAAAAATGAGTCACATTTTGAAGAGACTTAAAAAGGTAAAACCCAGAACTCATTGCATTTCTCATCAGATCCAATCAAAAGCAAGCATTCATTCTGTCGTATTTCCTGTTTACGTACTGCCCCCTACATTCGATCAATCACATCCAGTGTAAACAAACTTGTTTAGGGAGGTAAAAACATGTGGTTTGTTATTTCCCAAGAATACAGCTCCCAGCATTCCAAGAATGGCTGTCCTTGGACAGGTGGGGCTTACAGGTAAACTCTGGCTTTTACATTCCCCCTTAAGTTGGTTCAAAACACACCTACATATGCACTAGTATTCAAGAGTTCCTTGTGACACTAATGAAATTGTTGTTGGCCTTTTAGAGATGTGTGTTTTGGGTATGTGTGCATATATGCATTATGCGTATGTGTGTGTTCTTACATATATACAGACATACACATGTGTACACATGCATGACCATGTACATGTACATACATCCATGTGGAAGCCCAAAATTAATAGTGAGTATTTTTCTTCTTTTGCTTTCCATTTTATTTATGAGATCCATGGATGGGTATTTGCAGCTAGACTAGTTAGCCAGCTTTTCCCTAGAGATCCTTATCTCTGCCTCTCAAATACTGGAGTTACAGGTGGTTGGGTGGCTGGGTTTCTTTCTTTCTTTCTTTCTTTCTTTCTTTCATTCTTTTTCTTAAGACAACTCTGCTTGTCCTGGAACTCACTTTGTAGACCAGGCTGGCCTCAAATTTACAGGATCTGCCTGCTTCTGTGTCCCGAGTGCTGGGATTAAAGGCATGTGCCATCAAGGCCCAGCGTGGCTGGCCTTCTTTACTTGGGTTCTGGAATAAAAGATTTGTACTTATGCTCAAGTGGCAAGTGCTTTATCCCCTAAGCTATCTTCCCAGCCCTTGGATGTACATGTCACGATGCAATTCCTCTGAAAATTTTATTTCTGCATGAGGTCTTCTACCAGTCTTGCCATGCTTATTAGTCATCTTTGGGGCTCACAGATGTCAAAGTGAGGACATGACAACTCTAAGGTATGTGTGAGGGGAGAGTTTTTGTCATAGATATGATGGAGAGTGCAGTCAGGGGTATTAGGAAGAGTCCATAACAAACAAAGTATAATAATAAACATGACCAGCAGGTTGGACTGGGGCTTGGGGGAAGCGAGAAGGTGGGAGACTGAGAAAGGAGGACCATGATAGGAAGATAAGAGAGAAGGGGTCAAGGCTGAAAGGACAGAGTCATATAGAAATGAGAAGCTTGAGGAAGGGAAACTGAGGAGCTGGAGAAGTTTAGGATGGGGGTGGAAAGATGAGAAGCAAGATGCCTCTACTCATAGACTTTGTAACAGGTGTTTGTGATGCTGACAGAGCCAGAAGGCTGCATACACTTTGGAATGCTACTAGGCCCCACAGTTAACTATTTGTCCTGCATTTCTTTTGGACCTGGCAATAAGTGCATATGGACCCATTGATGAAGATGACACAATCAGCTGTGCCTTTTAATTTCGAAGCCCCACACCACTGTGTTAGAGTAGCAATTCTTACCCCTTTCTTGTTTGAGCCTTTCTGTCTTCTCTGAGAATCAGGTTCCGATGTTTTTCAGGAAAGAGATTAATTGTCCTTAAGCAAACAGAAACTGGGAAACATGCCTTAGCATCCCACTGACAAGGTAGAAAAGATGAACGATCTATCTGGATGCTCCATACAGTCCACGGTACCTTCCTCAGCACTCTCCACGTGACAGGATTATGGGTAAGGCATTAGTAGTGTAGAAACAGAAAGTCCTCATGGGAGTTCTCTTATGAACATGCCATTCAATTTTATGTTCTCGTGACTAGCAATGAACTGGGGATTTGACACCGTGGTGTCCCAACTGGATTGCTCATTTCTCGTAATAAAATGCTTACTTTGTTTTTATGCATGGTGCCACTGCAACATTTCCCACTCAGTAGGGGCTTTATAAATATTGACTGGTTGAAAATCGGAATTTCAAGTGTCATAACTTTGGGGTTATTGGCTTCTTAGAATTGCCTTTGTGAACTACAAATGCAGCTAAAATTGGATCTCTACCCAAAGCATTTCCATGGAGATGCTGGCCTATGCTACAGAGAAAATCCTTAAGATGGAAATTATCCCGTTTTATAGCTTCAAGTATTATTATTTAAGGGCAATAAATAGTGGTTAATAACGGAGAAGTCTTAAGTTTCAGGCATGTTTTTAGAGACTCAGCCTACTAATACAATTAAGTGTAGGTCAAGAAATGTTATTTGTTTTGGTCATAGACCCTGAATTTCCAAGAGAAACACACATATCATGGCCGTGGTAATGGCTTTGTGGTTCGACTCCTGCCTCCTTACATGTGGGAAGTGACTTTGAGATGAGCATAATAACTATTTTAGAGCTGGAGCCTCATTTTCAACATCACAGATATGTGTGACATCCTGGAACTGATTTCAAATACATAACAAAGATTATTTTTAAAGAGCCTTGATGAAATATCACTAGTTTTAAGGAAATTTATTGTGAGATCTTATTTTATATCATTAGAATATTAAATCTAACAGAAGAAATTGAAGGAGTAGATGGTACCAAACTCTGGCGGGCTATGTTTGCCATTCTGAGACAACCTACTTAATATTCAGTGTTGCTTGGAGACTCCCATAGGGAAGAAGTATATATCCCATTTCTTATGACTGACTTTCATAGTGATGGGAAGATGAAATTGAGAAGCATAGATTAGGATTATACTAGTTCTTTAGGCATAGGATATATGGATAAACAAATTTTTAAAAAGTTTTTTTTTGTCAAAAAAAATAAAAAGGCCTCCCTGCCCCGAGATTGTTTCCAGAAAAGTGTGCAGACTGCGTGGTAGGTAGCAAAGGATATGGAGCCATGAAGACACGAAAGGAGAGTTCTATTGCTCAAGGGTCAACAAAACCATTCTGAAAAAGGAATAAGAGGTGGGGAATCAGTTGGCAGAAACAAGGAGAAGGATCTGGAAGAAACTCTATAAGCATAAATCCTGACTACATTATCACAAAGTATCATGCAAATATCACATCATATCGTCACGTAGCATAGTGTAGCATAGCATATTGAAATAGAGACAGCAGAGTTCTCATTTGCGTTCTTAGTTTTATTGATAAAATAATTTAAAAATGGTCTCAGACAGAAGCTCAAAGACAATTTTCTTAGCACTTAGGAGGAAAACAACAGGAAAGGCAAGCTACTCGTCTTAGAAACTGCTGGTGAAGGGAGAGGGGTTAAAAGAAGAGAGAAAGTCATTCCTTTTGAATTGAATTCTTAAAAAGGCTGGTCTGCTTATCAGTGAAAGTCAGCAAGTCAGCATGGAGGTCAGAGTGAGGGGAGCTTCAAAGAGAACGAGACAGCACAGAGTGTCAGAGCAAGCAAGCCAGTTTCTGAAGCAAAAGAGATAGAAAGACAGAGAAAGAAGATGCATGCTCCTGAGTTAGAACTCGGAACAGGCGACAGAATTAGTAGTATTTCAGGAGAGAGACTCCATCAGCATCAAAGACAGGCTTAAAGGAAGGGTAAGCTCATTATCTCATTAAGGGACTAATTACGTCTTCTATCTCCTTCTCACATCCTCAGGTGAATCAGCTTTCCAATGCTGTGGTCCTCTGGCCAGATGATTGACAGGCCCGTCTGGATTGAAGAAGGAGACAATAGTATGTAATGAAATTTTTGGAGATTAGAATTTCATGTATCCAAGCAAAGCCCTCAGACTGCCAGTTATTCATATGATAATTTAAACCTTAGCGAGCAATTGGAGGCTTTCTCTTTCATGTTTACCCAGAGAAACGCTGGAGGGATGTCCCAAAGGGGACTATGAGGGATAAAAGCAGCCACAATTGTTTCCAAAGCTATTCTCTGTAACAGTATCATCATATATAGCATACGTAAGAAATACAGTCATAAATGAAACATGCAAACATCCAGAGACAGCAAAAAATCAGGTAAGCAGCACACACTGAAAGTTCAGTAGTATTCAGATACAGATGACAAGGGAAGAAGAATATTCTCCTCAGTGAACCATGCCTTACAGAAATTGAACTTTCATTAAGAATGTGACAATTAATTAGCAAAATTTGTCCTTTCCTGAATGATGGTTACTGATAAGTAAGTTTTATACCCTGTTAGGCACTCCTATAGGTATTTAACAATATTGCTAAGAACTGGAGGCAGAGACAGAAACTGGTTAAGTCAGTTTTTGGGAAAAGGAGCCAGGAAGCCAACAGTTCTAATTCTTGTCCTTGGTCACAAGCCAGAAATGTCCTTGGTTCTATCATGGACAGAGACCAAAACGCCAGAATGAGCTCTGATTTCCTGTAATCTCCCACTTTTAAATGAACACCCCCCTACACACACACCCCTGCCTAGAAGCTATGTTTGAGGGTGTGACTGAAACCCGAATCCAGACCCCAGTCTCTCGGGTGAAATTTTGGAATTAGATCTCAGGATTTTCATGGTAGAGATGAGTTGTGTCCTTTTCCCAAATTCATTTCTTAAATAGTTTTAAGTTCTTAACTGTTTTTCAAGATTTGGCTTTTCAGTTTTATTTGTGGAGTGACCAGGGTGTGTGGGTATGTGTTTGTGAGGGCAGGCATCTGTGACCGACAGAAGAGGGCACTAAATTCTCTGGAGGTGGGGTAATAAGCAGTTGTGAGTCACCTGGTGTGTGTGGTACCGGTTGCCAAACCTGAGCAAGAGCAACAAGCACTCTTAACCTCCTAGCCATGTGTCTAGCCCAGAGTCTCAGCTCTCTGGGGAGACGTTTAGGTAACTAGACCAAGATTCAGAGCCCTGGTGGCCAATGGAGACGGACCCTCCTAGCTACAAAGAAAAACATGACAGCTGACCCTCCTTAGACCTCTGTCTTTGGGTAGAGGCATGGCATTCGGATGTACTTCAAAAATTGAAACAGTACATAGCATTTTCTTTTGTATGGTTTTTTTTTTTCTTTCTAATTCCATCCGCCAATCACCTGTCCGGAAAGCACCTAATTGGATGCTGATTCAGCTGAGGACATGTTAAAACAAAGAGAGGAGTAAGCAGCCCCATAAGGCAATAGTTCTCCACCAGCGATCCCTGCCCCTTGGGATATTGAATGACCTTTTCACAGGGGTTGCCTAAGATCAGTTAGGAAGGAGTGATGAAGTAATGTTATGGTTGGGAGTCACCAAAACATGAAGAACCTTGTTAAAGGATGGCAGGAAGGTTGAGAGCCACTGCCTCATGGAGACAATGTTTCCACCCTTCTCAGAGACCTCCCCTCATGTAGCCTCGGTAGAGAAGCTGTGTGGCACAGATAAGCTGGCCTGTTTTTTTCTGAGTTCTTTCGAACTCAGAAACTTAACATTTCCTTTTCTTTCTTTCTATTGCCTTTTCTTTTGGATGCTGGCCTGACACCCAGGCTTGCTCTCTCTGACACTCGGAGCTCTCTCACGTTCTGTGAAGTGCTTGCTCCCCCTCTCCTCCATGCCGTTCCTTGCTGACTTCTATTGCTAGACAGACCTACGTTCCTGGACTCTTAACTTGAAATGTTTGCTTTCTCCCTTCCTACTCTCCATATCCCTTGGCAGCTGCTGAAATTTTTGCACCTGGCCTGGTCTATTTTTCTTTCAAACTCTAATAAAATCGTGCCCAAGCATCTTCCTAAGTCTATTTTAAAATTATTTTGTTAAGGAGACTATTAGCAGCAGAAAGGAACCCTGACTACCCAGTAAGAAAGATTATGGTCTCACAGACATGAGTATGAGGCCACTGTGGTGCAGGGAGATTAGTGCAAGAGAAATAATGTTTCATAAAATGTGTAGGAGTTTTGCAACAGTCTCAAGCAGGTATGGGTATAGGGCAGAAAGCAGAATGCACTTCAGGTAACAGGGCCCAGATCCACAATAAAAACAGGGAAAGTGTTTGTGATTGAGGAATCCCGCTTGCATTGGTGTAGCTTTCAGACCCATACCCAAAATGGCAGACACCCACGGATAGAGAATAGGCCGACTTCCACAGTATTTGACGTAATATTGGCTGCTGAAGATGAGACCCTAAATTACAGTTTTGAAAGCAGAACATTTAAGAATCCCAAAATAAAGTCATTCTACATCACATATTATATAGGCTTTTTGCTATATATGCTAATACACTTCCCTGATTCTGGTTTAGATAAGTTTATAGACAATATATTTAAATCTATAGTGAATATTTCTGACTATTTAACTGTAGGCTGATGTTCATATCTAATGAGGTTTATGTAAAATTACGTTAGGTCAGGTGTACAATTTTCTTTTAAAGATTTTGTGCAATAGAATACATGCTTTAGGAAATGAACAGGATGTTTCTGCACATAAGGAATGATGTGGTAAGACTTATAATCCAGTCGTGAATTGATATGACATGGTGAACTGATAAGGGTGTTTTATGACTGGTCATGCTCTTTATTTGGAAGACTGAAGCTGTTTTATCAAGGCTAGCTTGTAAGCTAGAAGACATAAAATACTAAAAGCACCAAAATGTCATTTCAGCATTGTTGTAGATGATAAAATTTCTTTTGAGCACAGAATAAAAAAGGCTGGGTTAGACAGCAAGAGACTAAAGAATTCTGCTACATGTCACTGACTGGAGCCTCTCCTCTCCTCGCCTCCCCTCACCACCTTTCTCTCCATCTTCCCATCCCACCTCTCCGGGCTCCCTGTCTTCCGACCTCTCTCACTCTGTTCCTTATCCGTCTCTTTCCTCCTCCTAAGCACTCTAATTCTTCTGCATACCCTCTTATTCCATCCTCACCCCTCCTTCCCTCCTCCTTTCTCTCCTCCTTCTCTCCATGCCCCCTTACTCCCCTCTACACCTTCATCTCTCCTCTCCTAGCTCCTCCTTTTTCTTCTCTCCATTGTTTTCCCTTTCCTTCCCTGGGTCCTTTCTTTGTCCTGTCCTCTTTTAGCTGAGGATTGAACCCAGAACTTTGCGCATACCAGGAAAGCCATCGATGGCGAAGCTATGGCCCCCAGGCAGCACTTTTATTTCTTTATGGGTAAAATGCATGTGTCCTATATGGGTTTGTGAAATCCTAAATAAACTACATTTAGCATTGTCCCTGATGCTGTGCTAGGGTGTGGATTTTAGGATCAATGTTTCTGAATGCCTCTTTCTGTAAAAAACAAAAAGAAAGAAAGAAAGAAAGATTTATTGCATGTGATATGGAAGTTCAAATTTTCTAATCTGTATATTAAAGAAGTAGAAAAGAGAACAGATAAGACAGATTAAAACAGTATGTACTTAACCCTATATATCAAGAACTAACAAAATATGAAATTAATAATGCAAAAATGGATGAACATATCTTTTAAAAATCTATGTACCTTTATACATGTGGAGTACATTTTCTATCTCTTTTCACGTTTGATCAACAGTATTTTAAGGGCCAAATATGGCAGCAGAAATGGCCAGTGTAAGGTGCAAGTCCCAAGCTAACTGATCTCCTAGCATCACGATTCAGTAGCATTACTACTCAGTATACAATCCTGTCCTTTAACCTGATGTCAGAATCATGATGCCCTTGGTTTACTTGCTCGGTGGGTGAATTTCTATGTGGACACCCAGTCCTTCCTCTCCCCCGGTGTTCTCACCCTATGTAACTTCAAAGTGCATGTGCTAGATAGATTCAGCTCCTGCATCTGGCCTCTAAACATAGATTTAAAGGACCTGTGCAACTAGATCAAACTCATTAAGATAATCTATCCAAACAATAGCCATGAAGTGATTTCCAACAAGAATGCAAGGCCTGAAATCTATAGCCCTAGGAAATAAATTCTTCCAACAGAGAACTTGGAAGAAGATCCTGAGTTCTAAAGAAGAACACAGGCTGATGATACTGATTTCAGATGTGTCAAACACTTAACAGAAAGTCAATGCATTAACACAAAACAGTATCACAGTTTGAAGTAATTTTGCTAAAATGTTTCTTGGAAAATATTGTTTTTGTTGGGAAACAATACTATATCTGGAAACACTTAAAGACAAATAAATGTTTACCACTGAAATAATAATGGTAAAACCAGTTTGAGTTTGCATTAATTTGAAGCCTGAGTTCTATACTTTAAAGGATTGAATGTATTATGGGTAGGAACAGTTATGGACAGCAGAAAGGGCCAAGAGACAGGGTCAGGCATGCCAAAACTGCAGAATCTGCACAGGGACCAAAGTGAAGGTCATCGTCCTCATCCAGGACTGAAGAATTTGCTACATTTTAAATTAGGGAACATTTAATTCCTTAAATGTTTAAATTTAAATTGAGGGAACATTTTATACAAATACCATGACTCTTTTAATACGTAAATATTCCCAGGCTACAAGGATGGAAGCGACTTGTCACAAGGGAGAGTGATGTGATAAACTGTCCTAATTCACATCCTTCTCGGGGACTTTCTGACTCCCCAAGGCCACATTCAAAACTGACCCAGGAAAGGTCATCTTCCTTCTCTTCTACTGCAATTCAGAGTGGGCACAAATTCTTGTCTCAGTTATCTCTAGCATGAGTCTGGAAGAACAGATGTGAGAAAACTCAATAAAGGGATGCCTAACAGCAAGTGAAATGGATATAATACAATTCACAACTGGTTCTGAGATGATTGCTTTGGCACCCGCCTCTTCCCTCTGTCTTCAGACTGTCTGGTTCTCTGAGACCATTTTTATTGAGAACCTTTCTCCTATCAGACAAGAATAGTCTTTACAGTTGTCAGGAATACAACCAGACAGAAGTAGAATCTCATATACTGAAGGACAAGCAGCTTTTTTTGCGAGGAAATAATGCCATTATGGATTTCAAATGAGAAAATAAATGATGTATTAATTACTAATTTTTTAAAACATGAAATTTTTTTCTATAGTATTTTACATATATGTATATATGGCAACATATTATTTTCAAAATACAAAAATACATTAGTAATTGGGGCTCAAGAAGCAAAGCAAACAAAACCTGAGAGAGCATTTAGAATATACCCACAATTTTTTTATGGGGGGGGGAGGGAAGAGGCAGGGTATTTATCTACAAAATGTCATTCATAGGTTGAAGCCCATTTATTGAGACACTATTTAGCACTCCAAGCTTTCCCTGTTCCAGGTGTGCTTATAAGAAAGAAAGGAAGGAAAGAAGAGGTGTGGGGATGGGGGGAGAGGAGGGGAGGTAAAGAACCACAGCCTTTTCAGTAAACGCCCCTACCATGTAGAGGGAAATGTCTGGGTCACCGAAAGCTTTGCTCCTAGGCTAATCTTGACACAGATTTTCTCAGAGATAGTGGATGGCATTTACTGGTCTCTATGTGCACCAGGTGCGTTCTGCAAGGGGCTCACCCCTGCCCTTTCCAAGAAACTTTACAAAGGCCGTTTCGGCCTAACTGAGACCACAATGGGGACTTTTGTCTTTATATAACAATGGAAATTTCTATATCTCCCCTCTTTACCTTACCATCCCAAGAAATGTCAGTATAGCTTGGGGTTTGATATTTTAGAGTCGGAGGTAGAAAAAGAGACTGAGTCAGATGGCTGCTCTCTGACTGATAAGCGTTTATTTTTTCCATTTTGTTTTGTTGATTTTTTTATCATGAACATCATCGCTATACAATCCTGCTATACTAGGATCCAGGGCTTACTCACAGTTACTTTCCTTCATGTTAAAAAAAATAAAAAAGAACTGTTTTAATTCTGAGGAAATGAAGTCCACATGATTCTCATTAGCACATAAATATTCTGATGTCCGTTTTACATGAACTCTTTGATGTTTAGGAGAAAACATGTGTCTTTATGATCTTTTCCTTAAAGTTTAGAAGGAATTTTTTTAATATAAACTCGGGGTGGGATGCATGACTTGGTATACCATTTTGAGATCGTGTTGTTTTATACATTTTTCAATTGTCTATTCATATTCATTTCTACTTAACTGACCATTATTTATCACCAAGTATTTTGAAGGTATTTTTACCAAACAGACAGGAAGACAGACGCAGACAATGCAGACAGACACTGACACACACACACACACACACACGTGTCCAAGAACAAGAACTCAAATATTTTCCCATCTCTAACAGAAAAAAAGGAACACAGAAAATAACTGGGTATTTCAACATTTAACTGGGTCAAAGAAAATCTCAGATCCAATTCTAGGTTTTAGTAGCACAAAAACTGAGCAAATTTGTAATTGAAGTAACCAAGTCACCTTTTAAGAGAACAAGGATATCAACAATTGATCAGAACAAAACTGTGGAAATTCTGTAATTTAAGTGCTTAATTAGTGTTCAGTTTAGTTACTGTGAAGAGACACCAGGACCAAGGAAGCCCTTATAGGAGAAAGGATTTAATTTGGGGCTCGTTGCCTAAGTTTTAGGAGGTTACAACCTGATTACCATGGCAGGAAGCAGCAGCCATGGGACCAGAGCAGTGGTTAAGTTTTTTATTTTGATTCACAGCCGTGTTTCCTAGTTCTTTCTGAAAAGTTCCACTAACTGGCACCAAGCAGGCAAACTCTTAAGCAAGGCTATTCTCATCTTTAAAAAAAAAAGAAAGAAAGAAAGAAAGAAAGAAAGAAAGAAAGAAAGAACAAAACAAAAGCAGACTAAGCAGAAATGAATGTGGTAAGAGAGCAGGAACAAGATGAATCCAGGCATTTATTAATGTATGTCTTGTGCTTCACAGATTATTCTTTTAAGTAAATAAATCGAAGGGTTTTGGCAGCGCAGTTTTTACTTTCTTTCTTGGTGTTATTTTTGAAACCTCAGTGTTTCAATCATTTTAATTATTACTCTGTCATAGTGATATGTGGTCAGTAATTTTTGATGTTAATGTTCTGTTAAGAGGCACCATGAACCACACACAGAGAAGACAGTGATGTTAGTGTATGAATGTTCTGTGTGTTCTACACGCTCTGTTGATGAATCCATCCTTAGGTTTGCCCTCTTTCTCTAGGCTTCTTATTACTGGAGGCATTACCATGTGGAAATGAGACTTAGCAATACCTCAGGGTAAATAGATTTTGAGTGATCATATGTAAGAAGAGTTCATAGTATTTCAATCAAAGCTAGAAATACCCAAGTTTATTGAGGAAGGATACAGAGAACTGAGAATGCCCAAGAGTTAGGCCTCTGGTGTCAAACATTTAGCCAAGCTGTAAATGCAGAGGAAAAGTCCTTGAAGGAAGAAGAAAAGCTGAACACACAGATGACAAGAAAGCTAAGCAGTCTCGTTGCTGCAGGTCAAACCACCCACTGTGTTCTCATAAGCAAAGTGTCTACTAGGAGAAGAACCTGAATTCTTTATTTCTACAAAGGCTAAGAAAGATAAGAAATTTTCACAAGGAAAATCTGAAGGTGACTAAGTTGACTTTTTTGATCTTTGAGGAGGTAAGACATGTTTTTTTTTTTAATTTTCTTTTTTTTTTATTGATTTTTATTGAGCTCTACATTTTTCTCTGCTCCTCTCCCTGCCTCTCCCTTCCCCTTCACCCCTCTCCCACGGACCCCAAGCTCCCAATTTACTCAGGAGATCTTGTCTTTTTCCACTTCCCATGTAGATTAGATCCATGTATGTCTCTCTTAGAATCTTCATTGTTGTCTAGTTTCTCTGCTATTGTGATTTGTAGGCTGTTTTTTTTTTTTTGCTTTATGTTTTAAAACCACTTATGAGTGAGTACATGTGATAATTGTCTTTCTGGGTCTGGGTTACCTCATTCAAAATGTTTTCTAGCTCCATCCATTTGTTAGCAAATTTTAATATGTCATGTTTTTCTGCTGTGTAATACTCCATTGTGTAAATGTACCACATTATCCTTATCCATTCTTTGGTGGAGGGGAATTTATATAATTTTCAGGTTCTGGCTATGACAGACAATGAGGTGAAGCAAGTCCTGGTGGGGTATCATCAGCAAACTATTCCAAAAGTTCTACCTGAGGTCAGTAGGTTGGATAACACAATAGGTTTCTAATGTGAATACAATATGATGGAAAAAATGAAGAAGCAGTTAACACCTGATTTTGAAGTTTCTGGGGTCAGTTTAACACCCTTGGCTGAGGCTATAGTAGCCGGCAATTTTATGCCAACTTTAGGTGATTTGTCATTCTGAAAATGTTCGTTCTCATAAAAAATATTCTCCACCTTCCCTGCTTGAATGCTCTAAATGGAACATCAGAGTCCAGATGATAGCACATCTGTTTGTAGATGATGGCTGAAAATCTCCATCTCACTGTAGAGACCTCCAGTTTAGCCAAGAGAATGGCTTTCAAAGTGTCAATGACCATTGGCAATGCATCTGCCCACCTAAGAGTTCGTAGGGAGATGTGCGATGAAATCATTGCTGTCTTCATGCCTGCTCACACAGCGTATGTTCTGCAGCCTGTGGGACCAGAAGGAATTTTGACTTCCAATCCGTATTCTTTAAATAAGCCACACAAGGCTACAGTGATTTGTCTGATACATTTAGACCAAATAAATCGAAGATCTGGAAGGAGTCAGCCACCATGCTTAGCAAAATTATTCTTGGCTCATGAAACGAGGGCAATACCGTACCACAAAGGCGGAGGGGATGTGGGAAGGTTATTTCTAAGCCTTGTGGATAAGATGGGAGGGCTTAAGACTGTTGTGTAGAAAGTGATTCAGGTGTTAGTCACACCTACAATTGGGAGTCGGGGCTGAGCAGGAGATTGAACTGCTGCAACCTCAAGCCAAAATAGAGAGGATAGAGGGTTACTTCTAGAAGAGGAAAGAAAGTGAGATCCTAAGATAGAATCTCTTCTTCCTGGAGATGGCTGTGGACACTCTTGAAGTGATAATGAAGCATCTACAATTATATCACCCCAGTTGATTTCAGAGGTGTGGCTCTGGTTATGATTGAAATTCGGATCTTGATAATATACTATCAAACACTATTACATGCTACAGAGAACTCTTTCAGAAGAAGGAAAAATAAATGGATTCAAATATAGCACTGTCTTCTTTTAAACAACAGATATCCCATCTTCCAGCAAACACAACAGGGATTAGTTGGCTGCTATGAGCATCACCGTGAGAGCCTCCACTAACAAGGTTATGATCCACTGAGATCTCAGCTGATTGTGAACACTTTTTAACCAATGAAGTATTAATGAAGTTATATCCATTGTGTTTACAACAATATGGCAGTCTGATGTTATTTCAGAAATACTTAATTATACAGTGTAGTATAAATGGAACATATGTACCCAGAAACAACAGCAACAAAACTCTGTTGCTCATTTTACTGTGACATTCTCTTTATTGTGGTAATAAACCACCAGACTCACAATAACTCCAGGGCATACTCAGTAAGGAGGTTGGGATAATTAAGGTGGACTTCAAAGAGGAGAAAAGGTTTTATGGGTATTCACATTCACAGACAGAAATGTTATAAGCTGAATTACACACAGATGCCATAAAGTCACTTCATTACTTATATGATACACTGAAACTTTCAAGTTAAATGTCGGTATTATTCCATAATTATTATTTATCATTATTACCACCATTATTATTTTTATATTGACCTTCATTCTCATTCTCTCTATGTTTCTCTGTCTCTTTGTGTCTCTGTCTCTGTCTCTCTTTGTCTGTGTGTGTGTGTGCATGTGTGTGTGTGCATTCAGGACATGACATGGATGTGAACATCAAATTTAATCTTTTCCTCCTACCATGGGACAGGATCTCTGTTTTCTACTCTACACGCTATGCTGCTCAGCTCTTAAGCTTCTGGAAAGACTTCTGAATCTGCCTCTTATTTTCTGGTAGGAAGTCTGAGATTATAAAGAATTATGCTATCCATCTGACTTTTATGTGTATTTTAGAGAGTCAAACCCAAGTCCTTACATTTGTGTAGCAAACTCTTCAGACAGTTATCTGTCTTCGCGGCACTAAGAGTTTTTTTTTTTTATTTTACTTTAATTTCTGGCCTGAAAACCCATCCAAGCACATCTCATTTTAAAAGCTGTCATCACCTCCTATTCCTTATTCCTGTAGCTCCCTGTTTCCTTCTACTCACAACCACCTTCTTAGAAACACAACTTAACCTAAAGATTCTCAGATATTAATGCCTTTGAGCCCTTTGAGAATGTTGTTAAATGTATTCAGTTCTGTATGTTGGGACCCAAGATGTTCTGTATTTCTCTCAGGTTCCCAGTCAACTCTTTCTACCCTAGAAATTAAGAGAGATACTGATGTTTTTTTTCCCTCATGGCCATACTTTTCACTTATCCATTGCTATTACTGTCATGGGTTCTGAAGTTGAATCTCTACCTTTCTAATGCTGCTCTCAAAAGTTACCAATGGCTTTTTGAATGATAAAAACAATGGACACTGTGCACCCAACTGCCATACTGCTCCCTCTGTGGTACATCCCTCATACTTGGGCAAATGCACTCAACAGCATCTATGGTCCAATTGCTCCATGTCCTTTTTCCTGTCTAGTCATTTCCCACCTTGTTTTCGATCCTTTGCTTGCCTGCTCCTCTGAATTCCTCGTGCGAGTCTTCCATCTAGTTAGTTCTCTTTCACTCTATAGTGAAAGTTTTCTCTTTCGCAAACAAGTGAGATGCAATAGCTTGTTTGATTTCAGTTTTTCCTAGAAATCTCCTTATTATGTTCCTTTCAAAAAACCCAAGGGCAGGTGCTTAGCGAGTAACTGATGAAATAATGGTCCGAGGAAAAGGAAGAAAATGTTAACCTTAACTACATTAGAAGAGCCAAGGCAACAGTAAAATAGGCATCAGTGGGATTTTTCACCCTAAGGCTGGCCTTAAACAAATAATAACAACAAACATATAAGGGACAATGATTACAGGGTTGGGGAGACAGCCCAGTGGGTAAACGCTTGATATGGAACCATGAGGATCTGATTTTAGATTCCCTAGACTCCACATAAAAACAGGCATGGTGGCTGCTAATAACAGCCTTTCTGTGCTAAGCTGAGAAACTGGGACAGGGAAATTCCTGGAAGCCTGCAGGCCAGCCAACCTAGCATGAGCAGTAGTGAACAAGAGACCCGGTCACAAATAAGGTGGGACGTGAAAATCAGAAATCTAAGGGTTTTATTTTTCTGGCTTCACTTTGTACCATGGATAGATTTTTCAGTTTTTTCAAACAATTTAATTCTATTCAACAGATAATATGTTTTTCTTTTTCAGGCACTGTAGAGAAATAAAAATAAGTAAAATAACCATTCTTGACCATGAATTGAAGGTCTGCCTGGGTTATGTAATGCATGCAAGGCCAAACTGAGTAGCCCAATAGTACCTTTCCTCAAATTAATAATGATGATAACAATAATAATAATAGTGGAACTATTATTAGGCAAATAATTATTATTATTAAGTACAGAATGCTTCTCTACTATACCTAAGGCCCTGGGTTCAAACCCTTGAACTATACCTAAGGCCCTGGGTTCAAACCCTTGAACCTCTAACTAGCAAAGAAATAAAATGATATCTGATATCTTTTTGTTTTGTTTTTTCAACACAGGGTTTCTCTGTGTAGCTTTGGATCCTGTCCTGGAACTAGCTCTTGTAGACCAGGCTGACCTCAAACTCACAGAGATCTGCCTGCTTCTGCCTCCTGAGTGCTGGGGTCAAAGGCGTATGCCACCACTACCTGATTGAAGCAATATCTTAAAATAATATAAAGGACTGTACTGTTTAATCCAGTTAAGAGAGGCAAATTGTATATAAATTGAGGTGACAGGGGAGTGAATCTAAAAAGGCAGAAAGGTGGGGAGGGGCTGGAAGAGTAGAGGGAGAGGATTTCATCATCAGAATAAGTTATGTGAGAAAAGATATATTTTCAATGGAAGAAAAATGGGAAAATGATTTTTAAAAAGGATTTCCTCAGAAAAGGGGCTCAAAAATACCTAATGTTTAATGCAATCTCGAGGGTTATTTTACACATCCGAACTGAACAAAATGACAGTTCTCCTAAACCTTAGACTATTTAGAGTCACAGTGTGTGTATGACTGAGAAAGGTTGTACACTGTATCACCAGTTAGCTATGGACATTTAACAAAACACTTCAAAATCATGTGTCGTAAGATAAGCACCTCATCCGTTCTCCTCAGATGATGTATGTTATCTAGGAAATTCTGTTACTCCCAGCCAAGCACAGTTGACCTCAGCTGAGATGACTCACAGAGTTATAACTGTCCACAAGTCAGCTGGAAATGAACTGGTCTAGGGTGGTCTCAGATGGAAAACTTGGCCTTTGTGGTCTCTAAGCTCTCGTTAGTCTGTCCTGGGAAGAGAGATGCAGAAGAAAATCTACCTTTCTAGTAATCAGGATTGACGTTAGTGAGAGCTTGAATGGATGTGGTCATGAAGGGAGCAGGGTGAAGGTAAAACAGAATTCCTTTCTTACAGATAAGACTGTAACTTGCAAGTCCATACAAGGCGCATAATGCATAGGGATGTTCTGGATTTCTTATAGGCTCTTTCCTCTTCCCTTTACGCCAAACTCAGATATTCAAATAACTCATATTTTTCCAGATCCCACAAAAAAATCAAAAGATTGTCAATTGCCACATGACAACAGAACCTGAAAATTGTCAGAACAAACATAAAACCATCAAGTACAGATGTAGGATGAAGAGCTAACACTTTGATCTTCCATTCTAATGGGTCAAAGCTTTTCTATTGCCTCCCAGAATGAAATTTTTGCAAATATTGAGGCTTTGGTTCATCTGGCCATTTTATAGTGATTCCATCCTTTTGTAGATTGTGACATTAAGTTTTATAGCATATATAAATAAAACAAGATGAAGTTGCAAACATTATTTTCAACTTTATTTGAAACAAATAATGTTGTGACTGTTATGAAGACATTTCCATAGAAACCACACAACTTTTATTGAAGTAGAAATTGAAAGACAAAATTCTAGTATCTAATTATTTTATCCTGAAATAATTAAAAGCAAAAGCTATGAATGTCAAATTGCTACAGACATGTTGGCATTACACAGTGTACAAAATGAAATCACTAAACATTTATACTGTTTTATTATAAATAATTGAAAACAATATCTCATTTCTCAAACCCAGATAGAAAAACAGTAAATACCATGCTTTTCTCTCATTATATCACTGTATTTTTGTAGTATAGATTGAGAAACAGTACACCTAATCCGAGGCTGGTTTGAAAACATCTGTGGGAAGAACAACAACAATAACACAACCACAACCATGAAAAGAGTCCTTTTCCTTCATCTAAATGAAAGCAAGGATTTTAGATGGAGAGGCTTAGGAGAGTTCTGAGGGAGTCACCAATGTCAGAAAACCTGTAAGTCCTGAATATATCACTTGTAAGGCAAAACGGTATTGCGTACAAACATATAAATATAAGAGGGACTTGATGGTAAACATTGAAAAAAACCTTTCTTAAAACCATGAGTAGCTTCATTCTCCCAGGCGCAGGAAAGCCAGTGAGGCAGAGTGAGTGCAACGGTCAAGCTTGATATTTTGAAATTTGTTTTCCACAGAAAACCTTTCTTCTCCAAGGAAGCAGAACTGATGTACAATGTTGTTTTCTCATTTCATAGTAAATCATGCACATTGCATTTTTTTCTGATGTAACCTTGACCATTTATAGATGAAGAGCATTGCTTGATAGAACCGGGCAGTAACATCAAGTTCTCGCAAATGCTTGTGTCCAAATCTCCACTAGATTATGCCATGGGGACATCTGAACGAAGGCACTTACAGCAGCTGATATCAGAAGTTTCCTAATACATGATTGCAATTTTTTATATCTCTCACATATAAGGAATTAGGCTAATTTTCTCTACTAATATTATTTTGCAAGAGAGAAAATGCTTGAGGAAATAGAGGCTGAAGGAGAAAACATAATATGAAGAGTTATAGATTTGATCAGGTAATAGAGGAAACGTCTTTGAGCATTCATGTTTGTGATCGTCAGCTGGACAATACTGTATATTCCAGATTAAACAGGGATTGAGTTTAGCATGGGCGGGGCTAGCAGGCTATGTACAATGACATTTAAAATGCTTCCATTCTATTTAGACATCAAAGTTTAACTTTATAAAGAACCAGAGCAGTATACCTTTTGTAAATAAACTGCAGCTAATTGACAAAAATTAAATTAGCACACAATATCTGGATGAAGAAATGAAGACCTACAAACATTTTAAAAATAATGATGCCACAGATATGCAAATATATGTCAGAAAATCTGTACAATGGGCTGTTCCAACTCAGATACTCCACACACTGCTCCCCTATACACAGTTAATGAGACCACTAGCTGCATGCGTGTTGTTTTAAGAACAGGCTCTAGACATATTTGTATCTCTGTAAATCAATTTCCAATGTAAATGAATACTTTAGCATGAGAGTAATTTTTTACCGGCTGTATCCCTTCTTGATTATATTTTGACTCTTCTGAAAATGGCATCCCCCAAAACTCAGGAGTTCTTGAGCATCTTTCTACCTCGTACTGTAAACTTCCATGTGCTGTATTGTATCATGACTTTCAAAGATGGAATTTACCGTTGAACAGAGGAAAACCGAAACCAGGTAGTGAATATAACACTAGAAATGGGCTTCCAAAGCCAACTAACTTTTAACCAGTTCAGAGGACAAGGCTGTTCTTACGTCACATTTGTGCTGTGACGTCAGTGTTACGTGTTAGCAAGATGTCCTATAATGATACCACAGTCACCACGGCAATCTGTCTTCAACAGATTCTGGAAGGCCTGTTCCCATTTTTTTTTTTTTAAAAAATGTATGTTCTTTGCTATTTATTCTTCATTTGGTTTTACATGAAACAAGCCGCATTTATCATCAGCGTGCTATAGGGTTCAAAATAAAATCCAGAAGCACTTTGAAGTGTGGCAAATCGAGCAGCTTCCTCCCTTTCCAAAGCATGACAGTGAGTGGTTTTCTCTGGATACAGTTCACTAGAACACAGTGACCCACGTGGACACTTTTGAAACCAGAAGGCTCCATAGTCAAGAACCTTGGCACCATCACATAACCTCTTGCTGATGGAAGGGAGACAATGCTGTTCGTTTCTGAAGCCTCAAAAAGGCTTCTCATCCGAGAGCACCCCCAGATTTCTTTGCAGATTTCCCATACGGGCACAGCGCTTTCAAAAATCCAAGGGCCGGATCATCATGGTTGTGGAACGTAAGGAGTAACTGGGCCCTTTGAAGTAGTGCCACTTTATCCCGTTCAGTTTTCCATGGTTCTGTCCCGCAGTGTAGAACATTCCATTCAGATTGGAGGGGCCACAGGCATCAAACCACCAACCTGGAAAATGAACCAATGGGAGGGAAAGTGAGAAGAAATAGAAGCAGGTCAGGCTTAGCATTTGAGAGTAACTGTCATGATTGATGAGAGATTGCTTGGTCTGATTATTTGCAATCAGGAAGCTGTGAAACAGTACCCTCCTGGCACACGTGTCCCAAATGACACTTGGAATATGTGGAAGTAATGAGAATGACGGAAACTCATGTGAATCAACTTTCAGGGTGACCGCGTTGGGACTCAACTTCCCACCGTAATTAGGAGGAGCTTCTACGCTTGGATCTTAAAATAAAGTCAGGCCTAGATATAAATTCAGAATTGCACCTTACTTCTGTAACTGAGAACAGAACAGTTATCCTCATATTAGTGACGTCAGATGCTTAGACAACTGTCACTTAAAAAATAAGGAAAATATTCTCCATTAATTTCATGATTTAGTCAGGATTTGATCCTAAAATTAATTGCATATTCTAGGGACTATGAAGCTCAAATTGTATCTAGCATGTCTATAATTTATAGCTACGGGGACCTTTCCCCAATAGTGGCCACATGGCTCATTTTTAGCAATATTTCATCTATGATTGTTCAAATTGTTTTCAAATGTAGCAGAAGGAAAACAAGCTGAAAATGACGTGGTGGCCCAGTGTTAGAAAAATTGAACATGCTAGTTCTTTTTCTTGATGAACTAAAGCTTTAGACTTTTCCTTTAAATCATAGTTCTTTTCTCCTGAAGTAACACAATTGAGGCCTTTAGGGAGAGATTTATGCCAGAGACATTCTAGAATATTTTTATTTGGATACACTTGACCTCTATTTGATTGCAGAGCTGTACCTAAGGGACTAATTGCTAACGAAAAAGAAAGTTGTCCAGCTGCTGTCTGACAGTAACATGAGCATTGTCTTGCAGAGACGTTAGAAAAAGTTAGATGAAGTAACATTAGTTCCCCCTGCTTTCAACTTTGGAAGGTGAGTGCAGCTGGGGTCTGTTTATAAAGTCACACCAGGGGCATAACAAGCTGCATTCATCATCAATCCACCTGAGGAGTGGTAGGGTCTGTCTGATGGATTCTGAGAGGTCCGGAATCCATGATGAAGGGACCCAGCATGAACGTTAACGCGGTCAGAATACGGGGGACAAGAAAGCTCTTGTTTGGCCCAAAAGGCGGAATTGTATGATTCTCTCTTTCCTTTCTTATAATGAATTCCCCAACATTTGGTCAGTATTTCTAGTAAAAGCTCTTTATTTATATTGTAGAAGATATTTTAGTTTTAAGGAGTTGATCTTCCCAGAAAATTTTCTTTCAGGGACCAAGCTAAACTCTAATATGAATTCCACTTCGCTGCTTCTGGGCTTTAACTTTCCTCCTTCCTGTGCAATCCCTGGGACTCTTCTGTCACCTCACTCAACCATGCCATCTTGCCATTGTCCCTCCTTGTCTCTGGAGGAAGCAAAGTGAAGAGCCACAGAATCAAGCCTTGAATTGCATTCTGGGACTGATACTAAAATGTAAACTTCATCTGGCTTATACAAAGAAACAACAGTTGTGGGAAAAAGTATGGAAATAGACCACAGCCTGGCTGCTAAGGGAGATGCTAGAGACTGGAGTTATAGGGTTGGCTGAGCTCAGGAAAGAGATAGGACACAGGTGTCCTGTGTTAAAAATGAGGTAAATCTGTCCTGTGTTCTTTATCTAATTAGTGAAACAAGTGGCCATGGTAGAGATGGCATTTTGAAGACAATCCAAGAATACTATCCCTGCGGAGACACTGTCCACAAGAGAAATAGTAACCCAAACCTCAGAAGATTCCAGAATGAAATACCCAGGCTTTTGGTCATTGTACTAAGGGCAAATACTTAGTATGTCACCCAGTTGAGCTTCCTAAGCAAATGGCAGGGAGAGGTTACAGGCTTCTCAACTACTGGCTATAACAGACTAGTTCTCTTAATGGAGTTATATAGTTCACTAAAAAGATGTTTTAACGGATGCCTTGCACAAAATATTTGGTCTTATTGTGTTCATGCTCCCCATATTCAGATATTGTTATGCAATAGTCAAAATAACAGCCATCTTCCTTTCCCTCACAGAAACTACATGCAAACTGAGAAGCAAGAACAGAATGTAAAAAGGTCATTATCAGTCCTAATCAGGAACACTATAAAGAAAATAAAATGCTAAGAAGGGGAAAACAACCTTTCCTAGTTTTGGAAGAAACCGATATTTTATGAAGTCTGAAGAAAAAGAAGCGGGCAACCAGACGAAAATGAATGGGGACACCTACAGCTGCTGCAGATGCCAACAAGGAGATGGAGATGCCCAGTGCAAGTGTTTAGAGACGGACAGAAACTAACTGTGCCTGGCACACAGGAAGCAAAGAGACTTTTTGGAAATGAAGGTTGGGAATGGTCCATTTAAATTTAGCCAGCCTGCTTGTCTATCACCAAGTGAAGGAGCACGATATTCTTTATCAATGGGAACTTGTGTTTAACCGAAGGAAAGAGCTCTGCCAGCTTAAATGTTTAGTCAGTCAAATGTGGCGAGCTTGTATTCTGTATTGTCTGCCAAAGCCATCTTGACCATTCGAAGGAGCCTGGTGAGCAGGAAAATCGGGTCTAGAATCAATGCCACACACACTAATCCACGGACAAACACAGGATAGGTGGTCAACCCAAGCAACATTTCCACTTCAGGCCATTTGTATTGATACAAAGTGTCCTAAGTTAGGAGATAGCTATTAAAACTTTGTGGGAAACCGCCACACTGCTTTCCAAAGTGGTTGCACAAGTTTGCATTCCCACCAGCAATGGATGAGTGTACCCCTTTCTCCACAACCTCTCCAACAAAGGCTATCATTGGTGTTTTTGATTTTCGCCATTCTGACAGGTGTAAGATGGTATCTTAAAGTTGTCTTGATTTGCATTTCCCTGATCGCTAAGGAAGTTGAGCATGACCTTAAGTGTCTTTTGGCCATTTGAAGTTCTTCTGTTGAGAATTCTCTGTTCAGCTCAATGCCCCATTTTATAATTGGGTCGGTTAGCCTTTCTACTGGGAACTCACCAAGACCAGCTGGCCTGGGTCTGGAAAAGCCTGGGATAAAACCGGACTCTCTGAACATAACGGATAATGAGGACTACTGAGAACTCAAGAACAATGGCACTGGGTTTCTGATCCTACTGCAAGTACTGGCTTTGTGGGAGCCTAGGCAGTTTGGATGCTCAACTTACTAGACCTGGATGGAGGTGGGGGGTTCCTTGGACTTCCCACAGGACAGGGAACCCTGATTGCTTTTCGGGCTGGGGGGGGGGGGGCTTAATTAGGGGAGGGGGAGGGAAACGGGAGGCGGTGGCTGGGAAGAGACAGAAATCTTCAATAAATAAATAAATTAAAAAAAAAACTTTGTGGGATGGAAATGGTTTGCATATAAAGAGGCTAGAGACTCTAAGTGGTTAAGAAGCTTCAAAAAATTATTCATTTACCACTTACACTGGGTTGAGGAACATGACTTCCTGGCCGGAAAGTCATTCTACATAGTGTGTGTCTGAGAAGACAGGAGTGGTCTCCCAGCAGCTGGGACTGCTGAGTGCCAGTGGGGAGGAGTTCGGGGAAACAAGTAGAGGTAAGCACACAGAGTGAGTTTCTATGGGTGGGAAACTTTCTGTGAATCGTGGGGAACCAAGAGAGCGGCGAGCTGTTCGAGAGAAAACCTTGATTGACACGGACTTCATCAGTTAACAATGGCGGGATCCTAAGCAGCAGCAATAGTATTTGATATTTACTGCTAGCTAACGTGTGCCACTGACTGTATGAAGATACTTAGTCCTTTGTTTTGTTCTCCAAACAGCCTTACACAGTATGACAAAATCCATACCAAAGACATCAATGCTCAAAGAGTTTAAAGAACTCTTCTGAGGTGGCATTCATAACGCATGAACTATATTGGAGCACAGAAGATGACCCACTGAGTCTGGCAGCCTGCACATTTCTATCTAGGTGCTTAGTACCACTTAGACACACAGTGGTGGGGTTAGAGTGGTAACCAAAAGAGCGAGATGCTCCACTGTGCCCTGTGGTGCAGGAATGAAGAGCAAGTTATAGGTGCCAAGGTTTTGTCTTATTTTTTTCAAGTAAGTCTATGAGAAAAATATGAACTGGCATTTGAATGAGTACAGTTCACTGTGATATTGTTGATAGTCTTAATGCAATACAGGATATAAGTTTGAAGTATTGTTAGCTTTAAGGATCAGTGGGCCACAGGCAGAATGATCAATTAGAGAGCAATTGATTGTTGGGAACTGTGAACCCCCAGATCCTGAATTTCTTGTAAACAACTTGTTTCCCTCTGCTCTGAGACAGGTTGCAGCTGCTCTGAGCACGAGACACTCAGGAGTTCCTGATGGCAGGAGAGTGGTTTCTGGTGCGTTTGGCTGGGGCGTGGCTATCAGTTAAGGATCCCTATATAAGCCGCCCCTGGACACAATAAAGGGGGCATTCTTGGGGCATTCCTGTTTCAAGGATGACCCGTGTCTCTGTCTGTGAGTCTTTGTATGTTTCAATCACCAGCTCCTTGCCCGGCTCAAGAACTGTATGGTAGTGCAAAGGGCTCAGGCGGGTGCTACAATTGATGACCACTAAGAAGATGAGTTAACATGACAGAAAGCAGAACGTAAATATTTCTCATGAAAATTACTGCTTCTATATAAAATATTCTGAACTTCTATGTAGAGGAAGCTGATGCTTCTGTTGAGCAAGATTTTGATAGGTGCATTAAAATAACCTGAGCAACAGCGGCATTTCTTTTCGTCAAACATTTCTAGTAGTTTCCTTTTCCCTTTTTATCTTTTTTACAAACATTTTCTCAGCATAGCCAGACTTTTACTTGTCTATATCCCCATAGTGTAAAGCGCAGTAAATGAAAGGTAGACAAACCACTAGCAGATACAGGTTAGCTTGCTGAAATTAGCAGCTGGTGTGTAATGCACTGTTTGCTAGTATGAAGTTCTGCAGGAAGGCCTGCTGGGACAGAGCAGCGTTTGCACCCATAAGACGTGAGACACCTGCACTGTAACAATTAGGACTGGTAAGAAATCATTAATTCTGTCCTTTGTCCTGTGCATTTCTTGGAGTAACAATTAGGAAATGCATTATAAAGTGAACTGGGAGAATGAGGAAATGGCTCAGCCAGTAAAGCACCCAACAGAAACCAAAAGGACATGATTTCAGATGCCCTGAACCCACATAGAAAGCAGTACTTAATCGCAACACCAGTGGAGTGGAGACAGCCAGATCCCTGAAGCTCACTGGCAAGCTAGCCTATCTAGCCTAATCATGGCTTTCAGGTTCAGTGGGAGACTCTCTCAAAAGGGGAGGGGGGACGTGATCAGCAAAAGACATCGACATCGACCTCTGGCCTACACCCCCATTCCCACTCATCCTCCCTCCAACACACACTTGTTCATCCATGTCTACATGCACTAGCAGGTACGAGCAGCACACACAGTAACATACGCTGAGCGGCACACCGGGAAAGACATTTCAGGCTCAACAGACCCCAGTGAGGCAAGCAGAGGGCAGAAGAAAGCAGCTTCCATTTGTCATTGCGGGAACTGATAGAGTGTCTCAAATGTTTGAAGGCTGGCAGCTCCTCATGTAGGCTTTGCCAAGTATTTTTCATTATAACCTGTAACCTCATGTATATTTTAATAAGAAATCTGAGACGCATGTTTCTAATTCATTTACACTTAACTCATTAAAAGTTAGTTTTGCAATAACTATCTCAGGCTTCCCAGGACTTTTAAAATTATTTGAGCCTTTTATCTTTGAAGCAGAAAACTCACATTTTATCACTAATAAATGAAACTCTGCTCAGAACATAGGAATTGGATTTTAAACTTTCCACTCAGGAAGTTCAAATTTATTTGAAAGTCAGGAAACCAAACTCTCACAGTCCTCTGATCCTAAACAAAACGTCTCTCAGCACATCTTTTTTACGGTAAAACATACAGCGAAGTGGAAAGATATATCTGTGGATTTCTTCCACTCACGTTACTGTGCATAATCGAATCATCTGTATGCAGGAGCGTCTTCGCAGGAAGCAAGACTTTCCTCTTCAACAGTGAGGATGGGGTGAGACTGGGATTCAAGCACTCGGTACCATTGCTAGTACCAAGATCATAACATAGAAGTCACTGGCTGCCTTCAGTTGTCAACCTCTTCACCCTCTGCACGGCCAGCTTCAAGGGACAGTTGTGTGACTCTTGTGTATGTGAGGCAACAAGCTTTTTCTCTTCCTTCTCTTGTCTCTTACTCTATCCCCGCAGGCCAAGTGTATGTGTGCGTGTGTTGTTTCTTTCTTTGTCTCTTTGTTTCAAAGATGAAACGGTGTTTGCTCTGGCCCGCAATAGTGAATTTACTTAAATCTTGTATGTGTACTCTTATTGTCTTTCCCCTTCTATGGACTTCAGTTCACCTTTAAGCATGTTGAGTGAGGAAATGCTTGTGAAAATAGCCTTCCAACATTTAAATACAACCCCTTCATTCCCTTTGAATGCCTTTACTCCCAACAGAGGCAGTAGAAGCAACAGGGTGATGACCTTGGGGTTAAGTACGTGTGCACAGCTCAAACTTTTGACACTAGTTCTGTGAACACAGGCAAACGGCAAATGATCTAACTTTTCTGTATCTCAGATCTGGTGAAAGGAATGAGTTGGGTCCATATTTTCCCCAATTGAAAGGCTTTGGTAAGCCACGTATGAGTTAGGAAATACAGATCATTTAAGCTAATGCAAGAAGTCTGTGAAACAATCAAAGCTGGGTAAGTGTTGGCTGCATTGTGGAGTGCAATGCATATCAAGCTATTTATTTGGTAGTTTCTCACACGTGGTCAGCTACTAAACTGTGGCTGAAACATTTTGCCATCAGTATAATTATGATATGTGCAAAAGGCTAACAGATTATAATTCTAATTATTTCCTCCAAACTTGTGAATAATCCTCTTTGTTAATTTTGAAACAACAATATTGTGTACTATAAAAATAGAAATATGATTCTAAGCATTGAGTTTGGGAAGACCAACTTATTTGGAAGTCAGAAACCTAAAAATAAAACTTTAACAGTTCTGGAGGTCATTCTTCCTGGATTTTGTGATTCTTAGAGGTGGTAGCAATTCTTGATTACTTATCTTTTTATTCCTGCTTGTCTATGCAAACACTTCTATCTAATCACATGCTCTACATATAACTTTATGCAATAGGATCAAGCACACTATCATTTTATGCCTATTCACGGATCATTTGAGGCTCATCCGTGAGTTTGCGTGTCCTCTCACAGTTTCAGATAACATAGTCATTGAAACCGATGCTCCCTGAGCTCATGTCGTGTGCCACACCCTAATAGGATCAGGAGATACTGTGGGAAGTAGCACGCAGTTAGAATGAGGGGAACATGCCTTCTGTGGTCTGGTCAGGTATAGTTCATACTATTTAAAAAGTGAGTTGAAATAAGAGGAATTCAAGGTAGATTTTGTTCACTCGGCCCCGGATTATCCACGTGGATCTTCTAGTAACATTTAAACATACAATGTGAGGATGGCCTCTCATCTTGTAAAGCTTTGCCGGGTTCTTCCTGAATTACCAAAAAATGCCAACTTGACTACATTTTCCCAAGGGTTCTGTCCTTTCCACGTCATGCAGCACTTGAAGAAGCAGCTAGTGTTTTTTTGTTTGTCTTCGTCAAGAATAGAGCAAAAGCTGAAGTATCTATCAGCCCTGCTGCTAGCATCTGGTAAGTCCTAGAACAGACTAAAAAATTTATGTGTATGGCTTTATCCACTCTTTTAGGCTGGAATAGAAAAATATCCCTTGTTAGCTTTAGAAAGCTATGCCTGTCAGCTGACATGGTTTATGCGTGGGAAAAGAGGACAGAGTTTCTACCGCAATGGATTCTTTCTGATGAAGGTTAGGTCACAGTTTTACAGAATTTTTATAATATACTAAATATGGAAATCATATTGGAGTAAAACTTAAAAAAGGAAAGGGAAGTAAAATAAAACCATGCTGCTTGGTTTCTGTTGTTAGCAACTTCTAATAATTGTATTTTATTATGAACTTTCAGACAAAACTGTTTATATAATTATTTGATACTTAGAGTGATTGTAGAACTAAAGCTTAGTAATTGAGCCTTACACTGACTTTTAGAACTGTTTATTTGGAAGATTCTTGATTTAGTCCCAGGGACTATACTCCAGGTGAAGACAAATTTACTTTAAAAATGACAGTCTAATAGTAGGAGTTCTTTATCTTCGTAGTTTTTGACTCAGAATAATTTTTTTGCACAACTACTTTACGCACAATAAATACAGACAAACAAAAGCATACATAGAGTGGTGTTGCATTGGCTCTCTCTTAATGTTAAGAAGTAGTTATAACTGACCAGTTTTAATGAAACTGATGGATTGCTCTTTTTGCGTTTAAGAGTGCACAGAGAAGTTCCTCCTCTTCATCAGCGCCTTCCATTTACTCCAGACAGAGCTTCACAGTTCTGTCCTTTATACAGGAAGGAGTCGATAGCAAAACTGAGCACAGATAAAATCACACGACAAAAATATATATATAAATCCCTGTGGATAAATCATTCTATTTACTTCTTACTTGAGAAGTCACTTCTGTAGAAAACTCTGTGTCTAATATTGAAATATATGCACTGTTGCAATAAAAATTTGTAATAAAACATAAACTCATTCAGTATTTAAACGGGGTGGAAGAATTTCTGGTTTCCTGGTAACATGGGAATAGGTTTGCTTACTTGTGAGATGCTATAAAATGTTGTGCTGTCTGCGTCTGCGTCTGCGCATGCCAATGTACGGGATTGTCTCAGGCCATGGTGTGCTCCCATGTTGAGCGGCACATGCCAATGTACGGTATTATCTCAGCCCATGGTGTGCTCCCTTGTTGAGCGGACAATGTTGGGCATACCAATTTTCACCTATGTGTTGCATTTGTTTTTCCTTATTAACACTACAATGACAACATGGAAGGATAGAAACACAGAACCAAAAGAAAGGCTGATACTGTTCTTACCATACCCACACTCCAGGAAGGATCATAACTAAAATCTTTAAAATAAAAGCCTTTTCTTCATTTCTTGCAAGTGTCTTTGATGGGGAAGGCACTGCCCTTCCAGCATGTCACTCCAGTGACTGAATCCTGGATGCTCAGTCTGAAGTTTCTTCCTTGCTCCTTACAATTCTGCCATATTTTGTGTTTTGTAAATAAAGCTGTTACGTGCAAGCTTACCTCATTCCTTGTACATAATTTTTCTGATAACCTCTCTTTATTTATTTTTTACTGAGATGAGCTCTAATTTGCTCAGTTCATTTTTCTAGTAGCAGTTCACTTAACCCATACTTAGAAAATATATGATAAGTTGGTTGGAAGAACTAAGGATATTAGGAAAGAAGGAAAATGCTCACAATGCTCAATTTTGCATCTCTCTACAATACTGTCAGCTTTCAGTTAAGTTCATCTTCTGGTTTCCAGCATTTAACAGATGAAGGTGACAAGGACACCACAGTCTTTGACTCAAACCCTTCCATGTTCTTAAATAAAATGCTCCAGGACAGCTAGCGAGCATTGAATCTTACTTCAGCCTTGAAACTCTTGAGCAGAGGACAAACCCCACGAATTCTTACTTTCAAGCTGTGAAGACTCTTATTGCTTAAAAGATTCAAAATCAAGCAGGAGTGAGCTCAAGCACGATATACAACACAAAGGAAAGGAAAACTCATCAGACAACGGAGCGGTCTGATTTCTCAGGGATATGTGATGAGGAACAGACACAGCGGTGAGCAGCAGCTCCGTAGCACATACGTTCCAGGCCATGCTCCAGTGACTTGGACGGCTGTTGACATTCATGCCTATGATTTCCAGCTCTCAGCTCCCTAAATTCCACGGCTTAACTTTTCAGTGTGAATGGCTTTACAAGACCTGGCTTCTCTCAAAAGGATATTTGATAGGGTATTGGTGTTTATGACAAAAACACATTTACTTAGACTCTTCTAGCCCAAGCAATGAGTGGAGATTTTTCTCTTCCCAACGCATGTGTTGAATAGTGAGTGAGAAGCGAATCCAAGATAAATCATGGATGAAAGTTTCCGACAGAGTTATGTCATGTGAGGCAGAAGTAACAGCATAACCCTGAGTAGTGGTAGCTTCTCAACAACCAAGAAGTGAATTCCCTTCTTCGCACCTTGTTGGAGTAATTCTAACAGGAACATGAACACAGAGGGTGCTCTTCTAAGAACACAGTTGAAGGAACTCACTGTTAACCAATACAGTTCAAGGACTGTATTTATTTACTGCAAAAATATATCTTTCAAAATGCAAACAGAGAATATTTCAACACTGAAACATTGGCTGGAACATTCAAGTCTTTGTATGAAGCTGCCGATAATGTTGGTTATGGAAACAAGGGGCTGATGCGAGACACAGTCTGTGGCTATGACTTTAAAATAGTTCTGAGATATGTAGCTGATAATAATGAATAAATAATCACTAAAATCATTCTGGCAGCTGAGAACTGGAAATCACAGGCATAAATGTCAGTATCTTAGGTATAGATCTCGGTGTTACATTATAGGTAACCTTAATATGCTTAATGAGGTCGAATTATGATGTCAAGTGACACATTCAGAACTGAAGTATGATGTGAATGTGGATAGAAGCAGATCCATGTCATGTTGTCCTTGGTACTAGACTGACCCTAAGTTGAAATGATGTCACTGTAGGTGAAATATTTTTGTTTGTTTTTTTAGATAAGGTTTCTCTGTAGCTGTGGAGCCTGTCCTAGAACTAACTCTTGTAGACCAGGCTGGCCTCGAACTCACAGAGATGCACTGACTCTACCTCCTGATTGCTGGGATTAAAGGCCTGAGCCACCACCACCCAGCCAAGGTGACATGGTTTTAAGGCTATTATTTGATAATGATAGCAAGGCAAAAGGGCCTTCTCAAGGAAAACTTACTCTAAAACTTTTCATGCTTTTCTGTGTTCTGATAAGGTGTGACAGGAATACCAACTTAAAATTCATTTTACTGGGTTTAAAACTTGAGAGCAGAGCATTTCATGGATTAAAAAAAAAATGTGCATTTATCCACCACACCCTGTATTTTCCACTAGGTTCCCTGTGCATCACAGTAGAGGAAAAACAATGTCTCTGCTAACACGGAAAAGATTTTCTTGAGTAACACAAAAAGGATATCAGAATGGTTGATGGTAGAAATGCCTACTCTTATATTAAAAAAGAGAATTACAATTCTGAGAAAAAAGAGCCATTTCTATAAAGCCTTCACCATCTAGTATAGAGCTAACCTCTTTTCTGAGAAAACCCGCACTACTCATGATCTATATCCATGGGTTTTAGGTTAGTATTTCCTACACTTCTGCCAATCACTGCAACAACTTCTGGAGGACGTTTGTATGTTTACAGCATTTTAAAAGTTCATGGTTTTCTTTAAATCAATAATTATGTAAATACAAAGGCATTTTAACCTGTGAAGTTCATAGAATCCCTTTAGAGAAGAAATCAGTTCAACTTGCAATAATGGAAGAGAAACAGAAAATATAAGAAAAAAGAACATATCTGGATCTAGGAGGAGCCACTTTGCCTACCAGAGCCTCTGCGAATAAGAAAAAACCTCTGCTCTTTTTTGGGTAAAAAAGTGATTATTAAGTGTGATAAAAGTTGCAGTTATTTTAGAAGCAAATTGGAGTTTCTCTTTGAAACACTCAAAATGCTTAAAAAGACTTGGAATGGTACAAAAAAAACATTGACTTTCTTATATAGTGATACAGTGCTGTTTGATTGTGTTTGCCTAGCAACTAAAATCTTTTTCAAAACCCTGGTAAAGCTGGTCTGAATGTATAACTTTGTTTTAAGCACATCTCTCCATTTTTTTTTTTAAACTGATTCTATGTGAAAATTTATCACCAAGATTGACTGCGATAATTATAAAGCATTTGGAAAGAAGGAATATTCTATATACCACTAAGAGCAACCTAGATTAGTTTAAAGGCAGAGTACCTGGTGCTTCAAGCAATCAGAATTCACTCAGAATGATGCTTAGGCCATTGCCATCACAGATGAAGGGGGAGACAAGCTTTTAGGTATGCCAGCAATGGCTTGCAGGATAACAGATAAATCCCTGTGCAGAGCTCAGTGATCTCTAGGGACTTGCTCTTCAGTTTCCTGACCAGTAGTTCAAACCCCTTTCTCAGTCATAAGAAACCCCACACTTCAAACCAACAAAAGGCAGCTCAGAGCAAGGCCGCTGGGACTTACCTCCCGTGAGCATGAGGGCACATTTGCACATACAGTTGTCATTGTCGGCATCCTTCGTGCTGAAATCAGCGCCGTGGAGGATCAGGCTGCTCTGTTTGCCTGCTGTCCCCGTGTGACCCTTTAAATATAACCTGCAGTTAAACAGAGCGAAAGATCAGCCGCTTTGCAGAACAATGTAACCTAGACGGCAATCTGTTAGCTGTTTAACCTCTCCTTCCTCCTTTCTTTGTGCTCAGCCCTTCCAACAAATCACTTTCTGAACCAAAAGTCAAAAGATAAAAGAAGACAAGAGATAGAGAGAGTAAGAGAAGTTGAGAAGAGGGAGAGAGGGGTGGAGATTATGGTCTGTGTTTGGTGGTGGTGGTGGTGGGGGCTACAGGCTCTAAATTACGAGTTGGTAAACCTCTCTGTGACCCGAGCTTGGGGTTTATTTTGCTATGCATATAAAAACCCATGTGTTTCTCTAATAATGTGGGACCTACAAAAAAAATAAAATAAAATTTATTCTTACAGTTGTTTCAAATCGAAATCCCCCTTAGAACATCAATGCAGCAGACTATTTTATTAATACCTCATACAGACAACATGATAAACATTTTTAATATGAATACAACCACTGCGACTGATCCTCACTGACAGACGCTTGTTCGGCGCAGCTCATAGGAAAGATAAAGGTGACCCCAACATGTAACAGTATCTTCAAAACAAATGTTTGTTGAGCACACACTGTGTGTCTCTCTTCCAACGGCTTTTTAGTTAGGCCTTTCGACTTAGGTCACATGCCACACTTCTGGATATGAGCTATTTATTTCTAGTGGCTTAACAAAAACTGTGTTCGAAACCTCAGTAGCTGCCTAATCTTAAAACTGACACTATGTAAAGAACTCCAAATTACTCTCTAGAACCATTTCTTACATGCATTTTTCAATAAGTTAGATCAAGGTCTTTCTCCTGATGTGTGTAGAGCAAACCCTCAGATGCTTTGAATACAGGCCTGGCCAACACACCTCCAAAAATTGAATTTTCAAGATCATCTCTGACAACTAAATATTTGTAGACCATCTACGGATTACACATGGAAACCATGGGAAATCACAGAAGGCGTCTGGTGCAGCTTTCTATCGGGTGGTTATCTTCTTGCCTTTTTCACTTCTGGGGCCATGAGAGCCTGCCCAGGTTCTTCAGTTGCTTCCTTGGGGCTCTGAGCATCTATGCTTCAGTGATAAGCATAGCCAGTTTGGTACTTGTGGTTGTCTCCCTTCCTCTCTAGCAATGTAGATTCTCACCAACATCATTTAGCAAAGTCCAAAGTGTCTGTGCCCCCCTTCCATGAATAGTACCCACACGTGATCAATGGGGGTTAATATTTGCATGTAGAAGAGTCTCCTAGGATCTGCACCAGCTCTGGCAAGATACTAAACAGTAGTAATAGAGGTCAAATAAAATTGCAAGATTATATAAATACATGTGACTTGTGTTTGCATGTAGGTATATGTATGATGTAATATTTTCTCAGTATTTAGTGATGTTTACTAATTTTTGTTTTAGGGAATAATAATAAGTACTGTATCGTATTTGGAGAGTGTTTTTGTTCTTTTGCTTCTGTTTGTTGATTTTAATCCAGATTTTCAAATATACAGTTAAATCTCATTTAGTCTGGCTGGTGTCAGTGGCTAACAGAATTTTCAGTTCGAAGAAGCATACAGAGTTTCCTAATCCTGCTCTTCTAACACTGAATGGTCACAGTTTCTGTTTTCAGACTCCGAGAGGCAGGATAAATGTCCCACGTGCTAATGTAGGAAAAAAGAAACCCAATCCCTATTCATGATATTATGAAGGTTTAGTCTTTTTCCTTGTTTCTCCTTTCCCAATATGAGATATTTTCTATTTAAGTGTATTTCTAATGTCTAAATACATCCTTTTATAAGAATTTCTAACAGCAAGTAGTCATAGCATTATTCCTCTCTCTTTCTTGTTTCTCTTCTCTCCTTTAAAGATTTGTTTTTATCTTATGAGCGTGTTTTGCTTGCATGCATGTCTGTGGTTCTGCATTGGTGTCTGGTACCCGAGGAGATGAGAAGCGAGCCTTAGATCCCCTATAAATGGAGTTACTCACAGTTCTGAACCAACATTTGGGTGCTGGGAATCAAGCCCAGGCCTTCTGCATTAACAGCTAATGCTCTTAACTATTGAGTCAACTCTCCAGCTCTTTGTTTCTTTCTTTAGAATGAAATACCATTGTCCAATTTGCACCTTTCAAAGTCATTTCTCATCATGTATGAATGAAAATTGAAATGACATTGTACATTACATATTTCCTTAAGCCTGAATTTGGTGCGCTATTTTATTACCATTTCCCAGATATCCCATATTCTTCTCCAGGAGCTCCTAGAAGCTAAGGTCTGAATGTATCACAGTTGCAATGTTTGAGAGAGCCTTTATGACTTTCGATGTGCACACAAGAATAGATATATGCTGAAGTTGAAGATGACATCTGTAGCATCTACTGTCCCTAGCCTTCCTCTGATGGAAGATTGGTGCCCTTGTCAGGGTCATTTCCTTTGAATCTTTCCAGTTCTTTTTTTTTTTTTTGTCTCAGTTTCCCAAATACAAAACCATGTTCAACTTATTATGTGTACAAATGTTATATCATATTTCTTGTTATTTCTTCTGTTTTTTTTGTTAGTAAATGATTTATTAGTATTGAGAACTGCTTCAGTGAGATGGGACCCCAAATGCACACAGGACAGAGCATGATGGTGTTGCTCTGAGAATTGCTTCAGTGAGGTGGGAAGACACACAAAGAGACACACTAGCAGCTCTCATGTAGGTAGGCTAACTGTTATAGACAGAAATGAATGAAAAGATATTGTCTCAAACATGTTGGAAGGTGGGGACTAACTCCCAAGGTTGCCTTCTTATCTCCACATATTCATGCCCATACTCACACACATAAACACTCACAAACATCTACTAAAAAGACTTCCATTTCTTCCACTTTTGCAGCTTGTTCTTAGGATGCCAAGAGTCTTTTTCATTGTTCAAAGGAAAGTGAGTGGTATGTATGACAAATTGGAGGTTGCCCTTGAATCTGAAGTGATAGATGTGGTCTGAGATATCGACCTTAAGGTCTTAGGTACTCACAAGCTGAGCATATTTTTATTTTTGTTTCAAAGTCTCTCTCCTGCTAGCCTGGGAAAGTGATTTGTCATTCTTACAGTTACTTGAAAAATATGTGGATGACATAACTTCCACCACCCCACACCAGTATTTCTTCAGAGCCTGTTAGTAGTGACTCCATCAGACAGAGTTTCACAATAGAGTCATGTCACTGATGCTGTGGCCAAGGTCCATTACTGGTTTAACATCTTCCTCAATTTATCTGCACCCCTAATGAAAGGGCAGGGTGTCATCAGTAAGGAAGGCTCTTAGAACAGGCCACAGCATTGCCATCGAAAGATACAGGCCCATCTTTTGCTGAAAATAAAGACAACATTTTAATTGATGATTTACATTGAAATAAAACAGTGTTTGCTTTAGTTTAGACTTTTGGAAAGAAAGACATTATAAACAGAGACTCCTTCGTTCATTTCCTGGCTGCCCAGACCTGAATAATCACACAGAAACTATATTAATTACAACCTTGTTTGGCTGATGTCTCAGGCATAATTCTAGTTAGCTCTTCCATCTTAACTTAATTAATTTCTATTATTTTATATTTTACTATGAGGCTTCTGGTTTGTTAAGGAAATGCAATTCTAAAACAACTTTGTGATTTCATTTACCACAGTCAGAATGGCAAAGTTCAACAAAAGAGCTAAAAACAAATACTAAAAAAGAAATGGCAAAAAAAGAAACAAACCCAAAAATAAAAATAAAACAAAACAAAACACCCAAGACCAAAACCAAGATCAAATCCAAAAACAAAAAGAAAAAAAATCTCATTCATTGTTTATTGGAATTCAAATTGGGGGAGCCACTCTGGATATCAGTATGGAGAATCCTTATTAAACTTAATTAAATAAATGAAAAAAATCTGCCATATGACCAAGCTATACCACTCTTGTGTAAATGTCCAAAGGAATCAACATCTCCCACAGATAATGACTTAGCCATATTCACTGGTGTTCTATTCACAATAGATCAGAAATAAAAGCAACATACAGGTCTTTCAACTGACTAATAGATAATGACAATATTGCATACATAAATAAGCTATGAAATACTATTCCATAGCAAAAAAGAAAGAAAAACCCAAAATGATGAACTTTGTGGGTAAGTGGGTAGAATTAGGAAAGATTATATTGAATGAGGGAACCCAGACCCAGAAAGACAAACCACATCATCTCTCATCTGAGCTTCCTAGCTCCAAATCTTCAGATGTGAGTAAATAATCTGGAGAGATTCCAAAAGCCAGCAGAGAAAAAGGGACAAACATAGGGATAAAGGGTGGAAGAGCAGCAGAAGACAATGACAGGGCACACATGATCTTAAGGGGAAGTGGTTAAGAAAGAAAAACAGGGGATCTAATTAGAAAGAAAGGAAGAAGATAAATATAGAAGGGAGAAAGGCAAAATAATAGTAAGGATGTCAGAAAAAAAGTCAAAAGAAACCATATTATCAATGATTTCCCTAAAATACTTATAATACACATAAGTTTGGAGTGCAAATATCATGTATAATTTAAAGGGAAATTTCCCATCTGGGCTCACAGTGCATCCTCCAAGGCCCAAAGAGTGTCTAACAAGCATCCCAATACCAGTTATGAGAGGCCCTTTTGTATTGGTCAGGGTAGTCCAAGTGACTCCTAAAGCATTATAGACAGTTCACACCCAGAAATGGAAGACAAGTTCCAGTTGCTGAAGACAGCATGTGTTTCAGACACAGGACCCAGAGACACCTGAGCTAGCACTGATCTAAAAGCCTCCTGCCTGAGGAGTGGCTTTCATGGTTCCAGAAGATGCCACGTAAGATGCCAAAGGAGGGAGCCAAAAAGTCCTACCCAGCTATGGTGCCTAGGAACCACGGCAATGACCACAACTTGGTGCGGTAAGTTTAAGGGGTACAAAAATATTTCAGTACCTTTTCACAACCAGCAGTTCTCTGACTGGACTGAAGACCTGCAGAGCAAGCGTGAAATCATGCCTGATACTGGAAACCTAACCAACTAATGACCCAGGGCCAGTAAGGTCATGGATCTTGGGGAAAAACCTAAAGCCTCTATTTTATTAAACAGTAAAATCCCTAATAATATTCTAGAATCTTGTCCTTCTATCCACAGGCATTTCTCTGTCTGATGTGATGAGGATGTCTTGGGGAGTTCTACAAATGATTGATATTGAAGAACAAAGTTGTATGAATGAAAAAATTCATTGCAAAAGTTTGATAGAGATTACTTTTAGAAGGTAGGGGGTGAAGAGGTTTCCTACAAGGTTTGTGAAATTTGAGCATAACTATGTTTTAAGGCCATCTAGCATCAAGGAAAGAGGTGAACGAATAAATTCCTTCAGTTAATTGAGTGTGTTGCAGGCATCCTTTAGTTAGTGATATCAGAAATCTTAGTATATTCCCATTTCTTGTCTACAAATGTTTTACATTTCTATAAAATAGGAATATATGTTCATCATAGCATACAGGTGACTTTGTGTCATAGATTAGATTTTGTTAATATTGTTAGATTAGTTCTAGTTAAATGATATTTGTAATTTTTTCTATAATGACATCTCAATTAATTTATTTATCTGAAATTACTCAAAACTCATCCAATTACACAGCCTATGATTATACACAATCAGAGATTTACTGAAGCACCTCCACATGGGTGATGTGGCTCTGAACTCGGGTCCTCACCCACGCACAAAAACACTCTTCTCACTGAGACAGTCCACACACCCTCTTTTCGTTAAACTATCAAAACATTGAAGAATTACTTACCTTTCCTAATGTAATATGATTCGTTATATATGTGCCTCATTTGCTTGACTAGACTGGAAATTTTTAGCTCTTTACGAACTCTTATAACCCACACACATAATAAACTTTCAATAACTATTTATTGAATCAGTATGAACTAAGGTTTCAAATTGTTTGGAGCTTGAATTTTAGTCATCTCAAGAGATGGTCTATATGCTGTAACACCCTAACTCTAATAAAATAATTATCTTTTAGAATTCAAGGCCCAAGGGCATTATTTTTTCATGATTTGACCTTTAGCCAATATTCAGGATCTGTTCACATTGTATTTGGGTATTGCTTTAATGAGTATAGATTTTTTTTCGATGGCTTCCAATAAAGAAAGACTTAAGAAAATAACTCATAGAACACCCCACTAAAATGACTACTTAAGCCCAAATGGGAGATGAAAGCATCAAGTTTTATGAAAGGACCAATATCACATACAAGTGCCCATTCAATTGAGTAATTCCCATTGGAATCCAGGCATTGAATTTTTGAATCTGTTTCAACAGGTTCATGCTGTTTGTTAAAGAACAGAAGTTTAATTTGTTGTTGTTGAATCTTGGGATAGTCCCCTGTGCTGGAAAAGGCTCCATAAGCCTCCTGCAGCACTTTCTTGTGTGTTGAAGAAATGGTGTTTTACCAAAGTCTCCAAAGGCAACATGAGCACTTACTTGTTCCCAAAAGACTATCTCTGCATTTGTGAGAAAATGATAAGAAAACCCATGAACTTGTCAGTAAATAAATGTCTGGGAGAGAAAGTGGTCTGATGATGACCAACATCCACAAACACAAATCTGTAAGGAGAAGCAAAAACTGAAAGGAAGATTGGGAAGAAAAGAGTGTGTGAGTAGGAAGATGAAAACAGCTGATATTCGGTACTTTGATTAATTAAGAGTTAAGTTATGAAATCAATTATAGAAACCAGAGAGAAATAAGGATCAGGCACATATAAGTAGTGCATTAAAAAATAAGTACAAATTGAAAAAAAAAAAAACCCTGCCAGTGAAGTCACCGATGAAGGCATTATTTCCTTCTTCTCTCCAATAGTCAGGGAATAAGTAAAGAAGTAAACAAGTCAACAGCTTCCAAAGAGACTGTGTCTCATACTACCTCTGGAAATGTGAGTTAGGTGAATGACTGAATCGAAATTAAACAAATATGCCTTGATAGGCAAGTGTCTGGAATCAAATTTGAAAATATAGTGAGAAAGAAACCTGGCCCACTAACACAACCCTGAAGGCAGTAAGGTGGAGAAGTCACAGACAGAAAGGATCAATTTTCCCAGGTCCGCACAGTTTTACATTGTTCGAAAGAGTCAATGGAATACTAGGCTCAAAGAATAAGCAACTGAAGAGTGGATGTTGGGGCAGATGACCTCATTTAAGGTCAGCGTTTTCATACACAGGAGCTGAAGAAGATTCATTCAAACATCTATTCCAGCCCTTTAAAACTCTTAGGTTTCTTTTGCTGTCTTAGGGAGTGCTTTGTTTCTTGAGTCTAGAACACTTTTACTTATTTTCTTTCTATACTCATGAAGGACTCTGGAAACCCTAGAAAGGTCCTCTAGCTAACCTGTCCTTTAATTCTCATGCCTACTTCCTGAAAAGATAGTCGCTATAAATCTTGTTGAAAAATTACACTATTTATACTAAGAAGGTGCTTTCTTTTGCAAGACTCAGATGTCTTCTTGAGTTAAGCACGTTATTTATCTTTGCACACCTGTGGTAGAAAGTGCGCTATTGTGGGGATAGGAGGGCAGACAAGCTCCGTAAATTGAAGTTCCAGGGCTCTGCACTATTAGGGCTTCCAGAATCCCCAAATTCTTAGCCCCAGTGATGATAAGCATTGAAACTCTGGTCTCATTTACTACTGGTCCTTTTGGTATTTACTTTCAGTATCCATGTATACATCATGTACTACTTCTTTATCTATTAGGTTTGGATGATATGCTTTGAGTCTCTCTACTATCACTTAAGACTCCAACCAAATTAATTAATCAACTATTCAGAACTTCTTTTTGAGGTTTTGATACTAAAAATACGGAGACAAGCAATTTCTATTGAATATCTCAGCAAAAGTCAATTCTTGGTGTTTCTTAGGGACACTCAGAGGCTTGCCTGGTTTCAAAGCTGATGGTCATATATTCTTTCAAAGAAAATACTGACATCAAATGTTATTATCTTTGATTTTCTTTGTGTAGTGATGAGGTTGTACCGTACTTTGGCACGCACGCACGCACACACACACACACACACACACACACACACACACTGGAGACAGAGAGACATAGAAGAGAGACAGAGAGACAGAGAAGAGAAAGGGGGAAAGGGATCTTTGGGAGTCTAAAAAAATAAAATCTTATTTTACAAAGTTTAGAAAACTACAATTAAAATTTTCTGTTACAATTCAAAAAAACAAAGGAACCAAAACATTTCTTCTAGTGCATCTTTCCTTTTCTAGTAACACATCACAAAATTGGATCATCAAGATGAATGATGTGGCATAAAATCCTGACATTCAGTTTTTGTGAGGGTTTATGTGATTGACAAAATCCCTCTTTTGGTGCCTAAAACCTCAGGTCCATTGCCATCTCAAAGAACTTAAGGATTTTTTTCCTTTGACTGGAAAATAACTTGGAACATAGTACAATCTGATATCTCAATTGGTGTTTTGCAGTACAAAAGTCCAAGGGAAGCAGATATAGTCTCATAGTTATTTCCACTTAGAGAACAGTGAGAAAATTCCTTCCCAGCATCTTCTAGACTGAAGACATAGTGGAGTGATTAAGATGCTAAAAATCATTGAGAGACATTGTGTGAGGTTTGCTTCAGGGGGAGAATTCCTTCTCTTTTTGTACTTGATGGAATGTTACAACAAGGTCTGCAATTAAGAACCCAGTGTGTATACGCAGATTCTTCTGCAGACCAAAACCATCCCTGTGTTTACTTCTCTTTACAATTAGTATAATTCCCAGGTCTTCAGCATGGATTATGGTCTTCTGTTATCTGTGGCAGAGTGAACCCCCACTTTGGAGATAGTGGCTGTCTCTAAATGAGGCGTGCTCTTTCCTATCTCATTTTTTTGTCTACATACTTTGTTCTTACCGGAATCCCAAGCCCCCTCCTCCACTGCCACCATCTTTCAAATTTGCCTATCACACACACATCCTCACATTTCAGGAGGCATGGGGGATTTCCTCAAGGAAGCCTTTCCCAGTCTTCCTCAGCTTGCTCCAGCATGGCTCATCCATCTGCAATCTCAGCAGAATGACTCTCTTATCTCTAGTACCCAACTATAATCTAAATCAGTTTTTAGCCAGGCACTTGGGTGTTGAGCTAAATCACAAATATACGCATGTGAAATTTTAGTGACTTCCTGGGGAAGAAAGTCTACATTTCATTTAAAAAGAAATAACTAATTTCAGACTGGATCTGAGGCCTACTCTGTTGAAAGCAACTCATGCCTAGTACTGCGAACCTAGTCAAAGACCTGTGGCAAAGAAGTCCTAGGCACAGGACTGGGCTTAAAACCCATGTTTTGCTAAGATGATATGCTACCAAAATCCTTACTAACGATTTGTCTTTATGTCTATAAACTAGTGCTGCTCCAAGTCTTGAGCAGCAAATCTTCTCTTTGCAGCAAACAGCTAATGCAGAAATTCGTAGGGGCACTGGACTCTGTGAACCAGCAACTGCTGTGTGTTCACTGTTAAACGAGACCCCATTCCGTCACCTTCAACATAACTCTATTGTCAACCTCTATTCTGCTAGTACCTCTATTGCCAACTCTTTTCCCATAGCTTAGGTTCATTTAAGCTATTCCTGGTGAGCCTTCCCAACTTCCCCAAATAGTCCGTGGCCCCCTACTCAGGCCATGCTATTTTTGTTGGTATTTGTGGCATTTTATTGCTTGTGTGGCTCTTTCATATCCATATCTTCTTCTATTTTCCAAAATGGTTGTACCTCAGAAACATTTCATCTCATGCATGGAGTTTATAATACAAATTCCATTCATTAAGTCTCTTATTTCTTGGTTTTGGGAAATAATCACAACAAAAGCACCAGATTAAACAGAGTGATGACTTCTATTAAATGGGAGAAACTATTATTACTCAGGTATGGTGCCACATTCCTGCAATCATAACACAAAAGAGACTGAGATAAGGAGGTTCACAAGTTCAAGGCCAGTCTGGAATATATAGTGGGACTCTGTTTTAAGAGAGAGGTAAAAGGTACAGAGATGCTTTGTAAATTCAAATAAAACTACTTGAAAGTTCAGTTTGGAAACCTCTGCCGGATATTTAAGAGAGCAGTGGAGTTCTGCAGAAATAACTTTCTTACTATTTCAAAACATCTGCTACTGGTTCCAGCCAGGACCATAGGGCCACATAGTCCCAAAGATCAGAGAAATGAGAAACATTTCACAAAAGGGGAGGGACAAGTTTTCCAATACCTCCAAAAATGCATGGTTTGGATTCACATGGGAAGCTCAAGAGACTTCTTTTCAGTTCATATGAATTTGTTTTGTAGATTTGGAATGAACTTCAGCTTTACCTCCTCATTTTACTCCCGAGGATCTGAGCTTTGCAAAAGTGAAGCAACATGTCCAAGGTCATTCAGAAAAGCAACTACAGATCCAAATCTGGAGTTCACGTGTCTGCGTTCCCAGTGCAATATTTAATGCACTACAACAAACCGCTTCCCAAAACACGTCCCAATCAAAAATAAACTTGCGCAAAAAAAGTGTGTTTAGTGGCCAAATCATTTCAATTCCTTTCCCAAAATTTTCTCAATATTCTCAGATTTTACTCATCTGTTAATGTAGAGTCTTTCCAGGCAAAGTTTATGATAGACATTAGTCACTCAATTCTGATCTAAGTTTCACTCAAAGCCCACAAACATGGAAATAACAAAAGTAAATATCCACCTACATGAATTACAGGAGACATAGCCATATCATGATTAAAGGAGCAATATAAAGTGATATAAACTATCCTCAGATTTAAGTAATTCAAGTTTTCTACTATGTGCAGAGTGGCTCATTTTACTATCTGTAATGCTATAAGATTTACTAATTATGCCTAAACAAGAACCCTAAAGCAAAAGTTAAGTTCAGATCTTTATAGCTTTCCCAAGATCTGATAGAAAATAATCCTACAACATATATAGTTTAAAATGATGTGTTTTTACATTAAAGTTAGAAAATCTTTATTCAGTTGTTCTGTTCTGAAAGTAGTATCACAATTAAATTTGTTTTAATAAATCATACTTTTTACTTATAAAAACATAAAACAATAATGTCCAATGATGCATTACGCACATTCAAAATGCTAGCAAGAGGAAAATCAAAGCTAACCTCATTTAAAAATTATTAGTTTTATAAATTTTATAAACTTTGATTTTTTTCTTAAATCGTTTAACTTAGCCCAACCAATCATGGAATAGATGAACCTTTAATAGGTTTGAGTATCAGAGAATGTGAAATGTTCAAATTATTTGCCTTAAAGATATAGTTAAATCTAATCGGGAACAATAATCAATAAATAAATGTCCTGGAAAAAAATCATGACTCTTTAATAATATCAGTTTTCTATAAATACTATTAATATTTTACTAATTACATCAATTTTTGAATATTTCCTAGTTATGAAGTATTCAGAGAGTTATGGCCAATGCAATGAGTGGCTCTGCTTTAGATTCTGAATCCATATAATGAATAAATAAATAGTAAACCACAAAGGAAGCTATTAAGATAATTGAATAGATGTCAAGACAAATTATATTATTATAATATTTAAAAATTATGCACGTCTATGCACCAAGTATGTGCCTTGTGTCTACAGAGTCCAGAAGAGTTTCTCAGATCATCTGGAAATGGATCTTCAGATAGTTGTGCTGCAGTGTGGATGCTGGCAGTCAAACCTGGGTCCTCTAGAAGACATTCAGTGCTCTTAACCACTGATACGACTCTCAATTCCTCACATCAAAATAAGTTGAATTTAAAAAGTCTCACACTTGTATGACTAAACTTATTTACCAGGTACAACATAAGTTTATTCAATATTTCTGATGAGAGTATATTCTCACATAAAGATAAAGTAATTCAGATATAAATATAATCAGTGATCTGCCTAAGAGACAGCTAAATTATACCTATATCTACTTATTTGGGGCCCTTCTTTTCCACATATCTTGGTTTTATAAGTACAAATCAAGTGTTTGTCCATATATATGAGACATAGCATATGGCAAAATGCTACTGGTGGAAACTTGAAAACGTCATCCTTACTAGTTAGTTTTCACAGTACTGGAAGGAGCTATACAAGCTACTGGAAGAGAAGAGTAGTAATTATAGCCAGACTGGCCTGGCAAGCCATGTCCATCTTGTAATAGTATCATGAACATAATGGAAGTAACCAACTACTTTCTGACTGGATTCAAGTCCTGTTCCATGAGATGAAACCCATCCATGGATTATTACCAGGCTTTGAATATATCCAGACATGCCGTAGACACTAGGAAGAAGCCTATTATGAAGATAAATGGACATAATACTCAATAGACTGCTAGTTGCTCATTTACATATCCATAAATCAATGAATCTCTCAATCATCATTTAATGGTGATTAATACAGTGACCCACACTGACCAAGGTGCATAAAAAAGCAGACTGTAGAGATTTAAAGGAATACAACCACCACCACCCCACTAACACCACCCATCCACCACCACCACCCTAGGACCACCATCACCACCCCCACTACTACCCCCCCCACTACTACCCCCCCACCATCCCCATCCCCCACCACCACCACCATCACCGCTCATCAAGTGTCAAGGATCATTGTGCAAGAGGGGTGGAAAGAATGTAAAAACCCAGACACAGTGGTTGACTACACGGAAACATCTGGACACAGCAGAACAGCTGTTCATATGCACTCACAATAGTTGGGACACCACGTAAAAAACTTGTGAAAGCCAAAGGTGAATCAAACTCAGTCATGGACAGGGAAATGGGGTACAAAATCCAACTTCTATCTATATGGGGCTTTTGACAGTTGTTAGCTGCAAAGAGAGGAAGAGGGAATTCCTCGATGAGTACACTATTCTCCAGCAGAAGACGATGCATTCAAGAATATTTGGGCAGCACATGTTAATCTCGCAGGATTTTTTTTTTAAAGAAAATGTTGGTTGGGTAGGGAAGGGAAGTGGATCTCAGTAGAGTTGTGGGAGAGGAGGTAAACATAGCCAAAACACATTGTCCTGGCTTGTCCACCATGCCACATGGTATGCATTGATTTCAATGTAATTACCATAGCAAGCAACACAACTCTGTTTTTCTGCATAACCATGGCTAGTATATTCCTGTTGGTTTTATAGACAATGAACCCAGATTTCTCTAGAGCCTGCACAGCTCTGATTCTCATTACAGCATTGTTTTCTTTGCACTCCACCGAGCACAGCGTCTTTTCAACTCCACAATTAATCTGTTATTTTGAAAGTAGAATTTATTGTTGTGCTGATGATTGTATATTTGTTTTTTAACCGTGTTTTGAAATAGCAAACTTTTCTGAGAAGTTAAAGGTCACTTTAATCCCTAAACTGACAGAAACTCTTCACTATTTATTAGAGACATAAAATTCAATTGTTTATCAAGTAATTCAACACCCATAAAATAGAAATGTAGGCATAGAAGTAGAGCGACAGCTGGAGTGATGCTCCATGGGTAAGAGCTCTTGCTGCTTTTGTAGATAAGCTAGGTTTGGTTCCCAGCATCCAAATGTGGTTCACAACCATACATAACTCCAGCTATAGAGTGTCTGTTACATTCTTATGACCTCTGCAGGCACCAGACATTCACATAGTGCGCATATATACATGCAAACAAAAATTCATACTGTTAAAGCAAATCTTTGTAAAAAAAAGTACCAAGCTAGAAAATAATTTTTAAGCTTCAAAAAGCTTCACAAACACTTTCATTTATTGGGCTGGAAAGTTGAGAACCCCAGCAGGATGAGGGTTTTCACCTATGGTCCAGGTTTTAGGAGATCAGGGCAGATGCATTAGTTTAAGGCCATTGTGGGCTACAGAGTAAGTTCCAAGATTAGTCTAGCTCGCAGAGTGAGACACAAAACTGAAAGCACAGAAAGAATGGAAGAGAAGAAAAGGAAGAAGAAAGGATAAAAGGAAAGGGAAAGAAATTTGAGAATAAAAGAGAAGAGGCAATGTGCATGGAAGAAAAGATTAGAAGAAACGTGCTGTCGTAGACTTAGGGGTTTTATTTTCGTCAGTTTAGAAGACTAGCTAATACATGGTCCTTTATTGTGGAATGGCTGTACACACAGTGCACAGTTATAAGACCAAACTTCAAGTTCTTCCTTACAGTCCTATTAGTTCATGTGACTTTGTGCAAAGTGCCATGCCCTGGTTTTCTGATGTGAAAACAAAACATCTGACCCATAGAAAGCACACAAGCGCTTACAGGATTTATCAACACTTGCTAATTTTGTTAACAGTCGGAACTTGGATTTTTATGGAAATTGTTCCCACACACAGAGAGAACAAAAATAAGAGTGTCATATAGATAAAAAGAACGCTGGCTAGAATTAGTTAATAAATACTTATTAATGACACAATAGAATGTAGATGCTGGGAAGCCAGTCACAAGTCAATAGAAGAATCCAAGTGGGTTTGAGAATGCGGATAACATGTTTCCCTGGAAAACCAGTGTGGGTGCTTTAGAGAGGACTGCTCCTAGTTTTTATGACATTGTGAAGGGATCAGGACATCATGGCCAGAGAGGTAGTTCTAAAACCAAGGAACTGTAAGGAGATTGTACACCTTGTCCTTGAATGGAGACAGGAGGGTTTTTACACACCTCATGTATGAGTCATTGAACATAATTTTTCTACTGAAAGGAGATTTACCTTGAGTGATATGGCTTTGTTGGCCACTGCAATACTTGGAGAGGGAGCATGAGCTGTAAGCATTCTGCGACCAACAATCCCAGGAGGTAGGAAGAGCGACCCAGATCTCAAGGGAGCAATGGGCTAACACACCCCATCATTTGCTAGGGAAGGTTTCCAGAAGATATCCGGAAGATATTGGTTAAGACAGAATCTGAATGGTAGAAAACAAATCCATGTAATAAAGTATGTATGCATATGCATGATATGGATACAGCCCAAACAAGGTACGAAAGTCTAAGAAAAATCCATCAACAGTTACTGCAGCAGCATCACCACAAGGAAGACATTGGGTTGAAGAAGGCTGGCGGCATCAGCTGGATTTTGTTAGTAGTGATAAAAAGCATGGAAATCTTACTGGTATATTTTATTGTGGATATTAACATATTGTTCAAATCTATGAAAAAGGATAAATACAAAACCCAATCGTCTATTGAAAACCCATTCTAGCTATAGAGGGAAAGAAATATTTGAGATCAGCAAGGCTGGAGGCAGGAAAGCTGTACAATAGCCTGGGTGTTAGATGATGAGAGCAAGGATAATACCACCCCCAAGGGAGGTGTTTAATAATTTCACATTCATTGTGTGTCATTCCACATGATATGTTTATCATGACACTTCAAAATTATTATTTTTTCTGATTCATGTTCTCTTGGGTTGTGTGGATTTTATTTTAATCTGAGAAAAATCATTTGAAGTTTCCTGGGAGGATAAAAGGGAAATGCGTGTGTAACGTGTACAAGTCTAAGCTAATCTACCCAATTACAACACGTACTTTTAATCAGTATATGTCAAGAACATAAGGACGAATTTTTATTTTTAAAATAAGATCTGTGACTATTGCTAAAAAGCATTTTCAGAATAAAATGTCTAAGAATTGTGTGCAATTAATCATTGTGTGGAAGAGAATTAGTCCTTTTTTAGGAATGAGCCCCCTTATTGCTTATTCAGTGCAGAATCAGTTTTGAGACCTTATAAATCGAAGCAACAAAAACAGACTCAACAGACTCTCTCTCTCTCTCTCTCTCTCTCTCTATATATATATATATATATATATATATATATATATATATATATATATATTTGTGTGTGTATGTGTGCATGTAGAAAGTATATTAAAAGTAAAAGAGGTTATCAACTTGAGAGTAGAGGGGTTCAAATACGAGTAACTGGGAGAGGCTGGGGGGAGGAAAGGAAATGGGGAAGTAAAAGTATTATTTCACTTAACAGCATCAATAAAAGGAAAAGAAAAAGCAAGCCCTGCAAATTTAATTCAAAACATGAATAGGGAGAGAGACCTCATTGAATTAGCTTTTCTTCCATCATGTAAGTTACTTTTCTCATTGTTGTAATAAAACACCTGATAAAAACAACTCAGGGAAATGAGGGTTTATTTTGGACTATTGTTTAAGAAGTACTACAAGGGCTGGGGGGAATGACTTGGTTGTTAAGAGCACTGAATGCTCTTGCAGAGGACCTGGGTTCAAGCCCCAGCACCTCATGGTGCTAAGAACCAACTGTAAACCCAATTCCTGTGGATATGATTCCCTTTTCTGCCCTCGCTGGATGCCAACCATGTGTGTGCTGCACAGACATACATGCAGACAAAACGCCTATACCCATAAAATGAAGTGCTGCAGTCTACCATGAAGGAGAAGGAATGGCAGCGGTTGTTTGATATGTCTGATCGCATAGTATATACAATCAAAAATCGGAGAGAGATGGGAAGTGGACCCATGCTATAAATCCTCAAGGCCCATTTCTGAGTTACCTACTTCATCCAGTGAGGCCGCCTAAAAGTTCCACCACCCTCTAACCCTGAGCCCTCATCCTGGGACAAAAGAGCCTATGGGAAACATTTTAAATTCAAACTAAAAGTCTTTGTGGGGAGGGGGGGATGAGTAATATCTTTTATGGCATACTTCCTTTAACCACCTACCAAAGCATGCTTTTGATTTAATGCATCATAATTCCCTATTTGAAGAAAACAAGAGTCCTATACTCAATTTTGTGAGAGGCAATTTTGGCAGATCTAGCTTTTGTTAGGTCATGGTAAGAGATAAAGCCAGAGTTACCCACTTTGTTATAGCAATACTATCAGAGGAACCACCGTGAAAAAGATAATAGTAAAAAATGCCTCTCTATCCCTGAGAAAAATTGTGTGCTTTTTAGCCTCCACTTTCTTTCCTTTTAAATCAGAAATATTAAATTAAATCACAGTCCTAGCTTTGCAATTCGGTTTCTAAGGTTTCAAACATCTTTTATGAAAGAAAATTCTATAATATATACCATTCCGAGCTAGAAAGACCTAATATTTTACTGTAGTTCTGCATCATATGTGTGAAAGACATGTGGACAAAGGGATCATAGATATCAAAAGTTCATAGAGAAATTTAAAAAGGTAGTGGGGGTGGACTCTAACACGAAGCCAGTGATCTCGCATGCATATGCAAGAGTAATGAACACTCGCCACCAGAAGCCTTGCCGATGCCAGCTATTTCAAGCTTACCCTAACTTCATTCACCAAAGACCACCCAACGGCACATGCATGCACACACACACACACACACACACACACACACACACAAGCCCCTCTACCACAACGGCGTTATTACCATAGCAAACTGAGCAGCATTTTGGAAAGGAACCAGGGCAAATTCTTCAGAAGCCTAGAAAAAGACTAGACTAATTACTTGCTAGTTCTATTGTCAAGCTGTCTGACATTAGCCAAGTTTCATAAAGTTTCAAGTTTCAGGTCAAAACATTTACATAAGAGTACCCCTGATGTTTTACAGTGGTTTCTCTTGTTGCAAAACTCTCAAGATATTGACCTCGCTAGAAACATTTCTTCTTACACCCTATTGCATTTTGTAAATGTCACTTCTTTGGTTTCTGGAGCTGCCATAAAGTATACCCTTGCTCCCATCCTGAGACTTCTGTTTTTTATAACTCTTCCTCATCCTTTATTATGTGACATCATCAGTATTTGTTATAAAAATGATTATTAGATATCCAAAGCTCTAATCGTACACAGCATATGCTAAGAAATGAGTTGTGCCATTAAAAAAAAAGATTCGGATGTTAGCTCGCAAAGATGGCTCTTACTGAAAAAGACAAATAAGAATCAGAAATAGTTATCTCTGAGGACATAGTCACACTGGGTGAAAAAACCACAAGACTTTGTTTGGGAACACTATAAGTTACACACAGTCATGTGTCACCCATTTGATGTTCACTATTATGCTTGCAAGACAGATGGGGAATACTGAGACTCAAAAGCCATTGCACTTCCTCTTTACCGGTTATGAGATCAAGGCACATGTGACTGAGGATACATTCTGTGATTAGTATTGTATCACGAGGTCATGAAAGGACACCCACTACAATAGTCTCCAGGTCTCAGGGAATGCTAACCAGGCTTCTAGGAGCTGTCAGTCACAGAGCCTGAAGACGAGGCCTGAGAAACTGACTGGGAAAGGCCAGTGTCTAATCAGGATCTTAGGACATGACAGTAACACAGTCAATGTTGGAATAAATTTTCTATAGCTCCACATTTCCCACTTTTCCGAAGCTATGAGCTGCTCTTTGAGAAAATAATCAGAACCAATTGAAATTAATAGTTTAGTTTGTCTATTTCCACATCATATTACATCCTTCATCATTTGGATTTTTAAGGTTTATATTATTTAAAAATCCTGTTGATAATGCTTTATCTCCTCTGATGTGAATCACTCAGAAATATGTTTCCTCTCATTACATCGAAAGTGATTTGAAAAATCAAAATTTAAAAGGAGTAAAGGAAATAAAACCTTAAGATCTTTTGTTAGAAAGAGTGGATCATTAGAAGGCATTGAGTCATAATTTTCTGGTATCATTCTTAGATACATGAAGTGACCACACATTCATAGCAATTATAGTGGAGTCACAATGCGTCATTTAATCCATTATTCTCTCAGACGGAGGCAACACCAAAGTGTCAGTCTATGAGACCCATGTCCTGAGAGGGAGCCCCGCCACCCCCTACATACACACATACTGACCAGAGGACCAGGACCCACAGGCTGGATTGCCCACAGACCTAGGATAGAACCAAACATGACTGGGGGAAAAAAAGTCAATGTAATAATGCATAGCAAGTTTGTGCCATACTCATAGATTGGTGCCTAGCCCTATCGTCATCAAAATCTTCATCCAGAAGCTCAGGAAACAGATGCAGAGACCCACAGCCCAACATTAGGCCCAGCTCAGGGAAGCCTGATGAAAAGAGGGAGTAAAGGTTTGTAGGAGCCATAGGGGTCAAGGACATTACAAGAATACCCACAGAATCAACTAACGGAGCTCAGAGAGACTGACCCACCATCCAGGGAGCCTGCGTAGACCTGACCTAGGGCCTCTGCATAGATGTGACAGTTGTGTAGCTTTGTCTTCTTGTGGGAGCAGGGGCTGTCTCTGGCTCTTCTGCTGGCTTCCTGAAACCTGTTCCTCATACTGGGTTGCCTTACACAGCCTTAAAACAAGGCAAGGTGCTTAGTCTTACTGCATCTAGATATGCCATATTTCACTGATATTCATGGGAGGCCTGCTTTTTTTCTAAGTAGAGGAGAGGATTGATGGGCAGGGGGAGGTGGATGACAGAAGAGAGATAGGGAGAGGAAACTGCAGTGGGATATAAAATACATTAACAATTTTTTTTTTAAAAGACCAACATTGACGATTGTGAAAAGCCCTTACAACGTTTTCTGTATTTCATCATCATAGGCCTAGACAAATAAGTTGAATTTTCACTATCGGGTACCATGCACATTATTTTCTGCTCTTTAATTAAAGCTCCTTGGTGGTAAGGTCAAAGCCTGCTGGTTGCCGTTCTGCACGTAGCTTACCTATAGTTCTGCTTTTCATTTCCTATGTGGAATCTGTCGTACTGTGAGTAGGCTCGGTTCCCTTCCCAGTCCATCAGCTCAATCCTCAGCATGTATTGCCTCTGACTGGTTATGGCAAAGATAAATTCATTCCCCAGCCAGTATTCACCAGAGGGATTCCCAAAGCCCTGGGAAAGAAGAGAGACACACTTGTTACTCCAGAGGGAACTTTGTCATGTTCAAATCTATTTTCTAAATAGCAATGTCAAATTACCTTTCAAAGACAGCTTTCTTTGTCTTTTTACACTTTGTTTTCATTACTAAACTAGTACTATTCTGCTGTTTCTCTCCACTGAAGTTAACATCTAATTCTTATCATGAAAGCTTGTTTTTGTGTGAAATTCTTGGGTTAAATTAATCCAGTTAGTAGACTTAACCAAAAAATAACTCCCAATCCAAACTTCTTTTAGGAAGTTTTATAAAACTAAGTTGACATTTTAAACATAATTTGAATATTTTCCAATGAATATTATCATGAGACTTCCCCTTGTTTAATAATGTTGTATTTGTTGTTATCACTATGCAGAAGCCCAGTTATACTATAATTTTACTGATGATTCAATTCTTCTAGTGATCTCATGGTCTAGAAACCAATGGGTGTTATCACTTAGATTCTTCATTGGCAGAGATTTGGGTTTGGAGGCAGAAGGATGACTTACGGGCTGTTGAGAGACTGAGCTGAATTCATTGTATCTGAATCTCACTGTGGTCTTATGGTTTTATTTGGAGTCACCTAAGTCAACACTGTCAAAATTTCAATTTTGTGTGTGTGTGTGTGTGTGTGTGTATGCGCATGTGTGTGCATGTGTGAGAGGGAGGGAGGAAAGGAGAGAGGGGGGGGGGAGGTGGTCCCCAAAGCTGATTCCTAATATTGAAGATATTGAAAAATAAAGGAACCTGAGAAATTGCTGACACAGATGTGGGGCATTTTGCAGTTGCTCAGAAAGCCCTTCTGTGGTAATACCTGATGATCAGTTTCATTCCTTATGCTCACATTTGTCTTACTGAAACTGTTTTGGGCTCCTCCCAATAAAAGCCAAGCTGTATTTGTGAATTCTCAAATACTAACGAAGAAGTGGTGCACAGTGAGCAATAAACACTAAATTTTACAGACGCTGAAAGGGAAGGAAAACGTGAAAGAGAAATATAAAAAGATCAAATGTTTGTAGTATTTTGCACTGATATTCAGAGATCATTCTGTTGAGTTTCAGTTGTACAACCTAGAGCTGGTAAAAATAAAAGCGTCTGAGAATCTTGCATATAATTCCACATATGGGCAGACTCCTTAATTGTGATGACACACACTAATGTTTAAAAGACCAGGTCCTGTAATGACTGGATATATACATGGCTGTTTTATGAAGAAATCGACCACGGTTAATTGAGGCATTTATTAATGAAGGGTTAATCTGCGCTTAGTGTGAAGGAATGTTATAATAGTTACAACAGCATTGATTGTCTCAATACAGGTGATACAATATGGAAAATGTTTATTTCTCTTCCAACTTAACACCAATTACAAAGTCAAACAGATGTTTCCTTAACTTTTCCTTCATTAATCAACCTAAGAAATGAATCGATGTACTCTATTTCTTTTTTAGACTATGCTGGTGCTCAGTGTCTACCAATAATTCTCTAAATTTGTTCCATTGCCTCTTACAATAGAGCTGCTTCCCACAACCAGCAGTGTTTGGTATCAAATCCCTTTCTGTCAGCTCTGCTACTGCAATACCAAAAGATCACAGTGCACTGCGTTTCAGGCAGTGCTTAGAGCAAACGCCTAGAGTGGCCAGAGTTGACTACACACACACACACACACAAACATATACACACATGCATACACACACTCACACACACACATAGCTATATATTTATATGTGTGTGGACATTTTCAAAGTTATTTTCTGATTTAACTAATTTTTTTATCCAACTGCACAATGTTCGTCTGGATGACATTGAATATGGAGTCCACTGAAGACTATTTGCATAACCCAGAGGAAAATATTGAATTCATTAAAATTAGTACTCCCTGACTCCGTGTGTGTGTGTGTGTGTGTGTGTGTGTGCATGTGTTTTTGTTTATGTGCGTGTAAGTCTTCACACAAGTGCTTGTGGAAGCCAGAGCTCGACATATGATATCTTCTGTTCTTTTCTTTTGTCTATGTTACGGAGACAGGATCTTTCCCAAGCGGGAGCTCACACACATCCTTGGATAGAAGTGCTGGCCTTCAATCTCTGGCAGTGTCCTCTCTGTCTCCCAGTGCTGGGACAAAAAGTGTTTGCCACAACACACAGATTTTTATGTGGATTCTGGGGTTGTAATCCCAGCCCTCATATTTTACTTCCTTACTCCTAAGACACTCAGGCCACATTTGGTGAAAACACCACAGTAGCAGAAATTATCAGCCATTTTTAGGATGTGCTAAAGATTTCGCAGCATCTCCCAGGAGCTACTGCTCCATGCTAAGAAGTCCAACATTTTCCGGCTATACCACAGGCACAGAAGAGAAAGTTACAGGGGCTGAAACTCGGAGTTAGCGCTCTTCAGCTGCAGCAATTGCTGGAAAGACAAGGAGGACAACTGGGATTCCCTTGCAGTTTTCAGCTCAGGCCAGGCAGTGCTGGCCCTCTCGTCACTTGACAAGTCCCTGTGCCACACAGCATTGAAACAAGGATTCAGCAATTATATTAAATGTGAGTAGAGAGGCTGGGGATGATGAAGTGTTAATTCTTAGGTCTCAGATTTCCAAAAGTGTTGTGTGGATAAAACTCCCCAAGGGGAAAGAGCGTGGATCCTGGGTGAGCCTCAAAAGTGGACAGACAAGAGAGTCGTTCCTACAAAAGTCCATGTTCTCATACTCTGTCAGTATACGGGTCTCAGAGAGCACCAGCCTGTGCTCTCCCTCTCAGCATTCAGGTCTGAAGGAGCACTAGGAAAGAAAAGTGTTACTTTCTGAACTGTTGCTTTTTTTTTCTTTCTTTCAGGGGTACATAATTGAAGAGAAAACACCGAAATTTGCCACTAGAAGACGAATTTTTAGTTCCTGCACCTCACCCCCCAAAACTGTCTACATGAGCAAACTGTTTTACTGCCATGATAGCGGAGGAAGGAAACTGTCTAAAGGCCAAGTGCAGTGGAGTAGAAACAACTGTTTCGTCATCGTGAAGATGACAGACTTGCCAAAGAGTGGAAATGGAAATGGGTTCCCATGTTAGGAAACAGCTGGGTGGTTTATCAGAGACATCCATGGGTCTTGTGGCGGGGAACAGAGGGTTGGGTGGGATTAAGTAACCTCCCCCTTATCTCTGCTACAGTTGAAGCCTTCCTTTACCACACATTTTTCAGCGGAGCTTTCTACTTCACTTAAAAAACTACTTCCTCATCTGCAGAAGAGATGGTTTCAAATATTTCCATGCACGGTGTTATAAGAATGAAAATTAGCCAAGGCTCCTGAGTGTTCGCACAAAAAAGAGTTCTGTCACCTTACACAGTCATGTTTGGCTTTTTGGCTTTGTTCTGTAAGATGGCAAGCTATTTAATGGGGACAGGAATTGTCCTCTGTAAGATCTAAGTATCCCAAGGTCTTGTCTTGGTTGAAAATTAATGTGTAGATCAATAGCATCAGTCAACAGGCTTTTAGACATGAAGGTGTTATGATAAGCTGAGCGCTGCTTTGTGGAAGAAATGTTATTTTAACCCAAGACTTTAATTGAGAAATGAAAAGTCAAAACCAACTGTTTGTATAAATGGGGCCTCACTGTGGCACAAATGACACAAAAGACAATGACCACTCCCTCCTCAACCTTTCCTGCTTCCTGTGAAAAACAAATACCCAGAATGAAGCTAAATCTACAAGCTGAACCTTCAGCAAGGCTGATCAACTGATTAGACTGTTAGTGACAGTGGAGAGCTTGTCATGTTGGAGGTACAGAACCTAACCACAATTTATCTTGAGCCATCTTTAGCCCTCCAAATAGCCGTTCCTTGCCCATTTCTGTGTCACCTCATGTCCTGTGACTAATCGGTAAACCATCTTAGAACACATTAACTTAACAAAGTCATAGTTTCCATCAATCAAAGGGCTAAGGATGCTAAGGCAGTGTCTCGGGCCTACAGGAGACTCACCCTCCTCGTTGCTGTTTTTTTTTTTAATGTGGTTTACTATGAATTAATTTATGAGCTTCTCTGTTCTATTACTATAAAATCTTCATGAAATTGCTTCCATGGTGGCCATGGAATTAGGGGTAACCTAAATCTGTGTTCCCAAGTCATGGATCCAATGCCAATCAAACTATGTCTTATCCCCTTTGAGGTCAGAGTTGTCTTTGTCAACACATCTTAATGGGAGAGTACCTGTGTCCTTTGCCTCCCCCTTGACCAGATTTCTCCCCATCTCTCCCTTCCTATATATCTCACATGCTTTAGGATCTAGGAGTAGAAATTTTAAGTTCATATACTGTTGGGAGCAGTGAGACCCCAGATCCTGAATTTCTTGTAATCCCCTGATCTGAGTGCCTACAGCTGCTCTGAGCACGAGACCTTCAGTTCCTGATGGCAGGAGAGTGGTTTCTGCTGGGTTTGGCTAGGGTGTGGCTATCTCTATATAATCTGCCCCTGAACACAATAAAAGGGGCATTCTTGGGGAATTCAAGAATGACCCGTGTTGCTGTCTCTCTGTCTTTGTGTGTCTGTGTATTTTAACCTCCAGCCCCCTTGCCCGAAGCTTGCGAACTGGGTGCCAGCGCACAGAGTGCAGACACAGGGGTGCAGTGCGCGGCAATATACACACAGTAAGAACTAATTGATACCTCTAATTATCTCTTTACTTGGAAGTGAGTATCAAACAGAATGGAGGGGGTTATTTATGAATAGAGATGAAATACTCTCCCCATGTGTATATAGTTCAGAATGTCTAACATGGGCTTAAAGATCAGTATATTCAAACAGTTCCACATACTGAAGGTGGAAATTCATATAAATACAACATTAAATAACTATGTACAATATATTAATAAGAACAATATATTAATCAGGTATATTATCTGATTAATCAATATATTCATATATATATTAATCAGATAAAATTATCTGAATAAAGGAGGCATGAAGCCACATCTTTGTCCTAGTCTCTGTACCATGACTTTTGATTATGGTAGAAGCAGAGAAAAAAAAGCCAAATTTATGCATAAAATATTGTAGTGCATAACTCAAAAACCATTTTTATATATGTTTGGATAATAGTAACTTATCCCAGGTCAGTGTTTTATTTTAAATACCCTGTGAAAACATAAAATATGAAAATCACGTACAGAGTTCTGTTCTGATGTTAAGGAGGCAGAGGTGAAGGAGCACTAGTAGAAGGAACAGATTCTTCTGTCGTGGATAAGATGCAAAGACTCCATTCCACACACAAATGAATATATTCAGCTGTGTCAATCAGAATTGCACAAAGAACTTTGATGCCATGAATCAGATTCAGGGCTGATTAATTTCATTTGTCTTCCAGTAGTTTAATAAAAGGGGGAGCACAGGAATTTAAAAGAAAACAATACTGACTTCCAATTGGCCTCAAGAGTCACATTACGCTTCTAAACTACAGAGGGAGGAAAGAACCAATATTCGTTAATTTTGCCAAAACCTGGAAAAATGTCCAATTTCAGCTTGCACTTTTTCCAAGTTAATAAAATAATTGTCTCAGATACTTTATTTGTTTTGTCTGATAATGCTCACAGGAAGTGTTGACTTTTTATAGAAGAAACAAAATTGAAACCAGACACAGGCCTTGTATCCTATGGGCTTCATCTTTCTTTCATACAAATTATTAAAGAAAGCAGATAAGCCTGGTTTTCCAAAGGTTTTCTTTTTTTTTCTTTTCTTTCTTTTTTTCTTACTCCACATTTAGAGCTCAGGTTAGAAGTAGCTCCTTCTGTGGCTGAGACACCAAGCCCAAGAAAGACGGGAATAAATTTTGATTTAAAAAATTTTAATTTCTTATGCATATTTTTCAATATGGACATGCAGAAATGCAATTTAAAAGATGCTTTTAATTTCTTTCCACAAACAAGAATGCCCAGAAAGTCAGTAGGTGCTCTCACGGAAATGTTTGTTTCAATAGGAAGCTCAGTTTATAGGATAATTGTCTTCAAAACAAACTAACTTTTTCCCCAGGGAGTTAGCGACTCCCTGTCATAAAGCTGCCACTTAGAAAAGTTGTTGCAACTGTCTGGTTCACTGGCTATATGCAGAAGGACTCTTGGTGAGCATTGTGTCCCCATAGTCCCCAAGTGCCCCCTTAGATGGACCACCACACACTTCCCTCTCAGGAGTAAATGTCTTTACAAGTCTGTAACCCAGATTTGCTGGATTTCCGCCTAAGGAAGTGTTAAGAGACAACAACGTTCAGAAGTTCTCCTTTGGGCTAAAGCCAACACTGAGAATCATGTACTGTGGAACCTCCATGTAGGGAGTGGCTTACAATTAAAAAAGATTTGGGCTGATGGCATTAACACAAAATTCTGAAGAACTTATTAAGTGAGAGGCAGTCCGAAAGTATCAGTCAGTGGAAAATGAAGGACAGAGGGACAGCCATCAGCAGGGGAAGGAACAGAGGTCACGGCTACTTCCAATGTCCCAAGAGTGGAAACTAGTGAAGACGAGAGAAAGAACTGCGTGCACACCAATGTGACTTTCCCCGAGCACGTCCACCCTCAGCCGAGGAAGCTTGCAGCTAGTTTCCAGCAAGCCGCACCAGGCGTGCGTGAGTCATGAAGAACTTTCCATGCCTCTACCCTTCTTGGTGGGATTGTGCTCTTTTGTTTTCAGGTGAAAGAGAGACTTTGAAAGAGCTAGGACACTTTTGACCCTGTGCTCTGGTGAATATTAACCAAGTTTTAACATACAATGGATTCTTTCAATTTAGAAAATCTTCATATTCATTTTTTTTGCCAAAATGTTTAAAAAATTCAGAACTAATTTACTTTCTGACCATGAATAATTGAAATAGAGGTGATAAATTTTTCAAGCTTAAATAAAACCTGATAGCTTTTCCTATGTAAGCATAAGGGAGAGGGAAAAATGTCAATGGTTAACAAATAATCCCAGTCTCCTTCCAATAATGAAAAAGCAATTGTCTAAGAATGAATTCATTCAGTAAATACTCAAAAGGCATTAATCAATTCCATGCCTAACAAGTCAGTGTGTCTTGACATAAGCAGTGTGAAACAGGTAGTCACGATGGCAATTTCATGTTCATTTTCCTGTTTTTAATATAAGTGGTAATGTAAGTCAGAACAATTTGACTCTGTTTATTGATTTTTATTCTCAGTTGTAGTCACTGGCTCTAGACAGTGTTTTCCCCTCAATTCTAACATGGTGCTTGCAAACTCTGGGCTAGTCTGTCCATTTGAAACCCTCCAGGGCACAAAGCATACTGTACACACACTCCTGATGTAACTAGGCTGTGGCACACCCTGCTGAATTATGCGTGTTTGTGACTTACAGCTTATACTGATGCACTCTGAGTGTGTTAAGTCTTGCTAGTTCAAGGCAAACAGCACAGAATGAACTCATAGTAAAACGGTTCCACCCTCCATTCAAGTGCCACCCTTACCTTTCATTCCCCGATTCCTTGTTTGGTTTATTTGCCACAGTAAAAATCACACAGTTATCTCAGTAAAATTTCTTGTTAGTTTGGTCTGTTTTTTTGATCTTACCTTCATGAGTTTTTAAGGTCAATGTTTCAAATTCTTGTGACTTTACAGGACTAACTTGCGTTCAGGATGCTCTCTGAATTTCTCAACAAAATGCCATAGATACAGGGACAGCATGGGAGACCCCCATCTATTTTCTTACTCTTGTTAGCCATGTACTTAATGCATAGGTTGTGATCAACCAAACAGAATTTTTGCATTGTTTGGTAAGATATCAAGACAGAACTCTGGCTAACAGGGCATTCTGATCACCTTCTAGTTTTCACCTTTGGAGAAAAAAATTGTTAGAAAGACAAATCAAGAATTACACAGGATTTTTAATGTAAAATGACGAGAATCACTTCATAAATGAAAACTTCTTCCCTTAGAATGACTCCAAAATTTCATTTCTGAACTTGAGAAATGCTAACTTTGACATGAGAAACATGGCAATCCTTAGTCATTGCACCAAGAGAAGTCCAGGCTAATCACATGCAAAGGTTTATGGAGACACTTTTATTCAGAGGTCAACAACTTGAAGCAGTGTGAGGGAGGCCACAGTTAGGTGGCATCTGTCTTGTTTCATGACCTGTGACCCTGCACACTTCCTGTCCTGCTCATGTACCCAGCCTAGGTTGGAATTCTACTTTCTCCCACTAGAACAAATGCGAACAGTGCATAACAGATCACCAAATAATTGCACATAGGGAAATAATTTACTGAACATGATTTATGAGCATTTTGTATCTAATGAAAATAATACCTTTAATGTAAGAATTGTTATTTTTAAATAACTCAAAGGCATTTAAAAGGTCAGGGTTTATCGTATATTGTGGGTGAAGATAATCTTATGATAAAAACATCAAAAGGCGCTGTAAATTTTTCCATCTTACCATTTTATATTCTTTCCAGCCCCTTTGGAAGTCCAGACTTCCGTCTTCACGGTGTTGTATTACAGTCCAGCCTCCCCCATTCACATCCATATTGCAAAATACCTGCAAAACAACAGAAAAATAATGGTACATGGAAATTACATACAACTTAAAGAAATGTATGGCTGATATGTTTCAAAACATAAGTAGGATAGACAGGCCTAGCCTGAAAGACGACAAAAAGCTATATTTCAGGCATATTATTGATTACTTCTCCACAATTTACATTTGTGCTTCACCTGATAATGTTCATCAGAAATGTTTAATTATTTCTAAAGCAGAAAATTAATAGCCTTAGTTTCAGACCACAGTGCAGTTTTAGAGGTCGGGGTAGCATGCTTGTCTTATACGTGCAAGATTTTGGGGATAACCTCTAGTACCCCCCCCAAAAAAAAAATTTAAAATCTCAAATTTAAATAAACACTTGTGGAAGTTTACGCTTAAAAAAATACTAAAATTCCCAATGGACATACTATTTTTTTGGTCAAAATATAAAGTTCATTATTCTTTAATCTATTATTATAAAGTCAATGCAATTAAGAATAAAAGAATCAGATTTCTATATTTTATTGACAAATTCTCATATGCTTACATATCATAATACACACTGTAATAATTACTCTTGTTTTATAAATTTTACACAGGAGGCAAAATTTGGTGAATGGAGAACAGATTGTTTAAATTTTAGTAGCAAATAAAATAATATAGCTTAGTGTATGCCTCCTGACTGTGGCAAGCTTTTCTTTCCTATGTAGCAGAGTTACTTGAAGATTTAATGCTAATTTCAGAAGAGCTTGCATGCAATAGCATTTATTTGAGAACTGATTTATTCTCGCCATACTTCTGCAATGGTCTTGTCTTTGGACGTCCCCGAGACTCACGGCATGTGAATATAACAGTCTGATTTCTCAAGAGCTGCGCCATGGGGAACGGCATTCCTCCATCAGTTGAATAGTAAAGCATACCGAAGGTTAGCTAAGTTGCGGGACTGAGACAAGAGCAGTGAGCAGGCGCTAAGGGTAGGGTGTTTTCCCTGAGGCATTAAGTTCGAGCACAATGGCCAGGAATATAATGACAAGAACTGTCATTCACAGCGAAAGCTTTTAGTGTACATCTGGGTAACAGGAACTAAAACACACAGGCCTGTGTGTGCATATGAATCAGGACAGGTCTCCTGAGGGCTCTACCTCCAGTTTGACACGTACCCTTCTGCCTTTATTACCCCTAGTAATCGACTCATCTCTAAATTCATACATTCTAAATTCTCCTTCTATTCCCAAGATTACTCTTCTGCTAATCTTCTACTCTTCTCCATCTGCTCTGTGTCCTCAACATGACTCCTAAAAAGTCTGCCTTTAATTATAAATATTCATCTCTCCCCCTCAATTCTAATGTACTCAGCCACTTATTGTTTTCACTCATTAATTCTTGGGCAACGAGTCTATATTACGAAAGGGGAAATTTTGACAAATATGACATGGATCATGTCGTCAAAATGCCTTGATATTTCAATATTGATTGCTCTCATAGGGGTAAGAAGGCAGTAGAGTCCATAATTTTCCAGCTGTAGAGACTTGAGGAATGATAGCAGTAGTGGCGAACATAGAGACAATACAAAGAGCTAACAAGTGAGGAAAGAAATGATTGATGTTTTGGACACTTTGTGTTGCATGTGACATGGGCACCCAATGAAGGAGTATCGGATGGTAATGAGAGATGAGATCATGTACTGGAGGCAGACCAAAGGGGTATGAGCAAGAAAATGGGAGGATAAAGAAGAGTCGTTAGCAATGACTCCAGATATTTTGAAAACTTAGTATGCATTTTCTAACTTAATCCCAGAACAGCTTTCAAAAGTATGATTATGATATTTATGCTACGAATGCAACACTGGGGTTTAGGTTTTGTAAAAGTAACCTTCAGTGGTTATACTTATTAACTATAGGGAATCCAGGATTTGAGTTGGATTTTAATTAGATTTAGGGTTTGAGGCTTCTGTATACCGAACTCAAAATTGTTGGTAGTGATGTAACTGAAAGCCAATGTTGACATCATTAAGAACAATCTGTTACTCAAATAAATAAAGAAAAAGTGCTTATAGTGGGAGGGGAAAATCTATGAGTGGGTTTTAGTAAACAATTGGTACAGATAATATACATCAGTAACTTTAAGTGTGTACATATTTTGTTTTATTTGTTGTTATCTCTAGTTTCTCAAACAGTGGGCAACCTACTGTCGATATTAAATGAATTTTCATTGCAGTCATAAGAAAACGTGATTACTATAACCCCAGGAAAATGAGCTATATGTAGGGTTGGGAGGGAGAATAAATTAATCAACTATTTGAGAGAAATCAAGTGAATATTTTCAAATATCTAGAAACTTTAAATGAAGGTGCCATTAGTGACCTTGGCCAGAAAGATTTCAGAATCTTTATAAAACTAAAGTCAGACAGAAGATTTTAAGCAGAGCATGGGTAGAAATTCCAAAGAAGCACCTGGAAAAGTTAACATTTGAAAGTGATAGAAGTGAAAATATCAGGGAAACATTCTGCTAGAAAAAACTAATGTCACTGGTTTCTTAATTAAATTTTGTACCACGTGAACTGATTAATCCAAAGAAGGAATCTATTTATTTGTCTATCTATCATCTATATATCAATCCAAAGAAGGAATCTATTTATCTGTCTATCTATCATCTATATATCATCTACGTATCTGTCGATTTCTTTCTCCCCACTCTTCTCCTTCTCCCTTCCATTTATCTCTTAATGGAACTACATACTCAGGAAAGGACTCACCACATTGATAAATGTACAAAGTGTAAAGAAAACTATGCTATGCGTTTTCAAAGACAGTCACTTGCTAATGTAATTGTACACACTTGTTTTAAATCACTCACAGTTTTTTCCCCAAACACAGCTTTCCTTTTAAAAGGAGGCATCCAGAAACTTGACATATTAAGTGCTAAGAATGCATTTTAGGGAACAACTCAGAGAAAGATGGAGGGAGAAGTCACCAGGTTGAGACACAGAGAAATAGGTTAAGGGATTTAAAGTGGGTCTGATTCCTGTGAACACAAAAAGGTAACAATGATAGTAGATGCCGAGGCAGGATGTGGGGACAGCAGAGCTCAGCAGACTTGAGGACTAAATTAAAGTTGTAACTCAGCTTTCCCTCAATTTTTCCCTTTCTTTTTTCTTTCTTTCTTTCGTTCTTTCTTTCTCCCTTCCTTCTTCATCTTCCCCTCCCTCCCTCCCTCCCTTCCTCCCTCCCTCCCTCCCTCCCTCCCTCCCTCCCTTCCTCCCTTTCCGTGTGTATGTGTGGAAGGTTAAGTGTACGTAGCCTACTCACAGCTGTTTTTGGCATGAGCACTGCCATCTTAGATCTTAGATGTACTTTATGGACAATATAATACAAGTTTATGTTATGAACTACTTATTATACATATTTAGCATATTTACTGCATTGGAGTATTGTTATGCGTGACTTTCAACATTTACATTTATAATTTTTTATTAATAGAATAGACTATTCACAACAAATCATGCAAGTGTTCAACAAGTTTTCCTAGCGAACATGATTCTTGGCTACTGTTTATTAATACTGGCCCTCTGACGATTGATCATGCTAATTTGTATTTTATATCTATTTAAGAATTTGGATTCAATATTGAAAAGAAATGAAAGAAACCCCCATTGTTTTATCTACAGTCTAAAGAGGAAGAAAGGAGCCTATTCCTAACAGACTCAGGACATTTCATGGAATAAATGATCATTTACGAAAGGATTTGAACACAGAAGATCCAAAGGGTTCATTTGCTGGTCTTGTGTGGTCTGTGTTATCTGGCAGGCTCTTCCTGTGACTGGGGTCCTGCTCCATTTGCTATGTCTGCTGCATCTATTGATTCAATGACTGGAGTTTAGCTCTGTCCAAGAAAAGGCTAAACTGGCTTCTTCCCCAGGCAAGGCCAAAGTTTTCAAGCATTAAACACCTTTTAACTTAATATGAAGATTTAAACCCAAACAAAAAGGGGGAATTTGATTCACATACTTTTTATGCTTCTATGCTTTATACAAATTGGAATGATTAACCTTCTGGATGTTAATTATTTTTCCATAACCTTAAATGGAAAAGGCTTAACACATTTGTTACAGTACTTTTTCAAGAATTAGAGAAACTATGAGTTCTGAAACAAAATTTTTAATATTTTAAAAATAAGACTTATGATTTAATGGCTTGTTTTTGGATGAAGCAAACTGACTACAGGGCATTTGGCTTTAAAGACTTGTGAAATGAAAAGAGACATTCCATTTCCCTCTACTGTGCCTTGAAGGGAACGCAGAGGGAAATAACCACAAACCATGAACACTATGAAACCGAAGAAAGATATAAAAGATAGAATTCTTGTTTTCCTTCTGCTTGAAAAATTAAATCATCCCAAGCTAACACTTTTGCTATCCAAAACATGGCAAAAACAACAAAACATGACATCTGAAAAACAACATCTTTCAAACTTTAGCAGCATGAACAGGACCTGCAAAGATTCAAATCTCAGTGCTGAGAGCAGGAGGCAAAGAGAAGATCCCATCCCTAATAGAGAACCTGTCTCTATTTGACATTTACTTGCAAAAAAAAAAAAAAAATTCTCCAAAGTCACCTCACAGGGAAGATTAACCATGCTTAAGGGCAGGCCCAATTCCCAAAGGTAAAATGGAAACACAAAAGGCCTTCTGTGGCATTTTTTGTAGGTGTTTTTTCTCAGTTCATTATGACTGGGCATTTTATGTATTATTGGTTCTTTGCTGTTATTGTTTTTGATTTTGTGTTTTTATGTTTTGAGGTGTGTGTGTGTGTGTGTGTGTGTTCACACATGTACATGTGGTACGTATCTTGTGTTTTCTCTTTGTTAATTTTTATTATTATTGTGATTTGTTTTCTTGTTTTCTAAAAAAAGAAAAGCAGAAGGCATTGAGTTGGGTAAGTAGGTAGGTGGGGAGAATCTGGAAGGATTGAGGGAAGAAAACCATGATCAAAGCATAGTGTATGAAAAATCTGTGTGCTAAATGAAACTAAATACATAAATAGTTCTGGGAACTGTAGTCCCTACTCTTCTGAAGGATGAATATTTGCTATCAATTGCTTTTTTTTGTTGCCTTAAACACCCGTTTTATTGATTGCTTCATACTCCATATCATACATACTGAACTCAATTTTAATATTGTTAGTTTTTATAGACTTCAGTTTCCTTAACTTCTGATGAACTTGTGAGAACATTACGAAAAGAAAAAAAAAGAAAGAAATGAGCTTTTGGTAAGTATATTCAGGGGAAGTAGCAGCTATTTTGTTTATGGTATCCAAGTCTATTTGGGAGGGTCTAGGAATAAATTTTCTCGATGCCTTTTATTGTAATTAAGAGAATATCAATGATTTGAATCAAAAGAAAGAATGTGAAACTTTATAAATTAAGGGGAGTGAAGTAGATTTTAATAAATTGTTCCCTCATGCCACACATATGCCTTCTTCAACTTCATATAAAAAAATTGGTCGATGAAACTTCAGTCATCACCAATGTAAACAATTATATTTTTAGAACTTCTCTGAAACTGGAAACAGATGCCTGTTTTCAAAGGCAATGTTAAATAGTTGCCATAAATATAATTTGGGCAAGTTGTCTTTCTGAAATTAGGATGCTAGAAGCACACAACTTCTTGAGCTGTTAAAAAGGATAAGTTAGTGTGCCATAGAGAAATCAAGTTCTCAGAACCTTGTGTGTCAAACTGTTAATGACCAATATTTCAAACTCTTCCACTAATCAGCTTCTAGATTACTTGGATGAAATTCATAAATATTTGTTCTTTCCAAGGCCATGCTAAGTTAATAAATAGGAGATTTCAAATAAAATGCATTATCAGTCATAAAAGTGAAGCAATGCTAGTCTAAATCAAACAATATTACAACGTATTAGAGAATCCTGTTGGGGAGGACAAAAATTACTTCTTTAAGCTTCTAATTATAAATATTTTTGCTTACACACTGGAAAGTTTGGAAGATCCTATTCTAATGCTGTAGATGGCTCCTACATTGAGCCCCTCAAGAGAGTGTTTTAAAATTACATTTCCACAAGTAATAAACAAATAATTAATAATTGCATTAAATGGATCTTCTAAGTTGTTCCCCAATACAATAATTTAATAATCTAAATTATTAAATCAGTAATGTCATGTATCATTTGGACTAGAGTTAAGTAAATGTGAGATGCATGTTTATTGAGTTAGATAAAATATTCTTTTTGCTCAAACAGGAGCAGTGGCTTAGTGTGCAGCCTGGGTATCATTTGCTTCTCAAAACAGTTTGAAAGGGAGCTGAATTATGCTTTTATTAGAATAGAATGATATGAATTGAAGTTCACAGAATGACTCTTTATGTGTGCTCCTGTCCTTCCCTGGGGGCTGCACAGTAGCATGAGCAACAGAGTGAAAACAACTCTCAGGACTTGTTGGCACACTGTGTGTGTGCATGTGTGTGTTGTGTGCAATTTTATTTTTAGACTATCGAAACCCCCTCCTTACCCTCAGCTTTCCTCATCCTTGTACATTCATATTTTATAAGTTTCTTTGTTTTATTTTAAGCCACAGATTTCCTAATCCAAAGACTAATGCCCAGAACCCCCGCAGGAAAAGCAGACGACATCATGGTGCCTTTGTAAGTGGCTGAGGTGGGAACACAGAGGACTGTACATGTTGAGGCTTTTATTATTATTATTATTATTATTATTATTATTATTATTATTATTATTTCTTTCATCTGTACACTCTGGTGCTGATTGATTAAGGACTAGCTATGTGAAGAAGACATGCTTAGCCCCAGGAAATCAGAAATAAAAAGCCACGAACTTTAATAACAGAAATGTCATGCAACACGCTTGGGGAAACCCAGGAAGGCCTTTCATGAGCATGTTCACAGGATTCAAAGAAAATGAAGGTTCATACATAGGTGTGCCAATGAGCATAGGACACTGTTTGGTCTCAGAAGAACAAACCTCTGTCTTAGGACCTTGTAAGTCCAGAAAAACCCTTACATGTTAAACAGTAAGCAGGTCTACTGCCTCTGATCCCACTGTCTTTTTCTGCCTCACCTAAAGGTCTCTACATAACCTCCTTTAAAGAGACATCTCCAGCACTACACTTCTTCAGTACTTGGTAACTGTCTTGGCAAATGTGTGTGCGAGTGTGCATGCGTGTATAACAACATGTATCATGTATAACAAACCCACAAATTTATTTGATCCTACAGCAGTTCAGCTAGGATCTGCTTTACTTTACATAAACAAGAACTTCTGATTTTACCTTTTTGGGTTCTGGCATATTATTAAAATAAATAGTGTAGATTCCACTCTTATTAAAACCAGCTTGATATACATCTGCACAGTCTCGAAATGGTCTCTCTTCTTCTCTTTTTCCTCCCTTTAGCAAAACTGCAAAATAAAAGAGAGATTATAACATATAAATAAGAATATTAGCATCATTACCATCCAAATGGTCTGCAAACAAAGCAGGTTTTTGCAGCCTTCACACAATATCTATATTGCATATACTGAGAAATAAAACACACCACCCCAAAGTAACTGGTAAATTGAAAAAAAAATTTAAAAGCTGTGAATCAACTTTCATTTATATATTAATCTTACATCTATTTATTTTTACTTTGGTTTTTCTATATCTTCATAAACTTCATCTTAAATTACATAATTATATAATGTTTCCTATTGTTAGCAATTTATGTCAATATTTCCTGTCAAATTTAAAAAATACTTCTATCTACATTTCAGAGAGAAGTGTATTTATTTATTGCACTGATGGAAATTTCATGTCTCAGGTACATGTTCTATCAATGAGTTATATCTCATACCCCAGGGTTAAAATATGTAAAAATATCAAAAACAGCAACAATGACAACAAAAACAAAAATGCTTTCTGCCCTTGATGTTGATGGTGCACACTTTTAATCCCAGTGTTCAGGAGGCAGAAGCAGGCAGATCTCTGTGAATTTGAGGCCAGCCTGGTCTTCAGAGTGAGTTCCAAGACAGTCAGGCCTACACAGAGAAACCTTGTCTCAAAAACAAAACAAACAAATAAAAATCAGGAAAAACAAAAAGGGGAAAACATTTAAAAATACAATATTCTTATTAATTCTTTCAGAACTTCCTACATTCATACAGTGCATTTTGATTGCTTGCCTCACCCCTCCCAACTCTGAGTCATTGTTTTAAATGACCTACAGTCCAAAACTTTATGCCCATATACTGTTTAGTGAGGGACCACCCAGTGAAGCCGAGTGGACCTGCCAGGTCCACATCTTTAATACAAACTAACTCTCCTTCCTTCAAAAGCCATCAATTATCAAAAGCTCCTTGGCTACATGTAGAAGCTTGTGAATCCTGTTTCTCCCATCCTGGAATCTTGACTGGTTTGACCTCATGAAGTTCTTGTGCAGAGAAGCAGAGCTGCCATGAGCTCATGAGTGTCGTGGTTCTATCCTGCCCAGATGACACTTCAATGCTCCAGTCTTCCCGACCTCTGCCTCTTGTAAGCATTCCACCCTCTATTTTTCAATGGCTCCTGAGCCTTGGTGAAAGGAATAGATTATGTATGACCCATTTGCAGCTGAACAGTCCACAAACAAGTGTTTTCTACACCTGGATCAGCTGTGCGTGTCTACATTAGTCACCAGCCACGACGCAGAGAAACTTCTCTAATAATGTCGAACAGTTGTACTAATCTAAGAATGTAGAGGGCAGTTTGATACTATGTCCGTTTTGCATGATAATAATAGCTTCAGCCATTAGGCTTGGGAACTCCACAACCATGGGTTGTTGGACATAGTTACAGTACCAGGAAATCCTTCCCTCCTGTACAGTGGGCCCGAAATGCAATCAGAATATAGCTGGTCACCCTCATAACACCTGGGCCATTACTGTACTCTTCTGACCATGTTGAGAATCGCTCTAATAAAGTTTATAGGATTTATTTGATTTCTAGAATTTAAGGAGATGGATTTCTAAGCTTATTCTTAAACTTAATTTCTAAATAATGTTAATCTACTCATTTTGCATCATCTGTGTGATGATTTAGCTTCAGGGTATTTAAGTTTTCTTTCTATGTTTTAAATAGGCTTATAAATTGTTTTGTGCTTCCTTCCCCCCCCCCCTTTTTTTTTATCAAGACAGGTTCTCTTGTGTAGCCCTGGCTCTTCTGGAACTCACTCTATTAGATCAGGCTGACCAAAAACTCAGAGTGCTGCCTGCCTCTGCCTCCTGCATGGTGGGATTAAAGGTGTGCACCTCTAAAGCCTGGCTACTATTTTGTCCTTTCAAAGTCTAGTTGTTTAGGAGCTTTTGACTTTAGTTTTTAAGAAAATTTCCAAGAACCCTTTAAACGAAATCCAGAGAACACTACTGTCTATGTTTAATGCTTTAAGCATCTATATTACATTTGATAATTTTAATTCTTTCTTCCAAAAGTACTTTGGCCATGCCAGTCATTACTTCATTGTCACTCAAACTAATAACTGAGTTCTTTGGTGAGAAGAGCCTTATTTCAATCACAGAGCTTCACCCATTTGTAAGTTCTCATTAAGAAAATCAAAACACAAATGACCCATTTAATAGTTCTTGGCTGACAAAGAATGTGCTGTAGAAAACATCAATGATTTAGCATTCTAAAATATACATATTACTTCCATAATTGATTTCATTTAATTAAGGATTTTTGTAATAGTAGTCTTTGTTTTTAGTCACTTAAAAAAAATCACAATGTTCCTGCATAATAAAAACATCAAATATCCACCATGAGTAACTGCTATTAAAGGGATATTAAAAGTGTGAAAGGATATAAAATATTGGCTTGAATGTAGTAGAACATTGGTTATCCTTTTATAAGTGATAAGCAGACTAATATTTGTGGAGTGAGTTATGTTAATGTAAATAGCTTGAACTTTAAAACTGCTAGATTATGTTTCAAAAGGCAAAGCATTTGTGTCAGATATGATGCCATAATGCAAAAATTAAAGTTTAATAATTCATTATTTTGTGTGCAGCTAATACCTGTGCTAGTGGTTTTGCGATTACACTTAAGTGCTGCTATCACAAGCTGGAATTTCAACACAAAATGAGTACACACTGGACAGTTCATACGACAGTGAAGAAGTGTCTCTTGCAAAATGTATGAAAAGAATCATTTAAAAACATAGAGATAAATGTTTACCAAAAGGCAATTTTTAATGGCACTGGGCTAAAAGCAACAAAACGTTTGCTAGGTTTTCCTTATAACAACTAAACGGATCATTAGTTTTCAAAATCAGTTTTTCCTAAGTACTCAGTACTTGATCACTTCTAATGTGCAAATGTGAAAAAAATCCTCATTAGGTGCCCCAAATAGGAATGCAAAGAAGTACGAACTGAAATTTATGGTGGCATATGAGAAGAAAAAGCACAGGAAAATATGGTGAACAGAAACCCATTGGGGGAAACTCGTTTTTCCTTTTAGGGAGAGAGAAGGAGAAAGTCATTTATCTAAGAAGAAAATGTTTCTCTCACTGAACACACTACTTCCTGGCCCCATGTATGTGGTTATGCAAGAAAACACATTCTCTCCTTCCTTTCTTCACCTCCTGTGCCCCGTGCTTCTCTGCTGCAGGAAGATGTAGGTGAAGGGGCTATGTGTGGTCAGAGAAGCCTTTCACACACATTCTCAGAAACGGGAAGAAGGAGAAGGTTGGCTAGTATCCTCCTTTGTGGAATTTGTGTTAGTGCTGTCTAAATTAGTATTAAAAATTCTCTATATGGGGAAATCTCCTATAGTTGGACTGAAAATTTTTATCATAGTGATGGTATGCGTGGCATAGATCTTTGCTTAGATCTCCATTTGAATCAACGTTTTGAAATCCTGACAAATCCTCTTTACATGATTTTTTTCCCTTAAACACTAGGCTACTTTTTCTAAATTATTGTCAAATTTTAAAACTTTAATCTAGGTACATTTAGATAGTTAAAACTTTGAAAAATGAATATGATCTAAAAATTCATCTACAGTTTATCTCTGTTTTATTTTTAATTTTATATTGTGGTTTAAAGTAGAGTCCATCCCTAAAGGTAGTTTGACTTCCAGAGTGCTTGTTAAAATCAACCCAAAATCTGAAGCAGTTATAAATATTTCTGAGGTAGGCATGTCAATCACAAACAAAGCAGAATGGAGCACGGTAATAGTGAAGAAACCACTGATATAATAATAGTAAAAACACTGATCATAGCAACCTTAAATCTCTACTCACTTTTCTGAAATAACCACCACCTGAACAGAGAAGCCCACAGCAGGTGGAGCTGCTATGGTCTTTCTCCCCTCAAGTTCAAACCCTGCAGCTTACTAAATCCAGGGAAGCTAAAACCATCTGATCATTTGTAAGATTTTATTGATCTGACTTCTTACAAAACTTTATTGACTTAATACATTGCTGCTTTGAGTCAAAAATAAGGAAGTAATCTCATGGTATGCCATAAGCATTATCTAAGATTAACGATTTGAAGATTATTGACTATTAAATGATAATACATATGCATAGACAATGTGTAGGTTGTTATTGTTTGAATAATTTCACTGTTAAGCACTAGAGTGTTCTGAAATTTGGGGTCCTGTCCATATTCTGAAAATGGATAATTGGTGAACATTTTGAAATACATAAATACAATACAAAAAGGTGAATCTGTTGGATTTCACCTGTCGGCAACAGTGATAAACGTTCACAGCAGAGATTTAATTAGACCAGAAGAGCCTGGAAGTATGTGTGGTAAAGAACAGCAGGACAGAAAAGTCATCAGTTAGCCGGAGCTGTGGAATGACTTAGAAAAGAACTCGAGGTCTTTGTCTTTTAAAGTTTACTGTAACAACAGACCAATGAAAAGGCACGAATTTCAACATTGTCCTTTCTACCTTAAGTTACTTCTTTGATTGCCCACTATTTTCTTTCCCTCTCCTGTTATTTAGTTTCCAATGTGTTTAACTTCCCTCTGAGAATCTTGAATCCCACTGTTCTAATCTGTTCTTTACCAACATCCCTTTTCTTCCTCCCTGCCCCCAACAGTGAGCATTTAAGTGAGTGGGGCATTTAAGAAGGACTCAGGCGCATGGGCAGTTAAGGACTCAGGCGGCATTTGGCATCTGTGATTATCTTTGTCCACTGTCACTCACCACTTCTTCATCACAAACACTGCCATTTCTAGGGTTTTGAATCTCATTTTTCTGCATAGCTTATCTCAAATTTCATATGGTTTTTCTAGACTGCTGTCACTCTGGTCTTCTGTCACTCATCTTTATATCCAGCCACTACCGCCGCATAGTTTTCAATGAAGACCAAAGTGATGTGACCTGTTTTCTTACCATTCCTGTGAACGTCAGTGCTCACCACTGTTTTTCTTCCCCTTACTGTTCACACTGAACTCCTACAGCCCCCTTTCTCTTCCTCTAAGCGCCTTTCCTACTTTTTCCTTGTTGGTTCATTTACACGTCACACACATTTGGATGCACACTGGACTTCCATTCTTGTAGATTTACCCTTACACACTATCTATCGTGACTTCAAAGTACTACAGAGATAATTACAATATAAAAGCATTTCAAACTTCATATCTTTACCATTTCATGCTTCTTATTTCTATTTATCTGTCAGGCTGCTACCTCCGCTTTGATTTACCTTAGGCTAGTCAATCTGCCAAACTCCATTTTCACTTTTTACCCTACTGATCCATTTTCTTCTCCTGTTTATTATCAATGAAAAAATAGTGGCATTACAAATAATAATAATAAAACAATTAGCCCGTGGTTTTATGATTATTCTCTCTACTTCTTGTCTTTTCTTATTAATTAATAAATTCAACACCTATTTATTGATTGAACACTTCCTACATATACAATTTTGTCTAGGTATTAAAGACAAAGACATAAAGACTATAAAAGATCTCCTTAATGATCGCACAGCCCAAGGGCAAAAAGTTCTAGTCTCTCAAGACAGCAGAAAACACAGCTCCCACTGGCACAAGCAAAAAGACAACTTTAGGTAAGGCATGGTCAGGTTTCCAACAGTGAGAGCAGAATGTGTTTCTTTATTGTCTTCATGAGTCACTTTTGTTGTTTCTCTACCTGGTCACAAGATGACTGGCAACGGCCTCTAGGGCTATAGTATTACCGGTGTAAACAGAGTATCAGAAAGAGAAAAGGCAGAACATTGTTATCTTAAAGACATATGTCAAGTGCGTTGGGAGCTTTCAAGGAGAATGCACTCCATCTGCCAAGCAGACTCAGGAAGGCTGCCTCAGAGAGATAACACTTAAAATAATAAAACCTGCAGAACAGCTTAGCCGAGGTAAAGTTTAAGAGCCTGGTGTGTCAGTTCAAAGACTTCCCTCATGCAGATATCAGCAATAAATCTAGAATGTCTTGGGAAAGAGTCATTATTCATTCTTTTCATTTCGCCTTATCTGGACAACCAAATCTTTGTCGTCTAAAGAGAAGAATAGGAACATGAGCAGGTGCACGTCTGTCTGTCACTAGCCAACATTCAGTCAGTAAGCAAATGGATGCTGAGACTAGCAACTGTTGACTGTGGCTTGCTTTTCTCTCCATTTGGTCAACCAATATGAGCCCAGATGGTAGACGAACCACCCAACTGACTTCAGGAAAGGGCCACGAAAGCTGAGCAGAGGGTCACTTCAATTCAGGTGAACCTTCAAGAGAAAACTTCCTGGAATGTGAATTTATTAATTCTTAATCTCAGTTACCCTAGAGAACATAGAGAGCCATTAGCCCTGCTTCCAGAGACAAGACAAAACACTGGTTTCTCTTCCTAGCCACTTCCCAATAGCTTGCTGCAAGAAACCCATGACTCAGGCATTTTTTTTAAGACTCTTATGTGGTGAATGATCCAAGGCTTTTCAAGTTTTGCAAATATTAGATTACACATCGATAAAATTATCTGTCCAAGAAAGAACCTAGTGGAATTTTCCGAGCCAGCATCATTAGGGAGATCATAGCAGTTGGAACTGACCTGAATCTGTGATTCCAACAGGTCACTGAGGTTCAGTGAGCATAAGGAGAAGTAAAAATGGCAAACTTGACACAGGCCAAACATGCTCAACACTTGATTGATTTATTCTGTACTTCCTGGCCAGGTGTGTGGGCATTTTAAGAAAACTCTGCTGTGAAGACATTTCCCAGAAATCTAAATAATTTACAAGGACTTTCAGAAGTAGAACAAGGTCCTTCTTCACATTAACAAGGGAGTGAAAAAAATGAGGTATTTTCAGGTGGTCCACAGTTCAGTCTTTTGTACACAATATAGATATGAAGATGAAAGATACTTCCCAGTGATGTTATAGTATATGCACAAATTTGTAGTTATAAATGTACATGAAAGAGTTTTATTAATTAAATTTTTCATTTATTTTATATTCTGACCACAGTTTCCCCTCTCTACTCTTTTCTTGTTCCTTCCCCCCATCCACCTGTTTCTTTTTGGAAAGAGGGAGTCCTCTCATGGGTGTCAACAAAGCATTGCATATCAAGCTGAGGTAGGACTAAGCTCATCCCTGTGTATTAAGGCTTATCTAGCAACTCAGTATGAGGAAAAGGTTCCCCAAAACCAGCTCAAGCATTAGGGTCAGGCCTTGATCCCACTGCTCGGAGCCCCACAAATAGACCAACCTACACAACTGTCACAGATATGTAGAGGGCTGAGGTTGGTCCCATGCAGGTCCCCTAGCAGTTGGTTCAGAGACAGTGAGTTCCTATGGGACCGTGTTGATTGTTTCTTTGGGTTCCCTTTATACTTAGAAACCATATGGTATTTTTGTCATGTCTAAAGTACACATCCAAAGATAAATATGTGTGGATAGATAGCTTTGTGTGATAAATTTAGCCTACAGAAAATGGGCTATATATATGGATCTATAAGCACACACACACACAAAACACATACATATCTACATTCTATTCTTAAATACTCTTAATCTGAAGTCTGAATTAAGCTAATATTTCTCTTTTTTTCAAAGCTACTGGTCCTCCACATATTCTCCCTGACACTGGCGTAAGGGAAACCAGACCTGAATATAACTTACTTACTACATTGTCATTTCAATTAGTTTATTCTGAAACAATGAACTATTCCGTTCTGAACTTTGTATGTACAGTTTGTATGGAGTGTTTTATTTCATCCTTATAAATACCTTATAAGAAGTTTTTGGGTGTATTACCATGTAAACTCAGAACCAGTGATGCAGTTTAATCTCATTAAAACTTGTAAGGGGCAATGCTCAGTGGTTCCAGTGATGTGAGCCATGGCTGTGGTTGGCCAGTTTCTGGAGTCAAACCAAGCTGAAATGAACCGTTAATAGGACAGCCTACCGAGATGCCCCGTAACTGCTATTCTCAACCTCAGTCACACACAGTTTCTTAGGTAGTTTGACACAGGCCTTAATTCTGAATTAGTACAAGCTTTTCTCATGGAAGCAGGCTGCATAGGGAACTGATAAGAGGCAGACGAGACAGATGTTGACATGAGGATAAAAGGGAGCCACAGGCAACAGAATTGACCATGAGACAGGAATCCCCGTCAGAAATGGGCATCTGTGATGATCCGCAACTTCAAAAGCTAATGGGATTAGGAATTAAGAGGTCCCTGGAGCTGGGCGTAGGGCGGGGATGCAGGTCAGTGGTGGGGAAGCGGTCTTGTGTGCCATGAGGCTCTGGGTTTAACCAGCACTACAGGAGGACCTCTAGTTTCGTGGTACATTTTTTTTTAATATGGAAGAATAATATCACATAGTTCTAGTGTAGTTTGATCAGTATATCTAAGTACATTCTCCAGTGGCCTTCTAATACATAATAACTCATATGTAAAATTTAATTAATATTCATTTTTTTCGGTATGAAAATAAGAGCAGAACAAAAATATTTGAAAATTTAAAATGGAGTTATGGGTTTTTGTTTAATGAAGCAATCAATCATTTCTCATAAACTCTTTTTCTGTGTTTTCTCTTTGGGAACCCTACGGGTAGTTATGAATGCTGTGTGACCCCTGCCATTCGTTCAGAAGGTCACTTCATTAACAAAGATATTTCAGGTTTCATGTGTGTTAATTTCCCATGTAATGGTCTTCAGCCTGGCAGAACTGTATTGATTTTACACAAAAGACTTTCCGGACATGTGGGAAAGCTTAAAAAGACTGGTTTATGCTCTGTCATGAGTGGACAAATAACTGATTTCAGCAAAAAATCCATTAACGGGGGAAAAAAATTCCCCAGGCAGTGCTGGACGCACAGAGAGTCCCTACCAGATGCTTCTGAATTCTCGGACACTGAAAGCCTTCAAGGCTTTAAAGCAGATAAGGGTTGACTGTCCCCATGTGGCTGTCACTTCGCTTTTACATGTATGATAGTGTAAACTTGAATAATGACTGCTCATTCAGTGCCACATGTGGCTCGTTCTGTTCCTGGGACTTCCGAGGGCGTTGGGAGAAGACGGGGAACAATTGGTTCACACTATGAAGAGGGTGGAATGGGCTAGGACACCAGGCAGGCACTTGGCTGTGTGATATTTTACCTGGCAGCCAAGCTGGACCTAAAACTAATGTCCCTGTTTCTGATTTTTCTCCGTATATCACCCTGTACTGCCCTTCAGATGGCGTATCCTATAGCTGCTCCAAGAAACTCAGAAGGGAACACTGAAGTCAGATATGTGGGTCTTGAGGTTTTACTATGGTTGAGATTAGTTGTGCATATGTGTGTCTACAAGTTTAAATATCTGAGCATCCTTCCCTTCACAATTGTGTTTCTACTTAAAACTGAACCCTAAGTTTAAGTTCATGGTTATGCAAGAACTCATTCTAATGTACAATTATAATATTTATATTTAAATATGAGTATAAATCCATATAAATATACAAATTTTAAAAAGTCAGGCATTGATATCACCTTTATAGTTTCAATTTTTTAAGTCCATTATAAAAGTGGGTCACCTCTAATAGGTCCCATATTAATACAATTCAGCATAGATGATCTGGCTTGGAATGTGAATGCCATTGCCATTTCTAGAATTAGAGATGACAGTACTCAAAATAGTAATAATTTTTTAGCCTAAAGTAAATTAAGAATTTATATAAAAAGCCAATGTTTTTATATTTGTTATTTATTACTATTATTGTGTGTATGTGTGTGTGTGTGCAGATGTGCATGCCTGTGTACGCGTGTGTGTGTGTATGTGTGTGTGTTGCATGCACACAATGCCACAGCAGGTGTTGCACAGCTCAGAGGAACACCCTCAGACATTGCTTCTCTCTGTCACTGTGGGATCAGGGGATTGAAGACAGGTAATAAAGATTAAATGTTAAATGCCTCTTCTCAATCGTTCTGTGATACTTTTACAAATTACTAGGATTTTAAAGATACTTTGTAGTTGACTTTTAAAAAAAATCTTATGCTAAAATACATTTGTATGTATTTAAAGTTAGATGTATAGTGTAAAGTGTTTGGGATTTTATTCTTTATCCTCCCTTCTGAAAATGTGCACATTTCAGGACATTTTCACTCTCCAGTTCATAAGATGTATACTTATTTAATTATTGAATGGTGCTGATGGAGTGTGTTTCTCTCAGAGAACTCGTTGGTATCAAGTCCTATGCCTAACTAGCCTTTGCTGACACAGTGCAACCTGGATTCATAAAACAGCTACAGAACTTGACTTGTGTGTGGTTGAGTCCAAGAAACTTAGTTGAGGCTCTATTCAAACTATTTGTGCTTCATAGCCTGAACTAAGCAAGCTGTGGGAGCAAAAGAGAAACAGGAATGGAGCTTTTTCACCATTATGTTGGAACATGAAGGGGACTCTATTTTTTAAGGGCCCTTTCATTGTGGGAATGTCCAGGCCTAGCTGGGACCAGGAGATACCACTTTGCAGATAGTTCATTTTGTGTCTGAAGAAGGAACTAATTCTAAAAAGAACCACAAAATTTCAAATCTCCCCCCAAAAGATGTGGTTTAGAATAGTTCACGGATGAGGTCAGCATGTGTAGTTTTTAATTTTGTTATCACTAGTTCAGCTATCCACTATTCTTCCCCCTCCTTTTTTATAGAAATTGCAACTCTCCAAAAGGCAGATAACGTGCTCCATCTGAAAGAAGAAACACACTATGTCCAAAAGTAAACAGCCACTTTCCCCTTAAGCCACTCGCTCTGCTTTATGAAAGGAAGTGCTAGATAGTGCGGTTCATTTTACGGAAATTGTATATGTTTGACATATAATTTTCTGTCAAGATAAAGCATTTCCCCCCACTAAATGGGAACAAGAGCTCACTATAGTATGCAGCTGATGACTTTGTTTATTTTCCTTTCTCCTTCTACCTAATGTTAAATTGCGCATTACAAGTGGTCAGCAAAACATCAAGTATCTCACTCAATCAATGAAAAAGATATTTCCTATTTTCCCAATATTTATCTGGGTGGCTTTTAAGGACTTTTCATTTCCTCCCAACACTTGCCCTGTTTTTAGAGTCATCCTGAACTCAAGAGACTAGCAGTGCAAGCTACCCCGTCTCTTGCCTGGGTGATCTGCTTCTAGTATTCAACAGATACAAGAGCAACTTCCTTTCAGATGGTAGGATTGTTGTGAGAACAGAGCCAAAGGACTCCGCGGTACCGGGAAGGATGCGAATGATTTGATTCACCTTTTTAAAGAAGGCCAGAAGACTGACAATAATGATCACATGTTCATACCATTGTAATCAGCCTCTGGGAAAGGCACTCTAGCCCAAATAATGCAGAGCACTGAAAAATGTGTCTTATCAGTCATTGCGGCTCCCAGACCATGTGAAAGAATCTTTCCAAAGGGCTCCCATGGGAGATTCCTATAACTTACAATGTGATGTTAAGTCAGGAACTGAATATGTTATTGTGCCCATGTCCTCCGCATTTATTCTTGTTTCCTTTCTCTCCTATGCATTGGCCAGTCCAAAACTTTTACCTATGTCTTAACATTAAAGTTTCTTGAGTGTAGTCTTCAATCTATGCAACTGAGACATGTATGTATATATACATATATGTGTACACATACATATATGCACATGTACATATTTATATATACAAAATGCATTTTTCCATTTGTCTTCTGGGGAGGGGAAATTACTCCTAACTACTCTCCTGCTAATATCTATGCCCTAATTTGCTGGTGTTATTTTTAAAATATGATCTATAAGGAACTCTGAATTTGTATTTCCTGTCTTTTAATTTAATTTTGCACTTAGTATTTTATAAAATGAGCTTATAACCTTAGTAAATAAATTCTCCGAGACTATAAACAAATGCATGCATATGTAACATGGACAATGGAAGGACAAGAAGGAATTCAACAAGTTTTTGTTATCTAAAAACAAAAATAACCAGTATTCTCTGAAAGAGGCTATGTAAAAGAATAGTTGCTACAGAGATACTTTTGAATGAACAGATAAATTCATGAATCACATTGTATTATGGCAGGAGTGCACTCAAAGCTGACTTAAACAATGAGATAGTGAATGTGTCACTTTATGACGAGCCTAAATAGTGGTTCCTCTTTCCATTTTTCTTTTCTTTCCTCCTTTTTTTGTGTCTTTTTGCATTCTTAGCCATCAATTAAATTCTAATTTCCTATTATGATGTGGTTTCTGTTGCTTCCATCGTATGTGGCGATAGCTTAATTACCAGTGCCCAGGGATGACGATAACTGGTGGCTACAGGCAGTGGTCACCATGTTCAATTGTCCTTTCTAAAGCAGCACACACATTGTTTCCATGCCATTGTCACTGTGAACTTTTTAATTCTAGCAATAACTATGATCTGCCAAAAATCGTGAAGCAAGCAGCTCAGCTCTCACGCAGTGATAACACGGAAGGCAATATTTCTCTAGTGGGTAATGTGCCTAAGAATAAATGTGACCAAATGTTTGCAAAGATTACATGAAAATAAATGTGTTATCCGGAAGCTGCAAAAAGTGATTATGGTACAGTTTGAAATGACCGCTGGCCTGTGCTAACATTGCTGCCTGTTGGTGCATTATTCCTGAAAGTACGCTTCTCAGCAATATTTAGGGTAAGTGTTCTAGAACAAAAGCACTATCAAATGGACATGATTATTCTATGGAATGGAAAGACGGGTTAACAGTTTTTGAATCAAAAAACGTTTGGGGAAGTAACACATCTACTCACTGTGTTCCAGACAAACTTTGCCATGGCACATTAATGCATTATCACATAATTTTGATTTCTTTGTGGTAAAACATATAAAATTGATTCCCACCCAAGCTTGAACTATACACTAGACAACGATAAGCTGCACATATTTATGATGTTCCATGGACTCTTTGGGAAAATCTGTGATCCTATTTTAGACATCAGGAAACTGAAGGAGGCTACAAGATGAAGCCCGGATGGCTCTTGGGAGTGAGTCTAGAGCACTGTGTTCAGTTATGCACAAGAAATCCTGCTTGCAGCCAACACTTAATGCTTGTCTAACCAAATTTTTTTTTTTTTTTTTTTTTTGGATTTTTCGAGACAGGGTTTCTCTGTAGCTTTTGGTTCCTGTCCTGAAACTAGCTCTTGTAGACCTGGCTGGCCTCGAACTCACAGAAATCCGCCTGCCTCTGTCTCCCAAGTGCTGGGATTAAAGGCGTGCGCCACCAGCGCCCGGCCTTGTCTAACCAAATTTTATTCCAGAGGAGAGACGAAGGGACTAAAGCTTAGTGCCCGATCTGTGTCGTCAGAACTGTGTGTTTTGCTTTATATCAAACATGTCATTTCATTCTTTCTTTATCCTGGCAAAGGAGGCAAAATTATCCTGCCAGATGTTTTCTACCTGACCATCAGACAGAGAAAACTCACTACCAATGTATTCTTCTTGTATGGCCTTATAGTTGAGATTATTCCCCAAATGACTGAAGTACATTGAAACCAACGGTGATTGTTTTGGTGAGCTGCTCATTATGACACTGTTTGAACTTTCAATATTTATTTTAGGCAATTTAATATCATGTTGTGTTATATCAATTTTGCTTTATTTGTATGCATATAAATTTAAAAGTACAGTTTTATATAATCATCTGATAAACAGTAAGCCTGGATAATAAGTGAATTTGGGGCCATAAAATAAGAAAGATTGGAGATGTGTTTAATTGCTATAATGAAAGCAAAGTTCATCTAGCAACATATTTAATTTAACACTAAGTTATTTACACCTTGAAATTTAAATGCACAGTGACTAAAGACTGTATATGACTCACATGGAAGTAGAAAGATGAAGAGGATTAAAATCTTGATAGAAACCATAGTGAGAGGTCCATCTGTTCTGTACCTCTTTTTTCTTTTTTTTTTGTTTTGTTTTTTAGTTTATTTTTATTATTTATTTATTAAAGATTTCTACCTCCTCCCTGCCACCGCCTCCCATTTCCCTCCCCTCCCCCGATCAAGTCCCCCTCCCTCATCAGCCCGAAGAGCAATCAGGGTTCCCTGCCCTGTGGGAAGTCCAAGGACCACCCACCTCCATCCAGGTCTAGTAAGGTGAGCATCCAAACTGCCTAGGCTGCATCATGAAAAGGAAGGACTATATCTGAAGTGTTAGAGCATCTGAAAATTCAGTCTGTGTTATTATCGCCACTGCCCTTGAGATGTTCTCATCATAGAGCAGATGAAGCCACCTTCCCCGCCCCCTAAGTAGATGCTCAGCATGGCCGGCACCTGTCATATTTGCTATCATAATTTCTCAATAAATGAACAAAGAAGACGTTTGGTTACTGATATTGGAGTCAAAGTTCAAACCACAGCAGAAATTTTAGTTATAATCCCTGCTTCTAATAGCTTGAAGACATGTTTATTAGACAAACACTGGAGGATAAAATTAAATCATGATAAGTAGGCAGACATACAAGCTTTGTGAGAATCCCCAGTGCTGGACATTTCTGAAATCATGTACAAATCACTACCCAACTCCATGTGCTTAAGTCTCGGGATGATAAGAAAAATATGTTTTCAATCTTCCTCCCAATGTATTCATCTCAATATGAGAATAGATAGGTCTCATATTAATGCTTAATTTATAAATACTCACGAGCTCTATTAAAATTCTCTGGCAAAATCCTACCAAGCTTTTCTTCCAGTGGACTCTAGCTCAGGGTTTGGCAAGCCCTGTCTGATTAGCAGGTTTTTTTCTTCCCAATCACATTGCCAAGCACACCCAAATGGAGCTCTCCAGACTCACTGTTTAAAACAAGTTCTTTACAAAATATCTCTGGGGCTTGTTTAGACTATCTAAAGGAGATACAATGTAAGGAAATGGAGTGTAACAGAGAAATGTGAAACATCTCTAAAACAAGATCTCTTCACGTCACATTATCTTGTGTATTCCTATCTCTACATGAAAGAAAAGAATGAAACACAGCTTTTTTTTTTAAATGTAGCACCACGAGTCAAGGACCGGCCACATGTGTACATTGCACACCCACACTGAACCGTGACGTGAGTGGTCACACCAGCCGCAGCGCGATGACTACAATCAGTTTCAGATGGAAGCAGTGCTCACACTGCTCTCCGTTTCCAGACCCATCTCTGCTCACAAGGGCTGACTGCAGGCTAGAACCGCAGGAGATCACCCCAGGCTCCACACTTGAAAGCCCTGTACTGAGCTGCAGGTCAGGGTTCTGCTTACACTGGATTTGTGCAAAAGCACATTCCTTCAGGGATGCTTGGGTGAGAGGAGGACAAGATGTTCAAAAGGGAGAGGAGTTTGCTGCAGGAGTCTGGTGACTTGAATTGGATCTCCAGAATCCATGGAGAATCTCGAAGCAGAGAAGCAACTCCACGAAGTTGTCCCTTGACAGACAATGTCCACTATGGCACACATATGATCGTATTTTTACATACATCAGTCCCACACACAATAAAGAAAGAAGAATTAATGGATGGATATCAATTGGGTGGTGGTGGCAGACACCTTTAATCCCAGCACTCTGGAGGCAGAGGCAGGCAGATCTCTGTGAGGTCGAGCCCAGCCTGGTCTACAGAGCAAGTTCCAGGACTGACTCCATAGCTACTGTCTTGTAAAACAAAACAAAACAAACAAACAAAATGATGGATATCTTCTCAAGGTATATTGACTTGCAGCTGTGTGGCTCCAGATATTCCAGTCATATAAAATTTTAAGTTCCATCGTCACAAAGATCCCTACAGTGAGTAGATGTCCTTGTTAGACCCCTTCACAGGACCAATGATGAGGGATCTTAGTGGATACTGTACAACCATCTTTCCTTACTATAATGCTTATTGGAAACCACTTTCCACCTCTTCACACAGCAGGACTTCCCTTCCCCTCTCTCCTGAAACAAGAAATGCTTAAAATAACTATGAAACAGGAACCGCCACAAAACTCAACCCAGAACTCTGAACTAATTCTTAGTATTGCCTAATTTCTGCTCTATACAGAAGTATCTAACACTATAATGTCAAATATGTAACCATTATAGTATAAGAGTTTTTATCAATGTTAAAAATACCAAAGTTGAAAGATGATTTTTAAAACATTCTTTTAGGAAGACATTGCAACACACAAATTCAAATGTAAAAATAATTGTCCTGACTTAGCGAGCAGTAAAACCTGCCAGCTAAATTTTGGGAATGCTTTTCAGGATGAAGTCCATCTACAGCATTTGCATTGGCACCCATGCAGCACAGAAAACAGTAGCAAACCTTTACTTGTTTGCATGAAACAAAATATTCACAAATCCAAAAGCAGGAAAGAATTCTTACCACCTTCCTTAGTGCACAGGCTGACGAGGTTATGGACTGTGTCCATGAGCTCCAGCTGTTGTCTCTGAAGGACGCTGTTGTTGGTGGTGGCTCTCGTGAGTTGCTTCTCTAACTCCTGGATGATGAATGTTTGCCGCGTAACCAGACTTTGGAGGTTTTCCTTCTCCTCCTTCAAGGTGTCCAATTCTTCTTTGTGTTTTCCCTCCATTTCTAAAATTTTATGTTCTAATAAACTACAAGGAAATGAAAATAAGTCTTAATTCTTACAGTGCTGGAGAAACAATGCTGTAATTTTACTTGTCCTCAGGAGTAAGATTACAAGTTTAAATTATTTATTCTAGGAGTGTGTATGTGTGTGCATGTGTTCATGTGCAGATGTGGGTGTCTGCATGTTCATCTGCACATGCGCATTTGCTTACACATGCCGCGGTGCATGTGCATATTTCAGACAATGGCTTACAAGTGTCAGCCATTGCCTTCCCCTCTGTGGGTTCTGAGGACTGAAGTCAAATCATCAGGCGTGGTAGGCAGTAAGGCCCCTTACTTTACCGGCGGTCTTACTGGCTCATAAAAGTAGTTTTTGTGAGACAAAAATGTATATAGTGTCAACCACGTGAAAAGCACAAATAGAAACCACAGTGAGATTTCTTTTCATCATCGGCAGAATGCCAATCATTAAGAGAATAGCAAGAGCCCCAGTGGCTAGAACACTTACTGCTCTTAAGTAGGGAGGACCTGGGCTCTGTTTTCAGCACCCACATGGCAACTTACAAACACTTGCAATTCTATTTCCAGAAGATCGAAATGCCATTTCTAATGTCCATGGGCCCACTCATGCCCCTAGCTCATGTACACACCCATGCACACATATGCACATAAAATGGATGAATTACGAAAAAGAAAGTGACTTCAAATGCTGACAGAGATGTGGACAAAAGGAAACCTTTCTTGCAAGTAAGAATCTATTGAGGCAGGTTCTGCAGGAACAGAAAGCAACTTAACCAATCCTGTTTTGCAACTCTAGCTTTCTTTTCTTGTGAAGTCGGGCTTCTTGATGAGTTGTGGGGCTATCACAGTTTCTGAAATCACTAGGCAGGCAGTGCAGAAAAGGAAGACTCCATTATGTGAGTACCATAGTCTTACAGAGAAATGTGGGATACTTTGCTCAGCGCTCTTCCAACGACACCCTCCTTGTGCAGTGTGCATGAAAAGCGACAAAGAACGCAGAAGCACTTGGGGATCTGGGCAACTGACTTGAAATAAAAGGCATTTTACACTTTATAGAGTGTCTAATACACTAGTATTCTTGGGGGAAAAGACTTACTCAGTTTTCTTCGTTCTGTTTTCAGACGGTTCCAAGCCGTCCTTAGTTTACAAGGTGCTATTCCAATGCAGCACACCCAGAGTGGGCACTTAATTTACCTTGGAGAAATATAGAGCTGAATCATTCCTATAAGTCTTCAAAAAGAAGACACTAGGGAGTGTTTTAAATTTAATACTTAAATTATACAATCTAGTGTGTTTGAAGAGTCAAACTTTCCAAGTGTTTGCGAGAAGGGGCAAGATGTAACATCTGACCATCTTTACACACAGGAAGAAGTGTAGCAAGAAACACTCAAGGACATTCCAGGTCTTTGCTAACAAATCTGCTCTCCAAAAGAGAGTGTAGCCTCGTATATGGTAGAGGGCTGCTGGGAAGCTGGGCCCACTTGTGAGACCAGCCCAATTTGCAGAAATTGTGGGAGTGAGCCAAGGTTCACATATGCAGGTTCCACACGGATACCCAGTAAGGGACGCCACATTTCTTTCTTGTGTTTCCTTCATTCTACGATATGCCAAGACAGAAAGAATCCTTTGCTTCTCCTGGCCATACAGGGACCTCTATTTGGGAAGGGAAGAGGAGAAATAGTTACGGTCATTTATATTTGTTTAAATCCCTGCTCAGAACTGAAAAAAGTTAGAAAAGGGAGCCAGAGTAAGATGAAAGAAGGGATCTCTAGGGAATAAGTATGATGCAGTGTCTTTTAGTAGTTCCTGCTGTGCCAACAACTTGTTGCTGCTAGAGGGGGAAAAAAGCAGAGGGAGAGAAGGGGATAAAGCATTCATTTTTTTCTATTGTTTGTATTGATTTTAAAAAGTGCCATCCACATCCTACTTAACTGAGGAGTTCTCTGCTGTGGGTGGTGGCGAAGCCTTCCTTTCTGCTTGTAGATTTTTGGCTTTTGATCTGAGAATTAACCACAACCGATGTTCCAGTTCATGTTTAGTTTACTTTTTAGTTACATTTGCTCCTATTTCAGGAGTAGAGCTCTGATTCATGACTGCCGCGACTCTGAGTCGTTAACTTATAAGAAAATCGTGTGTCATATTCACATCAGTAATCGTTTACTACCGGGAAATCTTCAGCATTAACGGCTAAAATGATGATCATGTATATGCAGTTCATGACTTGGAAGCTAAAGAGTCATATGATTCTGGACAAATGTTCTAAGCAAGCGTTGGTATCCCAGAAGTAAAATCAGAGCTGGCCTTCCAGGTTTCCCAATTAACAGACAATATCAGGTTCTAGTTATAAGTCATATTTATTAGTTGCTAAGTGCCAATAACTATGTGGAGTATAAGATGGCAATATTTCTACACCAAGGATTTATTTTTAGACAGCAAGCCTCAGAGAAAAATCATAAGCAGCAAGAAACTTCTGTTTCCAACAGAATTCATTTTTCATACTTTGCGTCAATGTTTTCCACTTCTGTGTCTGATGTGTCTCTATAGGAAGAGCACTGGGAGAGAGGCTGCGGCTCCACTAGAGAAGTCAGTCAATGACATTGGGAGCTTTTTTTTTTTTTTTTTTTTTTTTTTTTGCTTTGTTTTCAGCACAATTTGGAAAGCTATGAGAGTAAATAGAAGATGAAGGGGATCCTTAATCCAAAGAAAACAATCTTGGGTGTCGGTTTGTAGAAGAGAAGTGGTTTCCTTTGTTAAGGGAATAGACATTATCATATTGGAAAGAACATTAATTTTCATTACCCACTAAACAGGTGTTAATCTACCATGACTTCCAGGTTTCAAGTGGCATCAGCCCAGACTGTCACTTTAGAGGAGATATTCAGGAAGAAAAAGAAGCATCCATCATCAGGATGCAAGAAGACACTGATCATAGATATCTCAAAGGACCGGGAAACCAAAGCAGCAACGCTCTGGCTGCAATACTGGAACCCTGATATACGGAATAGATACAGTTTCCAAGAAAGTGTTTCCTACCAGGATACTTAGGTCTCTCTTAGTAGCCCGCTTAGTCCAGTTATTTTCTAGTACGATTATAACTAATCTTTTACATGTGTGATATCCCTTAGACTCTTTCAGAATGGCCATCTCTTCCTGACCCTTCTGTCTGCTTTGATGGGACTCATCCTCTTTTTCATCTACTCTTAACGTATGGTTTCCAAAAGACTTTTCTCTTTGGCTCTTTGTGCACTTTCAAATTCAACCTTTTTGCCCCATTTATTTCAAATGGTTTGAATCTAAGATTCACTTTCCAAAAAGGTATATACAGTCTGTAGCTATTAACACATGTGTAATATAATATTAGAGTTACATAACACTCAAGAAAATCCCTATCTCCTTTTATTCTTTTTCTTAAAAATTTATTTTTATGCTTCTTCTAGGTGTAAGGGTGTTTTGTCTGCATGTATGTCTGTGTACTATAACATGCAGCATTCAGAAAAACCAGAAGAGAGAATCAGATTCTCTGAACCCTGAGTTATGAGTTTGAGCTGCCATGTGGGTTCTGGGAACTGAACCTGTGCAAAAGGTTGTGAAATAGAAACAACTAATCTTCTCTTCAGTCTTTCTTTTGATTCTTATAGCATTAGAGTTGATTTCAATGAAACTGATTTCCAAGCCCTAGAATATATATAGCAATCTCTACTTCTTATCTAAAACCTTACAAAGTACATTAAGTGCTGGAACCAGGGCTTACAGAACATGTTCTCAGTTGCTTTATGTTTGAAAGCTGCACAGATTCCCCACTGCTATGAAACTGGCCCCCGAATACAACCATCCATCGATGCAGTGTAATTCAGCCTTTACCTATGTGATGGCTTGATTAAGAGATGATCCCCCACGAATGTGGGTCTATACTTAATCCTCATGAGGGGTGCTATTTGGGTAGGTTTGGGAGATGTGGCCTTGCTGGAGGAAGTATATCACTAGGGGGAGGTTTTTCGGTTTCTAAGCCACAAACCATTCCCAGTTCTCTCCCTTTCTACTTCATGTTTACAGTTCAAGAGGTGAGCCCTCAGTATTAATCCTGTTGCCATATCTTCACTGCATCATCATGACCTCAAACCCTCCAGAACCATAAGAACATGGTATTTAATTACAGAAATAAAAAAGTGGCTACTATAACCACTATTTGCATTATTTACATCACACCATTAATTAAGCCATCACCAGAAACATCTCTGCAACATGTGCTCTTCGTCATCTGATTGGTTTGGGAGCTTGAGAGGCACAATATTTTAACTTACCCATTTTTCCCATTTGTAAGGGAAATCTTTTTTAAAAGTCACAACTAAGATTTTGTTTTTAAAGATTTATTTTATTTATTTATTTGTGTGTGTGTGTGTGTGTGTGTGTGTCTGTCTGTCTGTCTGTCTGTCTGTTGGCAAGTGTGCCGATAGAGGAAGGCCTGAGGCATCAGATCCCTGTGCAATTACAAGGAAATATCAGCTACCCAACATGAATACTAAGAACTGAACTCAAGTCATTTGAAAAAGTAATCAGTGAGCCACATTCCCAGTGCCAAGGGGTTCTTAATTATAGCTCTACCTTTAAATGTCTGCCATCCAATTTAATCTTTCTATCCAATACATTGATTACATTCCATCTGGTCCCTGAATCCTTCTATAGATTTTCTGTCATTCCTCCTAATCAGAAAAAGTCCAAAGAGTCTTTCTCCATCTGGCCTGGAGTCCATTAGATAAGATAGTCAAATCTTGGGACATTAGAGCCTAAAACAGAATTTTTAAAAAGTTGTTGATTTCTTTGATGATAACTTTTAACAAGTTTAACTGGGGGTTAAGCTCATAACAAAGCACGGGATGCTGACTCCAAACATCAGTGCCTGGGGTTTTGTTTCAGAGTTTATTAAACAGAAAGAGAACTCCACTGTCAAACTTTGGAAGATTCAGATGAGATAAACCCTTTTTCTTGGGATGCTTCTTTTGAGCTTAGTGTTCCATAGGGCAAGTTTACCAACTGTGTACTCAGCCTTATACACACTGAGCTGCAAATTCCAAAACAGAGTTTCTCACAGGATTCTCAGTACTTCCTGTTTCCCATCTCTCTGGGAGCACTTTGAGAAGAGACATGCATAGGAGTTTGGCACTTAACTTCTAGTTTGAGGCAGAGGTGCAGTCTAATGAAGAATAAAATAAACAAAAATAATTGAGGTCTTGAACTTCAGTAAAAGCTCATGAAAGAGTATACATAATTTGAACATTCTGGTTGATTTGCCTGCCCTGCACACACCCTCCTTTTCTACAATATATCTTCCTGGAAATATTTAAAACCATCGGATACATCTTGAAACTTTCACATAAATGCTCTCCCTTTCAAATTGTTTCCCACAATAGAATTCTTAACATAGCAGCCAATGGATGCCTAGTGGTGAGAGCTGCCTATACTGTGTGTAAATATAGCTCTTGACACAAGGAAGGGATGTTGAAAATATAGAAACGGCCTCATTTTTATCTGTCTGAACTTATTTACAAACGCTTTAATTATTTCCTTGTTTGTAGCATGCACTGTGTCACCATATGGTATAAATATGGGCATGAAAGGAACGACTTTTTTTCTAGATTAAATTTATAATTTGCTACTAAATTAAATACTAAATTCTCTTTCAAAATATGGTCACGTTTGTTTGGCAACTCAAATTTGGGGCAGAATTATAAATACTATAAGGTCAGCATCAGACAGCAAACATTTCAAAGCTTGAGGAAATAAGAATAAGCTAAATATATTGTAGAAGCCAGAAATAAGGAAGAAAAAAGGCTGATACATTGTGTGACCTAAAAGAATGTAATAGAGATATTAGAAAATAAATGTTTAACTACATAAAACATTTTCAGTACATATAACAGAATTTATATGCCAGGAAGAATTCATGTGAGTTAGGAAAACAAAGACAAGTGATGTAATCAAATGAAAACATGGGCAATCTAGTCACAGAAGAAATACAAATAGCTTATAAGCACGATGAGCTGATACCCTAGTAAGCATAGCAGGAATATTTTGGAAAATTGGAGCACACACACACACACACACACACACACACACACTTGGGGGAATAGAAAATTCAAAGTAGTTGTCAACATTTTACAAAATTTTAAACAATGAAGATATATCTAATGAATAATATTTTATTAGTATAAATGCAAATATATGTTGGGCATAGTTGCATCTCTGACACCCACACTTGGGAAGCTGAAGCAGGAGTGTATTGTGGCAAATTCAAAGCTAGTCTTTGCTTCACAGCTGGCTTGGGCCAATTAATGAGATCCTGTCTCAACAAAGTAAAACAAACCAAGAGAAAAATATATAGCAAAAAATGAATAAAGAGAACTGTAAAATATGGTGCATTAAAAATGAGTGGGTGCTCGTTCTTCAGAAAAAGGAGTTATGACCATACAATTACACATGTATTAATGTAAGATATTTATGGCATATTTTATGAAATAATAGGAATAATCCTAAACTTAAAATAATATCTAAAATATATGTGCATAACATATAAATATGTCCATATGTATAGTTGTATGCCAGAATGTGTTTGTGTCAACATTCTAAAGGTTTATATATCTGTATAAAACTATGTACAGTACATACTCATGATCACATTGATAGTGAACTTTTAGAAAGTATAGATGAATAAGAACCAATCTGTTTAGCAATTGCTGCAAAGGCATGATGAAAGGAAAGGTGGTGATGTGGAAACAGGCCAACTTTAATTGCATGTACTCATATTTAATTTGTGGTCTGCCTTACTTTTTTAAAATTTTTCAAGGAATGAACTAGCTAGAAGTCTATAGATAATGGATTCTGTCCACCCTGTTAAGAAGTTTAAAAGTTGAACTGAATTAGTGAACCTTGGAGTGTAGATTAAGAGCCTTGGCTGCTATTCCATTGGACACTTAGATGCGCATAATTGTGATGTGAGCATTATGGTTTAATAATATTAATAACAGTGAAAAATTTCAGCATTTAGTACAAATCATATGATTTGTGTTTTTCCACTGAAATTATTTTTGTTATGGGTATATTAGTCATGTTATGGATGTGTGTGTACGTGTGTGTGTGCACAGGTGTGAATAAGTGGCATTTTAGGGGCTAGCATTACTGGTGTGATATTGGCCATGTATTCATTTAACATTTGAAAAGTATTTAAAACTCTTTATAGTATGTGAGGGGAATTGGGCCTGGTAGTAGAATGATAAATCATAAAATTCAGACCCTATACCAGGAGATTACTTCTTAATGCTCTACATTCTGCACATATACAAAACACATATGTCATGGAATGGGTCGAATAACTGTAGAGAGTAGGTATTATGTAGATTGTAATGAGGAAACTTCCCTCACTGAGTTAGAGAATGGCTCCTGGAGCCAAAGCAGTATGTGTAGGGAGTTTTCAAGAATGAACAGGAGTTTGCCTACCAAAAAGGAATGTCAACCATGCTAGACAATTCAAGCATCAAATTAGTATAGAATAACATCATGCGGTAATGTGGGATACATCTAACATAATTGAACACAGCTATGCCTGCCAGGTACTGTCCTTTGTGTTTTATATACATTCATACAGCATTAATCTTCATGTCAACTTCAAACAGTATTATCATCATCATCTCTATGTTCAACATTAGCCGACAAGCCACAGAGTCTCATGAACTTGCCTAGAGTCACACAAAAAGTACACGATAGAGCTAGTTACAGTAAGAATAGAGGAAAGTGAAACGCAGTCAGTCTGGTCTCAGAATGTCTGCTGGTAGCTTCTAAACTAAAACCAGTAGGGGAAAATGCTGCAGAATGATTGTAGTAACAGCCAGGCACTGTGTTCTGTACTAAAGAACTTGAACTTCTTTTGATCTGCTATAATAGTCAACGGGTAGAAGAACCTTAGAAAAAAAAAGATTGGAATTTCAAAAAAATAATGATTTTGTCCATAACCTGAGTAGGTCATGCTGGCACAAAGCTAAGGATACCAAAGTCGCTGTAGGGGAACAGTTGAGAATTGATGAGAGTCCAACCTAAATATACTCAACTGATAAAGCTAGAAAGGACCAGATATGTTTGAAAAATACTTCAGTGGTGAAAATCATCAAGGTCGGCAAAGTGTAAAGGATGCAGAGAAAGGGAAGGATTAATACGGTTCTCAGATTCCTTGTTGACTCAGAACTCTCCATTACTCTCTGCTCCTGAGGCTGTTAAAACTGAGAAGAAAGGACATGGGTCTGCCATTCAGTTCACAATGTAAGAAACTTGACCTGGAAGATAAAGGTAATTCTTTCCCCAATTCTAGTTATAACGAATAGGGTACCATATAGACATTGGATGTTTCTTTTCCTGCTACTGGAGACAGAGTGAGGGATTTGTGCAATCTAGCACTCTGCTACTGAGCATCATGCTTGGCCCTGAGTACTTGACCTCTTAAGATACTTGTCCTTGGTAAATACCATACACAGCTAATGCATTTAAATCCACTCTAATATCTAGTGTTAGAATTTAGCTCATCTTCCCGTTAGTAACTTTAAAGGCCTTATCAAAAAGGGGATAGCTCCAATTAGAAGGCTTTTTATTTCCTCCGAAACACTATTAAAACATCAATATTTCTTTAGTAACTCATTAGTGAGACAGAACTTAGGATCCTGCAATTGCATCAGATTCAATCACTTAAAAATAATTATCTTAATGATTTCTCATAGCTTCAGCTGGGAGATAGCTAAGACATCAACTAAGTTCAGTAAATTCCCAGTGTAAACTAAATAGTTTATGTGTCCTGTTCCAACACTGGAAGGACTAATTAATAGTCTTTGCCTTGGTAGGTCAAAATCAACCAGCCTAGTCTTTTCTTCAATTTTATGTCTGTTTGTTCTAAACCAATCACTTGATGACCACTCCAGTTACACCCTAGGCTGCATCATGCTGGAAAATCTTTCTTATAGTAATTATCACAGAAAATCACCCTGGAAACACTGTGAGCTTGGCTAGGTACTAGCTCTTTAGTCATGGACCAGTTATTTGAACTCTGTAAGGTTCAGCCTTTTAGTTATGATGTGGAAAGAGCAGGTTCTTTAGAAGACTCCTTGGAGGCGTGGCAACAGTGAATGGCCTGATCTGATTCAGATGTTTACGTTGTTAGAAGGCAGCAAGGCGGCAGCTGGAAAGGCATTAGAATAGCCATCAAGCGTCTAGTCCCACGTGACTCTGAAGTGTCTTAATGACAGTATCCCTTGTCTTTAATCAGTACATTCAACACAACTGTCAAGAAAGCCTGAATTGCCACACCTTTGTGTAAATGTGTTAATGTTTTCCTTTCAGGTATACTCCATTGTGAGAGAGAAATTTCTTCTACAATATTCTTCTGCCTACTTGTGTTCTCCATTTGGAAAACAGTCAAGTCCAATATATGGCCTTGAAACCTAGCTAGGAGACCCCTGCTTCAGAGGCAGCCTCCAGGACAGCTATGAATGAGCATGAAAACAGCAATCATAAACTGACTCAAAACTTGTAACTCTTTTGAACAACTCAATGTTGTTGTCCTTGAATGTAGAACTTTGTAGATGTCAATGTGGTGTTGCAATTCAAAAGATGGGACCTGCCTAGTGGAGGGAGGCCCACTTGGGTAGTTGAATAAAATTTCATTGATGTATATTCTCCTACACACCTTTTTTTTTAACAAACAAACAACAACAACAAAAAAAAAAAAAAACAGGGTTTCTCTGTGTAACAGTTTGGGGATCCTGGAATTCACTTTCTAGACCAAGTGGCTCTTGAACTCACTGAGCTCCACCTGATTCTGCCTGTGTAGTGCTGGGATTAAAGCATGTACTACCTCTGCCCTTCTTTTCTTCTTTTCTTTCTCTATTGTTTCCCCTTAGACGGGGTCTCACTCTGTAACACTACAGCTGCAGCCTATCTATCCGAGAATTCATCATGTGGACCAGACTGACCTCAAAGTCATAGAGTCCACCTAATTCTGCCTCTCCAGTCCTGGCACTAGAGACACTTGCCACCACACCCACCTTCTTTTCCCTCATTTTTGATCAGAAGAAATGGATAATATTAGAAGAATATCACAAAATTTGGCACATAACATACCTCATTGCATGGTCATCCTAACCCTATCACACGCAAAGCCTAATAGATTTCCATTTGTTTGGGTTTTTAATTGTGTATTTTAAACATAGAGATGGGATGCCAAGTCTCCTCTAAGTGATTTTTTTAATACCATGTTTTAAAATTAGGATGGTATTCCACCAACAAAAACAAAATTTCCTAAAGAAAGCAGACTGGCAGATTCTCAGTCACCTCTGTGAGACTTCTGGGAAAACAAACAGTGAAGCTATCCTATTCCTGCTTTGTGCTTTGGGGTATTTAGGGGATGAAAAAGTGAATCCAATGAGGCTCCAAATCCATACTCAGCCCTGAAAGCGCTATGCTTAATTTTTCAGGATGTAAGTCAGCAAGACCTCTCAGCATGTGTGTGTAGTATAATCCTAACTATAAAACATGATTTTTTTTTTCTCAGCCAAAGAGGTGGGAGATACTCCTGAGGCCAGCTCACCGACTTGGCAGCAAAGGCAGGGATCTTTCTCAAAGCTGCTAAGTCACACACCCAGACACAACTCCTGACATTCCTAGGGGAGGAAGCAGAGTTTAATTTAGATAATCCCCTCTGGAAAGTGTATTGGCTGATTCAAACCAGACCTAGCTGACTGGGGCATGCTGTTCTTACATTTCAGAGATGCCTCCTTGTAGAAATAGCTTCTTGCTGTATCTGGGGGATTAAGATCCACATAAAGAATAGGTAGGTATAATCAATTAACTATTTATAAAAGCGTAAACATTAGACTCTGACCTCTTCTCTGCTTTCTTGGGAGGACACTGTCTTTGCTGTTTTAGATAGTGCTTGGCAGCTTGCCTCCCCTTCCACTGATCATATGAAAACAAACAACAATAAATAGAGTGGGGAAATATGCTATGTATCACGAAAGGATATTTTTGGTTTGTTTGAAGAAAATCACTTCTTGAAAATGGGGCAGACAAGGATACGTGACCTAAAAGTAGCTGTTTGGCTCACACGACATTGCGTGAGCTGGAAGTTCAGCAGGAAGACAGATAGATAGCTGCAAGAAGAAAGAAGACAGCCATGTGGGAAGCTGAATCCACTAGAAAAATGCCCTCATGGATCACCCTCGGATGCTCCAGAATGACAAAGAAACAGGTGTCTAGCAGGAGTATGAATTACATGGAAATTTCTATCAGCATGAATATAGAAATATATATTAAATTAATATCCAAGAGACTCAACTAACTTAACTCTTCTCAAAATGCCTGTATTGCAAGAAAAAGGGAATTGCCATGATCCTAAAATTCTATCATTAGCAGTAAATGACATAAGTTAAATGTAGAAGAACACCTCACTTTTATACAACAATTAAAATTTGATGAGAGGAAAAGTCAGAAGTGTCAAATTGGATTTCCAAGAGGCTGGTCCACAAGGAGAAGCCCTTTACACTTGTGCCAGTTTAGAGTTCCTGTCGAAAAGCAGCCTGACTCATTTTTACTAATAACAGCAAAAGGGAGTTTTTTTTTTATCAGTTTGCCCATGGAGTATAATTCCAGCCACATAGGATGCAGGCAACTCTTCTGAGGGCCAGCTCCCAGTCTTGTGGGTGTAAGTCCCTATCATAACAATAGCCAGACACAGCAGGAAACATCCTTATGTGGGAAGCAAAGCTTAGTTTATATTACCCTCTCCTTCTTCCAGAAATGTGTTAGGATGGTGCTGCCCATTTAGGGTCGATCTTCCCTCCTTAAAATTCTCTGGAAACTCCCTCACAGATAGCTTAGAGGCATTTCTTCTAGATGATTCTAACCCCATTGAGTTATGAGAATTAATAATCACCCCCAGGTTAGACCTGCTTCTTTTGGCCAGTTCACCCCAGAGCTACAACAGGGCTTTACCTCATCCTCACACTTTGTAAAGAGCCCATGGCAAGCATCCTTGGGTTGCTAAAGGAATGACCTCTGTTTAAGCCAAGTGGACATAAAGTTTTAACTAATCAAGTAACTAATGCGATATTTTATCATTTCTTTCCTACTTCACTTGTTTTTATAAAGGATTTTTTCATTTCCCACTTCTGATAGAGATTTTTACCACCGTCTCATCATCTTTATGGTGATAGGCTCTGCAAAATGTGTTTATGAAAATACTACTTAGAGGGCTGGAGAGATGGCTCAGTGGTTAAGAGCATTGCCTGCTCTTCCAAAGGTCCTGAGTTCAATTCCCAGCATCCACATGGTGGCTTACAACCATCTGTAAAGAGGTCTGGCGCCCTCTTCTGGCCTTCAGGCATACAGACAGAATATTGTATACATAATAAATAAATAAATATTAAAAAAAAAAAAAAAAAAAAAAAAAAAAAAAAAAAAGAAAATACTACTTAGAAAATATTCGGTCTTCTCTGTGGGTTGGGATGGCTATTTTACTTTTTCCCTTGTGTATTTTTCTCTCTTTTCTAAAAAACTTTGAGCTAGTTTTATAATTCTGAAAACAAACAATAATTCAAAAAAAAAAAACAATGTAACCTTTCAATTGCTCCTGCATATTAAAAATTCCTGGACAGAAATCCTGAAATTTATTATTATAAGTGGGGTTCGCTTCAGCAAGAAAATTAAGGCATTTGGTGGTGACCCTAAATTGGTTGTGACTGCAGTAAAGTATACCTGTTACACGCATACATATTTCTGGTTATTGTGTAACTGTGCTGGGATAAATAGTAGTTTGCAGGAGAATTTTCAATTTCAGAACATTTCATCAAACAGCCAGTTCAGGGTCATGTTCTGTCAAGTTTATTTATAGTTAAATAATGTATCCCATATCACCCTACAAGAATAAATAAATGTAACATTTGGTAATATAAGTCATCATGCATGAGTGACCCTTGCAGATGCTATATCAACAGTCAGATTTCTTTTATTCATGCAAGAGTTTGATTGTAATTGTTGGCATTGATGTCTATTTTTTGCTTGAGGTTGGGTAAGTCTTTAGGCCTAGATCATGTGAAGTCCTGTGTGAGGGGGAAAATGAGAGAACTATCAAAAAAGCAACCTGGATTGCACTCCTAGTTCTGTCTTTAGCAAGGTGTGTGGCCCTGGATAGGCTGCTCACTTGGTGTGAGTCTCTGGTTCTTTTGCAAGGTAGGATGGCTCCCAGTCCTGTCAGAGGCTCCCCTGCCTTGGAGCCTCGCTGCAGCAGACAGTGGTATCCAACTACTTCCTACCAGGACAGAGGTCTTTAACTGAACACAGGGGATAAGAGCTGAAACATCTTCAAGATAACCAAATATTCAGGAGAAAATGCAATGAAAGAGAAGATACTTATTCCTCAGGAGTTGGTGTTCTACTCAGACTACCCACAGTTAATATTAATGACTTTTAAATGAGTTACTGTTTCATTGATCCACCTTTCAACATCTTAAAGTGGAATTCAATGACCTGTTAAGCCTCCAACCTGACTGAACACTACCCTAGGTTAATATCTGTAAGTCAATTAGGTAAATTTATTCTGTCCAGAATAAATGACTTTAAGTGCAATAAATTCCTTCCTACTTATTTTATAGGCAAGTATTTTTTTTAGAAGTACAAGCTGTCTGAATTTAACCTTATTGTAATCCACAAAGATTCTCGGGAGTAGAACGAGAGACAACTAAACAATGGTTCAAGAGGCTCTGCTATTCTTTTCTCTAGACTTACAAATTTGATGCTGCTAAGAAACTGTCAATCTATTTTGCCAAAATATCAAATAATTTTTGTATACATAGTGTTGTTTGAACAGTTGCTCATTGCAGCAACTGAGGACCAAGCACCTCAAGAATTAAAGTAGGACATAGGCCTCCTTGTTGAGACACTGATTACTTTTGTGCCTTCCTCCTCTCTTGTGACTTCGTTTTTTTAAATATCCACAACATTAAATATTCAGTTACCAATGAGATGGAGGATATAAAGAAGCATACATAAAAGCACTTTCAGGATACCAAAATCCTTACCTGTTTTTCTCATGAATCTTCAGAATTTCATTTGTCTGTTGGAGAAGTTGCTTCTCTAGTTTGTATGTTGATAATGAATTCTCCAGTAGTTGTATTTCAAGTCGTGATGTTTGATTTAGTACCTTGAAACAGTTTTTAAAAAGCAAATTTCAATCACAAAGAAAGTAGCAGGAAAAACAATGAACATTTTAAAGATCATTTTTTCTCTTAATGTTTTTCAGAAAGACTTAAGCAGGTGGTATCCAATCTATCAAACAGTGCACAATAAGCTGAGATTGGAGTCCGAGGTGAATTAGGCTCATTTGTTTACTCTAATTTTGATACCCATACATTCTAAGATATTATATTATGCTCATATATTTTATCTCCAAATTTTATAAGCACAAAATGGATTGCTAATCCAATGTCTTGATATTATAGATCATTTAGAATAATTAGGAGATGTATAGAATACAACTACTCAGACCTATTGCCTTATTGAATTGGAAATACAAACAACTCTTGAGATAGTTGGGAGTGGCGTCTGACGACACATTTATTGGCTGGCTATTGTGTCATGGGGTTAACCAAAGAGAACCTCCATATATTATCTCACTTCCTTGTCAGTATCATCTGTTGGCCATATCATTTTATGAACGAGAACACTGGAGTTCAGAGTCGTACACATTCACACAGGAACCAAGTCAAGATCTGAGTTTTTAACCAGAGACATTGAGCCTACGTGATAAAAGGAATCTGAAAATATTTATTCTTTTCAATATCAGGATTCAGATCCACAGTCCTGCTCTAAGAGTTTCAGTGCTCGAGTGCTCATCCCCCTTTGGGCAGGGGTAAAGCTGGGATCTAGCCAAACCCCTGGAAGATGCCCTGAAGTGCTTGAGCTGAGCTATGGCTGCAGGAACTGCCATGCAATGGGGCTCTGTGTTTGTAGTAGTAAGACAGAGAAGGAGCTAAGAGAGAGGAGAGAGGAGAGAGGCCAGTGCCTCGGATGCAAAATCTAAAGAAAGGCTCTTTCCTTCCTAGTCTATCAAGCTAAAGTATACGTTATTTTTTTGTACATATTATTTCTGAGTAGAACGTTTTTTTAAATTCTAACACATCCCATAAGCATTAGATATGATTATTATTGACTTCAAATCCATATCTGTGAAAACTTAATATATAAAAGAGTAATAGCAAGTTAACTATTTTAAAGTATAAATGCCTCATCTTAGCATTTTCTCCTCCCTCCTCATTGCCTCATTCCTTGTTAGACTAGGAACAGGGTAAGGTGAGGAAAACCAACTGAATTAGACCCTTTCAACAACTATATTTACTTTAAAATTACTTTTCTGTTACACGGGGGTTTTAAAAACTTTTTAAATAATGCATTTTTCCAGACACATATGAATTCAGTGGTTGTGACAACACACCCCACTTTCACAGCTCAAGACAAAGACCCAGCACAGAGGCTGAAATATAGCTATGAAACTATGTATTAGCTATTGGCATTGGATGACTGTTGGGAGAGCAAATTTTCTTGAATGATGTGAGTCTGGTCCGTGGACACACTCAAGGCAGGCCCTACTCCCAGAGTAGCAATGCGATGCAAAAATGGTCTCAAGGTGGGAAAGGAAAGCAAATTGAAAGCTGGAGACTAGTGAGGGGAGAATGGAAATGGAACAGTGGGGGAGGGTGAATATGACCCAAGTATGCTGTATGAAATTCTCAGAGAAATAATACAAATATTATTTTAAAAAGGTATTCCTTGTTACTTTATTTAAAGTTAGAAGTATTTCAAAAGCAAAAGTTAAAACCAAGGTTACATTCATCAATATTTTTACTTTTTTAAAAAAATATTTTTTTTTATTCATTCTTCATATCAAGCACAGTTTCCCCTGCCCTCCTCCACCTCTACCCAACCCACCCCTATCCACTACTCCAAAAGGGTAAGGCCCCTTATAAGGAGTCAACAAAGCCTGGTACATTCAGTTGAGGCAGGACCAAGCATCACCCCCGCTTCTGCACACCAAGAGTGAGCAAGGCATCCCACCATGGGGAATGAGCTTCAAAAGCGAGCTCCTGCACTAGGAATAGCTCCTGGTCCCACTGCCATGGGTCCCACAAAGAGACCAGGCTTTGGAACTGTTACCTGCATGTGGAGGCTTGATCCCTTGCAGGATCCCCACCTGTGGGTCTAAAGTCCACGAGTTTTCCCAAGTTAGGATCAACTATCATCAATTTTTTATTTTCTGGAGGACCATTTACAAATATTTGAAATGAGGAGTGAAACATTCAGGGTATTTTTGTGATCAAACTGTACCTGATATAAAGAAGACACTCAACATTTGTTTATGAATAAAAAGCACGCATGCCATCTCATGGGATTTTACCCATTGTTCACAGGTACCTCAAGCTTACGTTTCCTTTCATTTGCCTTACTCCCCGAGAGCACATCCTCTGGTTGGCTTTTTGTCATCTTGACACCAACCTAGACATATTTGGGAAGAGTGCCTCTTAATTGAGAGAATACCTTCTTAAGACTGAACAGGCCTGGATGGGAAGTGGGGTAGATGGGAGGAGGGGAGGGAGGAGAAACTGTGATGGGTATGTAAAATAAATGGAAAAAAATGTTAATTAAATAAAATAATTAATAAGAAGATTGACCTAGAGGGAAGTCAGTGAAGCAGTACCGTGACTAATGCACTCTCACCCCTCAGCGGGTGGCCTCGGATAGTCTAAGAAAGTGGGCTGAACTACCTATGTAGAACACGCCTATAACAACACTCCTCCATGGCCTCTGCTTCGGTTCCTCCTCAGGGCTTCCTGCTAGAGCTCTGTCTTCCCCTCCCTGTGCCCTGAGAGTTTGCAGGATGAAATAGTCTCTTCCCCCTAGTTACCTTTGTCACTTTGCTTCATCACAGCATTGGAAACCCTAATGAGGACACTTCCCGATGCACTCAAAGACCAAATGTTTTGCTTACAGGGAGTAATGTACATCGTGCTCTATGTTCCCTGGAAACGGAATGAAGTCGCCATCTGGAGTGGACCATGACATACCTGTATCTAACTCGCTTACAACTACCGCTGTTATTGATCTATCCTTTCTCTGTCCTTTGCCTCTGGTCTACACTGTCACAGAGCCATGGATCTTCTGTAAAAAGGAGCAAGATTGTGGTGTTTTCTATGCTGGATGTGCTAATGGATCCTCTCCGCAGGTAGTTTCCCTCTCAAAGAGCTGCGTGAGGTCCACAGGCTGCTTGAGATCAGCAGCCTGCTCACTGCCTGCCTGTCACTCCCGCCACCTACTGTGCTCATTATGATTATCTCCACCATCTTTTCTCCGCTCCATTTGCCAAATTCCCTTTCACTTCAGGGCATTTGTACCTGCGCATGCATCTCTCTGGCTGGAATCCCCATTCCCTCCCAGATGCAGAACTAGTTCCTTTTCATATTCAAGACATGCTTGTGGGTAAGTCCCTGCCATGCCTAGGAAAATTTCTACCCCCATGCTCTTCATCCATTCACTCCATCCTACATTCCTTCACTTGAAGATAATCCTGTATTTTTTTTCTTTCACTCATTTGGTGATTTCCTGCAATACTGCCATGTCAGTTACACAGGGCCTACTATGCTGTGTCCAAAGTCCTCCAGCATCAAGTCAAGAGCACTGGGGTACTCAACTGTGTGTTGGAAGACACGTTGACTGTGTACAATGGGTTGTTTCAAGTTAGACAATAACCATGGAAGGTGACAGTCCCACATTAGTAGTTGGACTCTTACAGCCCAAACCTGAAGATTTATCTGACATGGAAGAAGAGAGCTGACTGATCTCAGAGATCCAGGATAAGTGCTGGGCAACTTAGGCTACTTTTAAGCACAAACACCACGTTCTTCTCTTTTCCCATCGTCCTGACTCCATTGCTGTTTTATTTCAAGTCACCCCACTGAAGTCTTCAAATAGGCTGGAAGTTCAAATCTGGGCATCCAAGGGAATTGTAGAAAACTATGATAAATTGACCACTGCCTTGCATGTGTCTACAGATCTTGCTGCTGGCAATAGCTGAAGTATTCCATTAAGATGACAAAAGACATGCTCTTCTTAGCTTAAACACATCCCAAAAGCATATCACTGGGGAAAAAAAAAGTTTAAGAGGGCAGTAAAAAAAAAATGAAGACAGGAAAGAGTGAAGAATATATTCAGCAAGTCCCCAAGGGCTGATGTCTGAGTTCAAGTTTGCCAGAGTATGCCATGGGGTAAGGACGGCATACACTCTGAAACGGAGGACTTGTGTACTAACAGAGTTTAGCTCTTTATTAAAAGAATAATAATTATTAATTTTCAAGAAAAAAGTGAACGGGCTGGAGAGATGGCTCAGTGGTTAAGAGCATTGCCTGCTCTTCCAAAGGTCCTGAGTTCAATTCCCAGCAACCACATGGTGGCTTACAACCATCTTTAAAGAGGTCTGGTGCCCTCTTCTGGCCTGCAGACATGCACACAGACAGAATATTATATACACAATAAATAAATAAATATTAAAAAAAAAGAAAAAAGTGAACTAGGGAATTTAGACAGCCTCTTTTAATATTTTTAAGAGTACTTAATCTAAAGCCCACACTAACCAAAAGGTCATTACTGAAAGTGAACCACAAAAGGAAATCTCTGTGTACAGCACCTTGGGCACACGTATGCCATTGATTTCATTTTTTTTTTCAAATAAAGCAAAGGTAGCAACATACCATGTAATTAGATGTTATGGGCGTATGAAAGCTGATCAGTGTATAAAGAATGAGAGCTATAAATTCACTGTTTGGCAATATCAGTGAAGTAAGTTTTTGGTCAATAAGGGGCAAAGTGATCAAGAACCACCCTGTGGGTTACTTGGTTGCTTCATAAAGGGAAAGTGAGCATTTGAGATGGAGTGATATGTGTGGCCGCTAATACTCTGACTGCATTCAAATCCCTGAGAACATGATGGCAATCTGTCTTTTCCCCTTCTGGTGAGATGCCAGATGCAAAGAGATCAGCAGTTCCATAAAGCAACCCAACTGCTCCAGGAATCCTTCATATGTAGCAACTTCCAGTTTAAAGGAACTGCAGTATGTAAAAATAAATCAAAAGCCATTGCAAATAAATACTCGGGCGAAGCCAGAATACTAGAGGTTATCAAACAATTGTCCTAGTTTCTTAAAATATTATTCATTAGTGGAGTGGGTGGTAAGAAGTAAAATAGACCTAAATTCATTGAGACCACCAAAGCTGGAAAAGAAATTACCTGCAGAATTACTGTGGAAACTAAGGAACCTTGAAAAAAACATTATTATTATAAGTCATGTTTTGATAGTATATATTTAATACTATATGAAAATTGTGAAATATTATATTTATGTATTATAATATGTTTATATTAACCAAATATAGTAGCATTCATAATGTTTAGAGTAACCTCATCATATTTGATTATTCATGTATTGAATTCTCACATAGTCTAATTATAACCTAATAATGTAACTCTGTGCCATATTTATAATATAATTGCATTTATTTGTGGAATTTCGTAAATTTGGTGCCTTTGAACAGACACAGACATTATAGGTTGAATTATCTTGTTCATTAGAATTAACCACATAGCTCTTTGAATTTAGCGTCTCTGTTCTTCCTAAAAGCTTAAGTAACCAAGAACAAACAACTCCTCTGCCTAAGAAAGACGACCTTGTGATTCATACCTTCTGCTAACATTTTTTTTTTCATTCTAGTTATCATTTGCTCCTCAGTCTGTGGCAGTGGATGACACTGAATTTCTCCTTTCACATTTACATTAAATGATCACAATAAGGCAGGATTTCTCATGTCCTTCAGAGTACAGAAAAGATATATTGGTGCAATTTCTACTTCAGTCACTTTTTTTCAGTAGGTTATCTTTCTGAGTCATATTCTGGGCCACCAGCTATTTTTTCATGTATATTACTATCAACACACGGCCTTGGACTAAAATCCAAATAAATTATGATTAGTGTTTGCTAATTTAATTACTTAACTAGCAATTGTTGAACATTTGATATACATCATGTCCTGTTAAAAAGCCTAATGATAGGTACTAGAAAAGAAAGAGAAAATCCTTGCTTTCTACTTAACACTGACATGAAGAGTGGGCTAGATTTTCAGTAAAGGGCCAGATAGTAACCATATCTGCTTGGTCAGCTTTCATTACTTGAATGTGAAATGCTCCCAAAAGACTCGTGTGTTTGAACATTTGGTCTCCAGCTGGTGATGTTGTTTGGGAAAATGATAGACCCTTTATGGGTTAGGGACTCAATGGAAGAAATGGGTCCCTAGGGAGTAGGCCTTATGGTGTATAGTTTGTTCTGGTTGTAACCTCAGATCCCTCTGCTCTCTGAGCCAGTGAAATGTGACCATTTCCGGCTACACACTCGTGATGTGACCTTGCCCACGTCATGAATTTTGTACTCTCAAACTGTGAGCCAAATTCAATTTTTGCTCCCTTAAGTTGCTTCTGTTAGGTGTTTTGTGACAGTAACAAGAAAGAAACAACCAAAACCTTGACATACAGGCCATGTTGTCTTTGCAATAACTCTGGTGCAACCTGCTGTGAGCAGAAAAGCAGCCTTGGACAACACACGCGTGGATAAACGTGGCTGCATTCAGCACAGCTTTAGAAAGAAATGCTGTGTTATATATTCACTGTGCTCCAGAGTTTTCTGAGCCTTCTTTCAGTGGCTTATACAAACTAATTACCGAAGTATTTTCCTTCTAAGACCCTTAGCGAATTTATTTCGCCATCATTTCAGCTAAGTCAAGGTGAAAAGTTTATTAAACTATACTCTCATCGAGTTAAAGAAATGCAGTTCAAAATTTAGAGCTGACCTTTGAGTGGAGACTTAAGAGGAAACTGATTGTTGTTTGCGGAGGTGTGCTCATTCCAGAGACTTCTCGGGAATGGCTTTAAATTTCTAACTTTGCTGTTGTGAACCTAACAACGGTTGCCATGGTTACTGATCTCCGAGATACAGAGAAGTAGGATTAGATGCATAGGGAATTTATTAGAGCAAATGTCAAAGAAGAGGAACTGGGAATAAGTGGGAGGAGCAGGAGACAACCTTTGGATTATGGTGCAGGCTTTATCCCAGTGAAGTAGAGGGGAGGGAAGGGGGCCTTAGATGGAAGTCTTAGCCCTCAAGACAGCCGTAATTATATTCAACAGGCGATGGGAAAACCTTAGCCAAAGTCATGTGTCAGCAAAGTTCTCAAGCTCCTGGGAACAAGCCTAAGTATCCTGCCACAGTGAGTCATGGCTTAGAAATGGCTTTAGAGAATTGTGGTCTCTGTGCCAATACCTGATGGGTTCAGGGGCACAGCAGCTGGGGTTGCTGGTCAATTACGGTTCCCACAGCAACATACTGGAAAGGTATGCTTAAATCAAACAGAAAGAGAAAAGAAAACGGCCCTGGATACCTTTTCCCACCTGAACCTGAAGTCACTGGACATAATTACTGCTCCAGGTACTTCTGCAGTCTGCAAACTACCTATTGGAACAACTTGCATCATGGAAATATGCAAAATAGATCTGTTCAAATGTGATTGAATTTCATGTCTACTACTATAGCGCTGGGACTTGTTGGAGACTGAAGGAAACTTGAGATGCCAGTCTAAAGAGCTTCCCTATGGTTGACACAGCTGGCAGCTGCCAAGGGCAGCACTAAGGCCTTGGTGATGAACTGACTGGCACAGGAGGGAATGATGTGAGTGGGTGGGTCTGCCTTTCCCACCAGCAGGAAAGAATCTTCGCTGCATAGCAGAGACTGTCTGCAGTGTTAAGATTAGTGTGGTAGTTTGCTCTCTCTGCATTAAATCTTATAGAATGCTTGGACCCATTGATACAGTCCCAAAGTCTTACAGTGAAAGCAGAACCAGAGGCGAGAGATCAGCATGAGTAGAAGGATGAGCATGTAGATTTCCATGTCAAACTATTTAAATTCTCAACCTAATATTCATCTGAACCAAAGTTTCACATCACTATTTTGGTTTCCTCATCTTTGAAAAAGGAATGAAAATACTACATACTTCTACAGAATATATTTGCTAGCAAGAGTTAGTACATGTGTAAGATTGCTTAAAACCAAGCCAAGGAGATGATTAAAAGTAGACTTAATTTCGCTTGTTGATCTGATAATTTTCCATATACCAAATTTGCCCAAGGAGAAAGGGAGGAGATTAGGCAACAGGAGAGGGACATGAATAATTCCTGATCCTAACTCCTTCACGCAGAAGAGGAGCTTGAAGGAGAGGAGATGCCAGGTGAGACGATAAGAGCTAGTGTGTTCTGCTGGGCTGTGGAGGAAGAACAGGCTTTCTCTGCTTTGGCTTTCTCATTATCCCGTCCATGGCCAGCAACGTTTTTAAGTGGGCTCACCATGCAGTGTTGTTTCTGAGTATAATGGTCATCGAGCGTGGGGATCCTTTCCACTCTCACAGAGTGATGGTGCTGCCACCTCCTGTGAAAGGACACTTCTAGAAGGTCACCAGAGGACTAGCAAGCAACAAGCTGCTTATCTTTACAACATCATCACGTGAGAGCTGAGGCACACTAACGGGGCTAAGCCATTGCTACCTGATCCTCCAATATCCAACAACCTAAAGTCAGTTTTAAGAAAAGCAAAATAAAAAAGTGTCAAACCAATTTAGGTGACTGTCAGAGCAAAATGCAAGAGCCGACCTAAACAGAGCAGACACCTCCTCCAGATTTTAAATGCCTAGAAATGAATCACAAATAAATGGGCTGAGGTTTCAGTATTCTTTTTGTAAACTTCACTCTGCATCAAGACGTGGGTACACTGATTGGTTATGTTGAAGCAGGACACATCCTGTCCTAACAGTTCAAGTATATACCATGTGGATAAACACCTGCTTTAAAAGGGTTTGAACCACAAACATCAATGACTGTGAGATGTTCAAATGAAAATGAGACTACAAAGGTTTCCATTTGTAAAGTAGATTATGCTTGCCTAGTTCCCTCTTTTTGATAATTCTGAAGGATTTGCGATTATTTTTTTACTTTGTTTCTCTGAAAAATGTTCTTGCTATTTCAAATAAGCTTAAATTGGTTTCATGATGATTTCATACTGTTCTACACAGGCAGTTTTATTTTGTCTTTATTTGTTGACTTTTGTGTGCTATCTTTCAAACAGCGCATATCTCAAAAAGGGCAGAACAAATTTTACTTTGAAAAACTTGCACAGCATTGGTCTTTACAGTTTGGATATTAAAATATTAATGAAGGTATCATTTTCCTCAACCACTGCAGCCACTTTCTAGATGAGAGGAGAACAAAGCCACCATAGAGGAAGTTTTAGAGAGACTTAAACATTAATAAAAGTCTGTGTGCGTGTGTTCATGTGTGTGGGGTGTGCAGGAGCATGCTGGAGTCCTTTCCTTCCACTACATGAGTTCTGAGAACAAAACTCTGGTCCTTAGGCTTGGCGAAAAGCACCTTTACCTGTTAGTGTCTCTAGGTCTGAACTTATGAAAATGTTTGCAGCAGGTGGTAAGTTTTCTGACTTAAATGAAGAGAAAAATACAGTCTTATTATATGTAATACATGAAACCGATATTGTATAGATCAGCACGCTTTCTTCATGTGATAAGAAATGAGTCAATACATCTTGTATTGTTTAGTTATGAAATATAGTTCCCATTCCCTGTACTCCGTGTGGATCTGATAATGATTCAAAGGGGGAAAGTGCCTTCCAAAATCTTACTTAACCAATGTGATCAGCATTTAGATTCCGATTCCACTAGTTGATAATTAGTATCATTAATCAATGGAAGAAATATAAGGACTCCAGAGTTTGAGTCTGGAATTCTGTAATTATGTTAGGAAAAGAGATCAGTGCAACTACCTTACCTGCAGGCTTTAAGTGGCTTCCATAAATGTGTTTTGTATCTAGGAATCCAGTATTTTAAAGAAAATGCTTTGCCCATTATTAATCATCTTTATTATTTCTCTTTATATGTAAACACATAGTCTGCAATGTCACTGACACAGATTAAATAAAGTATAAATAGTCCACCATTTTTGAATCGTCAAATTTACATATGCAAACTTTCAGTCTTGAGAGAAATCAGCTACACTGGAGCAGAGTCACCCCCACTCCAAGTTCAGAATGTTATCACTGTGGGATCACAGAAGCCACACCTAACAGTACTAAGAGATTATCTCATAGTACTTTAATATGACGTTGACTAGAATATTTTTGACCATGGTAGTGAAAGAGTATCCTTACAATTTACTAATTATTACTCAAATATGCAGGTATATTCAGACTCATGCTTAGTCCTGCTCAGTGCACACAAGGTTTTCCTTTCAATGTATTGAATGCACAGGTCACTGCAGAAGCCACTATCCCTGGAGCATTACCAGAGACAAAGCAAGACAGGTCGAAAATGCTCGTCAAAGGCACCAGTGAGACCCACATGGCTAGTTTGTTTGACACAAGTCATAGCACAGTTGGGAGCTGCTGTGTTTATTTGAACTTAATACTGATTAGATATTCTTATCTGCTCTGTTTTTGCAAACACTCAATACACTCAACCTCATTAATGCAAAAAAGCATGCATAGCTTGTCAAACACTCATTGTTGTTGTTACCAGTAAACAAAAAAATATATGCTTCTCTAAGCCTCATGCTGAAATATGTTCTGAGTTTATGGAGTAAACAAAGGAATAAGTTCAAAAAAAATTTCTGGTTGAGTATGGGACTCTGGCCCTGGGGACATACCTGGGTCTCAACATCTGTCAGCTTTCGGGTCTGCTCTGCCGTCTGTGACAAGAGGCTGGTTCCTATCTCAAGCATGGTGGCCGTGTGGTTTTGAACCGCATTCTGTTGTATCTGTGCCATCTCCGACTTCATATTTTCCACAATGTAATTCTCAAGCTGCAAGAGATAAAGGACAAGGCATGCAAGATTATAAGCAAAGCCTCCCTGTTTGGGGCATGCAATATTTACAACAACCAAACAAGCCCCAGCTGGTAGACCAGCCATCTGGCAGATATCCCTTGCATGTCGGGGAGCTGAGGGATGGAAGTCGGACACACACCAGTCCAACTGCTAACAAACTCTTTACACACAGACATGTATACATGACAACCACAAATCATAAGGAGAATTTTCACTGGGGTTCCACTCTCCTGTTGTGGACATGATCTCATCTAACCCTCACAGCCATGAAGTGAAGGGAGCAGATGTCTGCCTTCTTTTTTTTTTTTTTTTTTTTCATTGTATAGTCAAGGAAGCAGAACTGAATTGAGAGCTGATGATAATAAAGCCCAGGGTTACCTAGCAAGAATGCGGGTGATTTAGCAAATAATTTAAAGGTAAATCTGACTGCTTTGGTCTTTTGGTTATTTGCTTTGCTGACTACTCACTTCAGAACAAGTCAGCATCCCGTTTCTATTTCCTACTGATAAAAAGCAGGTTGTATTGAGAGAATAAGACAGGGAGTAAGAGGAGGGTGGGTACCCATTAAAAAAGTCTTCAAAACAGTATTTCAGCATCAGCATTGATGGATGGTAGGAGCTGCAGAGCCTGGGAGCTGGCTTTCACCATTCTCCTTGCTCCTTTGAAAGCTCCAAAAGAAGGCAATGAAGCTGCAGTTCATAAAATACCATTTGCCCGTCTCGCCTGGGTAAAATTTATCCCTTTATGATACCATCTCAGAGAACACAATGACCATAAAATAGACGGCACCATAGGGGCCAACAAGAATTATGAAGTGGCTGACTGTGGGGTGGGGGTGGGGAGCTTGTTAGACACCTGGGAGAGTGAAACAGCATAGGCATTGCTTAAAGAATGCAGAAGAAGCCAGCGCTTCCGTCAGTGCTCTTAACTCTCCACCACGGCTGTGTGGTGACTGCATTTTATTACCCAATTTCTCATATGAGGAAACTACATCCCAGAGACATCAGATCCAAGGCCACACACCACACAAACAGTCAAACTTGGACTTGAGCGCTGAAGTCCTTAACTCGCATACAAACACTTTCAGCCGCTTGGTAGCTCTGCCAAGTTGTGCTTAACAAGCTGAGTTGGAAATCATTAACAGCTACATGATTTTTATTGATTCAGTGAACTATAATGCATCCATATTGTAAGTTCCATAGTATCATTATCATGCAATAAATAGAGCCTAAATGTAAAATCCCTGCTGAAACCTTGGCAATGGCCTCTCTAACACCATCCATTGCTGACTTCTACTTATCTAACTTGACTCTGGTCCAGATGAACAAAACGAAAATCAAACTCATTGTTGATGATCACTGAATTTGTATTTCATCAATATAAGGCTTTTGCTACAAATGCAAAATAAATCATAAAATATCTGAAAGTTACTTTAGCAAAACATCTGGCCTCAGAGCCAAATCCTGGGTTTATTCTCATTAAATTACCTCATTTCAACAACCAAAGAATGGTAGAGGACCAAAGGCTCGGCCAAAACGGTGAGAGGCTCTCCTTTTGTGATTCATGCTCCTAATGATAGCTCCACTGTCTTTTGTGTAATTATCTGTGCCTCTTTCAAGAGTAAGTGCTTCAGATAGAGTTAATACACCACCATTTCTAAAATATGTTCATGTCTGAACCTGGAAATCTACAGTGTTTTGCTTTCCATTTGCCATGAGAGTTGTTCAAAAATGAAAAGGTATATCGAGACACATTATGAAGCTTTAGTTTCAGAATTCTTAACAAGAAAACTTCATTTGCCTCTGAGATTCTTATAATAGCAACATAGACACCTGGTCCTGTAGATGTTCAATTCCACCACCACAAAAGCAAAGCTAATCTAAGGAAAGCAGTCTAGGAAAAAAGACAGATAGGAAGCTGATGGATGGGAAAACCAGGTGACAGCGGTAGACAAATGTTGCAAGTCCCTGGATAGAGGCATGTTTTTAATCAGATTGACCTTTGGACATCCACTTGTAAGTTGCATGATCCAATAATTTCCCCTGAGCAGCCAAGGTATTTTTTTTGTTCAATCACATTGATTTATGCTTTAGCATAATCAAAAGATTATTGGCCCGTTGCATATGATAGATGTGTAGCATGAGAAGCCTCTGACAAACAAACATCAGTAGTATGATCCTTTGTTGTCCAGGAAACTCGAGGCTTTTATGGATATCCTATAAAATGGCATGTGAGATTCCATTGCGAAGACAGCAGCCATTTGTAGCTAACGTTGGTCAACTGCCCCTTGCACAGCAAGCATCAGACTAAGCTGGTTCTCTTTATATGATGAAACCTTAAGGTGTTAAACTCACAATGATTTGCTGGTCTTGTCTGAGCTGCTTTGTAGGTGGAACTGGGGAGGCTTAGGAACCCCAAAGTAACTTGCTTATGATCAAGCAATAACTCGCTCACTCAGCCTCCACATGCTTTTCTATTTTTTCTATATCTTAAGTCTACATTCGTTGTCATTAATCTATCCAGCCAGGACTATCTGGGGACTGTATATGTATATATATTACATGCAACTCAAGATCCCTGATTATTTGTTAAAACTGCAGAAAGGGGTTTTCAACATGCAGATGAGGTGCAACATGCTAGAAAATTCCTAAGGTAATTATCAAGACAGTATTTGTTTAGAAAAGCTCTTCTATATTGTTCCAATTCTGCTAAAAAAAAAAAGCAGCGCTTTTTAAGACATGGTCCATATTAAAAACACCTGTATGTAAACTGTGAATGGTTGGTCATTAAAGAAGGAATGAGTGCCAGAATGCAAATTATTTGGGTCACTAGCATATTGTCTAATTCACCTGACTGACAAATAGGAAAAAGTTTTATTCATCTTAAAAAGGTGAAGCTGTGTACATGCTAGTCCAACCTTACATGGTTCACAAAGAGAAAAGAATTACTGACTTAGGCAACCAAACTTGTACTAGTATGCCAGATTTCATGGTTTTAAGAAATTTAAACGATAATTTGGCGACCTAAGAAAATTGTGCTCTATATATATAAAGTAGTAGTTATTTTTTTATACTACTGTCTCATAGAAAATAGTCCCCAGTGCTTGTGTTGGTTTGGACAGGAACACAGTGATGTACTCCAGGCATCATGTAGCACTAGGGCTACATGGAGGTTCAGCTACTTTGTGATCTATTGACAGGTCAGATGCTGACCACTCTTCACGACTGAGTCTCCTATTTAATTCAGAGTTTTAGAACATCAAGTCTGAATGGCTGTGCCATGTCAGCATGCATCGCAACTACAGAGAGCCTCCCGGGTCAGCCGTCTCTGCTATAGAAACACAGTAGGTCTCCCACCCTTACAGAAATCCTCATTTGAGCTGCTGTGGTGCATGGAACTCTAGTCAATTTTTTTTTTAATCAAATGGGGCTGTTATGTATGGCTAGCGCTAGCTGTCTTTTAGTGCACAAGTAACGGCACTCTGAAGTAGCAAGAACCAGATGCCACTGATTTAAAGGCTAAGAGGGAGGTTGGAGTCAAATATACAATGTGTGAGGACTATGAAGCCTGCTTTCATCTTATCTCGAAACATTCCTCTAGATACAGAACTGTGAAATCCATCTTGATGCCCCTAATGGGCTACGTCCAGGAATGATTTGTAACAAATTTGATTGTCTTCATATATTCTCTAAAAATATATGTTTACAGAAGATGATGGCTTTATATATTCTTTAAATATATATATTTACAGAAAATGATGGCTACCGCAAGGCTTAATATTTTAAACATGCAAGGCTTGATGTTAAGCTGAGGAGTTACTGAGCACAAGAGCTGATGAGTTATGTGGCGGCACTTGAACAATAAAGTTATTCTGTTTATGCCCACTCCAGTGTCTGACTCCAGAGTTTTATAAGGAATGGGCCAACAGGCTAGGAAGGGGACGTAAGAGCTGGAACAACTAATGACAGCAAAGTCACTGATATTTTAAATGATATTGGCTTTGTAAAGAGATTTAGTATTTATAATGAACTTTCACACAGATTCTTTGCCTTGCTTCTTCTATCAACCCTACAAAGGGAAAACTTGATGTGGGAGTGTCATATATCAATCTGTTGATTTCATTGGTTAAGTAATAAACAAACTGCTTGGGCTCATAGCTTAGAACATAGATGGGTGGAGTAAACAGAACAGAATGCTGGGAGGAAGAGGAAGTGAGCTCAGAGACGCCATCCTCTCCTCTCCTGGGCAGACACACGCCATGAAGCTCCGACCCAGGATGGACGTAGGCTAGAATCTTCCCGGTAAGCGCACCTTGGGTGCTACACACAGATGATTAGAAATGGGCTAAATTAATATGTGAGAATTAGCCTATAAGAGGCTAGATAGAAATGGGCCAAGCAGTGTTTAAAAGAATACAGTTTGTGTGTTGTTATTTTGGGCATAAGCTAGCAGGTGGCCAGGGTGCTGGGGACGCAGCCCCACCGCTTCAATTACTACCAAAACTGGTTGCATTTGCTAGTTCGAGAAACAGGGGCCTTGGGGTGACTTGAGAGAAATCAAGCGAACTAGCACCTCGCCCTCCTGATGCTCCATTACCCTCAGAATTGGAGTCACTGATCTCTTGCTAAATTGGCTTACTGGATGATTAATCTCACTGGTAGCTCATGAAGAGTACTTGCTGTTTTTTTTTGGGGGGGGGGGAAGCAGTGGAGGGTGATTGCTTTCACTCAGCTTCCCTAATTGGAGGTGGTTGAGAGGTCCTAGGTATCTGGAGAGGTTAATTCGTCAGCTATATCAATGCAATTAACACATCATGTTTTTGTTTTTGTTTTTTGCCAAATGCATTTCTCACAAAGTATGTAAACCATATCAAGGGGAAGAAACTACATACTAAGTTTCTACTGAAGTTAAATATGTATCAGGATTGATCAAGATGTTGCTCATTTGACTCTTAACGTAACCCAAGTTGTGTTATTTTTCTCATTTCTCTCACAGGACTAAGGGAGGTACAGAGAACTGCCTAGAACCACAAAATATGTTATGGCTGAGCAATTCTATTGCTTTCAAAGAAGCCAGCAGATTTTACGTGTGAACGAGGAAAATAACCCATTAACCACCAACACACTGACACCACCATCACTAACAAATCCCGTAACATGTGGTATTCATGCAAGAAATATGTAAAATGGAAGACACACAAATACTGGGTCAAAACTAGTCAAGGATAATTTTCACATTTTTAATTAAGTAGTGCACACCAAGTGATGATGATTATATTCTAAGAAACACTGCAGTTGGAAGAAAATCAAATATGCAGTCAGCTAGAAGATAGTTAACAGTATTTGAAAAGAAAAACGTTTTTTTAAGTCAAGGTTATCAGTCATTTTTTTTAGCTTCTTCATAAATTGTTCGTACTCAGTGTCTAGTAGGGAGTATGAGGCTGGCCTGTTTTCGCTTGTGACAGCCTTGAAGACATTGCTGGACTCAGAATCCTTGATAATTCATGTTCATGTGGAGAGTCTCAGTGAGATTCTGACAAGTCTTGCATGTGCAATGTATTCTCTAGGAGGTCTAGGCCTGAAGTGGCTCTTCAAGTGACAAACACAAAGAATATAATTCCTCCATGTAATTCTTAAGAAAACAACATTTTGAAACCTATAAAATCTGACCAAGGCATGTTGGTTTAAAATATGTTATAGATTAAGTAGACTCTCATTGAGTCAGGGTGCATATGGTATTACTCAGCTATGGCCAAGTAACCATGCAGCAAAATAGATCAGTAAATATGGGAAAACAATAAAAAGGTAAAGTAATTCAAAAAATATCTTAAATGTTGATGGTTTTATCTAATACCATCATTTTACAAAGCAGTGGGAATATTGAAAATTCAGATGTATCTAGGTTTATGGCCTAATAAAAAGAAATGGCTAAGGGCAGCAACATTATTTGCAAGAATTTCTACTATTAGATCTCTGAAAATATAACTTATTTTTTATTAAGTAAAGAATAAATATCTTCTTAGACAATAAATAATATTTAGCTAAAATTTCAAAACCATTTCTCTGCTCTCAGCTTCTTTATTGTCCTGTACCTTGACATCAGTTATGTTCATCTCTGAGGCCCTTAGGATAGAGAACCTAGGAATTGTGATGATCTCGGTGAACATCACTTTATAGACACAGCGAGGGACATCATAGAAAACAAAGTGGCATAGGTAATTAATGTCAGATATCAGGTTGCAGACTACTGATTTGTGGGAAAGTCAGGCCTATTTGAAGGCTGAGCCAATATTGGTGGCCATATTCTTGGCTTACCTCCCATGTCTTATTAAACCCCAGTTCCTTGACTTGCTTCATTTCCTCTGGTTTCTGGTTTGGATACTACATTTAAGAACGCCAGTGTTCACACTCTTGACTCAACCTTTGCTTCCTGGCCTTGAGGTTTTCTAGCTACTTCTCAGTCACTGACCCCAAGACCCCATCAGTTGATTCTCTTAGGTATCACTCCACAAGTAGCAAAGCCAGAAACTGAATCCTGTAATTTTTCCAAATTACTAAGTCTCATGTAAGTTCAGCATAGTTCAAACATGTACGCATTTGTTCTACAAATTAAGCCTGTACCTGATTGCACAAAGACAGGGTAAAGCCCAGTAGGAAACAAATGTGTAGAAGGACACTGTGGCAGCCTACTTCTAAACATCTACACTTCTTCCTATAAACACTCTTTTATCTGTTGAAAAGGAATATATTCCTAGATACTGATATTAAAATGTGAGTGCATATTTGCTATCTCACCCACAAAGAAGTATTAGCAGCTGAAGCATTGGGAAAAGACTTCAAGAGAACAGCACAAAATCCTGATTGGGTAGATGCTCTCTCAAGGACTGTTGTTAATAGATATTTGAATGCATATTTTTGGGACTGTTGACAGTCATGTTCATTATCCCAGAATTAGAGTAACATCTAGGAAGTTGTTCTCCCTTTATATAAACAAAGAGAAATCACCTACACCCAAACACATTTTACTGGTCTGGAACCTTTCTTTTCCACTCTGTTTCTTATACCATGAGAATATCATAGTCAAAAAATATTTAAGACATTAGCATCTGTTTAATTTTTCCCTTTATACATTTTCAAAAGGAGATGATATGTGAAAAGCATCTTAAGTCAGGAAGGACTCGGATATCTGGAGTTTAATCCAAGGTCAATCATTGATTTATTCCACAATCTTGAGCAATGTCTTAAGATTAGCTGGGCTTAAGATCTCCATCTACTAAATAAAAGACTGACCGATTATTTCAAATGCTTCCTGAAGTTCTTATATAACTTCATTTAAAACTTTTGCTCCGAGTCTGAAAGATTTCAATTATTTTAATTTATTGTAGAAGAAAGAAGCAGTGATGTATCCGTTTATATCTATAAAACATGTCCTACCTATCCTTATTGGCAGTAAAAAAGCCATGAAACCAGGAACACAACAGGAGAGCCCTGTATCAACTCTTCTGAACAGGCACATCTGTCTTAAGGTAAAGAGCAAGAAAGACTGAATCTCTTAATCCCCGCGCACCATTCAGTCCAAAAGACATTCATTGTCTTTTTGCTACACAACATGCCTTTCCTTCTGTTTTTTTTTTTCTATCAATGAAAAATACTGCTATACCTAGACATCCTCTGAGCCACAGGGAATCCTCCTGTCAATTCTCCATTCTCACCAATCAATCTCTCGAATGTAGCCTTTATCCGTGTTCCCATTTGCTCACTGTTGACATTATCCCTTTATCCTCCCAGCCTCCAGCTAGGGTCAGACTCATCCATTTTCTTCTGGATCTGTTAACGACTACATCATTGGTCTCTTGACTCCAGCTTTGCTGTTCCTAATCCATCATATGCTGTACAACCAGAGGGGTCTATCTCAGTACGAATTTGTCCTTTCTCCTCATGTTTAAGCTCTTTCAGTGGTGTCCACTATCTGCCACTCAAATTACAACCCTTTCTCTGTATAGAAAATTTTGATTTAGTTTTTAATGTAGCTAAATTTCTGTATGTGTAGTATAATTGTGTGGTGTACATACATAGACCTGTATGAGCATGTGCGAAGGCCAAACAGGGATGTTGGGAGTACTCCCTACCTTGCTCCCAGGAGGACTTAAATTACTTGTCAGCCGTATTTTCTGTTCTCTTAGGCTAGATCCTATATTTTAAAACTCAAATCAACCTTTCTCTCCTAAAAAGGCTTTTAGGCATACCAGAGACACAAGCAAAAGACCAGCAATTTATAAAAATTAACAAAGCAATATGAGAAAAAAATTCCACAAAAAATACCATTCAATTCATTTTGTTGTCAGCCATCTACTTCTGGATGTGGGGCCTTCCCTGAAATGTGGTTTTATATACCCAGTAAGATTCTACTGAAGGCAACTGACTTTTCCTTTGCAAGTGGTTATTGGATACAGCGTCTTGGTTAGGGGTGATTATGTTGACTTCTTGCTTTTAGCACTGGACCATGTCTGCTGTCTTCAACTTGCTGCCATAGTCTTTGTGAGTTCATATATGCATCCGTCCCATTGTGTCTGGAAGACAATGTTTCATTGGTGTCTTCCATCTCATTGGTTCTTATGACCTTGTTGCCTCCTCTTCCACATAGCTCCCTGAGCCCTGAGTGGAGGGGTTTGATGAAAATGTCCCATTAGGACTGAGTGTTCAAAAATTATCTCACTCTCTTAAAGGATTAAATACTTAAAGGATTTAAGTATCCTTTAACATTGGTTTGTTTTTTTTTTTTGTTTTTTTTTTTTTTCCGAAATGAGTCTGGAAAACTAAATGGTGGGAAATGAGAGAGTCACCAAGAGACTCTGACCACATATAAGGAACTGTGCTTGCTAAACCAACCTGTCTTTCCTAACCTTATCTCGTGCAATCTGCTTCTCTGGAAATCAAGTGGCAAATCAGTAATAAACCAGGGCATGTCACCGACGCCACACAGGGATACCAAGAACTTGATATTGAATTTTCAATATGATTCATGTGCAAGGTTCAAAAAGTTGTTTTCCATATTTCCAAATTGTTATGTTCATTTCTGTGTAGTTTGTTGTTGTTGCTAAAGATTTAATGAAACTAATAAATGCATCACTTTTCTTTGGAATATTTTATGTAAAATTACACAAATTTGACTTCATGTTCAGTATCGTATGTGTTTCCTTTTTGGTCTTGTTTTGGTTCTGTTTTTAAGAGGGAGAAAGAGCATGAAGGTAAGTAGATGGAGAATATGGGAGGAGCTGGGGAAGAGGAATGAACATGATCATGAACTTCTCAAAAAAAATAAAAATAAAAACCTTAAAAAACACACATGTGAATTACCGAAACTACATAGTCACTCAAAAGTACAATTTTATATAACCATTAAAATTTTAAATGTTAAAACTTCTAAAAATGTTTTAATTACTAGGATGATGTTTGTTAATCTTCAGAAGCAAGCCCAGGATGCTACCTAACAACCTAGAAATCTTATTCCTAATATGAGTTTATATTTTAATGAAAGGAAAGTGGAAGAACTATAAAATAACTTAGTGTGTGTTGTTTTCCTAAAAGTTAAACATACTATACAAAATTCGTTCTGGTTTACTTAAAGGAAAGAAATTTGTTCCTTGAGTAGCCGATCACCCACACAGGCAAGAGGTTATAGAGGATAGATAGGGGAAAACAGACCCCATGTAGGGGGATTTCTACTTCTAAGGATCATCTTCTATCAACACCATTTTTTTTCTTAACACAAGCAAAAGAAATGAAAATAATAACTTAAAATGGCATTTTTAAAGGAAACACCATTAAGAGAAATATTCCAGGATATACTATGAAACTTAACACTCCCGTAGATAATAATGTATTTAATATCATGATTGCATAAGCCTTCATGAGGGGATTTGTAGATTTTTTTCAGAAATATCACTGGCAAGGAGAAAGCTGCTATCTCTTCACTCTGGTATTTCATACGAAATTTTAATGGTATTAGCTCTTAAAGTCAAACCACTCCAATGCGGTCTCTGCGTTCAACCTTCTGACTTAGGAGTTATTTTTCTTGTGCTAATTCTTTTCTTAAAATAAAATTCTCCATGTGTTGTCTGTATCATACAAAATGCATCTTCTTAAGTTTATGAGGCTTCAAAATGTTCTTTCTTACACAGGCAAAACAAATTGTACAAATGTGTGGGTGTGCCTACGTATACATGTGTTTCCTCCTAAAATATGGGATCACTTAAATGGACTTGCAATAAGCCTGCCCAGGCATAGAACTATCAATGACATTATATAAGAAACATTCCAGAGCATAATGTGTGAGGTCCAACGATTTCTTCTTTAATCAGAGCTTTGGGTAGTGCTTATTTAAATTACCCTTGGGAGACTGGGAAGAAAATGGTCACTTAAAGAATAAAAACAGAATAATAATTGCTGACATCTTATAAATAATATAAAAATCTCCATTTTTCCTTACTTTGATCAAGGGGCTTCATACCGCAGGCATGATTTATTCACTCACACAGACAGTTTGCTGCTCTGGTGTTGTTTGTTTTCTAGTGTGCTATTGGATAGCAGCACAAGTTGACATTTTGATGAAGTGTGTGTGCATGTGCATGCATGTGCTGAAGCATGTGTTCTTGGATTCATGTATACAGACACATCCATATGAATACTTTTAATGTTGCTTAATATGAATCTGTATAGGGCTGACAACTTGGCATTAGCCTGAAGAAGCTTGGCTGTCCTTCTCTTTGTAGCTGTTAATTGTCTGTAGCCTTTCCTCTAGAGGAAGGGCCTTCGAAGATTCCGCCACCCATGTCACCATGGTCAGCAGATCTTGCAGGTCTGGTGTAGGCATCCTCATTGTTGAGATTTCACTGGTGGACATATATGGCAGGTTTCTTGTCACATAGAGGAGACACTGTCTCACAGCAGATATCCTGACCCTCTAGCTATTACACACTTTCTGACTCCTCCTTCTGTCTGACTCCTCCTTCTGTGATGTTCTCTGAGCCTTAGGTGTAGGGGTTGTGCTATAGATGTACAACTTTGGACTTGGCAAAGGACTTTGGTCCTTTGTGGTCTGTATTTTGACCAGTTGTGGAATTCTGCAGTGGTCTCCCTCTGTTTAAAAAGAGGCTTCTTTGATGGGGAGTGGGAACATTTTTCTGTGAGCATAAGGATAATAATTTAGAAAATATTTAGAAATTATCTTAACTCTGGAAAGTGGAAGTGGTAGGCTCTCCTCTAAGGGCATGACCTAATGTCACAGTTGTTGGCTAGGTTTACAATATCAGGCATGAGTTCCTTTCTATTGAGTGTACCTAATGAGCATGCTGTTGATTGCCCCAAAATATAAATGCCACTATTGTGACCTTCAGGATATCGTTCAAACTGGTTTGCAGCCATTATAGTTGAGTAGACTATTAATTGCCTTTATCCCTTAGCAATTTGCATAGGACCCTCCAGTACTATGCGTTTGTTCTAAGAAAGAAGTCTTCCATATCAGATCTAGCTTTATTAATTTGCATTTGATGTCTGAAGTACGTGGCGACTTCAGAAATAGGGTCTTACCTTCAACTTCTAGGAAGCAGCCATAAGCAATGGCAATAGATTATATGTTAGGAGATTCCTTGAGTCCTCTAATCGACAACTCAGAAGGAGGCTTCCATGCCTGGTACTGAAGCGTTTGTTAGATAGTCTACAGCTCTTAGAGAGAATGTTTTCACTCCATGGAGCTTAACTTCACTGAACATATATGAATATGTTTTTAAATAAGCAAAAATTATATTTATGAGCTTTTAAAAAACTTAATGTTATGCATTCCCTTCCTTTCTTCATCTTCTGTATTGGCTTCCTTCTCCAGACATATTTTTAATTCATATAAAGCCCATAATACATCATGTAGAGCTACAACACATTTAGCAAATGTTTCATTTTGACATATCTGCCTTGCATTTTATTCTCCTAATCAGAAATAAAGCATTGCATGGATGACCCAGAATGTCTGCTCCTCAGCCAGAAATAATCTTTATTTTAAAGTTCAAGCTGGCTTTTTTCTACACAAGTACATATCCCAAATAATACACCATAGTGTCTAATATATTTTGAGGATTGACAAAAGCCTTGTTATTTGCACGACTGATTGCAAGACTTCTTCAAATGCTTTGTTTCTAATCAGTACTATGGCTTTTAGATATAGTAAACATATTAGTTATAAAACTTTATTATGAATTAAATGACTGAGTTAGGTTAACAAATTCTGACTATTAATGAAATATAGTTGTATCCTGACCCGTCTGGAGAGAATCACAAAGCCCTTGGGGTTCCTGGTATCCTGAGTTCTATATCAGATGCAAGAAGGAACAAATTATTTCTCAGACTCTCACAAAGCCCCCAGGATTTCTTCTCTAAGGAGCTGAAAGAAAGTTGTGTGATGAATCTCCCCCCATTTAAAAACTAACTCTCAAGAATCTGAATGAATATTTTTATTTCTGGCAAATAGCTGTTTCCCAGAGAGAGCAATTAAGGGTTGAGAAGGAAAAAAGAAACAAGTTACCAGAACTCAAAATTGATTCTATAGTTCTTCTCAAACATAAATTACTACATTAAGGGCTTAAAATAACCACAACCACAATTATAAAGACAGCCTTCCCAACAGCTCAGGCTTCTGTTGAGAATCAGCCTAGATTTTAAGGTACACAGCGACTAAAAACTACCAGCTTTTCATGGCTCAAAGAAAAACCCATTTCTGCTCAACATAATGAGCAGTATACAAGGTGATATATTTAGCATGTTCTCAATTATGGTAAGCATATTAAAGAGCACATTTGTATGTAATGGAAAAGAAAAGTTGTGAATGGCGATTATCTCCCGCTAGTGTAGGAATAAGTGAATTTCATTTTCTTTTCCAATGGCTTGGGAAATTCCACTTTCTTTATGAAAGCAAGAGTCTAATTTTATAGTCAAAGTAAAAAAATGAGAGAATAAAATGTGCTCAGAGTGTATGCATTGCTAGCAATGGCAATCACCTGTCAGCCTTGGATAGTTCTTGGAATAGGAAACCATGAATAACACTGATGTCATCCATGGGAAAATCCCATTGGCTCGGTGAATTCTCTTTCAGCATTGGCCTCCAACTCCCAGCACTATGATTCCCTGGCTTTATGGGGAAGAGAAAAACACACAGTAGAAATCCAAAGAGCAGAAACAACTAATGTCATCTTCAGTGAGAGAGAGTTTAGCAGGTCAGTCAATGAGCTAAGTCTTTAGATACTGCCTTTATTTTTATTTTTAATTTATTTTATGTATATTGATGTGTATAGATATGTGTATTATGTGTGTATGTGGTGCATGTGGATTTCAGAAGAGAGTATCAGATGCCCTGGATTATAGACAGTCATGAACTTCCAGGTAGGTACTAGGAGTCTACCTGAATCCTCTGGAAGACCAGCAGTGCTTAGAATTACTGAGTTTCCTCTTTAACCCATTGATATCCCTTTTTCATTTTCCCTCACAGACACTGTGTGAGACATGTATGACTATTATCTCAGATTGACCAAATAGCAGAAGTTAAGTGTCATGACCAGTCAGAGAACTCAAGTATGGTAATCAGGATCTCTTTAGAGTCTCAACTCAAGACTGTCAAGAACCCATACTATTTCCACCCATCTTAACTCCCAGCTCCTTGGTCAATGAAGTATGACATATGGATGTATGCATGTATGTTTATTTGTTTGTGTGTCTATGTAGTATGCATGTAATAGTCTTGCTATGTTGCCAGGATCCTAAAGGCAAGCAATAAAGAACCCCAATAGTTTGTAATGAGCTTCATACAGAAAAAAGTCATTATACTTGATTTCTTTTACCAATGACAATGAAAACTATCCTTCACTATTCTCCCGCTGAAACAATAATTAGGCCAAGATATAGTGGAACATTTGGGGCCTTCAGAGCTCAGCATATACATGTGATGTGATGGTCCTATGGCGAGATGACTTTTTCTTTCCTCACCAGAGTAGTTGTGTGTTATTTTAGCTATGTTAATTATCCTTGCTGAAAAACACCAGTGCTTTCTCTCATCTCCTCATCCAGAGCAGAGATACCATCAGCAATATGCATGTAGTATAATATTCTCCTTGTGACCCTGTTCACTATGCCATCACCTTTCAAATAAACATGAATTTCAAGTAAACACTTTTCCAACACTCATATATACACTTACATGCATGGAAAATTACTCTTCAAAAGAGAAGACTTTAGTCATTTGATTTTTTAAAAATTTGACAACAATCAACAGTGGTTCTGCTTTTGGAAACTACTTTAAGACACCCTGGACTACTTCTGAACTGAACTGCTGATATAAAGAAACTTTACTCGAAATCTTCTGGATAAATTTTATTTAAAGCTAATTGCATAATATCCACTACTCCCAGAAATAAAAGTTTCTCTCATTTAGAGTGAGGGAGCTGGAGAGATGTATCAGCACTGGCTTGTCTTACAGAGGACTTGGGTTTGATTCCTAGCACCCATGTGGTAGCTCATAGCCATCTATAACTCCAGTTCCGGAGAATCCGATATCATCTTCTGGTCTATGTGGACAACAAGCACATGCACACTAATATGAAGGGAAAATCCATACACATAAGATAAAATAAAATTTGTTAAAAAAATTCTCACGTTAAAGGTAAGAATGTTTAGTCTCCCTAGTCTCTTCCAAAATGAGGAAAATGTCTTACTGACGTCTCTCAGCCAGGTGGAATCTTGCAGCAAACAGGGCTATCTTTAGCCTGGTGTTGTGGAGAGCTCCCAGAATGTGTCACCAGGGACCTGAGAAATGTGTTTGCTATCTATCACTTGTCTTCCCTTTGAACACTGCAGTCTTTCGCTTCTTTCAGGTAACTACTCCTCATCAGAAGATCATCAAACTGATCAGATGGGCCCTCGATTATACGTTCTGGGAAGTTTGCTGCTGCCCTGATCAAAGGACGTCAGGTGTGCTAAAATATTTGTCCTGGTGTAAAGCACTCAGAAATGTCAGGTGCTTCCACTGTCACTGGCTTGTGATTAGTGAGTGGAAAGTGGTTTGAGAACCTAATGGAAGTGTGAACTCTTGTTACTGTAGGAGTGGGGAGAAACTAAGTGTAACTATGAGAGTTGTCAAGAGAAGGCAAGGACAGCTAAGGTTAACACTTGTTTGAGTTTTCATCAAGGCTACATCTCTTGTGAGAAGCAGTCTATGACAAGCAGTATATGACAAAGAGAAAGGTTTGAACTCTGGACAGTTTGTGTAGGAGTGTTTTCGTCACTATAGTTTTATTTTACTCTATCTATTTATTTACATATGTACGTATCTATCTGTCTATCTCTCTATATCTATCTATCTATGTACATATCTATCATCTATTTATCTATTATTTAAGTTTTCTGATGAATTCTGAGACTGACAAGGGAATAAATTTACATCATTTCAGGTCATTGATGGTAACTTTCAGCAGGAAGTTATGACCCTACAAATGGCCAACAGGTGAGCTTCGGGCAAGGGACTGGAGGTTGAGAATACACACGCAGAGACAGACCAACACAGAGACCTTCCAACACTAGTACCAAAAAGCCCCTCTTTAATAGCACCATGGAGGCTTAAATTCCCTGCAGTCAATGGCCAACAGGTGAAAATCCCATCCTCTGATCCTCTAGGCTAGGCACAGCTTCTAGTAACTCTGATTAGAAGGTAGTAGACAGGGAAGAGCAGCTGAAAGCCAGGATTTAATTGGTCCCAACAGTTCACCTCACGAGAAAGCACATATATGATGAAGACTCAGATAGAGGACAGCTTCTCACACAGTGGGGGATGATACTTGTAGCTCCTGAATGTGGGGGTCTGGAAACATTTGCCAATAGTTGATGGAGGAAGGTCATTGGCTAATAAAGGAACTGCCTTGGCCCATTTTATTGGTTAGAACATAGGTAGGTGGAGAAAACAGAACAGAATGCTGGGAGGAAGAGGAAGTGAGCTCAGACTCCACAGCTCTCCTCTTGGGAGCAGACACCTCAGAGCGAGACGCCATGCTCCGCTCTGGGCAGACACGCGATAGCTCTGCTCTCTGAGGCACGCGCGATGAAGCTCCGACCCAAGATGGACGTAGGCTAGAATCTTCCCGGTAAGCACACCTTGGGGTGCTACACACAGATGATTAGAAATGGGCTAAATTAATATGTGAGAATTAGCCTAGAAGAGAATGGGCCAAGCAGTGTTTAAAAGAATAGAGTTTCCGTGTAATTATTTCGGGTAAAGCTAGCCGTGCGGGCGGCCGGGTGCAGGGATGCAGCCGCCTCTCCTATTACTAAAAATGGCGCCCAGACGTGTGAACAACTGAGTCCACAGAAAGCCTGAGAAAGCTTGGAAAAGAATAGAGTAAAGTATGTTTCTTGTGGCAATTTCTCGGGTCTACTCTGCTTGCTAGAGGCAAGCAAGCACTCTCATCTAAGAGAGGCTTCCTGACTCAGCTTTAACTGCAAAACCCTGCAGCTCATTAAGAGGTCCTGCCACGAAACACTTAAATGGTGTTGACGAAAAGCTGAATGCATGCTTTTCAGTTTTCAGCTGTAGCAGGAAAAAAGCTGCACCGTTTAAAAATGCCGGCTTTCTGGGCTGTCCTGCCAGGGCAAACTCTGACTCTTACGCAGGCGGTTCATGCGGTTTGCAAGCACAGGCTGCTGAAGCTCGCTTGCTGGCAGGGACCTTGAAATGCCATAGAGTTGTGGCAGTAAATGTGGCTACAGCCAGTACCTCAGCCCTGAGGCTGGAAAGCTAAGGAATGGGCTGTATCCAGCCACCAAAGCAACAGCTTTAGTCCTACCAATATTGCTTGGTAAATTAGAGACTCATGTGGTCAGAAAAACAGAGAGAGATACAGTAAAGAGAGCGTCAAAGACAAAGAAAATGTTTAAATGATTTACAACATGTTAAAAATATATGCAGGCTAAAAGTTGAAGTTCTTAAAGTAAAAAAAAAGGAAGAGAGTTGTTGTGTGTGGTAGTACACAACTTTAATCCCAACACTTGGAAGGCAGAGGGAGATTGACCTCTGTGACTTCAAGGTGTGGTAGCACACGCCTTTAATCCCAATGCCTGGAAGGCAGAGACAGGCTGATCTCTGAGAGTTCGAGGACAGCCTGGTCTACAGAGTTATTCTAGGTCAAAGATACAGAGAACCTGTCTCAAAAAGCAAAAAGTTAAAAGTAAAAATAAACAAAATAGAGGTTAAAACAAAGCTGTACAAAGATGGAAAATAGACAGAGAATATTGATACTGTATGCTATTATGCTCTCTTTGAATTGTTTGAATGCTGAGGAAGGAGCAACAGCTGCTAAAAGATATTTGTTTATAAATGCTGCTGAGCTAATCCAACATAGATATTTTGATGCCTTGACTTTGAAATTTGGATCTAAGGACATGATGCTTTGGAAAGGAGTTTCTTATTTTGTTTTCACAGAGGATGAGACCCTGTTCATTTCTTCTATTCCGATTTGGTATGATGGACCACGCCCTCCTGAAGGGTTGTTGTGAACATCTTTAGAAAATTGCTTTGCTCAACTGCCAACTGAGATGAAACTAGCACACAGGTTATACTGTGAAAGACCTAATTAACGATGCCCCCATTCAGCAGGAAGCAGTTTGGAGAGAAAAAACTGTGCCCATTTTCCCAAATATGGTTTATAAACGTTCTTTTACATTTAAAGGGGGATATGATATAGATATGAATAATTTGCATTAGTATAGATTTTGCTTTATTGATAGAGATTTAAGTCAATTTTGTTATATGTATAAGTGTTTCTGATTTTGATTAAGGTATTGTGATTGTGTAGTTCATTTAAATATGTACTGTATAATTAAGAAATATAGGTTGTTAATGGATAATCATCGATAATAGTAAAGCTTGCAGTCATATTAGTTAGATTTTCTAGATATATAGAGATATATTTTAGGTAGACATTCTTCATGTCTTTCAAAGATTACAGAATAGGACATTTAATGTTTTAATAACTGAGGACTTTTCATGACAATGAGACACTCTGCTCCTGGCAGCACCAATCTACTTCAAGAGGAAGATGGGCATCGAAGAGGATCCTTATGGAGTTTGATAGCCATTTGGGCAAGAAACTGCTCTTGCCTGGACTATTGCATAAACTGGACACAGAGAACCCACAGAGAAAGGACTACTGAACTTGCCTAAAGGTGAGATGATCTTTTGGGGGTTCCTGATTCATGAAAGAGTCTGCAAGACATTCTTCAGGACAAGCAGATAGTGACTGCCTTTGAAATTTCCTGCTTTGTGGAAATGTCTGCTGGAAACTATGGGCCTGTAGGCCGAAGATGGATGCCCCAACGGTACAGAGAAACTTTGGGTGACTGTCCAGGCAGTGAGATGTCTCTGTCATTTCTAGAGTTTTAAAAGTTGCTTACTTTTTGTTTGCTTAGGTAATATTGTATCTTTCTGGAGTCTTTGATGGAGTTAAGAATAGTTAGTTATAGTTATAGTTTTCCTTAGTTATGATAAAGATTATTGTAATTTTTACTTGATAACTGTTTTGTTATATGTAATTTTGCTATGTTAAAGTTAAAGCCTCCCTTTTTTTTTTGTTTAAACAGAAAAAGGGGAAATGATGGAGGAAGGTCATTGGCTAATAAAGGAACTGCCTTGGCCCATTTTATTGGTTAGAACATAGGTAGGTAGAGTAAACAGAACAGAATGCTGGGAGGAAGAGGAAGTGAGCTCAGACTCCACAGCTCTCCTCTCGGGAGCAGATGCCTCAGAGAGAGACGCCATGCTCCCGGCTCCTGGGCAGACACACGCGATGAAGCTCAGACCCAGGATGGACATAGGCTAGAATCTTCCCGGTAAGCGCACCTAGCTGTGCTACATAGAATATTAGAAATGGGCTAGTCCAGGTGCGAGAGTTGGCCTAGAAGAGGCTAGATAGAAATGGGCCAAGCAGTGATTAAAAGAATACAGTGTCCGTGTAATTATTTTGGGGCATAAGCTAGCCGAGCAGGCGGCCAGGGTGCTGGGAACGCAGCCCCGCCACTCATATTACTTCAAATAGTGAAAGGTTTGCAAGTATGCAATAATATCAAGAATTAATTTTAACTTGAATGCAGTGATTCAGGGGTGCTTTGGAAACTATTCTTCTGGGAAGGATTGGGCTGCACTGTAGCCTTCCTTCTAAAAACATCTCATGCACATTTTATACCATACCACACATGTTCTAACAATACCACAATGCCAAGAAAAGCTGCCTGAAACACGTCACCTGCTACACAATAGAATTGACCTGCTTTACATGGTACACATAAAGTCAACATAAAATCACAGAGAACAGATTTCTCTTTCACTACCTCCACAACCCAGCAGTCTAATATACCTTTGAATTATATTATGTTTGAAGGTTTGATTTTTAAAATATGTGTGTTTCTGACTTAAGTTTTATTTTTAAAAATGTTAAATGAATTCTGACTTGCAATTATGACAGAATTTTTAATGATTTCTAAAATAGCCTTGAACATATGTTTAACATTTCAATCTAAATATTTTTGTGGAACAGCATCCTCAGGATTGGCAATTACAAAATCAAAATATCAATCAATTCCAAAAATCATTGAAGATGTTTTGCATAGTCCAGTATCAAATATTCAGCCACGGTTATTTGTATATAAATAAACATGCAACACCCATCTCATATTATGAACATTGTTTTCAATCTTTAATAAGTAGTAAAATTATATATATATATATATTTCATATATATATGAAACTTCTTTAAGGTTTACAAACAGTAAGTATTCTATTTACAAACTGATTTATACCCTATATATCAAGGGTCTCATAAAAAATATCTCATATATAAAGAGAAAATGAGCAGAAAATATCTAGGAAGTCATGAATCATGGTGACCTTCTCTCGTGTTTTATTCTCAATAAAAATAAGGAACACAGTTTTAATGTAAGAAGGAATTAATGCATCACAAACACACACTCAGAGAGAGAGAGGGGGATGGGAAAGAGAGGGGAAGAAGAAGGAGGAGAAGCAACAGCAGCAGCAGCAGCAGTTTCATGAAAAGATACTGTCCCACAGGAAAGTCTAAAGCTCATCTGTTTTCCTGCTGTCTTCTACAGTATTGGGCTTTATTTCATTTATACTAGAAAGCTAATCTCAATGCATTTTAAATGTTTCCTAACTTGCTAAATTAGTTCAGATCAAAAGCACTGGACTGGAAGCCAGCATTCTGTTTACTATCTATTATGTTCTCGCTATGTGTTCAGCACTGGACTGGAAGCCAGCATTCTGTTTACTATCTATTATGTTCTCGCTATGTGTTCAGCAATGTGCTAAATACTTAGCTCACTGTGTCACTGAGTCCGAAGGCAGTGAGCATAGACCATTGCTAATAAAGCTATTTTATAAATGAGGCATTTGAGATGAAAGTGATCTCTGCTTACAGAGCCAGGAATCAGAAGATTATAGACTATATGTCAATCCTTTCTTGTTTTAATTCAGAATTGCACTTATAGAACCAAAAATTAAAAGCTAGTAAGTCAGGGAATGCGAGACAGAATCTTGACTGGAGTGGCACAGAACTATCCCTGTAAAATAAATACATACATTCATACATAAATACATGCATACTTAGTAGATTCATATATACAAAGCCGGCAGAATGTAAGATATGCTTAACTGCTGTCTTAAAATATTTTGTTATTTTTAATTCATCAATATGAGTGTTTGTTTGTCTGAATGTATGCTAGAATATCACATGCATCACTGGCTCCCCTGGAACTAGAGTAATAGATGGTTGTGAGCTGCCATATGGGTGCTGGGAAGTGAACAGGTGTCCTCTACAAGAGCAGTAAATGCTCTTAGCTACTGAACAGGCTCTTCAGTCCTCACTTTTAGTGGTGTGTGTGTGTTCCTGTGTTCCCATACGTTGAAGAGCATATATTCACACATATGCATGCAAAGGCCAGAATTCAACCACATTTGTCATTCCTCAGATGCTGTCTACCATTTTATATGGATACAGGCTCTCTCACTGGCAAGGGTTCGCTCAGGCTCCCTGGCCAGCTAACCTCAGTGATTCCTTTGCCTCTGTCTTACAGCTCTGGAATTACAAGCTTGAGTCTCTGTATCTGGCTTTTTTGTATAGGTCTATGACTCAAACCAGAGTCATGATGCTTGTAGGATGAGGACATTTAATTGCCTCAGCTAACTTCTCAGTCTTCTTTTCATGCTGATAGTTTGTTGAAGATCATTGTGCATGAGAACAATAAATGCGACATAGTTCAGTATATGGACACACGTCACCAGCAAAGTTGTTCAACATTACTTTTATTTTTCCAATCACAAAATTTATTTTGTATTCATGTATACAAACAATTAATTTGGATAGAGTCAAGTCTATATATTTTTAACATTTAATTTTTTATGTTTTTTATTAAAAATTTCCACCTCCTCCCGTTTCCCTCCCCCTCCGCCCACTCCCCCCACTTCCTCTCCAGTCCAAAGAGCAGTCAAGGTTCCCTGCTCTGTGGGAAGTCCAAGATCCTCCCCTCTCCATCCAGGTCTAGGAAGGTGAGCATCCAAACAGACTAGGTTCAAGTCTATATTTGATACAATATAATGAGTTTATAAGTTAGCAATTTGGAAATGAGTCATTCACGCTCTTGTATGAATCAATGCAGTGAATGTCTTTGTGGTAATGGTGCTCACGTTAGATGATGAAGGTGGCACATGTGTAGTACATGTTTTCTGTTTTGAATTCACCCACTTTTCTCCTGCTCAAGTGTGTGTGTGTGTGTGTGTGTGTGTGTGTGTGTGTGTGTTTCTTTCTCTGTGATCCTCCCATCTGGGGAGAGGAAATTGTATAAGGTCGTATGATTAAAAAAAAAAAAAACAAAAAAAACTTAAGATTTAGGTCCACCCTGGGTGAGTGAGCTCGGAATCAATCCCCCAGAAGTAGTAAAGTCTTTAAAAAACTGCAGCCACATATTGACCACATAGATAAGACATCTCTGGATCCTGACACTTACAAACTATGTGAGACAATGAAAATTGTTATTTCAAGCTAATGGATTTTGGCCTATTTTTTTTTTCTCAAGAAAACTGTAGACCATAAGTTCAAACAGTTACAGATCAAACCTTGAAGGATGCCACCCCAACAAGGTTTCGTTTCAGTGTGTTACATGAAGCAATTAAAAATAAAATCAGAGTACAAAGCGACAGGTTATATAGGTCATTAAAAAACCAGAAAATTGAATCATGAATTATGGAGACAATCTGTCAGTTTACTTTCGGCTTTGAGTGAACTACACAAGAAGCAGTTTATGAATTGTTGAGTTCTTAAACCCAAGTGGCCAATAAAAGGATCTGTCAGCAAATCAATAATTTTTCAGTGTATCTTTTCTCTCATTCACCCTTAAGTATTTTTAAAATGACATCTCATTTGAAGGTGGACAAGAGAAAGGGAATGGTCACTCACCTATGAGTTGTTTTAGTCAGGAACATATGCAGGATAGGTGGAGTAAACTTGAATCTAGGCAATGGTAAGTAGCATCTTCCTTCTCCCCTGGAGCTTCCCATGCTATTGCAACCCTTCTTGCATGGCCCTCACCCAGACCCACCCTTTACCTCAATGGCTCTCCCTGTATTGATTCAGACAGGGGCATGAGTTGATCATTTCCAAGCTGTTGCTTCCTTTGGCTATTTCAATGCTCTATAGTGTTCTGTGTATTTAATTAAAATCTGCTGATTTGTCTCTCAAGCATCATCACAATGTGATGGTTTCTACATTGAAAATGCATGTACTTTACTTGTTGTATAAAACAAAACTGAATTTACTAGAAAAAATTAAATTTGTTTTAAGGCATTAGTATCCTGTCGTTCAAAAACTTATAAAAATTCTTCAACTTCAAAATTATTGACATTCAGGGCAAGAAGAGATTCTGTTGTGTGTAGCTGTAATTATGTGGACACCTTATACATGCAATGAGATGTTCTGCAGAGTCTTTGCCCATTTAGGTGTCAGGAGATATCCCAGATGTGACAACCCAAAAATGTCCCCACAAGGATGAAACATCAGACCCCAATGAGTACTACTGATACAAAATAATTGCTATGAATGTTTCCATGTATGTGCATTTAATAAGAGATGTAAGAATATAATTTCAGGAAATGAGGAGCCACTTAGTATCCCCTAAAACCATAATCAATCACAGAGTCAATTGTGATGCCTGGTTCATATCCCAAATTGTCACCAAAAGCAGAGGCTGGAACTGTAAAATCTAGGTCTACTATTTATCTTAACAGATACCTGAAAGTTGACTATATTTAGAGAACAGACTAATGTGCTGGTGCCTTTCATTTTTTGAGATTTTCCTCTTTTAATAACCAGAAAGAGGTGTCACCAAAGCTCAACAATACAGTCAAGACCAGAATGCAGGTTTCTGAACTTGTTGGCTTTCCAGTGAAGTTTAAACAAAAGAAGATACTTTTTTCTGAATTGGTAGTATGTTTCCCCCTGGTTTATGTGTTATATACCAACCTTGGTGCACCGCAGAGACTGGATCTTGAGTATGGATTCTGTTATTTGAATGATCTTGGGGCAGTGCTAAATTTCCATACTTCAATTTCCCCATCTTTATTATAAGGATAACACCAACATTTTATTATGAAATGTTCTATAAACCCTCAGGTGTAGTGAAAATATAGTTTAGTTTATTGTCATGCAGAACATTTGTGACCGAGACACAAACGGAAAAGACATCCTCCAGTTATTTCAGAGAGGGAAAAGTGAGTATCTTGCCATGGTGCAAACTACATTTACAAAGAGTTTACATTTTGACAGTGATAAGGGGCTAAAAATGTCCTCTGACAATGTGTAAATCCTTTTCCATTTCCGAACTGTTCTTTTCAGTATCTCAATTCCCCACTCTCTTAAGTGGGAATTAACTTAGATGCTATTTTTAGTCAAGTTCAAAATAGATTTATCTTTGTGAATCAGGGAACATATTGAGAGATATCTGAAGAAACTGGATGAGTTTTGAAGGAAAACTTGTTTTGCCAATACAATACATCTGCAAGGCACAGCTTAACATGCAAGATTCTAAAGCTGCATTTTGCAGTATGCTGCAACATGAAACTCTATAATGGACAACCCTGAGAAAAAAAGTGCACAGCAAACACAATCACGGTGTGACTGAGCAAGATCATATCTGCCGGTTGGAGGATGAAATGAGTGATGGAGATGGGAGCAGTGAAATGATTGGATGCAGCAGGGATGACAGAGACATTCTACTCCACAAACTTACTAGTTACCACCTGAACACAGCCAAGGAACCTGCTAGGTTCCTGATTGACAGGTTTTTGTTCTTGGTACTCAAGCATATTCCTCAGATCATTAGAAGCTTCGGTTGAACCAAATACTTATGTGTTTTTAAACGCACAGCCTCTCCGATGGAAGAGCCTGGGCTTTTGTGGGACTCTGGCTATTGCTCCATTCTGTTAAGTACAGGAGTAGGGAACACAAATAGGAACAAAGAAGGAGCTGATGAAACTGGTGATGTTTTTAAAGAGTTCTCATTATTCTTTTAAGCAAAATGACCAATAGTTAAAACGAAGTGGCTTGGGAAGACACCACCGGTGCCTGCACCCAATGTTTAATTTGAATTTTTTCTCCAGTGAAAGCTGGCTGCTCGGTTTCTCTACCAAAGAATTTCTGAACTTAGCACCACTTCAGCTGGCTGCCTGAAGAATGTTGACCTTAATCCCCATTTAAGAGAGTGAAGGGTTAGGATTAATGTTTCTGGTTTATGCATATTACCTTTCAAAACTGTCTCCATTTACTTATAAAGGAGGCTTGCCAACATTTCCTTCCTTCTTTTTTTCTTTCTTTCTTTGTTTCTATTTCATTTCTTTCGATTGGATGGATTAAGACCAGGTTATTTCCATCCTAAAAGTGTGATTAAATATATTTGTGGTTACTAAATAAGAAGCCAAAAGAGCCAACAGCAATGGTCTGTAATATACTGCAGAAGACTACTTTATGGGGTATATTTATGGGGAAGTTATTATAAGATTAGAAAGTATAGTGTTTACATTTAATTGTACTTTCCACAATGCAAGTTTTCACGAAAAAAAATCCCTCTAAAAATGGCAAATAAATTAAACCAACATGCTTATATGTACTGTATATTCTGTCTAGAGGTTTCAACGCACTCCTGCAGGATCTGTCCTGCCCAGCACCATCCAACCACAGGCATGAGTGAGAATGGAAACTCAATCCACTCTTAGCTTCCTGGAGAGGCCTAGGGCTTGAGTGTTCTCAGAAGCAGTACATGGATTAACAACAGACACTCCTGGAGTGCCTGTGGTCTCAAACTCTCTTTCATCAAACTGCCAAGAAGCACTTTCTTAAGAACACTCCCCCAGACAGAAGTGGCCACAGAGTTACAGACCGGTGTACCAGAGAATCAGCTTGAACTCATATTTCCCGTCTGGAGCTCCCGAAGCAACTGTAGCAGGCTGTGTTGCACTGTTAGAAACTCCTGGAAGCTGGGGGGTAGAAGTTAAGCTCAAACCCGATGAATGTCTAGCGAAAATAGAAGAGAATTGCTCATAGACGGACCATGTCTTAGACTCAGAAGCCAAAAAATACACCCCTTTGAACGCAAGAGGAAGGACTTCTCGTCTTCTGCTCATTCCCTCCACAGTGTTTGGAAATTAGTAAGAAATATAGTCGGGCCTGGCCAAGCTGTGGCAGGTGTTTGGTGTTAGCTAAACAGAACTTGGATTATATTTAGTGGAGAAAAAGAACAAAATCCAAGGTTATAGGCCCTTGATTCTGAATCTGGATATCTTCTAAATTCTCCAAATATTTAAAATGTTACAGCTCCCGGAAATATGGCATCCAGACTCCCAACATGCTATTTGTAGTTCCTTATGTCTGGGAAATGGAGTCTTCCTAAAGTTTTTGAACTTGGAATTAAGGACATTTCTAATTTTAAAGCCCGTATTCTCTCATTGTTTCCAAAGGTCAGTCACAGTGTCCGTTTTTCTTCTACTACTGTCCCATTGGCTCCCCTCTATTTCAAAGCACAGTTCATCACTGACAGAACAAATACTTACAAGCAGAGTCCATTTTTAGGAGGTAATGAAGTGTAAGGATGAAGCTTAAATGATGCAATCTGCCCCATGTCCACTCTTACATAAATAAATAAGGACCATTTGTTTCATTTCATTTCATTACACACTTATGCAAGGGAATGTTCTATTTCTTTTGGCAGCCCTAAAAAAATTCTAAGTATATATCAACATCTTTTTAAATGTTGAAATATAGCCTTCATTTGTCCTTTATTCCAAAATAACTATACATGAGAAATATGGGTTTTTTTGAGTGCATATTGAAGATGAACAGGCTGAAGCTCCCCTGAAATGCTTCGACATTGATATAAGTAGAGCAGGAAGCCAAGAAACTTCCAGTCATAATCTTCCTTGGAGGAATCCCCTGTGTGAGTGAGCCAAAGCTTACTTATATATAGGAAGAGATCACCCATCCCCACAGCTTCCCTGGGGACTTACTAAAGAAAGCATTGAGGGAGAAAATTATAGATATTATTCAGGGAAAAATGTCAAAGTATTTTGACCTTCAGAAACGAGAAAGAAGGGAAGAAGTGAGGGGAGAAACTAGCCAACCAAACTAGACTTCATATTTAATCCTTCTAATCCTCAGAGCATTCCTTCAGCTGTGTGTTCCTACAATGGTATGAATCCAATGTTATGTTGCAAGTCAGTGGTGGAATCATATTTAACCCTAAACCCCTAAGAGTCCAAAGCACACCTATATAACCTTGGTAGGATAGTATCAAAACACACTAGTAGACAGGAAAGAAGAAATGACAACCCAATTATTAATATTTGTAAATTTCAGTAATATTTTGGTTAGGTTCAATAAGCTTTAATGTTTTCTTTTGAGGAAATCACATCAATTGCCAAAGTTGACGTCATTACATTCTTATGCATTGTAACTTAAGATGCCCCATGAGAGCTGGCAGCCTGGCCAAGGGGAGAAATGGAAAATTATCCACTGAATTTCTTGCTTTAACAAGTCAGTCTTGTCAATTCGTGCTATAATGTGAGGTTTTCTTTCACATTAAGTTTGGATGTTTAATTCAGATTGATTTAAAACTCAAAACAAGCTTTAGAAGGCTAAGATACAAGTTCTTTTAGGTTAAAAATATGAAAAGTATCTATTTCTGTCTGTTGCTATTGTTATTATGATTATTGATGTCATGGTTATTTTAGAAATATAAACTCCTTCCAATCATGTCTACTCATAATTTTTGAAAGACATGCTTACAAAGTCAGGAAAGCACAAGTTCTAAACTCCAGTGACCATCATGTTTATGATATAAAGGTAAAACTCCAAAGTCACTATCTCAATTATTCTAAAGGGAAAAAATGTATATATATGTACACATATATACATAATATTATATATAACATACAGGCACTGTGTATGCCTGTTTGTACAATGTATATTGTACATGTACAAATTCATTCAATAATCTCTCTAATCTTGAATATACTCATATAGTTACTACATTTTCAACAGTTTAAAAAAATCATCTGAATTTATTTGACATCTTATAACAAAAGAAATGTTAAAAATACTGAGTGCAATGGATATTTGGGGATGAGGGTTGTGAATATATGCCTTCACAGGAGGGATATATCATCATTATAATTCCTTAGAATTACTAATGGTTTATGAGACTAAAATGAAGACCAGGTTTTAGTTTGCTTTGGTATCATTTTTAAGTAACTACTTAAGAAGGCAGATGTCTGTAATGTGTATAACACACATGTGGAGTGGAACACCCTAAGGCAGACAAAAAAAAAGACTATATGAAAGTCACCAGGTTGACATGTCATGTTCTTATATCTTTAAAGTAGAACGATACACAATTACATCACAGGATGTCTTGAAAATAAATAAACCACTATTTAGAAAATAGTAAACTCAGTGTCAGGCATAGTAAGCAGTATAGCACTGTTCATTGGGATGCATGATGTATATGAAAGGCCCCAGACAGAAGGCTGCCAATCTTATCGACAAAGAAAATGCGTCTAAGAAAAGATTTTTAAATAGATTCATTCAACATCAAAGACTGGGGTTAAACCTTTCCCACACATAGCAGGTGTTATATGTTCCTATGCAAGATTATTTCCTTAGCGTTCATCAAAGAATCCAGCAATTCCTGTATTTCCAAACTAACTTTCCAATATGCTTATTTGCACATATATTTTAAAGGTCATGTTACTTGGTAGCAGGTACATTGAGATACGACAAAGGAGCTGCTAATATTAACTAGGAAGACATCAGTTCAATCCAAGCTTCTGAACTCTTAGAGTCATTCAAATTTAATTAGCTTATTGTTATTTTAAGAAAAAGAACATTTTACAAGGAAAAAGTGTTCCTTTCTAAGAAAGCACCAACCAGATGGGGTCCCGAGATATCCCAAAGGGTTGCTGGCAAAATGTGATGAAATAACTTACACACAAAAATCTAAGAAACTCTGTGCACATTACAAATATGAATATTTTTTTACAAAAAAATTGCAAATGTGCTTTATCATCAGATACCAGAGCTTCAGAATACCCTGGTTTTCCAACTGTGGTTTGAGAGAGAAAAAAATTACAATGAGCAAAAATAAAAAAAAAAACCCTACTAGAAAATTGTTACTGCGATAATTATACCACAAACTTAAAGATCGTGTGAAATAATAAACTGCTCAGTTTATAAATAAAGCAGAAAGGAAGCTCTAGTGGGTGGGGAATGGGTGGGAGAATGAAATGTCGGGTCAGGATGATGAGGAACAAAAGGGAGAGAAGAATTAACAAGACCTAATTTTGTCTGTAAATTCCATAACGAAGCCTAATAGTGTGTACATTAAATGCATTTTTAAATAAAATAAATAGCAGTGGATAAATAAAGGCCACACGAGGTCTGGGAAATGCCTTTATTGGTAAAGTGTGTTGTACAGTTATGAGGATATGAGTTCAATCCCAGGCATCTAAATAAAAAATGCCATGTATATTTTTCCAGGGTTATGACTTCAGATCTGGAAGACAGAGAAAGAAGAACCTTGTCCAACCCAAGAATTCGAGATCTGAGAGACCCTGTCACACACAAAAAAGAAAAAATTCTCCAAAACAAAAGAATCAAAAAAAGGACAAACAACAAAACAAAAGACAAACAGAAAAAAATAACCAAGAAGAATGGTGTGAAAGTCAATATCAATTGTCAATTTGGTAGGAACCAGAATCCTCCAGTAGGAGAGAGACAAACCTTTGGATATACATGGAGGGATAGTCTTAATTATGGTATTGAGGTGGAAAAGGAAGTATTTTACATACACACACACATACACAAACTTACAGACATATGTACACTCACACACAGATGTAGTAAGGAGAGAGTCGCTTGTTGGTTCCCAGTACCCTGAACTGAAGTAATTACACAGAAACTGTATTATTTAAAACACTGCTTGGCCATTAGCTCTAGCTTCTTATTGGATAACTCTTACATATTAATTTATTAACCTGTGTATCGCCACATGGCTGTGGCTTACCAGCAAAGTTCGGCATCTGTTTCTGGTGGCTACATGGCTTCTCTCTAACTCTGTTCCTCTGCTCCCAGAATCCACTTTAGTTTTCCCCTTCTAGCTCTTTCTGTCTTACTCTGCTATGGGCTCAAAGCAGTCCTTTATTAACCAATGATATTCACAGCATACAAAGTTCCACATCACACAGAGACATGCAGACACACACATGGGAACAGAGAGAGAGACATGCACAAACAGAGACATACACACACGTACACACTCAGACACCCAGAGACATGCATACACACACAGGCACATAGAGAAACACACACACACACACACACACACACACACAGAGAGAGAGAGAGAGAGAGAGAGAGAGAGAGAGAGAGATACCATCTCCCGAATAAGAACCCAGAACTGTAAAAGAAAAGAGAAAGAGGGCTAAGTATAATCACTCATTGATCTATGTTCCTTGACTGTTAGGTGCATGGTGACCAGTTGCCTCCAGCTCCTGGCCATGATGGTCTTTAACCTCGAACTGTGACTCCAAATAAGCCTTTGCTTCCTTCAATTGCTTTCATTCGAGTGTTCTATCACAGAAACTGATAAACTAACAAGACATGTAGACATATAATGCCAGCGGGAGAATGCCTGATGGTATACACACATGCATTTGAAACTGCACACAACTTTTAGAAACATAGAAGTAAAAAAAAAAATAAGTAAATGGTACAAGTTCTATTTGCCAGCCAGTTATTTGTCAATACAGATTGATAGGTATTAGTTAGGGTCAAACGTTCTCACTCTTTCTTCGTGTCTCCCTATTTCTTCCCCCTCATCTCTCTGTTCATACATATATAGGTATATACGCACACATATGTATTGATATGAGTATATGTTTATATTCACTCATAAAGATATGCATATACCATCTGAGAGATACATTTATGCCTAAATATAAGAAACTACATACTTATTTCTACTTGTACTACAATCATTTTATTCAAATTACACTTTAGTTTTAATAATTTTGTAGTGATTGGTTGGTGTTTTAAGATATGGGCATAGCCAACATGTGAGTTCTCCTTCTATGAGCAATGGCCCCTTTGCCAAAATCTACTTTTTAACTGTAATCTGGAGGATGGTCAATCCTTTCTTATCCTATCAATCAGAAGTGTACATATCACTCTTCTGAGATGAAACTCTTTCTTCCCCATCTTATACTTCACTCAGCTATATGTTTCTCTACTAGATATTCAAGAGAGAGCCACAGAAGACAAAACACCCAGTCTTATTCTTCATAGTGACCTTGCATGGGCCAAGTACATCAAAGTAGCCAACACTTACTCATTCCTGCTGTTTATAGAAGTTGTGTCTGCGAGCATGTAATGCTTTGTCATTAGCTGAATCAAAGCGAGTGTCTCTCTGCTAAGAACACTTCTTGGTCCAGATAGATTTTCCTGGTTCTTGGGAAGCCCTGAAACTTAGCGAAGCAAAGTCGGACTCCTCCTGATTCTGGTTTCCTTGGTGTTTTAATTTCATCTTCTATTGGGCAACTTTTTGTTTTATGTCATTGGGCAGATAGCCATTGGCTCTTTTTCTGGTTTTTCTTGGAAGTTCCTTCAAATGGCTGCAGATTAGTTCATTGAACTATTTTTTTTTATCATGCTCCCTTCACTTAATTTGGTATTTGGAGAGTTCCAAGTCAAACAGAAATTTCAGGCAAAATGCTAGCGGGTGGGGGGAATCCTTGAATTCAAATCAGCAGGACCTAAAAGCAACACTGAGTACCCTGAACTTTCCCAGATCAGTCCTATGAGTCTCTGATAGGCAGCTATGGCATTACCTGTCAATGTTTGCTTCTCTAGAGGTTCCCAGGAACTACTCCTGCTTACCGAGCCCCTGGTTATAGCCAAAGCCTGAGTAATTGGATATCTCTGAAGAGATGTAGATGCCCTCGTGAAAGCGCCTTGCTGGGTCTTGGCAGAAGCATGAGGGCAGCCCCAAAGAGGAATTACACTGGCGACGACTTTTGAATTCTCTCTTTGTGAAACCCCATCCCCTTTGTTCCTTGCTTTTGGCAAACTGAGAACATCCTGAGAATGGGTCAAGGGTCTTTCAAAGGAATCCCTGCTGGCAATATTAAATCACATTTCCAAAAGCCAACTGCAACATTTTTCCATGTCAGACTAGGACGTTATGACAACTGGGTACTGAAGTGGGTACTGGGTACACGCAATAAGAATGCGAGATGGGACAGTACTTTTCCAAAGCAAAGTGTCCTGTAAGGGGCCATAGCTTTCTAAACTTAACTAAAGGTCATAATACCTTTATTGGGCATCCCAACATTTTTTTCTGCTCTTTGCCTATTCTTCCTTATAAATATTGCATGTATGTGTATTTGTATGTATACAAATAATGATATTAAGAATAAATCTGTCTGTCTTAAACTTGCACAGACACAGAACCCAAACATCATGTCTGACTGATTCAGCATAGTGACCTCAAGATAGCTGGTTAGGAATCTTAAAAAGACTTGAGGCTTGGTCATTTTGTCATATTTCAGTGTACATTATTTGATGCTTTTTCTTTTCTTTTTTTTTTGTTTTTTTTTTTTTGATGATTTTTCTTACTTCCCCCTATATTATTAAGTAGATCAGAGAGATGTTGACTGGTTACTTCAGACGGGAAAAAGAAAGAGAAGTTAATTTTTTAAATTACATGAAATGAAAGAAACTTATTTGGCATAGTTTATTAAATGTTTGCTTATCTGTATTTTTTTCAACAAGGTAGATAAAATAACCCATGGTAGTATATGTGAACTGCATGTGTTAATCAAGAGTATCCAAATAAAGGTGAAGCGCATTTGACTGTCATATAGTCATGAGACAGATCTGTGGTGATTGTCCATGGACTGGAGCGGGTGCTGCTTCCCAGTTTTTATGGATGATCTCCATGGCAAAATGTTAACACAAAACTCACAATTCTGTGCTAAGATGTTGGCTATTTGGAAAATATGACCTTATTTATAGAATTCACCATTCTCTGTGGTTAAAAAAAAAGGCACTCTGACCATGACAGATTTCTAGATACCAACTGATGTCACTAAATATAGAGTGAGGAAAAGATGTACATAGTTTGTTCCTTTGAATTTGGACCACCCAATCATATGGGTACTTGGACTTGAGAGGCATCTTAGAAATAATATACCATCAACATCTCATCTTTGGAAGGCATACATGAGTCTTAGAGGTGAGAACATTTATTTAAAGCCATGAAAGGATGGTCAAGCTGGGAATTGTTGCTTTACCTTTTTCCTAATTCAGAGATTTCTTCTACATTAAGGTTTAACTTACAAATTGGCTTATACCAGTTAAAACCACAAAGCATAAAATTAATCAATAGATTTTAATATATAAGAGTGCCACGCCCCGTGCCCCGTCTGCGCTCTCTGCGCTAGAATCCAGTTCGCGAGCTTCAGGCAAGGGGCTGGAGGTTGAGGAAACACACCCAGACAGACCGACACAGGGACCTCCAATCACTGGTACCAAAGCCCTTCTTTAAAAGCACCATGGAGGCTTAAATACCCTGCAGTCAATGGCCAACAGGTGAAAATCCCATCCTCTGATCCTCCAGGCAAGGCACAGCTTCTAGTAACTTCAATTAGAAGGCTCCAGACAGGGAAGAGCAGCTGAAGGCCAGGACTCAATTGGTCCCAACATAAGAGTACTTTTCAATCCCAACAGCAATATTAAATAAGCTGGTTATATTTTAAGAATAGAAATATAAGCTGATATGTTTAAACAGAAAGCAGTATACACTAAAAAGCTATCTTTCTTTCTAATTGAGGTGATTTTAATGATAATAGCCACTATAGAATCATAGAACCATATGTTTGAATACTTGGTACCCTATTGGTGGAATTGTTTGAGAATGATTAGAAGATGTGGCCCTGCTGGAGAAGATAGATGTGAGGTTTCAAAATCCCACACCATTCCCAAGTAACCCTCTCTGTCTTCCTTGTGGATCAAGATGTGAGATCTCAGGAACTTCAGCACCATCCCTTCCTGCCTGCTGCCATGCTCCCTGATATGACAGTCATGGACTCTACTTCTTTGTGTGGTCAGTTTTCTATTGCTGGGAATAGAAACCATGACCACAGCAATTCTTATAAAGGAAAACGTTTAATTGCAGAAGGCTTACAGTTTCAGAGGTTTAGTACACTAATGTCAAGGCAGGGAGCATGGTGGCACATAGGCAGACATGCTAGTAAATTCTATATCTAAATACACAGGCAGCAAGAAGAGAGAAACACTGGACCCTGGCTTAGATTTTTGAACCCTCAAAGTCCCAAGCTCACCCCTAGTGACACACTTCCTCCAACATGGCCACACTTGTAATCATTTTAAATTGTGCCAACCCCTCTTTAGTAAGCATCTAAATACACATGGTTATGGAAGGCATTCTTATACAAACTACCTCATCCTCTGAAAGAGCAAACCCCAAATAAACTTTCATCTATAAGTTACCTTGGTCTGGTGTCTTATCATAGCAATAAAAAGTTAACTACAACATGATTGCCATGACTTCACATCTTTGTCATGAAAACTCAGAGTTGAAATAAGTACTATCCAGCAACTAGCTACTATCCAGGAGAAATAAATTCCATATTCCTTCATTTTGAACCACAGTGTACCACCAGGGATTAACAAGGTCAATACAGAATAGCTCATACTCCTGTGACCCGCAGAAGTAAAAACAAACAAAAAACCAAAATACAAACAAAAAAGAAAATTAACACAGCCAACAGCTAACAACTTGATCTACATCAGCTAACAATTGATCTACATCAATGAAACTCAAAATATAGTTTGTAGGATCCAAAGAATATTCAATGTGCCCTTAAGTGCATCTACAAACTCAAAACTATTTTTTGAGTTAAAATTAAGATCTCAATTCCCACACTCATTGTGTTAACACTTGCTGTGACTGTGAAAAAGCTGCAGTGGACTACACTGCTGCTATCTTACAGCAAGTCAAGGCATTGCCACCCTGGAAAGTCATTTAGCATTCTTCAGCATCACAAAATTGAACTTTAAAAAAAAGAGAGAGAAAGAATCTGTTTTCTTTTAAGAACACCGTTTTGGGTGATATACAAAACATGGCCTGAGACAGTGAGGGACTAAAGAAGTCAACAGAGGAGGCAACCAATGAGCATTAGGCTCTTGAGTGGCTGAGCCAGGAAATGTGATTCAAAGAAGAATTGTGAGGAGTGGGTGGGTAGAGAGCTGAGACTGTAAGAGGTGAGGCGCACCATAGGCTGGCCATAGCCAGATCAGATGGCAAGCCTGGCAAGTTAAGTAGCCATAGCTGAATCACAAAAGCCAGCACACTTGCACTGTTGACCTGATTCTATACTGACTGCAGCAGTAACGCTGGTGGCACGAAGTCACATGTCAAGTGCTGTTGAGGAGGTGAGGAGGCACTACCAAGCCACCTACCTCACTCAAAATAATTCCAAATCTCCTCGGAGGGGAGTTCTTGTTAACTCACACCTCCTCTAAGTTACACAGACACCCGGAAAGCTACTCAGCCTGAAGAGACATCTAAATCAATCATCAAACTTTCAAGAGACAGCATTAGCCTATCAGTGGAAACCAGAGATATGTTTATTTGGAAAGAGTTGGAAGACTAAGATGCATTTGCGAAAGGAGGTTGAAACTTTCTCTTGAAGGAGCATTTGCCTTTCAAGCACGGTATTTCATATTACGGTGCTTAGTTGGAAAGTGTTGTAAGGAATGAGGAGGATGTGGGTGGGAGTGGGCGTTTCCCACAGGCCTCACATGACACCTCATCTTTCTATAATTTAAATGAGATTTTCAGAAAGGGGCAATTAGAGCCATCAGTAATTGATACTGTTCACCCATGGTTGCTGTTAAGAGCGAACAGAGAGCATTCCCTTTGCGCATGTGGTATCATAATTAAGGGTGTCAGTGGTCTCCAGAAAAGGGCATCCAAATATGCTTTCTCTTTGATGAGCTCGACACGGCATACCGCAGCAGGAGAGTCAGAAGTCTGAAGTTCAGGGTTCAGCTTTGTATGTGGCCTTTTAATTGCTGTATTGTGTGTTTGAGTGTGTGCAGTATTCACTTGTGTGCACTGACACATTGCAGTAGGCAGTGGAGAACAACAAAATGACATTGTCCCAAACAAGGTGGAAGGTAGGGACTAATACTTAAGGCTGACCTCTGGCCTCCTCATTTGTCCTGGCATGCATGTACATGAATACAAATGAATGAGCACATGCACACATGCATACATATAAGCATATACATTTGGAAGCCCACACTTATATAATGTAAGAGAGAAAATTAACTATTACATGAAATAAAGAAGTTGTCCTGTGCAAGTCATGTAAATTTATTCTGCAATGCTGTTAAGAGAAGTTTTCCATATTTTCTTTGTTGGTTTGCTGATCTGAGTCATAGATGCATGCACAATAGCCATGAATAAGTTCACAGAGGTAACAGGAGACTCTAGGAGTTCAGGTGGTCTAAGTGAACCTGGCACCCAATGTGGAGATGGAACCCATTATTGTTCATGCTACATGAACCCACTTCCCATCAGTCAAAACAATACAGCCTTCATATGACTCCAGTCTAGAAAAACCATGTGGTATCGAAAATGGAGAGCATCTTTCTCAAAAACTATGCTGTTGCTTGTTTGTTGTCAACTTGACACAAACCTAGACATGTCTGGGAAGAAAAAGGTAAATTGGAAGAGTGCTCCATCAGATTTCCTGCAGCAAGTCTGTAATACTGATTGATGTCAGAAGGCCCAGCTCACTGAGAGGTGTAACCCTGAGCAAATAGCCCTGGGTTATATAGGGATGCATGCTGAGCATATCATTAGAAACAACTCAGTAAGCATCACTCCTCCATGGCTTCTGCTTCAGTTCCTGCCCCCAGGTTCCTACCTTGAGTTTGTGTCTTGGATTTCCTCAATGGCCTGTAATAAGAGCTATATAAGCCAAACAAACCTTTTCTTCTCTATGTAGCTTTTGGTCTTTATTGCAGTAATAGAAATCTGACGATGACAAAAGCCAGTCACCCTAACATTGTTACTTTCTAACATCATTGCTAGGAGGGCTTTCCTTTCCACTCTAACTTGTGAGCTTGTTCAGTCTACATGCTCTCTTTATTCAGAACCAGTCCTTGACTTTTTAGAAATTAAGAGCTACATCTGTCATGAAAATCATGTTTCAGCTTAGTTATACAAAGTCAGGTTGTCCCTGGCAATGAAGGAAAGAATCCTTCCTCGGGAGACTGGGAGCATGAATCTGATATGCAAAGCAATTACACTTCATAATAATGGATGTAACAGAACCTCAACAAGACAGCAATTAAAGAGAATTCTTAGTGTCTAGTAGATCCTTTGCAAATCCCTCACTGGGGAGTTTTCACATCCTCTCCAGACTGAATCGTCCACTTAATTTTCCAGAACATCTTTTGTCTGTTTAGCTTACAACAAAGCCAAACAGAAGAAGATAACATACAAAAAAAATTACATAGTGCCAAAGTAAACACCAGTGCAAGAACAGGAATTTGTAGATCTTCAAAACATGTATGTACCTACATGCACTGCACATGTGTGCATGCATGTGTGTGTGTGTCTGTGTGTCTGTGTATGTGGGTGGAGGGAGAGAGAGAGAGAGAGAGAGAGAGAGAGAGAGAGAGAGAGAGAAAGTGAAAAAAGAGAGAGAATGATTGTGGCTAGTTTTTCCGTCTAAAAGTAATTCTAATCAGGCAATATTATCAGGGTAGTATAATATCTCTCAGCATATGATTTTGTACTTTGTTTTATATTTTTAAAAACTTAAGGATGGGGCTGGAGAGATGGCTCAGTGGTTAAGAGCATTGCCTGCTCTTCCAAAGGTCCTGAGTTCAATTCCCGGCAACCACATGGTGGCTCACAACCATCTGTAAAGAGGTCTGGTGCCCTCTTCCGGCCTGCAGGCATACACACAGAATATTGTATACATAATAAATAAATAAAATAAATATTAAAAAAAACTTAAGGATGTAGCAAGCTTTTGAGAAAATAAAACCAACATTTTATAGATCCTACTAGGCTTTCAAATTTGTGGCCATTTATAAATCTCAAAACCATTAAAAAATAAAATCTCAATAACCACTTTTCCTTTAAGGCTAGCAGTCAAATATGCCACAAAGCAAACTTCTCAAACTTATTTTGAACATGTTGTTACACTATTCAATAATTTTTAGAGCTTCTTGTTTTTTATCTAGTGCTCAGAAAATGTATTTTTACTTAATACCACTCTTAAAATCTGTACCATACATAGGTGGAGATGGACGGAAGAGAGTGTGGTGGACTTTCACACTGACTTATAATAGGATACGCATTTTCTATGATCAGAAAGCAAGACATGTATCATGGACTGTGTCAATGAACTTGGACTCTCTTCATTCAGTGGGATTTTAACTTTTAGGCTAAATGATCTGAAACTTCTCTTGTGGTGGGTGTGGCTACTCAGATGAGTGGTACAGCTGCTGCCCTCCTAAATTCCACAAGATAGTTTATCATGCTGTTATTATCCTAAATGGCAATCAAAATCAAATGTGGCATTTGATGTTTTCTTGGTAGAAAGAGAAGCACAAAAGGATTCCTCAGACATGGTATGACGAATGGCCAGGAGAGGATCCTCTCATTTATTTTACAAACATAGGAAAAGCAATTTCTGTTCACTGATATTTCAAATATTTTATAAATAGCAACTCATACAATTATCAGAATGAACCTCTGAGGTAGGCACTCTGTATATTGACATATAGAAGAAGTGTAAAATATCACCATTTCCCTGGAGTTAGGGCTTAGAGCTGGCCACTGACACTCAGGAGCATCAGAGGCAGTAATTCCCCACTTGAGAAAACAGAGTGAAGATGGGCCTGACTGATGGAGCCACAGAAGAAGCAAGCATGCTCATTTTTTCTCTGCTTTGATTGGTTCGTTGTAAGGAAACTCTTCCATTAGTTTGCTCTTTCTAGAGAATCTACGCAGGAACTGGGACTATCTTTCATCGACCAGGGAGTCCAGAGGCAAGGGAAGATAAATGTACATTTCTGCAAGAGTGGTCCAGGCTCTGTCCATGATAAAAGGCCAGCAAGTTTGGCTTGGTGACCTAATCAAATAACACTTATGGGCTCCAGATCTAGTGTTATCTGGGTTTATCCAGGAGGAGTTCACTTTCAGAGTCTCGGGGAGGAGGGGTAGTAAAGGAGAAGTTTAGGGTCTATCATGACAAAGTATCTGTTTCATCTCACTTGTGAAAAGGTAGCCTATGTGGATATAAAATGAAAGGACCCATATTGAGCTAACAGATTATCAGTAATGCCTTCAACCACTTATCCAAAGTGCAGAATACATACAAATGGTTTCTTTTTACTCCCCAAACTATTCCTGCCTACAGGATGGTTTTACTGAGCTTGTTCTGTTCTGTTTAATACTTATACAAATTTTAAATTTATCATTTGGAGAGGATAACATCATTTTATAGCAATAAGGAATATTAATGACCCATTAACAAAATAATGTCTCTTCTTAGAGCTTCCCCACGGATCCTCCCAAAAAAGCCCAAGAAATATCGCGTTTGACAAATTTGTCTGGCTATTTCTTACAAGTGGGAACTCTCTATATACTAAAGACCATCTAGCTGATATTAATACTAAATGCTAGAGAAATAAATATCACAAGGAAAGAGGGAGGACAACTGTAAAAGCTGAAGCTGTTCAAAGCAGAGTGAACTGTTTTCTGGAGGGAATCTGAGGAATGTCTAAGCTGAGCCTGTGTGTTTCCCTCTGATGTGCATCCAAGTGCCACACGACCTCTCGGCATCTGCAGACTGCTACCTGGGATGCAGTCAGGGACTCCATGTGGGGCTAGAGAGCCGGGCAGTGACCTCTAAGATTTCTCCCATTTTTATGTTGCTATTGTTTTTAAATTACACTTTCTACATTTCTTTATTTAGGATCTCCAGGGGGTTGAGAGGGCTGAAGAGATAGCTCAGTTATTAAAGAGTGCTTGCTTTGTCCTGAGTTCAGATTCCAGCATCTTGTAAGAAGCCAGTAATGACTTTGTGTACATCTGTAACCCCAGCACTGTCAAAGTAGGAGGCAGTAGGATCAATGGAGCTTGGTGGATACCAGTTTAGCCAAAAGGAAAGAGTGCCAAGTTCAGGGGAAAGGCAGAGAGGGCTACAGGAAGACTTCTGCTGTCTCCCTCTGGTCTCTATTTATACTCACGTACATGTGCTCACACACATACCGCAGACAGAAAGGCACAAAGAGAAAATCTCTTACAGAGGATACTAGAACATTCATAATTCAGTTCCTCATAATTTTAAGTTCTACTGAATAATTTCTCATAATACCATTGTGCCAATTAAAGTGATAGCAAGCATTTATACATTAATTGACATAAAATTCATAACAAAAATGGAAGATTCACATATTTTTCTTTTAATACTTAAATATGACTCAAGGTATCAATATGGGCATTTCACAGAATCTACAACAAGAATGTGTTACTACTTCTGTAAATTAGCAAAAAGCCTAAAAATGGATAATAATACTTCTATTTCTTTGAAACACGTCATATTTATTTAAATTTCTTCTCCAGGAACTGCCGCGCACCACGCCCCCGTGACTGCGCTCTGTGCTCTGGCACCCAGTTCGCGAGCTTCATGCAAGGGGGCTGGAGGTTAAAATACACAGACACACACAGACAGAGAGTCAGCGACATGGGTCATCCTTGAATTCCCCAAGAATGCCCCCTTTATTGTGTTCAGGGGCAGATTATATAGAGATAGCCACGCCCCAGCCAAACCCACCAGAAACCACTCTCTGGACATCAGGAACTCCTGAAGGTATCGTGCTCAGAGCAGCTGTAGGCACTCAGATCAGGGGATTACAAGAAATTCAGGATCTGGGGTCTCACTGCTCCCGACAAGGAACAGCATTTAAAAACACATAGAGAGATTAAACACAAGTTATGATCACTTGTTGCTTTTGTAGAAGGCATGGGTTCAGTTGCCAACACCCTCTCTGCAACTTTCTACCATACATAGCTCCAATTCCAGTGGCTCTAACAACCTCTTATAGACATATACGCTCACAGGGAAAACAGCCATACATAAAAATAAGAAACAAATCTTTATAAAACACATATAAAATTGGTAGCTCTCATTGGGAAGAAAATGGTGATGGTTAGGCCAAACAAAAGAAGGCAGTTTGTATTTCCTAATCATGAGTGCCCAGAACTAGAACGAAGAGGAAAGAATTGATCTCAGGGTATCATCAAAGGCAGTTTTCTACCTTCTTTAAGGAACACTCTCATCTCTAATACCTGAACAGGAAACAGCATCATAGTTATGCTTTTAGAAAATGTGTTCTAATAGGATACACTCCAGGACTACCTGGTCCAAAGCAAACATTCCTTTCTGACATTGTCAGCTATTTATAAGCAAGGTAGCTCTGTGGCAAATATATAATGATACCATCCCCAACTAGTGAGCCAGGAGAACTCACTCTTGTCTGCTCTGGAGATATTGTAAGAGATTCAGAGATTTACTAAACACCATCTGGGTAACTCGGGAGACATGATTTTCCTATCATGTGAACAAATTATTTTTCATTTATCTCTGCATTTTATATCCTTTAGATATTACTGTAAACATTAATAGGCATTTAAGTAAAGAGTCTCAACCATGAAATAACAATAAAAATCCATTTGGTATTTGCAATCATGAATGAACTCACGGCAGCAAGATCTTTCTGCTTACCACATATACAAGACTGGGCTCAACAACACTCCATCTCGGATAATGGGGAGGGGCTCTTAAAGCCCCATCCCTCCTTTTTTTTTTTTTTTTTTTTGATTTTTGAGACAGGGTTTCTCTGTAGCTTTTTTGGTTCCTGTCCTGGAACTAGTTCTTCTAGACCAGGCTGGCCTCGAACTCACAGAGATCTGCCTGCCTCAGCCTCCCGAGTGCTGGAATTAAAGGCGTGCGCCACCACCGCCTGGCCCCATCCCTCCTTGAAGAGCTGTAGGTAGTTAGTGATTGTTAGGAGAGGGGGGGATCTATAATACCAATACCCTATTTTGGCCTCTGTGGGCACCAAGCACAAACAAGGTGCACAAATATACATGCAAGCAAAATTCCCAGACACATAAACTTTTTAAAATTTAGCTTAAAAATTTAAAAAGTTAATAAAAACAAATTTTCAGATGAGACAATTTTGTAACTTTTATCTAAGGTAAAAGATTATTTTAAAAATGAAAATTTAAAAACTGTGAGGACAGATATAAAAACTCAAGTACAATGAAGAAGGTCTGAGCCAATTACAAACAACAAATAAGTTTCATGGCTAGAGAGATGGCTCAAGAGTTAAGAGCAGGCACTGCTCTTCCAGAGGACCCAAGTTCTGTTCATTACACTGAGGTCTGGTAGCTCACAACTGCCTGTAGCTCTGTTTCCAGAGAGATTTGAACCTCACAACTATGTATGCACACATACACAATACACTTACATACACACATATACACACAAACACACAATATTCACATCCATACACACAAGAATGCATGAACACACATATAATAAAAATAAAATATTTTTTAAAGCTTCTCTATAAATAAAACTTATAATAGTACACCTGTGATAGATTCCATTAGAATGAAAGATGGTTTTAAAAATATTTTAAAAGTAATTATTACATAGTTCATCATGATGGGCTTTAAAAATAAGGGTTAATGGCAATATATAAGAATAGTTAGTTCAAATATAACCAAGATTACACTTCTGAGCTAAGCTGTTTCAAACCCTGACTGGCACTCGTCACTGCTTGTCATTTTCTGTCCTACTGAACATTACATGGCTCAAGCAAAACTGAGCAGAACTGAGTGGCTGGCAATGCACAACTGCCCTTTTCATTCCATAGTGAAAACCGTCAACGAGAGGATGGCCAGATGCTGTTAGCAGAGAGAATCAAGGGATGTCTAAGGACTATGTATGCCTCATCCCCTGAAACTCCAGAGTTCCTGGTACCTCAGGGCACCACTCAATAAATGACTTACATTCAGCTTCTTCAGGAATGACACCTGTGACCTACAGAAGAAACATGTGACTCTCATTTTTCAATCTATTATGAAAATACTTGAAACCTTCTTTCTTGGATGAAATTCACCATTATTTTTTTTCCACCTATTCCCCCGTCTGGAAACAGCATCAGACCAAGGATACCTGAACAGCCTGTGAGTAACAATATCAAAATGATATCAACTGGATGACGAGAGTCTTAAGTGATATGAAGCCAGACTGTTCTCTTTCTTATGTGACATGAAAGATTTTTGTTCTTGTCATTGTCTCCTCCGTCTCTCTCCTCCCTTATTTCTTTCCCTTCCTTTACTTCCACCTCCTCCTCTTCTCACAATGTGGTGGGAGGGGGTCTTTATAACTAGATTTAGGTTTAAGTTTCTGGCTACCAACCAAGTGTATTGGCTCATGCCTGTGTTCCCAGAACTTATGAAGATGACACAGAAGACCTTCAACCAGGGTTATCTAGGAAGTTTCAGGCCAGCCAGGGCTACAGAGACCCTACCTCTTACCTCTAAAAATATGTTAATCTAACTAAGGAAAGTATTTCAATAAACAAGATCTCAGAACCAGCAACAGAGGCATCAATAATATTTTCTCATTAGCATCTATATTCCCTAGCCTGCTGCGGTGCTACAATATTGCTTTGGGTTTTGCTGAGGCCATGTTAAAAGTCATTAATAGCCAAAAGAAAAGTAACCTAGCAAAGTCACATTTCCTCACTCAAAAAATTGTATTCTATTCAATAAATATGCAGACGACCAACCCCCTAGTTCATTGAAGACTTCAGCATCCAGTGATTCAAATTCCACAGTAAAAAGGAAAATAAATCAGATTATTATCTAGGATGCCTGATGCTGTCTTCCTCTTGAAGCCAGTGAAGGCTGAGCTGGCTTACTTTCATGTGCTGCTTCTCCAACTAGAATTTATGGGAAGGATGGAAGCATTTAGTATTTGGGGATATTGTGTGTGTGTGTGTGTGTGTGTGTGTGTGTATTTAAGTATGTAAGTATGTGCATTCCTAAATAAACATGGCTAAAGTGCTCAAAGCAGCAGAAATCATTTCCACAGATATAGTTTCTTATGGGAAAAGATTTGAATTACATTGACAAGGTTTATAATTGCTGATTGGACACAAGGACATAAGGCGTATAAAACATGAAACCACTTAACATATTAATGAGTTGGGAAAGTTTTTACATTTCTGCCTAAACTGTTGTGGTGGTTTGGATGAGAATGGCCCCCATAGACACATAGGATTGAATGCATGATCTCCACTTAATGGAATTGTTTGGGAAAGATTAGGAAGCATGGCTTTGTTGGAGGAGGTGTGCCAATGGGAGCAGGCTTTGAGGTTTCAAAACTACATGGCAGGTCTAGTCTGTCAGTCATTCCCTCTCTCTTCTCTTTTTCTCTCTTTTTTCTCTCTCACTCACTCCTTCTCTGCCCACTACTTGCAGATCAGATTGTAAAGCTTTTACCTGCTGCTCCAACACTATACCTATCTGCTCTTGCCATGATGATGGTGGTGATGGATTAACTTTCTGAAACTGTAACCAAGCCTCCAATTAAAACTTTAATAAGAGCTGTCTTGGTAACAGTAACTAGGACACTGCTTCTACTTGAAACAGCTGCACAAAAAGGCTTGCTTTAAACAAGTAAATAATTTTAGGTGGCTTAGCTGCAATATTCTGAAACGTCACTTAAACTGAACACAGTGGGCTGGGGAGAGGTCTCCATCAAAATGAAGTACTTGCTGTGAAGACATAAGGAGCTAAATTCAATCCCCAGCAACTTCGTAAATGTTCAGTGGTGCCTGTAATTCCAGCACTGGGGAGGCAGAATAATGCTGGCTGATCTGCAGCCCAGTCAAATTATTAAATTCCAAATTCAGTGGCAGATGGCAGCTTATAAATGATTAGATAGGAAGTGAACTAAAAGAATGGCACCGGATGTGAACTCTGGCTCCACATGGCGTACGCACATATGTGCACACACGTGAGTAGACATATATTTGATGTCAGGTACATGACACCCTACATTAGTTTTATGTTCTTTTTTATGCAGAAAAATCTCCATCATATAAATCATAAAGAATAAAATTAATTATCTTTAGTTTCTTTTAAGCTTTCTTTGGTTAAGGGAAGCATGAGAAGTTTTAATCAAAGATTTTCTTGGTTGTAAAGATGGATCCTCTTTTTCAAGCTAAAAATTTTTTTAGAAATTTCAAACTTTCTGCCAAGTGTGAATATGCCTCTTGAGTCAAAGAGTCAGAGATCTTGTGTTTATGCAGGGCTCACAAACATAAGAGGTCTCTGGGTAGGTCACAGTAACCACTTCTGCTCTCAACACAGGCTTACATGAAAACTTCTATGGACAGAGTGGTACCCAATATGATTTTTTTAATCTCCTGGGAACTCTAAATATACATTCATTTATTATTACTACAGGATTGATTTTTTTTAATTTTGTTTTTCAGGTCTTTTCCTGCAGGGGTAGGGTGGGAAAAGAGGAGAAGATTGATGAGCTGGAGAAGCAAGAACCGCCATCAGGTCACTAGCAAACGGGACCTGAGATGACACATGGGCATTTACTGTATTTCATAGTTCTCGCTGTTATGGGAAAATCATGAGAAATATTCTTCCAGAGTTATTTCAGTAGCTGGAACAACCAAATTTGGAAGTCATAAGATCATTTGAAATGTAAGAGAAGTTAGAATATGTATTTAAAACAAGCAAACAAAGTTCAAAACTTCCATTGGGATTTCATGATATTCAGGTTCTTCCTAGCTTAAATCAAATCAATGTCAAAGTTTTGAAAATATACAATATACTGTTACATTCAGTGAGTAGAGTGGATGTTCAACATTTATTCAAAGAGGGGACAGCTTCCTGAGCAAGGTCCCCATTCCACTTCCAACCTGAGAGCTTTGCTTCATGTACCTAGGCCTTTTCAATCATTATAATAGTTTTATAGAGTCAGAAAGGGGACAGGCCTGGGGGGAGAATTTAAAGGAAGGAGAACACATTAGCTGGCGTTTGCAGACCTGTTTTTCCAAAAGCTGGTTCTGTACTCACGTGTTAGAGAATGTTACAAGAAGACCAGACCCAGTAATAACTCCTAGTTATGGTATGAGTGAGACTTCTTGCTCCTTTAGATATATCAGTATTGAAGAAACATGCCCATTTCTCCCCCAACGTTCATGTCAATTCCTTAATTTTGTTAAATTACAAAATGTATCATGCTGAATAATCAAGGCAAGTAGACTCACTGACATGAAACAGTACCGATCGTTCAAGATTTGTAGTGCACAGTGATAAAACAGCTGGCTCACAAGTTGCCACAGTTAGTGGATACAAAATCTTTTAGGGACACACAGGGGTTCAGATTCCAAATGTTTTTCTACACAATGAGAACATGGACTCTGATAATCCACATGACAAATTGACATGTATTCAAAATGGTCCACAACATTAATCAGTCATACCTCAAATACTATCATTGCTTTGAGATGCCAATACCAAAGACAGGTAGGCACACACCATATTTGTTTAGGCAACAGGGACATAGGAAACGTCAGGGGTACCTGTTTATTTTCATACCAAGCTTGGGCCTCATCACAGCCAAGTCCAGCTTTAAAAGCCTGAATGAGATTGGGAGTTCTCGCTCCTTTCAGACTCTACCTTTGCTAGAACACAGTGGAGGCCCCGGGCCTCTCTCGAGGAACGGAACTTTTTGTGAAATATATATTTACTGAATAGCAACTCTCTGAAGCAAGACAACAGTCTTCTTATTCTCACTTGTAAAAAAATCGGATGAAGAAAGAGAGGAGTCAGTTATCCAGAAGTATTTGCTCATCCTTAACATCACACCCCTGTTTACCAAATATGCAGGTCATAGGTCAACCTGACCACTGATGACACTCTCACAGTAGCTCTGCTGTATTATTTTGACCCCCTAGAACAGTGGCCAGCTCATTACAGCATAGTACATTCTCAATGAAGGGTCAATGAATTTGTGAATGGAAGCTTTTATACAACAAACAAGCATAGCCCATGGAAAGAGTGTAATTATCAACTAGCAAATACAGGAAGACACCAGCAGGAACTAATCAGGTTTGTTAAGTAGAGAACAGCATTTGTATGCTCTGAAAGTTCTTCAAAAATAACTGGAACACATACAGATTTATAGTGGTGACGGCAAGGAAATGGCTGGTCTTCAAAAATGCAAGAGCGCCCTTCTCGCCCCTCCCGCCATGATTGACTTTACCATAAAACACTCTCTAGCTCTTAATCCTGCTGTAAAAGTGTGGCCTTTGAAGTGTGTTTCTGGTGCTCTTGTAATCTGCTTTGTGGCTTGCTGACTAGGCAGTCCTTTGGGTACATAGATTTCTGCCATTCCATAACCAAGACCTAGATAAAACGATCAAAATCTACTTCAATGTTCAGGCCCCATGGTTCACATGCAGTTTTCCTACCTTTCAACAGCACATTTTCAGTAAACTATAAATACCAACCGACCATATGTCACTACATGAAATGTAGATTTTGCATTTCCCTTCCTTTTATTCTCATTGTGCTAAAAATAAAATTCATGTCCATAATATATTATAATCTTATAATTATGTTTATAAAATAAAATAATTATAATAAAATTACCACTGACAGTCAAATAACAATAAATCAAGTACATAATAAAACAAAATAATATTCATATAAATAATATTCTCAAAGCACCACTAAAGTGTAAGAATTATTCAGAGATCCACTGTGACTCTTGGCTGGTTCTCGGTTTGGACAGTTATTTCATTCTGGAAGCCGTCTATGCTACCAAGTAGACAAGAAAGAAGAGAAAACGAACTAACAATTGAAAGTGGCCTGCTTTTAAATCCACAAAGGGTTATTCATGAGAGGGCAATGTGTGGGTTGATGGGTAATCACTAGCCAAAGGGTACTATAGATTGATGTTAAACAAAACTTCCGTAAGGTTCAGGAGCCCTTTGATGTAGGCCTCTAACATTTGAACTTAAAAATGTATTGAAACTTATTATAGAATTCAGATTTGCCTGGGCAATATAACACACACATACTATATATATATATATATATATATATATATATATATATATATATGCTTATATATATATATATATATGCTTTATTTGTTGTATTACTAGTTGTTCATTATAGGTATTTTTGAGATGGGGTCTTGTGCAGCCTATGCTGGCTTCAAAATCACTCTCTAGTCCAGCAAGGCTAGCATTAAACTCCTGATCATCATCAAAAATAAAAATAAAATAAAATAAAATAAAGAAAGAAAGAAAGAAAAGAAAAGAAAAGAAAAGAAAAGGTTTCCACATTGTTGTTTTATGGCTTTTCCTCACTGAAACAGACTAAGGTAAAATGATCAAAACATCAAATAAAAATATACCATCAACAATCAAAATGTCCATTACCTAGGAAATACAATTCTATTATTCTATTATTTTGTTTTTATAGTTAAAATTAAAACAATGCCATTTTTATTTTGCTGCTTCTCTATTTCTTCCACCTCCAGGTATTTTAGAATAATGAAGTAGGAAAAACTCAATTAGATTTTAGGTAATTCTCCAGAGTGGTTATTGGCTCATTGGCAGAAGGATAGAATGGCATGCCCATAAGAAAGTTTCTCCTGGAAGATCTAATGTAATGACACCATGATTTTCAAAGAGCCTGTTGGAATCCCTCTGTAAACAACTGTGTGGTGTTGCCTAGCTTGTCAGAATAGAAAAAGCTAAATGTAAGGAAGCTAAGTGTGAGGAGGAACTGAATGTAGACAGTGGACCCAAGTTATAAAAGAAGATAAAAAGTTAACTGTTTTCCTATTCCTAATTATGATGTGGATGTTTTCAATTTTAATGGTGGATACTTCATAAAATATATTTGATATTGAATGTATAAAATTTAATAGGAAGCTGTTTTGAAGGCCAACTCTAACAGTTCATGAGGTTGCAAAGAATTTAGGGCTGGTTAATTTGGAAGTTTGATATTTTTTTGTTCACTTGCAATGTCTTTTTTAATAATAAAGTTGATTTGAAATGTAAAAAAAGCTGAAAAATATTTCATAGTTGAGCCTCTTTTGTGTCAAAAATCCATGCTGACTCATAACTGTGACATTATATTCCAGGCCAATTTATGATCTTGGCAGAAAGACAAAATAACAGAGCCAAGAGAAAGGAGAGGGACCTCAGTGAACTTAGACAGAAGAAAACAACAGTCTAAATACGAACCTCAGACTGACAAGTCTCTGTTACCAGGACAAGATGAGAGGGAGCAATGGACAGCACGAACACTTGTTCTAGCGCTAGGGCTGGATGAGTCCAGTAGGTTTGCTGATACTATCTTTGGCTTCTCACAGAAACTCAAAGAAAGGGATGCATTTTTCACCCTGTCTCTTAGGGAGACAGTAAACTCAGGCACTGACTGGCTAAGTGACATTCCCAAAGTCAATCAAGCAGAAAGCATTGTGGTTACGAACCCAGTCAGTAGCACGGATGATCTTAGGCCACACTCTTAATTCCTAATTCAAACCACTGTCACAGTTAAGAAACATAAGAATGGGGATAGAGTAAGACAACCTGGCAAAAGCACACTTAAAAGAATTTTAAATTTATATTTCAGGTTAACTAAGCTTTGGAAGCTGAATTTCATTTCCAGGAAGTTTTTGCAAGAAAACTTTTAGACAAACGTATAAGATTATGTAATAAATAGTGAATATTTCAGTTTTGTTGGAGTGGTTGAAAATTTAGTTAGGTGGGTTTTTGGATGCAGGGAGCAAAGTGATTTGATTAAGTTGGCTAAAGCAGTATTAGTTTATTTGACCATAACAATTTTGAAAGAGAGCCAAGGAAGATGGCTCCACTGGTAAAGTGTGAGCCCAAACCTCTGAGCTCAGAAGGGGAAACATGGTGGCTCCTATTTGTAATCGCTATGTTGAGGAGATAGAGACAGGTGCATATTAAGGGGCTTTCTGATCAACCAGCCTGTCCTAATGGGGAAGCCCCAGGACAATGAGTGACTCTGTCTTGAAGAAGCAAAGTAGACAGTGCCTGAGAAATACCCCTGATACTGACTCCATTCATTCACACAGAGGTGTACATACAGGCAGGTACACACACACACACACACACACACACACACACACACACACACACCACACACACATACACCCCTGTAAAGGAGATCTTACTTTCCATTCAGTGGTACATGGATGTTATCAAAGAGCCCTCCAAATATTTTCATCTTCAAACTCCACTTGTGTGGCTCTGAGGTCTCATTCCTCATGGTCACAAAATCACTTTGGCAGTTTCATGTACCAGACCACCACAATTATATCTAAACCGGGTGTGTGGCGGGGGGTAATTTCTCCAACTGTGTTTGCTGTTTGGTTGGTTAACTGCTGTTTAGCAAAGATGAAACCTATTCTAAGAATGCACTATTAACCTAGTGCTGAGGATTGGGCTTTTGGCCCACACTGTGGCTGCTAAGAAAATAGCAGGCAAAGCTGTCTGCCTCTGCTATGGTAGGTAGGTGTCATCAAGGGGGAAGGAGAGACTATGTCACTGGCAACGTTTTTATCTCTAAAAAGGGAGTGTGCATCCGGGAGAAACCTTCACTGCTGTTACAGATGACAAGGACAAGGAATTTGTGGCATGGGAAGAGTCCAGAGATCCAGGAAAGTTGAGAAGTACAAACCAGAGACAATGTTAACGTGTATGTGTGTTTGTGCTTGCATTTGGATTAAAGTTTTATTTCTTTGTATTTCATATAATATCTGATACTTTATATTAGCTTAACTTGCATCTGCAATGAAAAAGACCTATTTTCAATTTTGAAAAGCAATCTAATTCAAAGAAAAAACATTATTTTCTAATAAAATATTGGTAGTATTTGGGTATGCTGGGAAGCTGATAATTGAGCAGTCAAAAAAATGAACAAGACATTTTTATCAAAATTTATTTTGCATTACTGTCATGAAGAAATGAGAAAAGGAAAGGAGGAATGGTCACAGGAGAGTTTTTTAATAGGAAAAACAGCAATCTTCTGTTAAGAGACGAAGATCTGACCCACAGCCTTAAAGGAAGGACTGTTGCAACTTAATATATTAGATGCTTTCCTCCATGGATTCCTCCCTCTGTGAGAACACCTTCCCCCCTTGCCAAAATCAGCTTTGTGCTTGCCACAAAAATTAAAACAGTTTGAAGGAAGAAGGAAAAGACTCATATTTTGTGGAAAGTAATTCACAGTCCTAACTACGTGTTGATATCTGCCAATACGTCAGTGTTTGATTTAAGTGAAGGGATAACACTTTTCTTGGGTCATTGATCACTTTAAATCATTTTAATTGTATGCTTTACACTAAATGCTTCTTGCTGCATAAACTTCAGACAGTACTGACGAACGAAAGTTAAAAATAACATTCCTGCTGGGCATGGAGGCGCATCTTTGTAATCTCAGCCCTTGGGAGGTGGGCCCAGGAGGATCAGGAGTTCAAGTCCAGCCTGGCTTCAGAATGAGTTGGAGGCCATTCTAGTTTACATGAGACACTGACAACAAAACATGAAAGAAAACCAAAAAAAAAACCTTAATCTGTTGTCTCATATAAAACCTGATTCTTTTTCTGCTAAAGACACAATGCTGTGAAACTTAGAATTTATCTCCTCAGATATTTCCCGTATAGTCAGGTGCTTTAAGCTTCACTTGAATCATAACACACTGTTGTGCCTGCCATGTGCTTTTTGAATTCTGGGAAAATATATCTTGTGTAGCTGTCCATGCCATTGTACATCAGCTGCTAACTGGAGATACACATGCTTCTTTGGATGCTCCCATTCATTTACTTTGATAAAAGATATTGAAATCGGTATTTTTAAAGCCTATCCTTTAAAAAGCATAGCTGGCACATCTAAAGTGTTGTGGCGACACCCTTCCCTCACCGCGGGCAGGGCCAATCAGAGTTTGGAAATGGCCTGTTTCTGTCTTAAGCTGAACTGAGCGTGAACAGTGCAGGAAAAGTCAACTACACTTGCTTGAGCTCCCAGCTCCGGAGTAAAGGCAAAGCTGACCTGCTCCAAGCCAATGCCTAGAACAATAGAAGCATTGGATTTGCACTCAGCTATAATTGCTTGAGACAACTGGATCTATACCCTATTGTATAAATATTCTGTAAATATTCTTATGTATCTCCTTTCAAGTTAATTATATTTTGTAGTGACATAATGGAGCTAAATGACATTTGTAATTAGCATATAAGTAAATATTAATTATAATAATTTTAAGTAAAAATCATTTTTAAAAGAGAAAAATTCCCTTATAATTCTATAAGTTAATATAGTCAATGGGTATTTTTTATGTTGTGTAGAATTTTATATTCACGCCTATAGTATATAGTAACTACATAATGGAGTCTGTTATACCTCTAATTACGTTTAGAGAGTATTTATTTTCTAAGTTAAAATCACATGCAAATACATTGTTTCTTGTCTATTTTTCTCCTTAGTAGTATATTACGAATAAGTAAATCATAGTTTTAAATTTATTAGTTCCAAACTACAACTAGCACATAGTTACAACATGAATTTTTAGGCTTATGCTTTTTAAATTTATACTATTTAAGTTGTTTAAAATGTAGTTATGGAAATTATTTATGCAGACAAAAATTGATGAACTTTCACATGTTCTTTGTGTCAATTATTATAATTAAGTTTACTGGCTCCAAGTTTATAAATATTAAATATGTACAAATATCCTACTTATTTTTAAAACTGTTTTAAGCTATGTAATATGCTTATGTATATTTTAAGAGTTTTACATGTGGTGTGTGTGTGTTTTAAATGCTCATTTATTTTCTAATGAGAGAGAAAGAGAGAGACAGGGAGAGAGAGAGAGAGAAAGGGTATGGATTTGGTAGACAGGGAAGTGGGGAGTATTTAGAGAGAGTCTAGGTAAGGGAAACTGTGATCAGAACATTCTATATAAAAATACCTGTTTTCAATAAAAATTAAAATGGTTAAAAAAAGAGCCTGCCTATGCATCCTTAAAGAGATTAGGTGACAACTCACAATTTTTATAGTTTATAGCAACACTGTTTTGAATCTTTTATTGCATCTATTCAAGACTGGAAAATTATGTTTATTTTCTGTGGAATCCCTCATCACATTCTTTGGCCAGTATCCTATCCTTTCCCTATATATTCATAATTATTTATGCAATGTCTTTGTATATAATGACATCAGCATTTGTCTTGGGTTCTTGTTTACATTTAAGGCCTTACATTGCCAAATATACATGTAAGAAATATAGATTAAACTTAAGAAGATTTTATACTTGATAATATAAAATGAAAACAAACACGGAAGAAAATGTCATAAAGTTAGAAATCCTGCCATGCCCAAGAGCAAGGCAGTCTTTTTAGTGATATTTTCTATTACAAATGACCATTTCTAGTTAAAATTATAAGAAATGACTTTTATGAGGATCCAAGAATGAAATTATATCACCATCAGGGAACTCTTGAAGAAAAAAAAAAAACAAATATTCTTATGTATCTCCTTTCAAGTTAATTATATTGTGTAGTAACAAAGGAAACTCCATTTCTCTTGCTGCCTAAGCTTCAGCGAAATGCCTGCGCTTTCCTTCTGTTATTTATACCAATACAGATGAGGAGTGATGATAATAGCCGTCTTACAAGGTTTTAAAAATAATTAAATCAAGTAATTTATGTAAAGCACTTGACATAATGCTTGGAACAAAATTGTTACTCCATAAATCATCATAAGAATGACTGTTCTAGAAGTATTTTCATACTTTACAAAGAAATTCTCTCTACCATTAAATCCTTCAGCAAACAAAAACCCATTTTACATAAGGTTCAGTCTTTTAGGAAACTCCGCCAAGTGAATTTGGGTCTGTTGAAAGCCTGCTATGGCATTGGTCTTTTGAGAAAGTGCAACATCTTTGAAGTGCTGGTGACTCGGATTGATGTGTTCCTTCCTCTTTGGGGCTCATTCTTAGTTCTTCTACAATTGAAGCAGAAAAGACAGGGCCGGGGTGGGGGCGTTGTGTTCCACAATGGTGATTCCATAGAGCTGACCCAGGCCATACATATGGCCCCCAGTAGGTGGATTTTATTTAAATTAATAAGATTGTCCTATGTTTAATTCATGATGCAGGAACTTAAAAGCACTGTGATGCAGAGGGAAGGTCAAAACATAACTCATGGCAGATCATATTTCTATAAACGGCAGGCTGCCCTTTTTGAAGTGGATACATGAAATATCAAAAGACATACTGTGAAAAAGACCAACATCTACAGACTTTATGAATCAAACACTGAGGGCAGCCCTTGAACCTGGCTCTCTACTTTGTCACTTCTGTTTTTATTCTTAGCTTGCAGGTCTTCATATGCGACTTAGAAGGCTGAGCTTTTGGTTCTGGTGGGAGATGGGAATAGTGGATTTATTATCCTGAGATGTAGCATCCTACCTGGACCTCACTCAAGTGCTTTGCATCCCCTTCAGCTTGCATGGAAAATAGTAGTCAGCTCTAAAAGGGAAAAGTCAACAGATATGTCTTCCCTAAAAATCGCGTCCCCAAAGAGGCAATGAATTTGAAAGAGAGCAGGGGAGCATATGGGAGGGTTTGGAGAGAGGAAGGGAAGGGGGTAATTGTATCATAACCTCAAAAATAAAAGAAATAGCAATAATAATAATAATAATAATAATAATAATATAATAACACATCCCAGACAGCTTAAATGAACTGGTAATGGAAAATAGCCAACAAGAAGTTCGGGTTCGTGGCTTGGTTCATTTCCCTTTCTTCTGCCTCCTACTCACCTCCTGTGGGTCACTTGACCGCTCTTGGTACCTATATTAGAGGGTGTGCAGGCAGGGTCAAGCAGAGGAAGGGGGAAGATCATCAGTCAATTTTGCAGCCCACTAGCTGTTAAAGAGAAAGGTTGGGTGGAAACAGATGACCACAATGAGGACTGGGGATTAGCTGTGACTTTCAAAGGGCATTGTTCCTTTATTATTATGAAAACCAGCGGTGGGCTGTAAGCTCACTTCCTTATTCACACCCATAGTAGATGGTGAATTCAGAAAGCATCCCCATCGAGCCCAGATCTCAACTTTCAAAGTAAGAGTAATGTGCAGAAATGTCATCCTCTTAAAAAAAAAAAAAAAAAAAATCAGTTAGGTCAGACACCATGAGAGAAAACCAAACTCAGTTGTTTCCAGACCTGGCTGTTGTCAGTAACTTTGTGGCTTTACAATAACAATAATGTAAAATGTGCCTTCAGTGGTGTTTTCCATTTAATTCAGTCCTTCTAAACGTCTGCTTTCTTGCCCATATGTTTCTCGTTGTGTATACTGAATAGCAAAATAAAACGTTATCTTGCAGGTTCTGTTTGGGGTTCCAGAGGTTGTTTGGTTGTTCTTAGAAAGCGGAAATTGTGATTTGCTAGAGGGAAACTTTAAAAGTCTGAGAAGATGGCTTTAGAAAAGGTTTTACTTTCCTTTATTTGCCTTGATAGCTTTCACACAGGGACAAAAAGAAAAGTGTGCTTCCATCCGCTGCTAAAGCGCTCCTACTGAAAGTAGGAAAACAAAGGCAGAGATAGGGCTGGGAGGGGACGCTCTGCCAGCTTCATAGACTGCTACTGTTCAGAGACGCTCTATCCCACTCCCTACAAAGCACAATGACGGCAGTGAAAGGCCTTTACACAGTGATAATGCATTGCAAATACAGGACTCTTATCTTTGGAATTTTAAAGTAGACAAGAGGAAGCTTACCCCCAAAGCTGGACTTTTATCTTTTATAGGTCATTCTCTGCTTGTGTGTTTCAGCAATATATATTAGAGTTTCAAATCACAGAGAAAATAAAGCGATAGTATTCATGTAAAAATCAGCAATTTGAAGGAAGAATTAAAAAAAAATATGTTCCCACAAGCCGTGTTAGGAGAATAAGGGACTATGTGGTACCATAACATGTCTTTGTCAGGGTCATCCGCCTAAGAGATGCCACTTTATCATCTCTTCCTTCATCCCAGTGATGCGTTCACACATTAAAAGATTTTCCTATAGACAGTAGTAGTTCCTCAAATCAGAAAAGAAAAAATAACTATGATCAGATAGAAAGCTCGTCTTTATTATTATCCGTGGAACTTCTCTCTCTGCCCAATGCAAAGGCTGCTGATAATTACAACTCTGAAGGCCTCAGAGTTTGCCAGGGGATGCTACAATCTGGAGCAAAGAAGTCATTTATCTATTACTTGCCACCTTAACTGTCATGAAAGCAGTATCTTCAGAGCCATTTCTGTCATCTCTAGTTGATACAATAGTCTCCCTTTTCCATTCATAAAAAGAAGAAGGTAAACAAAAGGAACAAGGAAATCCTCTCCCTACAAAGACCCCGACCATCTTCACAATGAGATGTTAGTGACACTGGCCTACTAAGCTGATACGCCTAGAGCCAAGTTTCCAGTGGAACTCCAGCTTGATCCTTCTGGAGAAACTCCTGGTCCTCCGGTCTGTGTTCGTTGACTGTATGGGTCTGCCCTAGCAGGTTCAGGTCCTCCCCACAGTTTCTGCTTAGGCAGCAGTCTGAACCCCACTCCAGTTTTCCTCTCTTGGAATGTATCCCTTACATGAGGAGCTCTTGGGTCTCAGCAATCTACCAACCAAGGCTTTGACACTTGAACCTTCTATTGTCCTTACTCTGTGGTCTGATCATAGCAGTTAGCAGCCATGTTGGCAGCCAGTAGGACTGACCTTCCAGGAACTGAGAAAGTCTTTCAGACAGGATTCTCGAATTCTGAAATTCCGCTTTCTACTGAGCTTTCTTCAACTCAGACAGCTCACAGAAGCTGGCCTTTCAGCACTGCAGTCCATGGAGGCCACATGACTGCCAGAGCCACTGCTGCTGGCTCAGCCTGCCTTGCCCACATTCTATAATGGCAGCTATTTTTTTTTTCTAAATAGCAAGGTGCCTAATTTGAACCTCACACAAAGGAGATTGTTTCAGAGATTAAATTAATGAAAGCCCTTGCTGCCGAGTAATTTTAGATGACAGTGGCTTTCCCATTATTGCTAAGGTGCCAGGATGTGTGAGCTGGCGCAGGGAATAGACAGAAAGCGTGGTCATTTCTCTGGACAGACAATTACGTAGTCAGCACAGAATACTCAATACCCACAGACGAAAGTGCAACAGGGAGCATTTAAAATGGAATTTGGTAGCTTGTGACTTCTCTCGCGGAAACTTTGCAGTTTATCACTGATGTGTTTTTGTTAAGTTTCTCAGCTGCCCAGGATGTTAGGCAGTTGTTAGTGCCAATTAATTACCAGTTTAAGGTTTTGCAAGCCCCCATAGCTATTCTTATAGTAATCATATCACAAAATAAGCTGTCTCCGTGAACTCATGGGACAGTGCGCTACAAAACTGATAAGCAGTAGGCTAAGGACTCGGAATCCTTATGTCTTAATTGAACTATTCAAGAAATAAAGATCTGTTATATAAAATACAGATTATACAAAAGCTTTTCTCTCTCATTTAGTACTTATTAATGCATTATTTGGAATTCATCTATTCTTAATTTAACATATTCCTTCATTTTTCTGATACTTTGGTATCACTTTATCTCTCCTATACAGCTCAAAAAAATTAGTGAAGGTACTTTTACAATATGAAAAAGCAAAATCAAGCAGATATACATAAATCTGATTTAAAATGGGATTATGGTAGGAAATCTGAAATCAGATATGCAATTGTGGTTACTGAAATTGCATTCCAAACTAGTTTGGGATTGGAAACAAAAGCCAAGCAGAATTGGGATCTAGACTCTCAGTATATCATAAGGAAATACACATCAGCTGTGCAACTTAGGGCATGTTTTACAGATAGTGAAGTTATGTTTTATAGATATTGAACCTATTTCAGCACAAAAAAACCCAGAGTAATTAAGAACTTTGACTTGATGAAATAATCCCAAAGCCAAGGTCAGATTTAAAATTAGTTGCTTTGCCCACTAGTCACGTCAAGATCACAAAAACCTCTCTTTTGGTGATCCACATGTTGGGTTCTATCTGAAAGTATTTTTCCTGTACCTGTTTGCTAAAATGACCACAGTAGATGCCAAATGCAATCAAGAATGTCTCCAGGGTGTCAAGATGGCTCAGCAGGTAAAGGTGTTTGCCCCCAAGCCCGACTTCAATCCCTCAGACTTGCATGGTGGGAAGAGGAGTACCTCCCACATGTTATGTGACATTCCCTCTCAAGCCCTGGCATACACACTGCCTCCCACACTGCAGTGATTTCAGTGAGAACAGTCCCTATAGCCTCACTTATTGAATGTTTAATCACCAGTTGGTAGAACTGTTTGGGAAGGATTATGGACTTCTTGGAAGAGCGGTCTCACTGGGGGCTGGCTCTCATGTGATTCTCCATTAGCTCTTTCTGTCTCCCTAAAGCTTGTTAGAGAATATATAAGCTCTCAGCTACCGCTCCATTGCCTTCCCTGACTGTCTACTGCCATGTTCCCAGCCATGATGATCATGGACTCACTTTCTGAATCTGTAAGTCCCCAGTAAACTCTTTATCATAGTCATTGTGTCTTGCCACCCCAATAAAGATGTAATTCAGGTACAAATAGTAAATAGATAAGTAGGTAGATAGATAGAGGTTAATAAACGACAAAATTAACAATGGATCCAACAAATGTCAAATATTTTAAGGGTCAAAATAGCCCATAGTTATAGAAAAAAAGCATTTTAGAAAAATAGTACAAAAATTTTCAGAAGCCCCAGGCAAACAACTTCCCATCTGACATGTACCTAAGGCATTTTCAAAGTTGTCCCTGCCAAGAAGGATTGAAACATTTGCATGAAGAACAGTGTGGAGGTTAGTGCATAGGTATGAGTGCACACACACACACGCACACACACACACACACCTCTGGTCATAAGGAAGGGGTTGACTTGCCTCAAATGTTATAGATTCTGTGGGGAAGGAGGAACTTCTAAAGAAAAACCAAAGCTCAGTTAAGAAGTTGGTTTTCTTGCATCCTCTTTAAAGGCAACTCCTCCACAGTATCAATAGCCTCTAAGGAATTGTGTGTGTGTATATATTAATAAAATATATATATATATAATTGTTCATGTCATAATGTCTGAATTGCCTTTTTTGTCTCTTTCTTATTTTTTTCAGTGCTAAAATTTAAACCTAGGACATTGTACAAAGTAAGCAAACACTCTCCCATTGAGCTCACCCACAGGCCTCTACCATGTCTTCTGGTTAGACTGAATTACAGAGATTGTCAACACATGACTCAGAAGCTGGTACTGATTCTTAATGACTTACAATCAGTTTGCTTCTAGAAAGATATGAAAAGGGGGTACTAAAATGGAAAATATCTAACTAATAAGTGAATATGCTTAAGAAAAGATGTTAATACTTGGAAATCTAATGCTCATATAAGACACTTATGCTCTTCTCTAAGGGGACATTTTGAGAAACCACATTTTGTAAGCAAGAAGCAAAACATAAATCAATGTTTCATTAGAAATGCCAGCCAATGAAGAAGACCAACAGGAATAAGGAGTATTTGAACAAGAAGAGACAAGTTATGCCCTGTCGATGTTTAACTTAGTCTAGTCATTCATTCATCTACTCAATTCCCTTGTAATGTTTTCTCAGAATAAGACTCTACATACAGGGAATACAATGAAAAACCAAGTAGACATGTCTTCTCAAACTCTTCACATGTTACATTGGTCTATCCGGGGTTTTTTGTTTATTTGCTACTAACTGGTGCTGTTATGTAAGACATTGATATGAAGACCTGTACTGGACACCAAATATAACAAGGATATACAAAACACAGAGTGTTTCTTTTGTAGTTTCTCAGAGAAGCTTCTGATGAGTCCAGTTTCTTTCCAGTTGCCTGAGTGATCATGCTGGAGAAAAGCTCTCTGTGGTATCAGCTCGAACTCTTAACTATGACAACATCCATTCAGAAAAATGAAGGCGAAGGAGGAAGGAACAAATCAGAAAGCTGCATCTGCTCTTTCAAGGCCAGTTCTGAATCCAGTAGAATCAAGATTCACCAACATGGAACTGTTTCGCTTTTTACCTATTTTATTTTAAAGGCAACTCTGGGCTCAGAAAATAAAAACATTGCAACTTGAGGAGAACAGGAAGGAGAGGAGAGGGGACAGGAAGCAAGCAGCCTCTCTCAAACCAGGCTGTGTAAGAAAGTCATCTGCATTAGTATCAGTCTTTAGCACAGCCTTAGCCTCTTTCAAGTGCCCACTATCCTCCAACTAAGGATACAATTCCACTGTAAATATGAACTTAACTCTTTGAACAGTTGACTCTACACTCGTCTGTTGGAAGGAGAGATGTCTACAAACCACCAGCATGTCTGAGCGAAGAACCAAGAAAGGGAAAATGATGATGTCTTCTGTGGCAGCGATGCCACTCTTTGAATGTTCCAAACTGGTTAAAATATCCATATCACCAACCCTGATGGTCACAGAAAAGCAGATGATCATAGCGTGTAGGTTCAAGTAGATTTGGGGATCTTTAATTCTGAGTGGCTACTGAACTGGGAGGTGGTCAGATCCAGTTCTCATTGCCATGATTAAAAATGTAGATGCATCACTCAAAACCAGAATAATTTAAATATGTTTTATATAAGGAGCTGGAGCTAAAATTAGCTGCTTGTGGGGTTTCTGTTTGCCATGATTATACAGTAAACTACCCATGGGCTTGTCGCACAGAAAAGGCTGTCTCCACAAAGGGGTTTTCTTAGAGGGAAAGAATTTGGGCAAAAACTAATTTTGAACTGAATGAAAGAACTCAGTAACTTCTAACATTATCTAGGTTTGCATTTACAGTCAACTACAATTTCTTTTAGTAACATTCTACCCTAAGTGAAAACCATTGATAATTTTATAAAATGAACTTGAAACCTTTCAAAACCCATACTCAAGTTTCCCATCCTAGAGTTTTGTGTGTCCGACTGAATGTGAATTTATTAAAGTAATCCCCATTGGCAAAAGGGTTTACTTTACCCATTAAAACCTCACTCAAATGGATATCCAATATCTCTGGTGCTGTTAAATGATGTAATCTAAGTCTGAAATTGTCTGTGTTTTGCTTTAACCAGGAAGTTAAAATCTTTCTCAATGGAGGCAATAGAGTGTGTCACTGATAAGGAGAAGGTGATCCACCAGGTCACTACTTGGCCCATTCTGGACAAACAGTGAATGAAACTCATCTTCCCCTACATTGTGTGACACCAACAAGCCAGTTTAGTTTAACCCATCAAATCCCTTCTGTGTTTGAAGCCAGCCCTTCCTTAACCCAGAACTTCCTGGTCACGGTGGGTTTCCTTTTGTGATACAACCATGGTAGAACTATTGCACAACTGTTTTTTGTTGGTTTTTTTTTTTCATTTTTGCAACCATGTACTAGCAGGTAAGAGAGAAAAATAGATGCTTAACATATAATTCTGCTTTTTACCCAGCTAATAACTCAGAGAAGGAATATGACCAGACACATAAGATCTCCATCCCAATATTCTTACAACTTATCTCTACTACTACTAATATAGCACTACGGAGCTCGATGAAGGAAAAAGCACTGTGCTCTGAAGCAATAAGGCAGCTCAGGGTGGAAGGGGCAAGGAGAGGATCTATGAGACAGGAATGAGCACTGCAGGTCAGATGCAGTCAGTGGACTTGGTAGAGAGAGCAAGAGAAGAACAGTAAAAGACAGACCACAGCAGGGCAGTCATGGTGTAAAAGACAGTCGTAGGGGAAAGGAATTTGACTAAATGCATAAACGTGGTGACTGTGACGATTAAATTTGAGTGTCAGTTAGACACAATGTAGACTCATGCGGGGAATGAAGCTCTATGACGAATTGTCTATAATAGGTTGACCTGTGTTCCTGCCTATCAAGAATTTCCTTAACTGGACTACTTGAGATAGATTTGAGCTGTATGTATCTATTGGACTTTTCTGACTTTAGACACTGTATGACAAGGACTCTCAGCTTCTGAGACTGACTACCATGATAGACAATAACCTATCATTTTGAGCTAACTTAAAAGCCCTTCTTGTCTATGTTGTTTTGTTTGGGTATTTTATCACAAAAATCCAACCAGGCAGTATCCATTCTAGATCCCCGATAAAAAGCCATGACTGTGATAGGTCTTATATCAGTAGATTTGGTGTTTTTAATAAGAATGGCCCTTATAGGCTCAAATGAATGTTTAGTCACCAGAGAGCAGTACTATTTGAGAAGGATTAAAAGGCGTGGTCTTCTTGAAGGGAGGGAGTCAGTAGGGATAAGGCTTTAAGGTTCCAAAAGGCTATATCAGGCCCAGTCTCTTTCTCTTTGCCTATAGATCGTCATGCAGCCCTCAACTACTTTCCCAGCACCGTGCCTATCAGCTTGTTGCCCTGCTCCTCGCCATGATATAGTGGACTAAGTCTCTAAAGCTATAAGCCCCTAATTAAATGACTTCTCTGCACAGCACCAGAACAGTGACTCAGTCAATGGGTCAGATTATATGGTTGTGAAGGCCAGTTACAAATCAAGGACTCTTAGATACATAGATATCTAAGTATATGTCTCTAACTACTTACATCAAATATACATCACTAGCTACTTAGAGATGATTCTTTGCTAGTGATAGCTCAATCCACTTTATAACACTGCATAAGCCGTATGCTTTCCATGGAAGCCATTGCAAATTTGGACCTTTCCCAGGGGTCAAAGTCCGTATAGTGTTACTTTGTTCCAGTGCTGAGCACTGGCAATGAGTGAGCTTCAGCTCCAAGAAAGTGCTTGGAATTTATGACTGTGACTCCACTATGCACTGCCTTGCTGGTGCTGTTCGTGTACCACCAGCCAAGAAATTGCAGGAGATAGTCAACTCTTCATTATGAAACAGACAGTGATTGATCAGCTAGATGATTTTGCTATCTGTGCAAGTGTTCTGAGCAGGATTAAGGCAGGCTAGACTAAGCTCTGATCCTCAGTATGTTAGGAGCATGAAAAACATTCGGATATTATTCTCAATGAGTTTATCAGGACATAACTTCACTCTAAGTGAGGAACATCTGTATTCCGCTTTGCCAGATCCCCCCTCTTGAGAAGGAAGACTGCCAAGCTTCCACGTCGTGATTCATCTTCAGTCAGAACTTCCTCCAGATGGGCATTTGCTATCTCCCATTATTTTCTACTTCCTAGAACAGAATTTTGCATCTGTCTACACTTACACATTATGTTTTCTCCAAATAGATTGTGCTCATCCTAGAGGCACCAGCAGGGAGCTGTTAGCAAAACCACACACATTACGTCGCTAAAGAAAACTACAGACTCATCTTGTGGAATGATAGCCGGCTGGGAGGGGCTGGAGATGCGTGTTGGTTGGTAAATGCTTTCTTGACAAGCAAGAAGACCCAAATCTGAAACACAGTCATCCATGTAAAATTTCAAATGTGGATGTGTACGCCATAACCAGAACATTAGGGGTAGAGAAGAGTGAGCCAGGGAGTTCCCTGGGCAGCCAGTCTTCAGGAAAAAGGAAACTTTTATGTTCACTGAGAGATACTGTTAAAGGTGAGGAGTGATAGAGAAAAACATCAGATATACTCCCCTGTTCTCTGCATGCATGCACATGGCCTGATGCCTCCACATATTGTCCTATAAAACACACATGCACACATACACACACACACACACACACACACACACAGCTAATCAGAAAATTTCTGAAATAAAATAATCTTAAGGGTCCTACTGTAGATGGATATTTCTCTCTGTCTCACCCGATCCCTGTAGACTGGTTTCTCTCTGCCTACCTGTTTCCCAATAACCACTCAGAGGTTTTAATATCAGCTACAATTGTTGTTTGGCCAATGGCTCAGGCCACTTACTGGCTAGCCCTAACTATAAATAAACCCATTTCTATTTGTTTACATTTTACCATGGGGCTCATGGTTTGTTACCTCACATCTTGTTTCCCTAATGGTTACATGGCATCTCTTTTACACTGCCTACTCTTTGTCTATCTCTGTTCAGATTTCCTACCTTGTTTTACCCTGCTAAAGTCATTGGCCCAAACACCTTTATTCATCAACCATATATTCACAGCATACAAAAGGATATTGCACGTCATCCAACATAAAGTAAGAAGTTATACGATGGGACAGAAATGTCCTAAAGCTATGGATTTGGTCAGTTTGTTTCAAACTCAACCACATAGTCTACTATTTAAATACCTATAGTCCTTAGAAATCATGCAATTTGCAGCATGAAAGACATGTTTTTGGAGCCATGGTTTTATTTGGTATTATCAAAAAACGACAAATGCCTTGCATAAAGCAGACAGAAGTGTTCTCTGTCTGCAAACTGGCCTTTCTGTCTCTGTCCACAGGTCCACATCATCCATGTATTCACTAAAAATTAAAAGCGTGCTTCTGGAGAGGTGACTTAGCAGTCAAGAGCACTGATTGCTCTTGCAGAGAGCTCAGGTTCAGTTTTCAGCACACAAATCATGGCTCAAAACCATCTTTAACTCCAGTTTCAAGGGAACAGACACCTTTTTATGACCCCCACAAGCACTAGACTTGAATGTGTACATGTAGTCAAAACACACATGCACATAAAAAATGGAAAAATAAATAAAACTTTGCAACATCTTCAAGAGACAGATGAGCCATGTCATGCTTTTCCTTTTAATCTGAGATGTGTATGGCTAGTTGGAATAAGAGGAGGATTTAGACTTCTCTTGTTAAAGCCAGGGAACAAAAGACAAAACATGCAGAAAAGATAATTGAATAGAATGATATGAAAACTAGTGATTGACTTTATCTTTCCTAATTGATCCCTTTCCACAATTTTATTATTTTATGATAATTTTATTTAGCTGACCAAATGGGAGTTTTCCAAGCCAAAATCATTATAGCTTGAAGATAAAATCTGAAAGAGGACTTTAGAAAATCCGTAACAAAAAAATGAGCACATGTATTTATATGATCGCTGTTTTGGGGCGATAGAAAATTGGTTGACGTTCAACTGAATTTGGCACCACCCTTGAAAATCCAGCAGAGTTAGCAACCCCTCCAGTAAGTCTAGATTGGCAGTTCCTCTGCTTGTCTAGCTCTCTGTGGGGAATGAGAAGGATGGAGCGCATCATTTCCTGATAAAGTCTAAAATATATGCAAAACCCAGTAAGAACACTACATAATTTTCAGGAACATGGATGTAACCAAAGAATGCCATGTTTAGCAAAATAACCCAGATTCAAAAGAGCAAGTATTGCAAGCTTTCCTTCATATATAGAATCTAGATTTAAACACACACACACACACACACACACACGAAATCAGAAGAGAAACCATTCAGAGAAGACAGAGTTGAACAAGAGGTAAGGAGGGATGGGTGAGGATAGGAAGGGAATTAATATAACAAAAGTGAAGTAACATATATGTATAAAAGTGTCATTGTAAAACCATTTATTCTGCATGCTAACTAAAAAATAGTAAACATTTTATTTGTTTACACTAGCAGCAGTAAATAAACTGACAGAATGTCATTTACAGTAGCTCCAAAATATAACAGAAAATTAATGGCAGGTAGCTCCAAAATATAACAGAAAATTAATGGCAGAAAAGTGAACATTAAAAAGCTACTACAGTGCAAATAAAGCAATAATTCATATGAAAATGACAGGAGAGAAAAGGGGCAATAAAACATTTTTCCTCACAAAAATAGGAAATTTGGATCCTACCCAGAAGTCTGCGTTTCCCTCACAGAATGAAATTCAGTTGGGACCAGGTAAGGAGAGAACAGCAGGCCCTGTCACCAGCCTGCCCTGTAGCTTCCTGCCTTGAGAAGATTTCATTCTATTCAAAACGGGGAGACTGCCTGACGACAACCACCCCACATTTTATTCATCCAGTTCTTTACGGAAAAGGCAAATACGCACTCTTTACTTTTCTTTTAGAGAGATTTAAACTAGTATCCTAAAGCCAAGGACAATCCAGAAAGACACTAATTGTGTACATTCTAGATGTAAATCATCTTCTCTATTCTGCCATGTACGCATATATAGAGAGAAAAGGTAAAGGGAGGATGTAGGATGTCAGAGCGTAGTGAACCCTATGTTTCGATGACGTTCAAAACATGGCTTGCCTTGTTATTGTATGGGAGAACAGCAGATGTAAGAATGTCCTCTGCCCTTTGCCTGCTAGGAAGCACGTCTGTAAAGGCATTATCAGTCCTTCTGATGTCTATCATAAAACCTTCATTCCTAAACCCAGGGGAAAGGAATACCCTTATCTTGGAAGCCACAGAGATGCCAAGAATTTGAACCACCAGCCCCTCAATGGATTCCTTCTCCTTTGTTTTGCTACTCCAGAGCCTTCTGTCTCCCAATCATGTTTCTCTCGGATTGTCTACTCTTCATCAACCCAGCTTGACAGCCACGCATTTACCTGTTTCTTTGGATCTTTGTGTCTGCTCATTTGTCATTTCAGTGTGTTAAAGTGACATGATTGTGTCCCTGTTTCTGGTGAATTGCAGAAGACTGTCCACTTTTATGGAGACAAAAAGAAAGCCAGAGGGATAAAAATACGGAAGCTGATTCAGCAGGCTGACCATTAGCCAGCCAAAGTGGTAGGTTATTTGAGAGATTTTCTTATGCATTGAGATGACCAGATACTTAGGTTTGATTCATCTGGGATTCCATAGCATAATGCTTTCTAGTTTCCACTACAGAATAAATAAACCTTACTAGAAAGTCTTGGGGCCAGAATAATTTCAATTTTCAGTATTTTTCAATTTTGGAATATTTGCATAGACATAATGTAATACATTGGGGATGGAATACAGGACTAACAGGAAATTTATCTATTTCACATAGCCTGATGATATAATTTCATAAAACTTGTTGGTATGGCCATGTTTTGACTTTAACCAGTCACAGAAGATTGTGGTTGGAATTTCTGGCTATCAGATAAGCAAACAAACAGAAAAACTTTCAGAGCATAAATATCTCAGATTTTCTAATTCTACATGCTTGATCTATATAAATAAGTCTCACCCCAAACTCCCATTATGTGATAACCTCTATGATAAGTTTTTTAAATCCATGATTTCATTTAATATCTGCAGTAACCTCACCAGCGCCCTGATGCCTGTTTATAAAAGAAGAGCAATTTTAGACTGAGTGGATTAGAGCGGGAGCCAACATATTAGTTTGGGTTCGTTCTTAGACTCCTGTTGCTGCTATTAACTATAAAGCATTCATGGTCTAAATACTCTAATTAGTTTAATACATTGACACTTGCTCATGAGCCCTACCAGTTTAATTTAGTAAGAAACTAATGATTCATTTGACTTGACATCTGAAATGATTTGCGCTGATAATTAATTGAACAATTCACAGGTGTAAAGAAAAAAGATTCACAAGCATTACAACTAATAGCGACCATCAGAAATAATGTCTCCTAGAAACAGCTAAAATGAAATGTCTAGCTTCGCCCATTCCCAGTTCAAAGGGAAAGCAATGTCTTTAATCTCTCACTTTTCCACCTAAAAAGTATACATAAACAAGATAAAAGTCCATTAACATCAGTAAAATAGTCCATGGATCCCTAGACAGAAAAGCAATATAAAATAAACCTAAACACTAAACTGTTGTTTTGCTAATGAAGGAATCGCTAGGATTTGATACAGTGCCTGCATGCCTCCATGGCAAGCCTTGGGGACTTGTGGGCAGTCATGGGCACCTTCTCTATTTACTTGACTTCTCTGGGTGGTGACTTGGAAGGGGAAGTTGCTAACTCACCATTCTCAAACAGGTGGAGAACAGGCTCAGGTTTCAAACCCCCTTCTACATACAATACTCCACTTGTCAACCTGAGAGGAACTGGGACTTTGCCAAAGCTTTTGTTTCCAATCTGTCGCTTAGGTCATCACTCATATATAGTCCATGGAGAACGATCAGGAGATATTTAAGGTATGCTTTAAGTGAGAACACACACATAGCTCAAAAAATAAAAATTAAAGATTTGCCTCTCCTAGTAAATTTTAACTCTAAAAAAAATAAGTCCTTCTATTTGAAAAGGTATAAATAATATAGCAATTTCTAACCTTAGAAATTGTTAAATATTATATATAAATTTTATGCATTCATCAATGAAGCTAACAAATCATTGCATAGATTATCAACAAGCCAAAATATTCTTGTCTGCCGAATTTTAGCTCAATAGTCTTCTCTTTGGAATTATTCTAGAGTGTAGTAAATTCTGGTAATTCAATTGTACTAGTTATTTTAGAAATAGCAAGGCAATATTCCATTTTATTTTACATTGTATCTTGTAAATACAATCTAAATATCATTACTGAACACCTTAAGTTTCTTTTATTATACATAAAACATGTTGATACTGTGTGGAAAGGTGAAGAGTCTGAGCATTATTTCTCAACCAGCCAGTGTTTTTCATGGTGAGTGAAAAAATTAGTCTTTTTCTTTCTCTCTCTCTCATCAGCTAACAATGGAAGCAGTATTCGTCACAGTACGCGTGGAAATCTGCCAATAAAATAAAGTTAAATAACATTTCTCTTCAAGCCTCATAAAAATGTCTAGAGGCCTTTTGTAAGGATATAAAGCATGACTCACACACTAGCCAAAATAGAGCAAAACTGGAGAAAGGAAAGGGACGAACATGTCTTGCTGCTTTAGGGGCACTTACAAGTACCCTGACATCATGGCAAAGTCCACTTCGGTGTCTCTGTCAATTCTCTCCCAAGCTACCTACAAAAGAGAAAGAAAACCGCCTTCCCCATCACAAGCATACAAAAGAGGAGTCTTGCTGGCAAGGTTAGCATCTGTCAGTATCAGGCCTGGGACAAAAGCGAAGCCGCTCTTTGAATTGTTTGCTTAATAAGATCTCCCAGTGAATAGCCTCTATCTGCAGCCTGGGGTGTACCGGGAACACAATACTGTGTTATTTTACATAGGAAAGAGGTTAGTTTCAATAAAACAAGTGGATATGGCCAGCATGTCATTTTAATCTAGTTCTAGTGTTTGTTCTGAAAACAAGGTAGGCTTGCTAAACATAGTTCATAAGAGCCATCATCGCCATTCATAGACTTTGCCCCAGCAATCTGATCTTTCTGGGATGTTCTATTTTGTATTGGCTGCTTTTCATTGTCTGTGCTCCATTTGTGGCTTGCTGCTATAGAATTTTAATGAGTTCCATGTTAAACATCTATTAGAATTCATTCTTTTCATCCGTCTATAGGGAACAATTCCCTATATCCTTCTAGATGCCACTCATCTCTCTATTATAAATGAAAACAATTCACACACATTTAAAGATAATTCTAGAGAATACATTAAGTAAAACTATATGGGGACTGAGAATATGTCCAAACCCAGCAAACTGCTGTTTTGTGTGTGCGCTAACTGAAAGCCCAATTCAGGATCATACATTCATAGAAGGTAGCGGAGCCCAGTCAATTACAGCAGCCGAGAGCCAGTCAATCGCCTGTGGCCACTGACTCACGTAAGGCAAAACAGAGCACTGCTACTAATTAACCACCTCTGTGCTTCATTTCCCTTCTCTGGCCATCCGTGTTGTCTGACCACCTTATGGGGCCAGAATTCTTAAACACGTCCCTGGATCTGAGAGATGCCGAACCTGTCAATAATCCTTTAAGTGATTAAACCCTCATGAGTTTAACTAAACGAAGGTATTTCCATTTCACAAATATAAGATAATTACGTCACCGAAAGTACTAGGTTTAAATCCAAATGTTTGGCTTCCCCATAATGCCAAGCACTAGCGTTTGCTACAGGCTTGTTCAGTAACAATCTGGTACCCCGTTTGAGCTCATCAACAGCCTGCAAAAGAGGTCTTGCCTTCTCCCTGAGAACCTGGGGGTGAGAGCGTTGGAGTTTTGCCTGAGGACATGCACTCATGGTCGCAATGAGTCTCTCCACAAACCCTCGGAGTTCTCATTATGCCACATTTCGGTTACACCGTAATATTCACAAAACGTTTTTCAGAAAACGGTGACGGTTTACAGAAGAACAAGAGTGGTTCAGGGATCAATGAACCATAGTCTGCGAAATTCCAAGCCCAGCTGACACTGGTTTTGCTTTCTTGGTCTTCTGGTAAGTCTGCATTGCCAGTTCGGGAGGTTCTTTAAATAGATTTTTACTGAAGTCTTAAACAAAAGCACCTGCGTTTGTGCAATTTCCTTCACTCTCAGACTTTCAGGAACCCCTAAACTGGCAGGTTTAGAGCACAAAAGGCCTGGGCTAATTTGATTCATAAGCGTTCTTATTGTTCATTCAGTCTAAATGTTTCAATTAACATAAATCACTGTATTTGCTGCCAAAATCGGTATTTGAATAAAAATGTAAAAGTATAGTTTCACCCAGATTTACATATAGGATTGAAAATGGAAGGTTCATAGGTAGGTCTTAATGCCATTGTGAAGTTTGGTCTTGTTTTGCTTTAATTTGGCTGATTTTCACACAGTAAAGTTTGTAGTGACCTTGTGACTGGAGGCTGTGTAGATAGAGGAATTGAACAAGAATTTCACAATGCTAGTAATATTATTTTTAGTGAAGGCTTTCCAAAGACCAAACTAGTGCTACCCTAGAGCCTGCTCATATTGAAGGAATTTCTTCTCAACTCCAGGTTCACTTACATCAAATTGGTAACCTGTAGTTGCCCGCTGAGAACATTCACACCATAGAAACGGACAGACAATAGCAGAGGAAGCAGACCCTCACCTGACCCCTATTCAGAGCCAGTTTCTAAGTGTCTATGAGTACAACACTGACAACATGAGATGGCGTGCTGCAATAGATAGGGATTTTGTGCTTATCAATCCAGGTACAGGGTACGCTGACTGCTGAGCACTTGGGGCTATTCAGTTTGTGAATTGTCCTTAGTGAAAAAGCAGTTTTTCATTAAGATGTTGCTCCTTCCATGTTGGACAGCTTCTTGGGCTCACAAGGATATACATCCACAAAAAGTGATGGTAGAGTCACAGCTTCTGTGGGGGTTTGCATTGGGCTGCATGACACCTGCTCCAGAGAGTAGCTTCTGGTCCTGCTCAGCCCTGCTTCTATCTCTCTTTTTCTTTTACAGATTCTGCTGCTTAATGATAGATTCTCCCATCTCTAAATAAATAAATTAAATAAATAAACAAAACAAATCTCTCACTACAGAACCTGACCAAGATTATGTCCTACTCAGAGCATAATTAGTACTCAATAAACTTTATTTACAAATAGCTGTAGTCATTCTCTCACTATCGCATTGCAGATAGAAGGGAATGGTTTAGGTAACTTCTCTTCTTTGTAGCTTGAAAAGGAATCTGATATGGACAAGAAGGATCAATTGATAAAGCTGGAATCATAGTTACCTCTTAAATGCTCAATTCAAAACCGACAGACAGCCACAAATATTCTAGTCACATTGATTTAGGTAATACAGGAACTGATTTAGGTAATAAAAGTAGTACATCCAATTTGGGTTCGTGGCTTTTAAACATAGCTGACTTCTGGCTAAGAATACATGTAATCACTCATCTTTAATGATAATATAAATATAAAATCTTTCACAAGACAACTCTAAAGATGACTAAAAAGTGCTTCTTCACTAATCAGCTCAATAAAAGCCTTCCTGGTCAGTTAAAAAAAAGGTGAGTGTGAGGGCCCTGTTAATCTCCTCTTGAAACTGCACAGGAATTAAGCATGTTGCATCCCTGGAGAGCGTTCAACACAAATCCCAGCTGAAAAGCCCTGGGCAGGCACCGTTGCTCTACAGTGATGCAATAGTCTGGCCACAATTCTGGTTTATGCATGAATGTCATGATGACTTCTAAGGGAGTAATTATTCTATTTGGAATCATAACATTTCTTAGAACACAGTGAAGGCCTTTTCAAAATTAATCCATAATAATGCAAACTTTGGTCACATATTAAAATATCACAAGCATCTTAGGTGGATGATTTTTAACCATTGCCTTTTCATGCTTTGAAAAATCTCATTAAAAGAATCTATCCTTGTGTCTGACTTTTAGTATTGAGTTCAATATGTTAGCCATGGCTACTACAGAAAGAACCTACCTCGATTTCCCCATTCCTTTACTTACTAAATTTCAGACAACTCTGAGCAAGACAAAGGCTCCAAGGTGACTATGGAGTGTCTTCTGGAATAGACGTGCCGACATTACTGCTAACATTATGCTTTTCTTCTTCCTTTCCCCATGGCTCAGCTGCTCTTTGTCCTCCTGCATCCTTCCCCTGCTTTGACTTTAGAGGAGAAGGAGGCTTCAGCGCCCTGCGTCCAGGATTTTTATGCTCTGCATATGCTTTCTATTGGCAGGATATTCTACCAAATCCCAATATTTTGTCCTTGTCTTTAAAACAAACACGGCACTCAAAAAAAACTAAAAGAATAAAGGAGTACAACAATAACAAATGACAGGGTGTTTTCCCTGGATGCCAAGATTCTTAAGACATCAAGGAGCTTAGCAGGAATAACAAACTATTCTTTCCAATATAGGATCCATGTCACCCAGGGTTCACCAATATGCCAAGTGGAGAAGCGTGGAAACCAACAGAAAGCTTTTCCATGGAAGAAAATGGCACTCCGTGTATGTAAAGCCAGAGATTCAAATTTTGAACCAAGTAATTAAATAAATTCGACTTTTCTCAGAATTCACATTGGAATTTTGACGCAGAAACAAAGCGAGGGACCAAACTCTGCTCTGCGTATTCTTGTTCTTCCTGACACAGGTAGACAACCATCCATTCACAAAGGCCAGGCTAAGTGTAGGACACTCAGGCCATGTCAGGCAGGACTGACCTACTTTTGTTAGTAATATAATTACAACCAAAGAGTCCCTGGTTTCCAAAACTATGAAATGATTTTTATTTTTCCGATTCATCTAGATGAATGGTTGTTTGAGACTCTCTTGAACTCAAGCATAAGCTTTGTTTTGGAATTCCTCAGTAGGTTGACGTAAGATCTGCTGGAGCCCTGCAGTACCTCATATTGAGCTGTAAGTTGCTAATAGACATCTTCCCAGTAATGTTGGGATGCCAGCTTCAGGTAAATAAGAGGTCTGCCTGCAGACCACGTAGTATTTCCTGACTCTCCTCTGTTCTCCCTTCTGCTGGCTGGCGGCGGAGGCCCCTAATCAGTTTGTAGACATTGTCCTGGAGAGGCTGTTTCCTAAGAATAAATACATGACATGTTTGCACCTAGCCTCCGGTCAAGTTCAATATCTTCTGCATATTTTGATTTTCTTCAATCATAATATTTCTCTCTGATTTTTGTTTAGTTTAGGAATGATGTTCCAACATGACTGTAATCACTGGGGAGGGAGCTCTTTATTTGAAACTGTGGAGTGTCTCAGATGCTCTTTCTTCATGAATCCCATGTGTGATCATGTGCTAGACCATGTTTCTTGGGTAAGAGGTTTATCATAGGGGAAGAGACACAGTAGTCCTATCTTTTAGTATCATTTACAGAGAAGACACCAAACCTAGAACATGCCCATGAAAATAGGAAGGAAAGTAGAATCCGTGTGTGTTAGAAAACATGGAGAAGGCTAGGTTTCCTGGGTGAGTAGAAGAAGACAAAAAGATCACAGCACTGAAGACTAAAGACGTCATATTTTGAGAGGCAGCTTTTTCTATGGGAAAAATTTCAGGGTCCATGTAAGATCTTCACTTCCATCTGTCATTTTCTGTGATCTTGTTACCACAAGGAATGGCCTGAACTTGATATTTAGGGACCAAGAATTCATTCTTACAAGCTACAGAGAATAAAATATGTGATCTGGCTCTTTTCTATGACACCCACACAGTTATGTCTTCTAGTACCTATCTCCATTAGTATGTACAAAATCCACTGATGTGTGCAGAATCTCTTATGTCTACTTAGCATGTGCTACATACCTTGAACAATTACAAAGATGTAGAATGCCTGACGTCTGCCTGGAGGAAACAGGACTGACTTTCAGTTTTTAACACAATAAATTTTGCTGAGTGTCAGATCCTATCTTAAAAGACTAACATTTATAACTACCTCATTTGCAAATATTACATGAGGTTTTTGAAATCTGATATAAGGTATTTTGGGGTATTCTGAATTATTTGTGTCATGCTATTCTACACAACTAGAGGGCTATTTAAAGTCAAAGCAGGCAAAATCAACACGTGGGGGGATTGGGTAATCGGGTTACTTAAGGATAACTAGCTACCAATCACTCTAATTAACTGGTGCTGATTCTGGTTACAAGTCAATTCGTGAGATGACACTGTGCCTCTGGCAGTGTTGTGACAGAAACTGAGGGGCCATTTAAACCATGAAGGGGTGTAATGAGTCATGGGTGGAGAATGTCTGGCTACTGAAAGTGTTTAACGTGGAGGCTTCCCAGGGAAGTCTTCTAATGGGCATCTCATCGGTTAACAGCTCAGTTAACATATTTGGACAAAAATGCAACTGAAAACTTCATCCCTAATTATCAACCCCTCCTGAAGCTGTACATTTCTAAAGGCTTTCCTAAGAGAATAGGTGTCACTAATCAATAACGACACCCAGTGAGACACTCCCAAAGAGCTCTCTTTCTATGAGACCTCTGTTAACCCAGCAGGAGGAGTCTGAGGTGAAATGCTTCTTACTTCAGAGTTAATTATTTGCATTTTCTCCTCAGAACCAATGGGAGCTGAAGTATGAAAGCCAATTGCTGAATTCCAGGAGAGAAGAAAAAAAAAAACTCAACTCTGCAGGAATCCATCAGCTAGTGGATCCCTGGATTGCCTTTGTCTTGAGGCAGAAATTCATAGATCTATCAAAGGACTGTCATTCTTTTCATGCATGGAAAGGGATTTTTCCATAGACTGATATTAATTTTAATTGAGGCTTTCTTGAGCCTTTTGCTTTAGGACGCTGTCAACACGGTGACTTGTTATGATAAAACATAAAAGTCCGAGCACTAAAAGTTCACTAAGATGCTCACAGCTGGTGGTGTTTCACGTCTCAGAGACAAAGTCCATTTGTCATGCTGGCTATTTTTACTTAAGGTAACAAAGTGGGCAGTCACAGATGCCGGAACCCTTGTTGGGAAGGCTCTTTCCTCTGGACTGCACTGAGTGATCTGCAACCGAGTTCTTCTGTATTTGTTCCTGCTGTGATTTTGCTTTGAATTAAATTCTTAATTTCAATGCACAGAAAATTTCTTGGAAGCATTTTGCTTCCTAGTGTAGTATTTGATGTTTTAGGAACTTCAAAGTAGTCATGGAAATAATTCTAGATTGAAGTTAAAATTACCATTTTCCAGGGGATACTGATTTGGGAGTATGTATTTTTGTATTTTAAGTTGATCTATGACATCCTTGGGCTGATGTAAATAAACCCTGCTCTATCTAGGCTGCAAAGCTCTCATTCCCTTACCTTTTATTAAAGCTTTCAAAATTACACAATTGATATGTATGACGCTGGTGGGGGGAGGGGAGCACCAGCAGATGTGAATTCCAGACCTTTCACTTGGTGACAGATGAAACTTTCCATTACAATCAAAGCTCATAGACACGAATCGGCAAAATATAGAACGACAGGAACATCCTACTGCAAGTGGGTCCCAGGGGCCAGCCCTTCCGGAGAAAGTCAATCAGCCTATGGAATACTCCTGTGTCTTCCCAACCAGCGAAAAGACATTTCCAGAACAACCTTCATCAGAATGTTATGAAGGGATATTGAGTACCATTGCCCTAATCCCTTACCATACAAAACAGAAAGAAAAATCTACAAATGAAGGTTTGGGCTTAAATGTTCTTCTGAAAAACTGACAGATGGCAAAAGCTTATCGTTCAATTCTTTGAAGCTGTGGATAGTCAACGCCTATGAAAGGATGAAACAGGGTGGCTAACTGCCATCGGAAACTGGACTTCCAGGACTAGGTCTGCAAATATCTTGCCCCATTCAAACTGATTCTTATCCGTAATAGAAGGTTTAAATGTTTTAACCAATATGCCTCTCCTTTTATAAAGATGGAACACAAAGATACAAGATAAACTCACTTCTGCTGGAGGGATGGAATCTTACGTCTCATCCAGATGTTTGCGTCATTTCAGGTTCAGTGATCTTCAAAAGCAGAATTCCAGAGGTTCCCTCAACCATTCACAAATCTATATATTCTTTATTAATCTCCAACTATGCTCCAGATGCCATGGAAGGTAGCAAGAATATATAATTAACTGCAGAATGGTCCTCGTCCTCCCATGGACTCTTTCAGTTTAAAAATACCACATTATGGGAATACAAATTGAAAAGGGTAATTGTGATAGAGGAGACCACAGAAGCATTTGAGATATCATTCAAGTAACAGTTGCCTATCTAAGAGGGGAGGACCAGGGCAATGGCCTAGGCAAAGACACAGAGTAAAGATTATGGAGCGCGCTTGGCAATCTTTGAGATGGGGGAGAAATACATCATGTCTAATAGGCTGTGAGGGAATGCAGTGTGGCAAGGGAAGAGACAGGAGAAATAGCTGCACTAAATGCATGCTGGGGATTTTGGACTCCATTGTGGAAGCTACTTGAAGTCATGAAGGGTTTTAAAATAGAGTAGTTGTATGTTTGGGAACTAGGAGTGCCAGAGGGAGGCTATAGTACTCAGGTTCAATGGAATTATTTATTGGCCTGCTCGGTAAATCCAAGGGGAAGACCTACAGGAACTATGCTCATAGAGCAAGCAAACTATTAGAGAAGACTATGCTAACCAAGTTGATCGCAGCTAAGACAAATGTTAGAAGAAATGCTTTTAAAACTTCAAGTAGAATTTAACCAAATTTATGAAGATGTATGTTTGCTGAGACCTGAGCCTAATTAGATAGCAATGATTAGGGGATTAAAGGGAATGGGTAGAAGAAGAAAAAAACCCTAAACCCCTACTGTTCCCATTACAGTTAGAACGGTCCTTTTTGTTTGTAAATGTCTACTCAGTGAGTTTAAAAACCGAACTCTTTGGAAGGATTATATTTCCTGAAAGTGGTGAACATCCACTTAAACATATTTGAAAGTTCAGCTGTTTGCCAAGTTGGTTTACAAATAGTTATACACAAGCAATCTCATTCAGCGGTCACTTTCATTTAGTGACATATAAACAAGACAGATTTGTTTGCCATTTATGAACTGGGGTCTAGCAGCAATAGATGTTTCAATAACATTATTATAATGATTCAAGTTGTGGTTGGCGGTGAGAAATGGCTTCAAAGCAGCACAAGGGATGCTTTCTGCAGTGAAGAATGTGTGCTAAAATTAGAGGGCTGTATGTATTACAGCACCAAATTTACCTAGGGTGCTTGGCTTTTCCACCAATAATTGGTAAATTCCATACGTGTGAATCCTTCTCCCATGAAACTGTTAAGGACACCATTGATGTACACCTAGAAGGTATTTAAACATGTTAAATGTTGTGATGAAACCTGCAGTCATTCATCTGGCAATATTTTATAGAAAAATTCCTGGAAACAGTGGTGTTCTTACCCACTGGGGATACATTACAGCAAGAGAACAAGGTTGTTTTCTCACCCCCTTAGAATGGACAACCTAGAAAGAAAGGGCTCTTATGTATATTAAGAAGCCTTCAAAACAACCTTATAATTCAAGTTTCCCTTGAAACCCTTTAATGGGCTGGTAAAGCGGGTGAGTAGGTAAAGGTGCCTGCCACCATGAATAAAAGCTTGAGTGACCTGAGTTCAAGTCCCGGGACCTACATGAAAGACTACTTCAAGTCATCGCCTAGCATTCATTTGCTTGGCCAGGCACACACATGTGAACACTTGAGCACACACGTGTGAGCACTTGAGCACATACACATATAAACTAGCTAAATAAATAATGCTAAAAACATCTTTACTCCATATCAACTATGCCAGGCATCATGGGAGGTACCAGAAATACAATGATGAGCAAGTCATGATTTCCAGTGGCCCCAAATTCATGATTTCTCTCACTGTTGAGACATTCTATGAAATATGAGATGCTATTGATTGAGGTTTCTGTCCCACCCAATTCTGCAACCATTCAGTCCCAAAGAAATCACACAGAGGTCTAAATTATGCATAAACTCATTGGCCTAGTATCTCAGACTTCTTCTTAACTCTTATAACTTATATTAGCCCATAATTCTTGTCTGTGTGAGCCATGTGGCTCGGTACCTTTTTTGGCAAGCCAGTCACATCTTGCGTCCTCTGCATCTGGATCACAACTGCAGAATGAAACTTCCCTCTTCCCAGAATTCTTGTTGCTCTACTTCTACTTCCTGCCTGGTCACCCCACCTATAGTTAGTTCCTGCCTGGCTACTGGCCAACCAGCGTTTTATTAAAAATAATACAAGTGACAGGATAAAAGACCATTGTCCCACAGCAAGATGCTGTTCTCTTTCCTTTCTGTAGCAGAACAAAAGAATCAGAATATCAGGTCTTTTCTCCAAGACCACACCTTTCCAGGGCTGAGTTTCAAATGTAGGATTTCCTCTCCACACTATGCTAGGTTACATTGTCTCCAAGGTCATTGCCAGATGTAAGATGTGAGAACTTTATGTAGAATATATTATCACAGTGCACTATGCTCTTCGGGACTGCAATGGGCTTGGCTAGCTGTATATTGTTTTTGTTGGCTGAGTACTATCCTCCTTCTGCGTCTTACCCTGTGAAGGCACCTCTGGTGCTGGTGCAAGCAGCTGTTATCTAGAACTGCACTTCTTTCTTGCTACCAGTTTTAGCAGCTTCTGCAGGTCTATTTTCAAGTCCTCATCTAGGGATGCAAAGCTCATTTTTATTTCTCCTCTGAAGAGATACTTTCCATGCTACTTACTTCCTTGTTTCAGCTCGCTACCGACATTGTTAAGCAAAATCAAACTCAACACTGACCCAGAAGGACAGCTCCAAAGTCTTTGTATTTGCTCCACATCAACCACCCACAAGTACCAAAGCTTAACATGCTTCTACCGGGACAAGAACAGACAACTCAGGCTCACTCAGGAGTACAAGTTCTAGATACGTGCCGGAGAAATATTTCAAGGCATCACGGCATTTGTATGAATATGAACAACAGTAGTAAATAGGACAGAGAAATGTGCTGGTAGACTTAAACAAACTACCTCACAGATAACTGTCAGTCAGTTATATTATCAGCGTCTCCAATGTTAGAAGTAATCTCCCAATGTAGTTACATTTCTTGCGATAACCACATTCATACAGTGAAGATGAGAAAGGAGAGATTGTGAGGGTAGAAAAAACTAAAACTATAAAATTCACATAGTTTTCTAGTATTACTTTTTTTTGCATGAATAAGTACATTTTGCTCGCCATTTTACTGGTCTTTAAAGAAACTAGCTACGCTTCCCTTCTAACTAGGAATATGACAATCCTCATACTCTCCCAAAGAATGCTCAACTTAGAAAATTTAGTCAAGCCTTTGTCTTTCCAAGCAACAATCGACTCTTTAAGAACCAGTGCTTTCTAAGGAAAGTCTACAGTTCCACCTCGTCAACACACAATTATCAGTAGCTACCTGGAGATAAGTGTTTGGAAGCCGAATCCAATTTTCACAATGCTGAGGGGGTAAAGAGAGGTAAAAGGGCTCAAGTATGTACAGGGCCCATAGTAACCGGCCAGCCATGGTTTTAGAACAATTACATTAAGTACACAAATCTGGTTTTAATGGCCATGCTTAGGAGAGGAGCAAAGTGCTGAATGTGTAAGTCATTATGAACTTGGCACAGTAGCTCTGTTTATTTTAGGCTCTTGCACTGGTTTTGTGGAGGATGTTTACTTAACCAGAGTCTATTAAACACGCTAAAGACGTTATTGTGGACTAGGGTTCTGTGAGCACTTTTCATTGACAAGCTGAAGGGGGGTACATCATTGAACTCAGAGACAATGGCAGATAGGGTAGAAGAGATGCAGGCGGTATCTTTTTATCATGAGCTAAAAACATTTTTAGTTGAATTAGTGTTTCTGAAAACCAAAGTCATGATAACCTTGGAGACAAGGGGGTCTTGACCAGATTCACCAGACACAGCCCAGGGAACTTCTAGTGGGCATTACTCTTTACCACCTCTGACCTGCTGGCCCCAAATGATAGCATGCTCTGCTGTCAGGAATATCCTATGCCTAGATCTGTCACTCAGATGCAGCTGCCAGTTCACAACTAACTAATTATTTACTCCAAGAGCTTGACAGGACAAGCGTCTTAGCTCTTGATAACGCTGTCTAAGCCCAGAAAGGAGGAAGGGCCTTAGAAGTGTTTCAGGATGCCAAGATAACAAACTGAAAAACACAAGACTTGCTATCAGTGATTGTCATGTGTGATCCAATTTACTTTGGGAGTTGTTATTTCTTTTTCCCTTCTCCTTCTTTTCTTTACTCCTTCCTTCCTCTCAGTGTTACTTCATTCCTTACCTTCTTTTATCTTAATCCTTCCCCCTCCCTCTCTTCCTTCTTTTCTTTCTTTCCTTCTTTTCTTCCCCCTTCTTTCTTCACCCATGCTCTTCCTCCCCCTCTCTCCCTTTTCATCCTCTCCCCTTTCCTTATTCCTTCTTCCTACCTCCCCCACTTTCTTCTTTCCTTTATACTTTCCTTCTTCTTCCTTAATCAATTTCATCTTTTATGCCACATGCTTAACTTTTGAGAACCTTTATTTTTATATAATTTTATTTTTACATCCCTATAAAGATTACCTAAATATAGAGTCCCATACAAGAAATGAATTATTGTTAAAATTAAAATATTTTGAACAATTGAATTTTGAATTTAACAATGTCATGTTTCCACAAAGTAAGTTCCTAATAAAGAAGCAATAATTTTATTCTAAAAGGAGCAGTTAAAGATATTTTCCATGCACTGTAATTATTTATTAAAGCCATCCTGGAAGACAGATAATTGGCAGACGGGGATAACCAAAAATTAACACATATGTTTTTCTTTGCCATTTACATAAATCTAAACCCAAAAGAGATCTTAGTCTGTGGTATCACAAATTATCTGGTATGTTCTTTTGAAGTTCGTTGACAAAAAACACCCCAGACACAAGTCCATTTTATGTGGTGTGTGGTCTTGGAGCAAAACCTATTAGTTTTATTTAGCTGAAAAATAAACACTCTAAGTATTTCTAACAAGGTTTTATGGAACAGGTCTGATAAATAAAGCAATTAATATGAGAGACTGGTTGTCAGCCACATGCTCTTTAAAGTAACACAAACTATTTATTAAAAGCAAATATGCACATTTCTACAAAGTTGATTTTTGAGATCCAAACACAACATCATTATTTTGTAACATTGTTCTTCCATCTGGATCCTCGTGTACTGTGCACTGTGGGGTATGGAACATGGCAGATGACATTGCTTGCTATGCAGTGCATGTTGGTGACCACAGCAACAGTCATCAATGTGGAATAAAGGGAAGTTCCGATTTTTACTTTCTTCTTCGAACATTTAAAATTTTGCTGAATTGTTACTGCTGCCATCGTCTGGGAACACCATTGCTTTAGGAACCATTAACACAGTGTTGAGGGCCAGCAAGCGGAACTGAGGCTTCAGGGCAGAGCTCACAGTGTTGGGCCTCATTTTCCCAGCCTGAGCATCATCTTTTAAGTGGGGATGATGACTTCATTGTAATGCATTGAAGAAGGTTTAAATGAATTGTTTTAGGCCATGCCCAAAGGTTGGCATTTATGTATCAACTTGTTTTAGTTTTGCTTATTTTTAGGAGTAGAAATGATTTTTCTGAAGGAACAGAGAGTTACTCAACCTGTATTTATAGCTTAGACAACATGGCAGAGTGTTAAATCCAAGTAGCTTCAGTCTATTAAAAATAACTCTCTCTCTCTCTCTCTCTCTCTCTCTCTCTCTCTCTCTCTCTCTCCAATACACACACACACACACACACACACACACACAGATTAAAGAGAGTTTCAAAGTTAAAATAGCAAAATACCTCCAAATATAATTTGAGAGAAAATTTATTAAGTATTTATACTTAAATATTGAATGTAATAATAATAAAAACAATCCCAATGGCACATAGAAACTATTAAAGTAGACTGAAGAAATGAATTTGTCTTTCTCCTCAAATGGCATTTGAATAAAAAATATTTTGAGTCTTTATAGTGTCCACGAACAAATACGAACACAGGCTGGGCAGAAGGGGCACCTGCAGAAGAGGCCTGGTGTTGCTTAGACCAGGTCAAGAAGGCAAGAATTGAGATGCAGAAGAGGGCATCTCTGCATAAGAGTCTGCAGAAGCAATACTGGCTTGGAGAAGGTGGCAGCTGGAAATAGGAGGTGAAGTATAGGCTCGCTACCTAGCAAGCCAGGGAGCAAGGGTAGCCGAATACTTGGACTAAGAAGAGATAATGAATTCCTTTCTCCGCCGTGTTTAGATTTAGGTGATGGAAGAACATCTAAGTAAAGATGTTCCATAAACAGAAAGAAGTCTGCAACAAGCGAGGGTATAAAAGGTCAGAGCCAGAGAGAAAGATCTGCAAAATGTCTGCCCGGTGCTGAGTGGTAAATAGCTTCTGGGCCTCAAGCTTCAGGCTTGCTTATGGGGCATGACTTACAAACCACAGCAGATTATTTCTGAAAACACTATTTTAAATGCATTTATTTAAAAATATCTCTGAATTCTCTCTGTGGATTAATATAGCAGCACGTTTCACATACCTGTTTAAAACTAAAAGAAACCCAAGAGATTTCTGGTAAATTCCATCAGTTTATAGACAGGCAAAACCCAAAGGGGTAAGTTGACTGAGCAAATAAGTTTTGTTGTTTATGAATCCAGTAAATACAAACAGCCAGATAGAAATGAATACAAATGTCTGATGATTTAAAATTCTACATAGGTATGTATTTCTGGTTACAATCCATCAATTCTTTTGCAACTGTTATTTAAAATCAACCTAAACTAACTAAAATACTCGTGTTTTAAATGATTGATCCAAACCCATAAATAATGCCATAATTGGAAAACTAAAGTGTCCCTTCAAACAAAATGTCCCTTAAAAATACCAGGCTGATGGTGTGTAAACACATCCACATTTAGAAACACTTTCTTACGTTAGCGGTTGTTAAGGTTCGAAAGTGAAATATTGACTACAGACTCCTGTTTTTAACACTCGGTTCCAAGTTAGTTATGCTGTTTGGGAAGACAGTGGTACCTTTTGGAGCTTGGGATCTACTTGGTGATTGGAGGCTGGTAGAGATTGGCTTTAAAGGAAATCAACCTTTGCTAGAACTCTCTGCTTCCTGGTGGTACTCTGTGAGAAGCCCCCACTGTTCCTTTCCCCATGTGGACTAGCGCACTATAGCAGCTATGCCTTCGCCTCATGAAAATCAGTTCCCTCTAAACTGTGAGGCAAATGAGCCAGTCCTCTTCAAGTTCTTTCTCTCGGGGGTCGGGTCACATAGACAAGAGTGGTAGTAACATAGTTGGAGGAAGTGGGAATACTTTGTAGGTCAGAGAGGATTCTTTTAAACACTTAAAGAATGAGATTTGTACAGTCTTAAAGTTGATCCCAGCTGCTCTATGTGCTTAAACTGAATGTATAATGTAGACACTCTAAGCCAGAAACAAACAAACAAACAAACAAACAAAAAAATCCCCACACCTTTCCAGTCCCCTTTCCATACTTAGATAAAAGAAATAAGTGCAGAAGGAAACCATGGCAAAACCGTGGCTAGCTTTCAGTTCTAATTCAGGTCATCAATCACTCTCCTGATATTTAGTCTAATTGCACTTTATCCGTCTGACAGTTGCCAGAATAAAGAAAGGGAAACTTATTAAGCTGTGAGTTTTCCATGTGATTGTTTTCTAGTAATAGATTATCAAATGATTACACAGCCTAAAACTAAGGCCAATGACAGAAAACTGACTGCCTTCCAAGTAAGTTCTGCCTCTCTTGAATTATTGCTCTTTTGGAAAGTTCTTTCATCGAACAGCATTCCCCTGAAAGTTCCACATAGATACTGTTTTATTTGCTACATCTAGGGATCATGCAGAGCAAACATAATGGCTCCTAGGGCCTGGTAAACTTCTCAGTGTTTGAAGAAGCAACCAGGCTCCCTCTGGGTCTCCTTGCGCCCTGAGTACTACTCCTGGGAACTGTCCAAAGTTCTTTAACATATAGCTTTCTCCTCACTCTTGAGATTAACGTTAATGTATTATGGATTGTAGTGAGAACCTCTGTTCAGGATTGAACAATCTTTATTTGGATCTCTGCTTTGGCATTAACAGCCCGGTTAGATCTCACAATTTATTTAACCTCCCTGGGCCTTGATTTTCTTATCTGTCAAGTTGGAAATAAGAATGAGAACTTCCATGGTCAGTTGTGTGGACTCAATGAGATCATGCAGACTCCAACTTCCATGCTCAGTTGTGTGGACTCAATGAGATCATGCAAACTCTAGCTTCTTGGCACAGCTCTCATCCAAACCACACCCCTCGTAGGTGTCAGATCCTCAGAGATAAGGGGAAAAATGTGCCACCACCTCTTAGGTTCAGATACTATGTACCAGCTGGAAACCAAGGAAAACAGAAAGTTTATTTAAAATTTTTTAATGTTTTACATGAGCTCGCACAGACCCTCTCAAGATAACAGTCATGAGAAGGGGTTCACCAAATTCATTTCCTTTGAACATCTAACAACATCAATGATATGAAACACAAAAATAAAATAATAAATTTGGCACAGCTAGTTTAAGTCAATAAATACCAATGTGTACAGGTCACGACACACTCTTAGTTTCTTATATCACCATCTAGCCTAGTTTCAAATTGGATTTTACTCTGTGTTGTAGTCTATTTGTATTTTTAAAGTTTTACCAATGCATATATGCCATGGTGTGTGTAATTACTAGGCAACAAGTTTATTTCAAAATAACAACAACAAAGAAAAGGGAATCAAGAGAGATGATTCAGTGATTAAAGTATTTTCTGTATTATCATGAGGGCCTGAGTTTGGTCTCCTGTACAATCTAAAGACAGTTATGGTAGTGCATCTCTGTAACCCGGGTGCTGGAGGGAGAAACAGGAATCCAGGGGCTTGCCGGCTTCCTAGCTAGACGAATATGTGCACTTTAGGTGCAGTGAGAGACTGCTTCAAAAAATAAGGCGGGGAGTGATTGACAAGTATAGCCAGTGTCAATTCTTATGTACATGGGGTGAGCATGTCCAAAAACCTGTGAGTGTGAGCATACTCACACACCACACCCACAAAGAGATAGAGATTAAAATAAAAATAAATGAGATAAAAATAAGCTAAAAGTAAGGCAAACCCTTTAAAATATTGTCCAAAAGTGTGAGATATATTCTGCAACAGGAATTCTTTCAGTAAGACAATGGAAACTTTGGACTAAATTAATATGTGTCGTACGATTACCCTCCCTTCTCTATGTTTGCTAATTCTGCATTTCCCAAACACAGCTTCATTCCATAACATGTTTGCATCTCAAAAGCACACACAAAGGCAAAGTTCTGTAGCATAGAAGCGCTGATCAACTCCTCACTAAGCATCACTGTGTTCCATTCGGTTTTAGTAATGCATCTGTCTAGAAGATGCCAGGGTTCCTCTGGATAAGGCAAAAAGAAACCCTTTCTCCAGCAGCATTTATATTTGTGCTAGCATCTGCTCAACATCTTCTTATCAGAGGTCAGAATTAAATATGTCTCCTCTAATATAAGATGCCCAGCTGTCTTTCTTTAAAAGTCCCAAGATTCATCTTCATTTCATTGGAATTTTTAAACATGTTCCAATTACCTACAAGTGTTTTTGGTCTTTTTTTTTTTTTTGTCTTCTCATTTAATACTTAATGTGCTCTTTTCTTCCTCCAATGTTGGAACTCAAGCCTTGGGTGCTACACACTACCATAGGCAAGCACACCACCACACTTGGACAAAGCGTGGGCAAATACTATTACCCCAGACATAAACTTAACATACTTCTTTAAGACTAGGTATTTAAGTCTTTGCTTTCTTGGCTGCCTTTACTCTTGACATAGACTTTTCAAGGACAAGGAAACTTATTTTGCTAAGGGCACTTAGCTCAACAGATCATTCCCTTCCATAAAATCTCCTGATTTAATTATGAAGGCAGAATTATTTAATGGAAAGCTTGTGACTGGAATTTAGGAACACTAGTTTTCAGTTTGGTTCTAGCGTTGTCATTAAGCAACCTACTTGAGAAAGTTAATTAACTTCTGGGGACATCTGAAGTAATTATATGGTATTATGCATACATCTGAAGTAGCAGATGGTGTTATGCATCCAAAGTTTAGTTTTCAATGCAGGCATTCACAATATGCATAATAATGCAGTCAGGTTAATAAAAAATACTTTCAGACCTAGATTGTCCTGACTGAAAGGATAAATGAGTCTGGTCATCCATGTCATCGAACCTGAACTTAGTGTGCCGATGAGCATACAATGAGTTCTGGTTAAAATCAACTCCCAGACTTTAAGTGAAGAGACAGACCACTTGGTTATAGTTTGTTATGCTTAATAGCAGTGACATTAAGAGTGTCCAAGAAGAGCCAGTGTCCTTCCAGAACTGTCTAAATTGATCTCAGAATATCTTCTGTGCAGGAAGAGCAGGCTCTAATATCCACGGGTTCCATGTGGATGCTCCCTGTCTGAATCATTGGCACCAGTGCCTAATACCAAACAAAACTCTTAAACCCCAAGCTATTAAGTGTTGAGCAAGCTATTTAGCAACACAGGAAGTTCTGAAAGTACATTTCATTTTGGCTCAGCTACCTAGTGGAAAGGACAGGTTTTCAGGATTAAGTTGAACTTTGAGTATCATTATCCTTCCTACAGAGGCCAGATGTATTTAATGAGGAAAACACAAAGCACTCCCCTTCAAGCACATGTTTATATGTCAAGGTAATAAGACAACCTTATCCTCCTGTCCTCTGTTCACATTAGCCAGCCAAAGTAGGCCTTAAGTAATATGGCTATGCACTTGAATGAGTTCAATACTATTGATTCACGAGGTCCTACACTTTTTCTCATTGAAAGGAAATACATTGTGAATATACATAATGCTTCATGTAAAGAGTTAAGCAATGGTGAGGTCATCAATAATCATAAAAAAATCTTCATAATTAGTTGATACAAGCTGATATGGAATATAAAAAGGCATATAAGTCAATGGACTAATGTAGACTGTTCTAATTATTTATTTGCATGAATTTCCTTTAACTCATATCCAGGCATCAGTTTAATATTTTAAAATATGAGAATGAATGACATTTAGCTGTATTATTCCTATATATAACAATGGCTTATAGATCAGATGGTGGCCATTCATTTATCATGGGAGAAAAGTTGTACCAGGCTACTTTTTTTTTCTGAAGGGCAAAACACTCAAGAGATCAAATAACAAACCAGAACCCTGTTGAGAGAACCAGAAAGGCGGGTTTCTGCAGGTCGAGAGGAGATTTACATCAAATTAACATATCTCGGGGTATCATTCTTCTTCCCTGCAGGGGTATTTCTGTCTAGACACACAATCTGGTCATTAGAACAGTGCACTTGGTTGAAGCCGACTGACAATACATTCCAGTTTTGCACACTCTTCTTGGCTTTGCTTCAGAGGTGGCTTTCTGCACATGCTCCCTGGGGTGAGTTACGTGGCATCCCTCACATTAGCATCTTGTTTCTCGGAGGCACAGAGATTGTGGGACCATTTTGCTGGTTTGTCCTTTACACTGTCATGTACTGGATGGACGTGGATCCCATCTAGTTGCTCAGTGAACATTTTCAATTTATTTCTGACTTTGTAGAGGATGTGTGGAAATGTAGAGAATAAACTAATAATCTCTGCTTTATTTTTACCCTTTGTAAGGTTTTCAGGAAACCTGGAATTCCTTCAAAAATTATAACTTTTAGTTCAAAAATTACATATGGTCAGCTAAAATTATGGCTGGTTATGGGAGAGAACAGTGGTTTCTGAACTGCATATCATAGGCCTATAGTTGATTTTTCAAATTCTGTATCTGGATACATTATAGGTGAGTTTTTGATGTTTTAATGCATTAAGAACAGCCTCAACAGAAGTAAAAAAAAAAAAATTCAGTTACTTGTTATTGACCATATAGTCATTTTATACATTCTAGAAAGAGAACGCAAACAAAATTTCCATTTCCAGAAATTCAGGATCTATCAGACCACAAATGAGATATGAATAACATGCATTTAATTACAAGTTGCAGTTTTAAACCAGCACTGTTCTGTAGAAATAAATGGCAAGACATGGATAAAAAGTCACATATACCACTAAAAAGCTTATGGTATGCCAAATTTAAAAAAGACTTCAGCAAAATTAATACTACATTTTATTTACATATCATTTTACAAATATATATATATATATATATATATTTGTTTTCTTTCCTCTATCTTACATAAAAGCCATTGAACAGTAAGGTTCTGACATTTGCAGCACATTTCAATTGGGACGTGCCATATTTCAAATATACAACAGCCAAAATGCAGCTGATGGCTTCCGTGCTGGGCAGCATGGCAAAACACACAAGAAGGAGCCACGGAAGAGGAAGCAGATTTCCCACAGGACCGTCATGGACACTGAGCAGAAGTGCTGACCTCTGAGCTTGGCATTTAAAGATTTTATTAGTAAAACAAGAATAGATCTTGGCCTAGTTCTGAGTCTCCTTATTAAATTTGCATGTGTCTTTTAAGCTATCGTTAAGCTTTAAAGACAAAATAACAGGACAAGTGTTTTGCTTTATGTCAAAAAAAATAATAATGTCAGGATGAAAGATGCTTTGAGAAAAAGGAGACACGTAACCAAACAGATGAATCACATGCCTGTTCGAGAAGTGTGGGAGATAAATTCAAACACCGAGTCCATTCTCTTCTCCCCTCCTTACTGGGAACCAAATCTTAGGCCTTACAGTTTCTGAACAACAGCTCTCCCATTGAGCTAGAGTCCTTCTTTCTGAATATCAGCCACATTTGCAAGACTCTTGAAAATGCATCTCTTCAACCCAGCTCTCTCTTGTGAACTCCAGACACATTAGCTCCATGGTGGACCCTTCCATTCAAGTGGAATCCACAGACAGTTTTAACAGAGGACAACAGGGGCCCAATTTCTACCTTTCTACCTAGATATGATCTACCTATCTATTTTTGTAGGTAATATTCTAAAATGCCTTTCATTTTAAAGAAAGAATAACACATGGGATATTTATGATCAATATGTATTTTAAGCATCAAATATACAAATGTTTGAGAACTATATATGCCTGATGAGAGAATTCACCATGAAACTCCTTGCTTTGATAATTAGCACGCGCTAATGAAATGAGTGAATTGGCACAACCATGCTCTCCACAAAGCGCCCTCCATCTCTGTTTATAGTCATTCTTCCTTCTTGTCTAATTTCTGAAACTGGAAAACTTCTCTTCATCTCTAGCAGCTAACTCGGAGGAAATTCCACTAGTTATACCTCCAGAGCAGACTGAAAACATGACTCCTTCTACTGTTGCTACCTTGATCTGATCCATCGCAATCCTTCACTGCATTCCTGGACAGCTTCCTACTTGGTCTGCTCACATATGCCCCCTCCTTCTTTGACAGTCTATTGTAGTACAGAAACTAGAGCAGCATTTCTGAAATTGAAGTTAGAGTACCACCTGAAAGCTCCTGAGGGCACCCTCATTCAATTCCTAAACAATGTGCCTAGGGCCTGTGTGCTGACAAGAGCATTCTTGGCTCATCAGCTCCTTAATTGGATGAACTCAGGCTTTCACGCCTCTTGCCAGGTGATATTTCCAGTATTTCAGACAGGTAAGCAAGTACACATTACTTCAGGATGAAATTTAAGCTTGGGCAAATATTTTTCTCCAGTCAATGGAATGAGAACAATGGTTCTTGCACTAGGGCCTTAGCATAGGCTGACCTGTCTCCATATTCACTTTCCACTTCCTTAGTTGTCTGTCCCACTCTTCATGGTTCTAAGAATTGAACTACCTGGGACTGTCAGGAAAGGATGAAAGGACAAACACACAGACACAGAGAAAAGCTGGGATCAGAAGACAAGCCATAATAGCCTAGCAGCTCAGCATGGTTTAAAGTTACTACATGCAGCTGAATAAGGAGGCAGGGTTATATTTATTGACAAAAGTGAAGTTTTGGCTACTGTTAGGAGAAGCAGTCTTTAGACTCTGAACATCTTGCAGGAAACAGTGTCAACATTCACACTCAAACCAGAAGATAGCAATCCCTCTGAACTTTACCCAGAGAAAGTTCTACCCCTCCCATGGGGCTGAGGCATTATCAGTTTTTGACATGGCCATGCCCTTGTCAATCAATATACATTTACTGAGGACTTCATTCCTCTTATCTGAGAGACTTACTCAGATACATTTTCTGTATACAAATCAAAATATTCCCTTCTCATGAGGAACCCAACAAATACCACCTTACCCAATAGATTAAAGCTAATGTCACCAACACTGGAATAAAGCAACGTATCTCAGCAACAGTTATAAAGCCTATGGAAGACTGAATAGCATTTAAATTTTTTCCCTATAAAAAAGGTTTACAGCATGACTCAGTTTGAGAAGAAACAAACTAACTCAAAATCTATTGTCATTGTAAATGCTTCAAAACGTCTTGACCAAGAAAAACACACATACACAAAGGCCAAAAATGTTCCTAGATTACAGACTGGTAAAACCTGGTGATAAAATGAAGCTTATAATTCTAGAGTGAGTATTGGCGGAGCAAAAATTTTATGAAGAATGTGACTGGATAATTTAATGAACCTTTAATAGGGATCTAACTGAGTAGTAATATTATATCTAAAATATTATATTTAACTCTCCTGATTGGAAATCAAAGTTTGATTGTGTTTTTAAATGACTTTATTACTAGCAACTGAACACTGAAATATTTGTGAGTTGAAGATCATGACCTATCTAACTTATTCAAAAGCTCATAGAAAATCTGCTTATAGAGGCAGATCGTGACATATACAAAAACGTGTAATCCAGAAAATTTTTAATTTGAAAAGAACTCAGTCATCAGTTCAGTGACTTTTAAACTCTTTCCTCAGTGGTTTCTTTGTTTCCTAGGAGTATGCCCTCAGGTTATGATGGAGTTACACACACATGTGTGTGTGCACGCATGCACACACACACACACACACACACACGCACATGCATGCACATGCACACATACACACCAGCAAACCAATAATGGCCACCCAGACTCCTGAAGTCATTACTCAAAAAAAACTATATTATTTGCAATACTGTTTGGCCAATAGCTTAAGCATATTGCTAGCTAGCTCTTACATCTAGAATTAACCCATCTCCATTATTTTATATTTTACCATGAGGCTCATGACCTACTGGCAAGGTTCCAGCTCCTCTGTTCCCAGAGAAGGCTCCATGGCATATCTTTCTCTGCCTTTTTTCTCCCAGCATTCAGTTTAGTTTTCCCCGCCTAGTTCTATTCTACCCTATTCCAGGCCAAGGCAGATTCTTTATTCATTAACCAATAAAAGCAACACATATACAGAAGGACTTCCCACACCAAGTGTTCAGCCCAGAAAGGGCATTCTCTACCTAATAAGGAACCTTCCATTGCTCTAGTACTACTTCCAAATTCTCCTCCCTTCATCAGTTGCTGTAGAACCACAAAATCCCTAACCTTCTAAGAGGGGATTGGTTAAACAAACCATCTGCCATAGATTCCCACCTCAATTTTGGCTTGGATCCATTGTTTACACTAGATGTAAATTAGTGACCTGTGTTATATGCTCTATGTTTCAGTCTGGAGCACAGACAATTTGTAGGGGTCTTTGTGAATTCCTCACTAGTCAAGTGAAAAACAACAACAACAACAAATTTCAGTGTTCTTAAGGGAAATGTCCTGGAGGGGTGTGTGAACAGTTCAAAGCTTTCACTTCCCATGCTTGAGCCCAATGACAATGGGGCAGGTAAGCGTCAATGTTGGGAGACTGCTACATAAACAAAGTGTACTCCTATAAATATGCATTTTGGTAGTTACATAGCAGAAATGGAGTCTCTTTCTTCTGCATCAAATTCACCTTTGCTGCTTGGATTCAGTTTTCAAGTTGTATGACTTCCCTCGAGTATGTCAGAAGCATTTTGCATTTAAGCGGTGCTGTAATATTTATTGATTTTTGTGGATTGTGAAATTCACTCTTCTTTCTCTATTTTTACATGTATTAATTAACACACAATAGGTTAATGATATAATAGACCATGCACTATCTAATGTACATAATGAGGCAAGGAAGTATATTAAAGTTGCATGTCATGTTAATGATAGACCATGCACTATCTAATGTACATAATGAGGCAAGGAAGTATATTAAAGGTGTATGTCATTGGAATTCTTTTGCCTTTTCTCCCTTTCCTATGATGTGACTATACCTCTGAAGTTAAAAATTATCAGCCTACATCTGTTCTTAAGATGATGACCTCAAGACTAAAGACAAGAACTCTTAATCGTTTCGATCTTTAAAATGTAGAAATCTATTAGATCAGTTAGCATCTTCATTAATATATAAAATTTAACAAGATGATGGGGCAATTTGTTACATCTGAACTCAAGAAAAGATGGCACAAAACCGAAGATGCCTTGTGTTCCTAGTAGAACCATGTGGATTTCAACATATTGTTGCCCAATGTTTAATATTTTTGAAAAAGTAGGTTGAAGCGATTGCCCTCAGCCAGCTCACTGTGTTACTTCTCGTTAGTGTCCATATTTCATGATCTCTACAGCTAGCTACACATTTGGAGCATCTGCTAAAGCTCAAGCTCGGCTCTGGCTTCCTGCGGCGGGGCTGAGGGCTATTTGCTTTGGTATGGTTCATTTCTGTCTGTGGTATGTGATAAAGGTGGTGATTTCTTGACACGGCAATATAGATGGGTTTTCCCCATTAAAGGCTCAGCTGAGGGGGAGGGGACCTTATTAATCACTGTGTGGTCTTGCAAATTGTGCAGTGGTATGGAATATTTTCTTCCCAGGTTTGGAACAGAATAACAGCTACATGTGAAATTGCCAAAATCGTTTTTTTTTTTTTTACAAAAGCAAGCAACCCCAACCAAAACAAACAAAATAAAGTCTAATATTATTTTAAGAAAAACTATCCTGAAAAAAATTGTTTAACCCAAATGAAATATTTCCAAGGGTATTTCCAAGAATATAAAAATGAGAATAGGCACACACACACACACACATACATACACACAAACTCATACATATATGATTACCAATCTTTAAACAAATAAGGACTAGCAAATATTAAAATTATAGTAATCAGTCGTCAACTAGTGCATATTTATTGAATTTATTTATTGAACATCTATTCTACACTAGGCACTCTGATATTTTTCCCCTTATTTACCTTATTTAATCACTACATTCACTTCTCTTAGTAAGAATCAAGTCACAGATGTGAACATTTATAGCTATTTTCTGCATATTTACTAGAACATTTTGTGAGTGCATCTTGGGTATTTTTAATTCATTTAAGTAGAAGTTGTTTGACAATATATAGCCACCATTTCCAACACACATACGCACACACACAAACACACACACACAAACACACACACACACACACACCTTTCTCAAAATGACTGAGGAATGACTCATGTGACAGTGGAATTTCTTTTATAAATCATCTGGGCAGTGGTTTGTAAGAGGACATTTGATGAAGAAACATAGGAAAGTTACAGCCACGGAAATGATGCTGTGGACGTCAACACATGTCTCTAGAAATTCCTTATTAAGAAACTAAAGATGTTTCAGTGACCTGAATATGGGAAAACTATGTTTCTTCTAAATTAGGGAGATCTTTCATATGGCACATTTGCTTTTCACTGAACTACAAGAAAACTTAGAGTCTAATAAATGAGTTGCTGTTAGAAAATTTTAAGAGTATTAATGTGTATCTCACTGTGCCAGTTTTTTTTTCTTATTTGCCTAATGCTGTGGGATAATGCTTTTGTACACTGTAAAGGTTTGTCACTAATATTGGTTTAATAAAAAGCTGATTGGCGAGTAGCCAGGCAGGAAGTAGAGGTGAGGCTACCAGACTAAGAGAATTCTGGGATGAGAAAAGGAAAAGAATAAGTCTCTAGCCAGACACAAAGGGAGAAAGATGAATTCTGCACTGAGTAAGGTACCAAGCCATGTGGCTAAACATAGATAAAAAATTATGGGTTAATCTAAGTAGTAAGGGCTAATTAATAATAAGCCTCCACTAATAGGCCAAACAGTTTATAATTACTATAAGCCTCTGTGTATTACTTTAGGATTGAAAAACTACAGGACTTGGAGGAACAGAAGGTTGTGCCAATAGCTTAATTATCAATTTCAATATTTTGCTTGTAATTACATTATATATATGTATATATAAATTATGTGTACATAGTTATATGTATATATATATATGTATTAGTTACACTTTCTCACAGAATAAATGTAAAAGACAAGGCATCAACATTTACAAAGACAAATCAATAAGTATTACGAAACAATGCCAAAAAGAATTAATTGTATTTTACATGATATACACTCTATTATTTATTTGTCATTTGAAAATTTTTATGCATATACAAGATGTACCTTGATCATAGCAACCACTCAGTCCCTTCCCCAATCTCCACTGAACCACAGACTTCCCATTGCATCTTCCTTCCAACTTCATGTCCTCCTTTCATGATATTTATTTACTTACCTATTTGTTTATCTATTATTTATTTATTTGTTTGTTTCAACTTTCTAAATCTATTTAGTGCTGTCCATATGTACATGGTTATGGGGTTATCCATGGAGTCATAGAGAACCTGTAAACATTCACACCCCTAACACACAATACACATATGCTCACCCCCCCCACACACACAAGTGTGCAAACTTTCCCATGCTCACAGGCACAACACATGCAGACACATGTAAGCAACTAGTAGAACCAAAAAAACCTCTCTTCACAATTAAGATTGTGTGGGCCAGCCATGGACTATGAAGTGAAAAACTGTGGACCCCCTCCTTCATTGCTTAAGCTACTGAGTCAACTCAGATTAATGACACAATCTCCAAAAGCCCCCTTATCTCTAAATTCACATAATTTGTGTGTGTGTGTGTGTCTATAAGGTTTAAATGAAATTAAATTAACGACACATAGCACAAGTTAAATAAATTTTTGCTTTGTACTTAGTCTCTTCATAGAAATCGCTGTCCCTTTGATTTAGATTCAACACACACATCCTGAAAAGTTTAATAATGAGAATTATTCAGTTGGGCTTTTGAGACAGGATCTTATGTAGCCCAGGCTGGACGTGAACTCAGGAGCTTGTACTTCCACCACATGAATGCTTAAATATTAGGCTTGTGCCACCAGACCTACCTGAGAAATGAATTTTGATGAAGAATATGCATTTGCCTATTTTCTTTTATTGCATAGGGAGAAAGTTATTCTAATTTTATATTGAAACAGATATGAAATGAAATTTTAAATGATGCTAAAAGGGTATTTTCTAATATTAAATTTCAACACTATTTTTAAATGATGTAGTTCAATGGTTGCAAAGATATGTTTATATATGCATGTATGTATATATGTGTGTATATATTTGTGTGTGTATATATATGTACGTATATATATTAGCACTAAGAGTTATATGTTTATTTGGCACTAATTACCTGAAGTGGTCTTTAGATCTCTAAATGCAATATTTTTGATAGAATCTAAGCAGTGCCCCCATTAAAAAAATCTTTCTCAACCACTGAATATTTGTGCTTTTGGGGTCAACTAAATATGTCTGTTCTTGTTATCATTTTATGACACGATTGGAGAGCACTGAAGGTTACAATCAGTTCTTTTCTAACCATTTGTTTAGTGATGTTTCAGTGAAACAAAAACGTAGAGGAATTTGGACTTTATGCAGTTAAAAAATTATCAAGTAGAAGTTTAAGGAAAACGCTAACTAAAGTGTTCATTTTAATACTGCTTTTGAAAGCTGATTATGAATTGAGATATTCAACAATAGATAATTAGGTAGAATACTTGTGAACCGTTGAATCTGAAAATGGCAATTAAATGAGCTGGAGAGCGCGTTTCTTGACATGAAATAAAATGTACATAAATAGAAGCAAATCTTGAAAAATAGTGCATGCAATGACCTTCTACTTTAAGAAAAATAAATTCATACCTCTATCAGCATTTTCTGATGTTTTCACTGATGAGCACATGATACTTATGAAGTAAGAATCATTAACTAAAATAAAGGACTTCCAGCTAAAGTCCAATCTGTGTTCACTTCCAGCCACTTGCCCATCTCCCAACAGCTGGCTTAGCACAGAACCAAGTGTAGCGCGCAGTCCTCCACAGTCTTCCCTATGAGAATCACTGGCACATTTGTGTGGCCTTAAAGGCACAAAGTGGGAGCAGTTGGAAAGGAGTTTTAGAAGGGAGGGCGCTGCTGAGATTCTGTCTCATTTCCATTTCTCAGGACACTCTATTATATCAGGACTAAACTCTCTTTTATGTCCACTTCTTACATCAGAAATCGGTTCACAAGAAAACCTTTTACAACAGTTATGCAGCCAGTTTGCCTTCGCTTTTAACTATCTGGAAATGTTATAACTAAGTTCATACAAATCTCCACACGGCTTATTATTTAAATCATTGTTGTAACCTGATATCTACGTGTCTTCCTACGTGCAGAGGTTCTCCACTCTAAGTGGAGAACCGCCGTATGTTTTCTTTTCCAGAGCAGCATTACTTACTCTGTTAGCAGCTCTAAACTACAATATGTTAATCAGCTGGGATGGAGTGCAAATTCTTAGCAATATCTCAATATTGACTTGAACTTAAAATAACCATGCCAGGTCTTACAGACAAATTTGACTTACCATGTGTATTCCTGGCTCTCGGATTCAGCTTAGTAAATCTTTTATTTTTTACACATAGACTTCTACTCCAGTGTCACACTGATCTGTTAATACATTTGCATGTTCTCATTGAGAAGGCAAGGAAGAGAGCAGGGTAACTCAGTAAGAAGTACAGTGGTCCAGAATGGACTTCCTCCGAGATCTTGGCTGTGCTTGTAAAATGAAGTCATTTGGAAATAGGTCTTACCCTTGTCTACTGACCTTTGGCTCCTATATGTCTTCTTCTCAGGCACCTTCTGGACACATTCCTTCAGATGCCTTTTACTCAATCTAAAAATAGGCCCCAGATGTCTTGCTACCTTATTATGCAATCTCTTTCCCGCTCACAGAGACTGTACCGTTAGCCAAGACAAAGGGAAGACTTTAAAGACAGAAGCTTGAGTTCAAAAGGAGTTCATAGCATTTTCCTTTTGTCTCTACTTGAACAGTTAGGAAATGTAGAAACCGTTTTCAGTCATTTTATTTCTGAATAATGCTTGATAATTGAAACAACCTTTTGGCTTAAAGTCAGATGTCAATGTTTGTCAAATTTTAGATGAGAGCTGATTTACATATTCACTACTTGAGTATCTTACATGTGCATATCAATATTTTCATTAACTTCTTAGCTTCATTTCCAACAAATACCTTCTGTTCCTCATATCCTGTGATTAATAGCTATCATTGAATTCTCTGGCAAGGGTGGGTAAGTGGTTTAACCTTGGCCTTCTGTCAAGTGAGCACAAGAACCTCTGTGACATGTGTCTCACTGAAACAGTTCAGGTTCGTTTCTCATGTGGAATTGGACTGAATGTTTTGAAAGAGGAGTTGGGTTTGTTTATTTATGTTATATTCTTTGAGAATTTCATACGTGTATACATGCAGTTTGAAAAAGGAAGACTTGATTAAAAAGAAAATGAATATTTCTTTTTGCAATTCCTAGCCTCTCGTGACCCATTTTGGGTGATTTCTGTGATGTGTTGTGATTGCTCATGACTTGGTACCTGTGACAAATCAGGGAATAAGAATATTTCTCATGAGAGAAGAAGCGGGGGCTGACTAAATTAGTAATCACAACTTTTATCTCTAAGAAACAATCAGGTCATCCTCAGTTTCCTTTACAAACCTTTCCAAGCATGGAACAGCCTCAGAAAGAACCAAAATGCATGACTTTGAAATTGGAATGAAGCCACAAAAAGTGTGTTTGTGAAAGGAGAAGTCCAAAGCTGATATTCATTAGAATTCTGTCTACAGCATAGAATGTTCTGGAGACCAGGTTCATGCTGTCAGCTGATCACAGAGCAGTATCCTTGAGAGTCAGGGGTCATTATGCCCCACTCAAAAAAAAAAAAAAACACGATTAAAAGTGTGTAATAGGTTCAAAATTATTCTTGTGGTATTCTACTTATAACAACCAAATTTGAGTTGATCAACATTAAAAAAAGAAAGAAAGAAAGAAAGTTGGGTAGCAATTGAAGTCACAAATATTTTTCAGTGAACTTGGATGTCTTGGGCAAAGCTAGGATGTTTGCATAATCTTTTCTGTGGCAACAACATTCCTCACGCATATTTCTCTTTAAAAAGAAACTCCACACTTAGTGGTATTTTGGATTCAATGTCTAAATAAAAAGCATCTCAAGTCAAACCCCGTTCTAAAAATTGACTTGCATATAAAAGTTTGACTCCTCCATTCAAACATCTGTAAACAACTTAAGGTCATATTAATGCAAAGTATAATTTTACTTAAATTTCTGAATCGACACTTTCAACAATCTAGCTCAATTTTATCTCCCAAATCCACTCAAATGTCTGAAGTTTCTTCAAATGAAATAAATCTCTATTCACACTAATGGGGAAAGGAGAAGGTGAAGTGCACATTCAGTCTACTTGAAGAACCTTTGTCAAGGTCCAGAAACGAAAATGTTGAACATGACCTGACATTCCCCGATATTTGTCTTCAACAGAAGATTCAAGTCTCAAAGTGCATAGTAGATTTGTTTAAAAAGCAGAAATATAAAACATAAATACAAAAATCTAAAATACACAAAGCTATGGGTTATACATACATTAATAAGGGGTTATTTAAGATGGAATTTAATAAAGCAATGCTTTTATAGTGAAAATGACTCTATTTAAGACAGTGGAAAATATGCCACAAATCATAATTCTTCCTCAATTCAGTAGAGCTGCACATGTGCTCCTGATACTCCATGGAGTAATGTGTCTTGTCTCAAGACTATGCTTGAGTGAGGAATAATAATATTTTTACACAACAAAATATAGTTTTGCTACATATTGTCGCAAGCTTTTTTGTTGAACTATCTTTGGACTGCCAGCCTACAGATAATGACCCAGAGACTTATTATTAACTATTAATCTTGACCTTAGCTTAGGCTTTTTCCCAACTAGCTCTTGTAATTTAATTAATACATATTTTTATCTACCTTCTTCATCATGGCTCTGTTTCCTCTCCTTAGTACCACTCACCTAACTTGTTCTGAAATCACACACCTAGATTCTATCTCCCAGCTTTTCTCTCTCTGCCCGGAGGTCCTGCCTGTATCTCCTGCCTAGCTATTGGCCATCCAGCTTTTTATTTCACCAGCAATACATCTTCACACAGTGTACAAATATCCCACAACAACATACTTTCCATGAAACTGTCGCTGCATAGAGGAAGACTTATAAATACAGGATGTTCCAAACTGTTAGGTAGACCTATGGGAGAAAAATAATTAGCATATGCCATATCTTACTTTTGTTGTCAAATAATAATAATTACCATCACCATGATGTCATGATTTGCTATAAGAGCTGTTGCCAACAGCTGCATAGAAAGACAAGATAGTCAAACAACTAAGCTGCCATTTAAAGGAAATTAAGCATCACTGGAAAACCTTCTAATCAAATGATGGGTTAACCCAAGTTTCCACACTGACTTATTTATGGTTTCTAAGGTCAAAATTGATGCTGACCACTTCAAATTAGTGCAATTAGCAAAAAACTAAAACAATGGAGGCTTTTCCAATCCAATCTCTCTTTTTGGAAGTCAAACTACTAACTACACAGGGTGGTTCTACTCTTAAACCTATAGCAGGGGAGCTGAGTTTTATGCATGTCACAGCCTGGGTTGGTGAGAATTATGGGTACGGATTGTAGATATGGGTATAATTTTTTTACCTAAAAAAGTAATTTATTTTACTGTCAAAAGTTTAAACTACACGTTATACGCCATCGAAGTGTCTCTTGTTTGGGGAATCACACACACAGCACACATACTCGTATATGAATACACAAAGAGGGAAAAATACCCACAGCGAATTTTCTTTATACATTTAACCTGCAGTAGAAGCGAATTAGTAAACTGAGTCACACCATCCCTTTCTGTGAGATGTTTTTTTTGTTGTTGTTGTATTTTTGTTGTTGTTTTTTTTTTTCCCTAGAAAACTATGTTTCTTGAAAGAGTGATGCTGAGAAGAAACGGTGAAACATCTGATTTCTGTTCTGGTAATGACTCTCAAGTTTCTAGCGCAGAAGGCAAAGGTCCATGTTGATTGTTTGTGTGCAGGTGTGACTGACACTCCAGTATGTACTCACAATTGGGGTGTGATTGAGGAGGCTGGGGAGTGGTCAGTGGGAAAAGAGCTTGCTGTGCAAACATAAGGACCTGAGTCTAGATCCCCAACATCTGTAGAAAAGCTCGTCTGGTCTACGAGCTTCAGAAATTGTGCCTACAATCTCCCCCCATGCCCTCCCCCCACGGCACTCAAATTTTGTTTTGTTTTATGTGGAATAAGCTTAGTAACTGTTTGGAGGTATAGCATAAACTCCTTTAATGAAGTAAACAATGTCATAGATTACAATTCAGCTCATAGCAAATGAGAGCCGGGCATGAACAAGAACCCCCTCTGGGGCCCGCTACCAATGTGTGCACACAGTTTCTGGTGCTCAGCTCCCAAAGAGGACTGCTTCCACGTTCCACTAGCCGGCATGTGTTTAAGGCTGCAAATAAGTAATAGTTCTTCTTTATTGTGTTAAATCTGTTAAAATACGCTTGACTAACCTCCTAGAATGACATTTTAATAGACGGGGGAGAGTGACTGGCTTCAAAGACCCATGAAATAAACAGCACAGAAAACTCAAGGAAAATGCGTTTATCCTAAAACACAGTTTTCTGCCCTTTGCTGATGAAATGAACAACAAGAGAACAAAGGGTTGTGTAGTGGCCAAGTGCTAATAACTTTTGTCATAATCTTCACGGACGCCAGTGATTTTCTGTGGAATTGACCTGCCCGGTAAAAGATACCAGAAGTATCACCAGTTTCTCTACTTGCTTTGAGTCGTTCGTGTCCTGTTCTGCTTCTGTTGTGAGGATGCGTCAGAGTTTCACAGAGAGGATCTGGTAAGAGACTCCAGGCTCCTCAAACTAAGACTGTTCCACCCTTCCCAGATGTGGAGGAGTGTGAAGTGGTTATCTTCGCTCTGTGTTTACACGTGTATTCTGTAACATGCCGGCATGTCTCACTGGCGAGTGGATGCTAACGAGCAGGGAAGTAGATAGAGATGGGATGAGGGAGGCAAGGCTTAAGTAGCAGTTATCTTTTGGATGCCCATAAAGGAATGGAAAGCTGCTGGTGTGGATAAGCCTAAGAGCCGAGTCAGTTTCATCTCTCATGAAGCGTAGTGAACTAGCACATTCGTGTCTGCCCAAATGAGCTCTGCTCTGCAGTTGGGCCAGCCAACAGGCCCAGACTGTATGGTGACTTCTGCCACTGTTTTTAATTCTGGTCAGTTTCACTATTTGCTACAGAAGTGAAAGACTTTCCAAAACGATTTTCCATATACACCCACAGTTACGCAGAGAACACTATGTGCTCGCCAGTGTGCGGCCTCATTAATCCACACCGGGGTTAGAAGATAAACCACAACTCAATTCTATCAGAGGCCGTTGTCATCATCAAACAAGGCAAATGGACTTATCTCTCTTTAAGATATGATTTTCACTTAAATCTTCACGGGCCTATTCTTCATAAGAAGACACTACAAAAATAGGCCCCACTGTAGAAAATGTGAGTGGATGCTGTGGAAGAAGACAAAACCACTTATTTTTGGCCCTTGGTCAGAGTTAAAAAGTAAATAAACAATCGTTTCTGCCTTTGCTAAATCTATATATTGTCTTTAACTGCCTGAGTGTCTCAAGGGAACTTGGACCTCAAAGGAATGTTGCAATGTGACCAACATACCCAAAACCAAAGGAGAAAACAGTGGTTCTTCTTTAGGGAAAGCTACTTTTATTTATAAATACAATTTTTAATATCTAAAAATATTTTATCTAATATTATAATAAAGAATCATTTACCCTTGTACTCATACTTTTAATACTAAAGCACTATAAGTGAGTCAGACGACTTCAGGCTGTATCTGAAGACCTTTGTCATCTTATTCTCTCTATGTCTCTCTTCTTGGCATATTTTATTAGGAAATCCTGGGAAATCCTGGTAGTTAGTCTGGAGCCAACAGAAATCAAATGTTCATAAAAGGCAGTCATACTTTTCAATCCCTGCACAGGCCTTGGCTTTAGTCACCATGAATTCTGAAAGCAGACCAATTGTTCCTTGTGCCTGGGTTACTAATATCAACCAGCTAGGCACTCGATACTATTGCATCTACCGTCTCTGAAGTCAGGACACATTCTATAATGGAGCAATAAGGAATGATGTAATAAGAAATGATGTAATAAGAAATGAAGTAATAAGGAATAAGGACTATTTGGCCCTGTGTTCTTTTTTCACCTAAAACAAATAATGAGGCTTCCCGCCATCATTGGCATCCCACCATCAACAAAGTACATTTAAAATCCAATTGCACAATTCCATCTAGTGCCCAAGCCTGGCATCAAAAACCCAGCCACTCCAGTATTGAAATGGGATATACGTGCTGTGGCCAAAGTGTGCTATAAAGTATACGGGTTGTGAAGTCTCAGTGTACCTTCCTTGTGAAAGGCTCTGTTTGCACATAAAACAATAAATATCTAAGTAAGTATATGATGGAGCCAGGCAGTGGTGGCGCATACCTTTAACCCCAGCACTCGGGAGGCAGAGGCAGGTGACTCTCCAAGTTCAAGGTCAGCCTGGTTTCCAAAAGTGAGTTCCAGGACAGTCACAGCTACACAGAGAAACACTGTTCATCCCCCAGTATGCCCCCAAAATGTGTGTTGGTAGCATATGGGGCTTTTTCTAAGCACCAAAGCATACCAAGTGTCGTAGGTAGCATTGTGACTTTAAAACAAAGCACGGAAAGAAGTATCGATTAGCATTTTCATTGGAAAATAGAACAAAGGAGCACAGTAAGTGTTAGCTTAACAAGCAAACTGCTCACTGAGAACACTGATAGCAATCAATGCTTTTCACTAAGCATACAGTGACCACACAGGGTCCTCAAACTAACTATTAAGCCTGAGAGAGGACAGTTGATACAAGCGGTCTACTTTCATTTTCTCAGGGATTAGGTAAACCGTTAGCACTTCATTTAATTGGAAAATAGTGCATGGTTTTAGGTGGCGATCACTATGACAATGGTGCTGGCAGCGAGGCCATGAAGGGAGAACCAGACAAAAGCTGAAGTCCCAAGCAGAAATTGGTTCTGTTTTGAAATTTCACAACTGCCTCTTACACAGCATGTCCTGCCTCAAGTAACAGTCCCATAGCCTAAGCCTCCAATGAGGGAAAGAACACAGACCCAGAAGCTTGGTTGGTACCCTTAGAATCTTAGTGTTGACAGGAAAAGCGCAGGTTTCAGATGTAGGTTCTAAAGCAGGAAAGATAAGCAGACACTAGAGAGCAAGAAGCAGAATGTGCTAGCTATTTCAGGTGAAGCTGCAGTCACGCATGCTCCTTCCAAGGTGACCACCAGATTCCCAACGCTGGGGTGCCACAGAAAAGAGAAGCAAGCTTGACCGCTGAGTTTGGAGACTCTTTTATTAACAAGACATTCATGACCACAACCAGAGCACACCCAGGGATGCCTTGCTGCTGTGCAGCTGTGCATTCCATGCAAGCAGGCAGTCAAAACCACTGGAATGGCTTTTATTTTTATAGTCTCTAAGGTAAGAGCAAGCATAAAAGGACAAACTAACCAATAATGACCCTTCCCCATACCCAGATTCACACAATACTTCTGATGCAAGAAGAACTCATAACTTGAAGCCTGGAAAGTTAAACTCTGTTTAGACTCAACCACTTACACCCACAACAAAAAGCTTCTATTTGCATCCCTGTGGTAGGCAGGTTTCTAGCATATCCCCGATCTTTTTTGAATGATAAAATTTGCACTCTTATACATATTACCCCCCTCTATTGTGTGGCCTGGATTGAGAAACTTTCTATAATCAATAAGCTATATAGCAACATTGCCACTTCCATAAGTGTTTAATAGATTCCAACTGACTGTCTGCAAGCACGGTTTGATGAAGCTACGTATTCTAAGTATTGGATAGGTGGAAGTGACATAAAACTGTGGTCATGGAGCCACCTGCCCACAGGAGCTGAATCTATGTGAGCTTAGATGCTAATCTGTTACTATTTGACAGTCAGAAACCTGGGACCGGATCCGCATCGTTTGCTGTTCCTAATTATTGGAGGATTTTATACATGTGTTTAAAATGTTTTGAACAAATCTACCTCCCCTTCCCATCTCCAATTCCTACCCTTTTCTCCCATAATTTTTCTCTCAGCTTCATCTGTTCCTCTTTGAAAAGTGTATGGAGCCCATTTACTGCTGTCATTCTGTGCAAAAGGATTAGTACCATCTGCTAGAGCAAGGGTAACCAGAGAAACATCTTGATCAAGGCCTTCTCAGGGAGTAGAAAGCAGGAGACACAAATAGCCCAGATTTCTGAACAATAGAAACTTTCAGTGACTACATGGGTGTTTCAGTAAGCTATTAAATTCTCAGCAACTTACTATATACAAAAAATTAATGCAGTCACAAGATACCTTCCTAAGAGTTAGAACATAGTTCAGTTTGTCTAGAAGCAACAAAAATTCTGTAAACATTTTTTATGATCATCACATAACTGTCTACAAAAAGAAAATAAAACCATACAAACAAACAAAAAAAAAATAGAAGGCCGCAACAGTCTCTATGCTATTATCGTTAGCTTTTCAAGAACTTCAGGTGTCCTGAGAAAAATGTATTTATTAGTGAAGACTCTAGAGATAGATCCTAATCGTGCCACATATAGCTTTGTGTTTATCTTAACTCCTGACAGTTTTAAGGTACTATCCATATCCTATTAATATGACAAATAAGGTGATAAACTAGAAGACTGCTTTAAATGCCGGACAAAAATTTCTTTCATGGAGCCACCTGCCCACAGGAGCTGAATTTCCCAGTAATTTTTGTAGATCTGAACTCTACATGGGTCAAGAAATTCTAAACTTGAACTTAAAAAATAATATATAATAATTGCATTGTAAAATGTAGATTATGCAAAGATAGAATGCAAAAATAATTGCGGGGTAAGAGTGTGTGAGCTCTGAGGTTAGCTAACTCCAGGTCTTTCCTTTTCTGCCACCCAGAAACTCTTGCACATAGATATTCTCTTCATGTTTTTAATTTGCCCATCTTCTAAAGTGGATGTGAGGACAATACCTACCTCAGATGAGGACGATATGAGATGACACATAGGTACTAGTCCTGGTGTGTCATAGAATGTTAAAAAGGCTAAACCACAATGGTGATCATATGACTATGACTTACTTTTGTGTCATGGCTTTCTCAATTGTAAAATACTTGTAGGAGCAATTTAGGGTAGTAAGTATGAGCCCAAGCAATGGACTCAGAATATGGGTTGTAGGATTTTATGACTTGGGACAATTTTCTTAACTCTCAGCTCCCAATTTCTTCTTCTGAATGAAATAATATCTGATACATTTCCTGTGAGGATTTGCTGAGGATAAAGAAAAAGCCATACATAGAAGCCGGAGCATAGCAAATACTCAGTAAACACCACCCCTCCCTCCAAAAACAAAACATAAGTTACAAAAGCGAATGGACTGTGGTAGATATGGTGTCAGCATATGGTTTCAAGATGAGTAAAAACATATTAGGTTAGTAAACCAGATTCAATTAAGTACAAGGATAGCTAGAAACATCATCTCAAATATCTTATTGCTTATACTAGACACATGCACAAAGTTCCAGTGATAAATGCAGTGAGCCTCTAACCCTTATCTCTGAAAAATATATTTCTGCTGCAAGTGAGCAAGAATTTGAGCCAACTGCAACAATGGAGAGGAAGAAGCTATTACTTCTTAAACCATCCCGCTTCTTGTGGTGGGAACCCCGGTACTTTCTGTGAGGACAGACCTCTTTCAAGTGAGTGAAGTTGGATGACTCGGTAGTTAACAGAGCTTGTAACTCTTTCAGGGGATCCACATTTGGTTCCCAGCACCCAAATCTGGCAGTTCACCATGTCCTGTTAATTTTAGCTCCAGGACCGTGCAACACGTTCTAATGGCCTTCCACAGGTTTCCCCAAACACATCTCACACACACACACACAAACAACTCAAACAAACAAAAACAAAAAGGAAGGAAGGGAGGGAGGGAGAGAGGAAGGAAAGAAGGAAAAAAGGAAGGTAGGGAAGGAGGAAGGAAGGAGGAAGCCCCTCAGTACTGACAATGATGTTCTCTACCAACTGGCAAATTTTGATACTTGGCACAAGCAACTATTCACTTCAATTACTGCTATTGGTTTGAGAATAAAATTTTAATATTGAAAATAATGACCACATGCTATATGCAGAACGATAGTCACAAAAGAGATAACACTCGGAGCGGGTGTTTGTTCCTTCCAGGGTCAGAACCCACAAAACACTGAGTTTCATATATGTAAACACAGAGGCAGACAGCATATAATATAATCTTTTCTTATTTTTTTCAGTAACTTTTGTTGCATCAGTCATTAAAGTGCAGCGCCCACCATCACAGCTCACCTTTAGGAAAGAAAATGAGCTCAGTGTTGCAACTGAACATTTTTCACAGTGACCGAGTCAGATCCTTTATTTTATATTTTCATTATGCTCTCGATCTCTTGGTTGTGTTGACCTAAAATAAACTCCTGTGGCCACTTGATGCCTGTCTATTCTCTGTTGGACTATAAGCCCTGTGAGGACAGCAGGATGTTGTCCCAGCTTGTTAACACATGCTTGAGGACACACATGGTACTTGTCACCATTCAATGTGTATAAAAATGATACATGCAGCCTTGTAGGGCCATTTTAATAATCACAGCTTTGCAGTCATTCATACGTGATGTGGAGAACCTTGATTAAACAACAGCAAAATCCAACCTGTCCTTGCAAAAAATAAATTTAAACAAAAGCCTTCTGACACTTCTGGAGAACAATACCAATAATTATGTCATATCCGAAGACCGAAGAAGGCAGTAAACAGGGCCCGCAAGGTAGCCTTAAATTGGCCAAGGTCTAGAATTTGTTTTCCATTCCTGATTTAGGCAATTTCAGCATTGCAACCTACTTTCTTAGCAAAAGCTACGCCAGACCGCTGGCATTTCAAGTTTTACTTCACGATCTCCTAACACACAACAGGTTTGTCATGAGTTATGAAGCAATACGATTTGACATGAGGCAATGTGGGAAACAATGCCATACCACTTCTTAAAAATACCTTTCTGGGAGGCATACACAAGGATAACGGGATGCAGATTTTGCTTGCATGCTGCCTTTAACCACTCTCTATATGTTAAAATGAGCAGAGACTATTCGACAATTGATCTGGGCACGATCTGTGTAATGTTCATTACAGCTCTTACAGAAAAGAGGCGTCAAAGCCCTATCCACAGTCACAAAACAAATACTTTACAGATCTGATGTAATGTAATAAAAAATGTTTGGGGGACATTTTGTTTTACAGTAAATATTTCAATAAAATGTTGCTGTAGTTTCGATTTCTTGTTCTGGCACAGATGCCTTCATTTTAAGGATACAAAGAAAATTAATATGCTTTAAAAAAGAAATAGCACTTATCTTGAGCATTCTTGTTCAATTTATTAGCCTGACTCCTCAAGTGTTTTGGGAAAAAGATATTTTTAAGGGGTATATGATAAAGTATGTGCTATCAGCAAAATTTACTAATTCTTACATGTATGCTTTCAGAAGGGTAATAAAATATATCAGGCTACACTTACAACATCCTCAGTGATGGGCAAACTTATTTTTATAAGCCGATAAAAGTCCTTGCATTTTAAATGCATAAACTTTCTGTATAACAATCATGACACAACACAAGTGAGGATGTGCCCAAGGTTTTAATAGCAGGTGGACAAAGGTTTTTACCTGAGGTTCCAATGGATGTTTCAGATGTGAGAGATAAGAATCCATTTTTTTGCAATTAATTTATGTATCTAATGACTCACTGTGAGGGTCAAGCATTACTCAGTGAGGTTGTTCTCAAAGTCTCATTACAAGAATTACTCATTTAGACAATTAGACAAGGAATGTATGTTGTTAAGAAATCTCTCAGACAGTAAGAACAGCTTCTTTATAAAACTTGTCAAAGAAAACCCTTTTTCTGAGACTTGTTTGATCTATTTGCTATTTTCTATATTTTATTGTCAAAAGTCTATATACTTTTCAGATTTCCTAAATCTAACCCAATATCCTCTTTTGGTCCAAGTTCTCAGCAAGGATGCCACATGACTCATAATGTCTCCTCAAGCTCTATTTCCTTTTCAGATTACCTGGGCATTTTGGAGGAGTTCCTGACAAGTATTTTGTAAGATGTGATTAGCTTGAGGTTTTCTAATGCTCTTGTCTCAGCTATACTATGGTTGTGGGCATGAGGAAAATAACCCGGGAAGAAAGTGACGTTCTGTGTTGTTATCATAACATTGATAAATGGACCTATCCAACAGCACCCAGTCATTGTTGATTTCAACAACAGTGACCTGGCCCGAGGTCATGTTTGGTGAGCTTCTCCATCTCCGTCAGTGCTCTCTTGAAAAGATTCACACTTGTAGTCTACACTTATAGATGGAGCCAGTTTTGCTCCATAACCTTAATAGCAGATTGACTACAAAACTGTTTAAGATTTCATAGATGAAGAAATTTGAAATCCAGTTCTGTCCAGGTCATATCAACAACCCATCACACTCTAAGAAAAAAAAAACTATGAACATGAACATAACACCTCTCCCTAGAAATAAATCAGGCAGCACGACAAATTTTCTGATTTCTGTTGTAGCTAAATTGGCTACTAGGCATGACTAATTAAAGGCTTCTCTTCAGGCTCTTCACTTGCCATCCTGAAGGTTAATGGCTTCATCAGCCACACAATGCACTGGCTCTCACCTCACTTAAGGTCTGCAGCTCTCCAAGGGCTTTCAGGATTTACATGAACAAACTCCATGATATAAAAGGAAGAGACTGCTGGAGGGCTGTGAGTTTTTAAGAGGGTGTGAGTTTCCCAGTGAGTGTATTTTATTTCTACAGATAAATATGTGTTTGCTTAAATATCCACATGGTCCATATTAGAGGCCCATTATTCTTGCCCAGAAAACATGGCATTTCTATGTTTTCACAGAACCAGATTTTTACTTGCACACTTTTTTTTTTCCAGAACCTTGCAGGATTGCCAGGGCATGCTTATGCCTAATATTAACCAGAAATCTCTTTGTGATAAACTAAGTCACAAAATTCATTATGAAGCACCGTCCACTTGATCAATGTTTAGAGTATTTCACTTATACATTGATTACTAAATGTGCATACTAACAAATATGTAACTTTATTGTTACCAAGTTGAAAGTGCAAGGTTGAACTGTTTAAAAGAAGGAAGATCCAAGTGAAACACATAGGTGAATTAGCATCACTTAGTGTGCCTTGATGCTCCTGTAGGTGCATTAGCATCACCTAGTGTACCCTGGTGCTCCTATAAGCAAGTTAGCATCACCACTTAGTGTGTCTTGATGCTCGCATAGGTGAGTGAGCATCACTTAGTGTGACTGGATGCTCCTATAAATCAGTTAGAATCACTCTGTGCCCTGAAGCTCCTATGATGACACTTTTGGAGCCTCAGTGATTCTTTACTGAAATGCCTAATTTTATGTTCTAAGAAAAAAACAGAGATCTTTGTTATTTTCCAGTGAGTTAATTTGAAGTTCAAGGATATAACACACTTGAAAGTACAGAATCATTCATTTGTGTTTTATAACCACAACGAATTTCTATTTATGTTTATTACAAAAATAGAATTGTACAGTACCTATCTTGATTGTACAATGGGTGGAAATCAAAATTTGGGCTTCTTAACTTAGTTTTAATAAGTAATTTGATCCAGTTCTCCTATACATTGTGTCTACACAACCTGAAGATGCATGGAAGCATTAGAAGCAATGGAAAACAAAGTAGACATCTCTATGAGTTAATAAAACATCAAGCACTGTGGGGTCATCCTTCCCTCCTCTCACTTAGCAGGATGAATGGCACTAACCACAAGTCACTTCCTAAAACTGCCTGATGTTAACAGCTCACGATGACACCAACAGAATTATCTGCAGTTTTTACCGTGCGTTTTCCTTGCACCATGCAACCACTCTAGTGATGTCATCAGTTTTAACAATCTCTGTTATCTGGTATAGAGATTTGAATTATTTTATTAGCCTACATTGATGGGTTTTATCATTAGAATTTAGTGTTTTTTTTTTTAAATATGACCTAGTTGATTTCTTATGTATCCATTTGTTTATCTTACTATCTCTTTACTTTTGGAAAGTATCCAAGAGTGTGGGTCAGTCTACTGATTAGCCCAGTTTCTGGTCATTCGCCATTTCCTAATGGAACTACAGAATCCAAGTCCATTCTTCACTATGGTCACTGTTTATACCTATGTCCAATGAAAGTCGAGAGTAAGATTCTATCACCTCCTCTGTCACCTTATCTATGAAGGTCCACTGCCTAAAACAGTTCAGGACTTATATCCCACCTTTCTTTTCACTTATCAAAAAATTAAATCATAACCCTCTCTGTCTCTTCATCCATTTCCTCAATACTGTAGAGAGGATAGCACAGGAGACAGGCAAGAAATATTCCTTGGAAACTCAAGCAGATTCACAAAACCAAGAAAGGGGAATACACAGTGATATCATAACAGAACTTCTAGGATTTAGATATGGCTCACAAATAAAGAAAATAGAGAAATTTGTGAAAGATGTGACTAGAGAAGAAAGTAGAGGCAAATCCCTTACTCTCAAATATTTCTCCTAGATTTTCTTTACTAGAGAAACTGCTACTATGTCCAAAGACTCTTTATATTTTCTTGCCCCACAAACATAGTCACAATTAAGGGAAAGTAGTTCATCCTGAGAGCCAGTGAGGAAGAGAACATGAGCAATTGGGTTGGGGATGGGGATGGAGGGGGAGAGTACAGAAAGAGACTACTGGGAAGGGGGGGGGGCATGGGGCATTTCTGGATCAGGTAAGAACCTCGCTGAATGAAATCTCTCATGAATCTACAAGGATGACCCCCAGCTAAGATTCCCAGCAACAGTGGGTTGTAGTCTGAATGGGCCATCTCCTGTGATCAGATTGGTGCCTAGTCCAATTGTCATCAGAGAAGCTTCATCCAGCAACCCATGGAAAGAGATGCAGACCCACAGCTGAATATTAGGCTAGGTTCAGAGAATCGTGTAAAAGAAGGGGAAGAAGGATTGTAGAAGCCAGAGAGGCCAGGGATACCACAAGAAAACTCACAGGATCAACTAACCTGGGTTCATAGGGGCTCACAGAGACTGAACCAAAAACCAGGGAACCTGCCTGGGACTGACCTAGGCATCCTGAATATATGTTAGAGTGGTAATCAAAGGTGATGACTAATTCTTTGTACCCATTTCTGCTCTCAGCTTCCTGATATGATTAAATAAAAAAACTGTTGATAAACTTGTGTGCACCCTGAAAACTTAAGTAGAGATGACTGATTGTTTTCTACATATAAAAGTTAGATTTATAATTCTAAGATTTTTTTATAAGATTTCCTTTTGAGATAAATAATAAAATGATTGATCCTTTCTTTGTCACCACAAAATGCAGCCTGTCAGTCAAAGAACTGGCTGAGAAAAATAGCTTGCTTGCTTATACTGATAATCTATAACAAGTTGCTTGGACATGAATGTATGTGGGTTCTTGGAGATAATTTGTTTTTCACCTGTAATACATAATATGTTTACTCATGTGAGATATATGGAAAGTATGCTGTCTTTTACTTGTATTCAATGTTATCATTACCTTAAGAAATGGAATGTAACCACATTGTATTGTTTAAATTGCTTGAAAGATTTTGCTGGGATATATTAACTGTAAGAAAAAAAGTAAAGAAGGGAGAAGGAAGTCATCAGGAAAAGAAAAAAGGAGAACATCAGGGTATAAGAACAGAATAGAAAATAATAGAGTAGAACAAGCAACAGAAATATAACAAACTGAAAAAGAAGCCTTTATTCCTCAGCAAAGAATGTATGTTTTCCTTTCTGACTTTGCATCTCGTTCGCAGTCTCTCTGGCATGCAGAATGCTGGATCCCATGCAATTTATGTCTAGTTTCTTGGGTTCTTTATATATTTTGGAAATCAGCTCTCTGTTGGATGTAGGGTTGGTGAAGATCTTTCCCAATGTCTCAGCTGCCATTTTGTCCTATTGAATGTGTCCTTTGCCTTATAGAAATCTTTCAATTTCATGAGGTCCCATTTATTAATTGTCTATCTTAGTTCTTGTGCTATTGGTGCTCTGTTCTGTGCAAATGCATTTGAGATTATTTCCCACTTCCTCTTCTACTAAGTTTGGAGTAGACATATTTATGGTGAAGTCTTTGATCTACTTGGACTTGAGTTTTGTGCAAGGTGATAGATATGAGTCTATATTTGCTTTCTTCTACATGTTGACATATAATTGAACTAGCATTGTTTGTTGAAGATGCTTTATTTTTTCCATTGTATAATTTTGACTTCTTTGTCAAAAATCAGGTGTCCATTGGTCTGTGACTTTATGTCTGGGTCATTGATTTTATTGTAATAATTCACCCATCTGTTTTTATGCTAATACTATGTAGTTTTTATTACTGTATTTCTATAGTAGAGCTTGAAATCAGGGATGGTGACAGCTCTGGAGGTTCTTTTAATGTACAAAATAGTTTAAATTGTCTTAGATTTTTTACATATGAAGCTGGGTATTATTCTTTCAAGGTCTGTAAAGAACTGTGTTGGAATTTCAATGAGGATTGCATTGAATCTATGGATTGCTTTTGGTAAAATGTCCATTTTCACTATGTTAATCCTACTTATCCATGAGTATGGGAGATCTTTTCATCTTCTGATATCTTCTTCAATTTCTTTATTCAAAGATTTGAAGTTTTTGTCATGCAGTTCTTTCACTTGCTTGTCTAGGGTTATACAAAGATATTTTATATTATTTGTGCCTATTGTAAAGGGTGCTGATTCTCTGATTTCATTCTTATCCCATTTATCATTTGTATGTAGGTGGACTACTGATTTTTTTGAGCAAAAGTTGTATCCAGACCCTTAACTAAAGGTGTTTATTAGGAGTTTCCTGATAGATTTTTTGGAGTTGCTTATGTATACTGTCATATCATCTCCAAATAACAATACTTTGACCTCTTCCCTCCAAATTTGTATCCCTTGATTTTTTTTTTTAGTTGTCTTATTGCTTTAGCTAGAACTTCAAGTACTATATTGAACAGGTAAGGAGACGGTGGACTGATTTTAGGTTAATTCCTGATATGAGTAGAATTGCTTTGAGTTTCTCTCCATTTAATTTGATGCTGGCACTTGACTTGCTGCTTATTAGTTTTATTAAGTTTAGGAAAGACATTTCATTTTAACATCCATTGTCATGGAGTCACTGACATCATGGTGTTTCTGTGGAAGAGCTTGGGCTGGAGGACCCACTGGGCTTGCCATTTGTCACTTGTGGGAACTTCATTTAGAGCTTATAATTAATGTTGCTTATGTCTCAAAATATTTTTAAAGGGTAGAGGTCATGTGTACCAGTAATCATGTTAAGCACTGAGTGGATAATAGTAAGAGCTACCATTTCTAGTATCTCTGCTTTGATGACTGGAATGCATTGATGATTTTCTCTGTTGAATTATTTTCCTTGTATATGATTCCTAAAAGTTAGATTGTCGAGTCAAAGAATATCTAAATATTTAGGTTTTTATATTTGCTGTTATGCTACTTTTCCAGTAACATTCAATCAATATGTGTTGTATTAGACAAAGCACCTCATACATTCAAAGAATGTTCCTATACCTGTTTCATTTGAGTTGAGATCCTAGGCTCATCAGTTGAGAAGGGAAGAATCTGGTATAAATTTTACTGCAAAAATTCCAAACCCCTGGGATTTGAACAGATGCCTCTAACCAATTTTACACCAGGGGGACCATAGATGCTCTGTAACAACTTTCAGAAACATCTGGTTTTAAGCTTATGGTGTGAATACGATGGGTTAAGTAGCATAGAGTTATAAAACACCTTCATGCCCATATCCTCAAAACTTAAATTTCTCTGATACTCTTATTTTTAAATTATCAGAAAAAGTAAGTAATATAAAAGTGAGGGCTTATACAGGATATATGCTGTGTATAGCAGTGTTCCGGAATTCTGCTGTGTTTGAAGCTTGATAGTCTCTGAGGATTTTGACAAATACTCTTCTGAAGATTAAAAACATCTTTACTAATAACAATTTTGCTTACATGATTAAGTAAAAATATATTCTGTCCTCAAATTTTAATAAATTTTATATTTATTAAATCTTACCAAATTTTTATGAAACTAATAGAGTTAACTCTAAGGATAGTAAAAAGCACTTAGGGCCATAGCTTTAAACATTTTTTGTCTGTCTAAACCTTATTGGAATGTGGGTTTCCAGAAAACAGAGTTCATATCTGGCCTACTGTTGGTCCATAGCTAGCATTATGACAAGAACCTTGTAAGCCCCATGTGAATCTAGGTAATTTTTGACTGTTACTGAACCAACTCATTATCTCTCTGAGTAACATGTAAAAATTACTTCCTAATGCTCAGAAGGCTCACACTCATTCTTTTGGTCAGTTTCAGACAAACTACATTTGCCTGAAAGGCTAACGCTAGCAGTAACTAAGTGGGTAAAGACTAGAACTCTCGGGAGGCGCGTTTACGTGTGCTCAGCTGGCTCTAGAACTGCAACAGGGAGCCTGCTCATCAACCACCTACAGCTGAGTTTCACTCTAGCAGTTGACCTCTTTATAACATGATGGGCTCTAGATGAACAGATGATAGACTTCTAGCTTGGTAGCTTAGGGTCCTCAGACAGAATGTAGTGATGAACATGATGAAAGGAAGTAGATTTTATGACTCAGCCTGTTTCCAAGAGAGAGTGTCCTCCAAATATGGAGGTACTGGTCAAGTGATCCTTGGAATTTAAACCCACAGGTATCCTCTAATTCTATCTTCTGCATATTCTGCTTTCACTCTTTAGACCTTGCAGAATTAAAAGGAAAAAGAGTTTTCTTACAGTTATCATATTCAAATATTGCAGAAAACTTGAGACCTCAAATACATATAACTTTTAAACTGCATCCAGCCACAAGACTCCAATCCATGAAGAGGAATGTGGTTGTGGCTCTCCTTGGCAGAGGTCACCTTTTTGCCATTGAGTCTCAAATGTCTGAGACACACTGAGCACACACTTGCTTTATTTTTCACATGGGACTGGTACTTTGTATGTAACAGTAGAGAGTGTCTCATTAATTAGACATAAAATATTTAAGGAGATTTTAAGAGTTTGAGTGTTTTAGGTTGTCTGTGAGATCTTTTTAGCTGTAACTTTTAAGGCTAGATAAAATGGGATTTATTCCAAATATGAAACTAATAAAGAAAATTAACGTTTAAAATAATTCATTTATGTAGTGACCTTTATCCAACAAATTGCCCAAGTTTGACTTGGAGTTCAAAATACATAAGCTTTTGTTTCATATGAAACACAATGATGAGGAAATAAAAATTCTTAAGTGAAGACCCTTTAGCTCTTTCAATTCTCAATTAAGAGACTGAGTATAGGGTTTCTCCTTCTACTATCAGTTCTAATCATTTATTTGAACCACGGTCTCCTAAATTAATTTGTCTTTGTTGTCAGATGCATACTGCTTCACTTTCAGAAGTACATCAAAGTTCTTTTTCTGATTATAGAACCTAGAGCAGATATTATTAGCTTTATATACGTAGAAGCATAAGTATTCTGAACACATACAGAGTGCAATTTTTTAAGGTAGTAAGTGAGGGGTGGTTGGACAGATGGTCTAGTGGTAAAGAGTTGGTACCACTCTTATAGAAGACTAGACTCCCCAGAACCGACATCATTCAGCTCATGATCACCTATAACTTCAACTTCAGGGAATCTAACATCTTCTTCAGGACCACCAGAGAATATTCCCTCACGCATGGACACACACACTCACACAGACACAAACAATTAAAAATAAAATAATTCTTAAAATAATAAGGGAATAAATGTTGCCCTAAAAACACTTTAAGCAGGATACTATTTCATTATCGTTGAAAAATTAAAAGAGCTAATCTACTAACTGTATTCTATCCCTATTTGACACTTAGATAAAAGAATATAATCTGGCGCTATACTGCATTTTTTTTCTAAGCAAACATATGCAGACATCATTTATATATCCATCTCAAAATAGCCCCGACTTGCGACACTGTATTTAAGTAACTTACTTACAAAATGTGTAAGTAGCAATGAATTCTTTTTCATGATATATTTCTGAAATTAAAAAGAAATGCTGAGACAGGAAGGGTAATAGAGAACAATTCTCATAGAACAACAACTTCCTCCCAAAGTTTATACACATGTAAGATATATTATCCCAATAACCATGGATGAATTCTCTGAAAGTGTCTCAGAAAACATTTCTCATATTCAGGGCCCTCATCCACCCCCACTCTTGATCTCAACATTAAGAATTTAATTTATGAAGGAAATAGTCAGAAAAGCAAGACTACTTAAGACTGCCAGATTTAACCACTCACAAAGTCTGAATTTATTTTTTTTAAAGTGTTAATCAACTTTAATTTTTTTTGATTATTACAATTTTCTTTATTTACTGCTTGTTTTATGCGTTATTTATTTATTTATTTATTAAAGATTTCTGCCTCCTCCCCGCCACCGCCTCCCATTTCCCTCCCTCTCCCCCAATCAAGTCCCCCTCCCTGGTCAGCCGGAAGAGTAATCAGGTTCCCTGCCCTGTGGGAAGTCCTATTTGGTTTCTAGCCATAAATAAAGGACATTGAGCCTATAATTCGTGATCTTAGAGAAGCTAAATAAGAAGGAGAACCCAAAGAAAAACATATAGGCATCCTTCTGAATATTAACCTTAATCAGGTGATGAAAGGAGACAGAGACAGAGACCCACATTGGAGCAAAGTCTGAATTTAAATTCTACATTTTTTTCTCAAAGTAAATGTGTAACCTTTTAAGATTTATTTAAATTCAATAGCTGTTGGTTTCCTTGTGCACAAAATGGATTTAATAATATCTACTCCCTATGAGACTGTATGCGTTTTATCTCTGGAAGATGATACTGCTTACTAGGGTAGGAATATGATCACTGAGTTTGTTTCTCAGAACACTCAACTTCACCTTTCCTTAAGGACAAACATCCAATCATCTTGTCTTCTCTTTGGAAACAGATCAATTCACCAGACACAGAAAGTGAAAGAAAATGATTGACAATAACTGTAATTCTATCATGAAGATGAGTGCAATGACATCACAATTGTCTAATAAAGCACAACCTGTCCAATTAAAATACGTAAGCAGGTGCTTTCCAGTGTCTATTAATGTGCAGTTACCATATCCTCAGCTCTACATGGAGAGGAGGAGATTGGTAGAGAAGTAACAGGTGAAAGAAATGGCGGGGCAGGGCATGATTGGGAAGAAGTGAACCCATAAAGTTAGACCATTGTTGACCCTGATTTAACAGTTTTCTGCTGACCGAGCAAAGGTCCTCATCATCCAGCAGTATCATTAGAATTCTGGAGCATTTCATGGAATAGATTTACCCCTCAAAGAGCACAAATGTTACAATATGCAGTTATCCATGTGCACATTTTAGCAGCCTCCACTGGGCTCCTGCAATGTGAATATGTCACACACGGAAGGCACTCAGCCATAAGGGGAGAGCCCAGGTCAGGCAAGAATCATAGCATGAGTTGTTTGTTTCTAAGGAGGGGTTTAGTCTGTCGTATGCCACAGAAACTGGTAGAAAGCTAAATTCAAATTTGTTGTCCATCTGTTTTGTTCTTTCTCCTCTGAGGGACTCCATGGAAGAAAATGCATAGTAGGGAGTTAGGGTGGCTTGGGGTTTTCCATCCCACACAGTGAATCTCCCTCATCCATGGGAAGGCAACTCTTGACGTACAGACATCTGGATGGCAGGGCCCCCAAGACCAGAAGAGAAGACAGGGAGAGCTATCTGTCACCAGTGACTCCAAGTAGCAATGTTCTTGGCCTCGAACCAAAATACCAGAAATATTTTAATTAGTAGCAACAATGATAAATAAAATAGGAAGTGAGATAAGAGGTCCTTGCCTGAGAAAACAAGGCTTTTCTTCTCATTTTTACAGCTCTCCGTGTGACCTACAGAAGAAAAGTGCATGCAAATAATATTTGAAGCTCCAGAACAGGGCTTTTGCTTTGCTGAGCAGGACTGCCCACTGATAAATCCAAGAGGGAGGTCATGAAATTGAATGGAAGCTATTTAAAACGGGCAGCCCCCTGCACCCCCTTGTAAAGTAATTGTAAGCCTTTCTTTGGAGTTTCAGAATTTTTAGATAAACCGTCATCAGACTCAATTAAGCACTGTGACTTCAAGAAGATGGTGTGTCTGCGGGGTGAGACAGGAGGGCCTCCAGACAGGGGTCTGTGTGGTCTGTCACCAGACCCGCGGGAGGGACAGAGCCTGGCTATTGTGCTGCACTGGGCAACATAACCTGTTGCCACAGCCAATTTAACCATGGGGCTTTGAAGCCTCAGTGAGGACAAATGGCGAAGGCAGGACATGAGGAAAGGGCAGCTCATTTGCTATGAAAGGACCAAGGCTTTGTCCACAAAGACAACTACAGACACTTTTAAAGACAGACTTGCAATTCGGGATTCACCAGAGATGTGGGTAACACCACGTGGCTCATTCCGAAGTGGGTTAAGGACAGAGTTCACGGAGTCGCGCGCCTGAGAAGGCCTGCTGGTCCTGAAGTGCGCCACTGTGAGACCTTGTGAAACAGCTTCCCTTCTCTGTGACTCAGTTTCCTCAGGTTCTAGACAAGTCAGCCAATGGCGTTCTCCCTTACATTAATTTTCAAAAGGATTCAGTAAGCGAACATAAGTAAAGTCTTCCCAGAACTGCAGATAACGGCTCAAAGTGCCAGAACCGTCCCTAGTAACAGCAAAAAATCAACTAATAATTGGTGTATAAACAGCTTGTGCAAAACAATTCATGTGAATTATGCTTACATCTGAAATAATCCTATAATGTAAATAGTATTATTACTTCAAATTTATACATAATGAAATAGAGAAACAGAGAAGAGAAGGAAATTGTTTAAGGTAGCACGGTCAGGATTCAGATTTAGGTGTTCTGACTGTGCTACACAAGTTTGAGCATTGGGTCGGATCAACTTTAAGCCTGACATAGGAACTGTGGGCAATGTATTTGCTTTCATGTCTGTCCATGACACTAGGTTATGCTTCTAAACTAAGGCTGAAGACGCCTCCAAATGGTCCCATAACTGGCTAAGAGGCTGCATGCCTCTCCCTAAGGCTGAGCTCTTGCAGTTCCGGCTGCATCCTCAATCTCATGCCCTAAGGCACTAGCACAGCGGCCCTGCCAGAAAAATCTTGACCCGGCCCCTCCCCCACCCTCAGTCCCCAGGAAGGGACAGTCACTGGAGAATTTGTTCCTCCCACCAGCCTGCTCAAGTCATTTCTCCAGCATCCCATTCCACGGCTGGTGGGTGGAGGTTCTCGGGGCACTTCAAAAAACGGTAACAGAAGAAAAATGGAGAAGAGAGATCCAAGCTCTGCAGCCCTGTCCTTCCTGCTCTGAGATCACGCCTCCTCTGCTTTCCCAGCTTTAGTTAAGCTGAGTTAGCTGCAGAGTAAGGGAAGCTGGGTTTGGAAAATGCCAGTCACTGGAAAACTTGAGAGATGAGAAAGACTCAGTGTGTGTGTGTGTGTGTGTGTGTGTGTGTGTGTGTGTGTGTGTAGGGAGGAAAGGAGGGGGAGCGAGACAGACTGAGAGCAAGAGAGAAACCTCATTTTAGAATAATAATAAGATTACACCGTTTTGGGGGAAAAAACAGAAAAAGGGAAAAAAAGTTACTAGTCAAGTTATGTGAGAACTGGCATTAGAACCATCTCTCCCTCTGGGTATCTGGGTAGCCAGAGCTTCCAGACTCTATTATCCTCCCCACCTCCACTCCGAATGGCAAGTCCCATCAATGCTTTTGCTGAAGAAAAAGCAAAAGTCCCCAGAGACAATGCCACTAATTTACGCTGTTCGCTGAGCTATCCTCATTCAGAACAGCTGTGTGTGTCTCAGCTTAGGTGGGAATCCTCACAAAATCGACACAAAATAGTTTCCTACAAAGTAAACATAAATGAAAATGGAGGTAAACACAAAACTCAGCTAAGATCAAACAAAGCAGCATGAAAATTTGGAAAATATCAACGTACCTACATAAAGTTGATTTTTTTTTTCTCTCATCAGAATTCTGTACGAAGTGAATATCATGCCTTCTACTATCAGGAAATCAACATACATGGCATGTTCCTAAAGTGCAGACAGACACAACTGTGGTACAAATAGCTCATATTTAATTTACTTACACACTTTGCCACTGACTGATCGGGAGTTATCTATTATTTTAACACATTTGAGTTATCCTCAGTAGGGGTGACCTAGACATTTTAAGTTCTAGAAGAGTGAGTGTGTTTTTGTGTTTTTCCTTTTTGGTGACTCCAACATTTAATAACCCTAGAGTGCTTTGTATTTTGATAGATTTCATACTGGCTTAGCAATAAATAGTCAGCCTAACAAGTTTTGGGCTTTTTGTCTAACAGTAGGTTGGGTGGAGCTGCTTTACCTGCCTCTTAGTTGATTATCTGGTACTTTTTTTGGGGGGGGAGGGGTTGAAGACAGGGTTCCTCTGTAGCGTTGGAGCCTGTCCTGGAACTAGCTCTTGTAGTCAAGACTGGCCTCGAACTCAGAGATCCATTTGTCTCTGCCTCCCAAATGCTGGGATTAAAGGTATGCCACCACCGCCCGGCTAGATTATTGGTGATGTACTGAAATCATTTTGAAATATATTTTTGGGATCTATGGTGCCACTGAGGGTGCTGCTGGGAGAGGAGCCCTGGGCAAACCTCATTGCAAATCCACCTACTTCTAGATGACATACAAAATTTTTTTCTAATCCTTTGCTTGAAAATCAAGTTCTGTTACTACAAAGTATTTTAAATGCATCAATTCAATCCATTCAAATGCATTAATTATCCAAAAACAGAGGTAAGGAGGATCTCAGAGGACTTGGGAAAAGGGCAACTGTAATCAGAATATATTGTGAAAAAAATCTATTAAAGAAAAATAGAAAAAAATACAAAATTAGAGGAAAAAAAGTTATTCAGGAGCTAGTGGTGGAGACAAGCTGAGAATGGTGATGTGTGATGTCTTCACTCCCTGTGGGAAGAGGTGGGGACAGGCAGGTTGTGGGGCTCACTGACCAGCCAGCCTAGGCTACTTGATAAGCTACAGGTCACTGAGATAACCTATATCAATAAACAAACAAACAAACAGAATGTGGACTGTGCCTGATGAATGACATCTGATGTTGTCCTCTGACCATTGTATGCATACATGTGCATGTACAGCCTCACATACATGCTCATACATACACAAATCGTAAACTTTTATTATTGGTATTTTGATTATTAAATATCCAATTTATTAAATGACTGTTGAACTACTGTTCAATAACTATTAAAATAATTACCATATGATATTATTGTGTAGAAAATCAAATGAATGAGGCAAAGAATAAAAAATTAGAGATATTGGTAATAATACATAATTTCTGTATCTTATATCTTTGCAATGAGACGTGATGGCGAGAGCAATTCTTGAGCAGAAATAAGTACCCACTGGGTTTCCAGCTAGTTATCTATAAGTCAATAGTAAGAATAGTGTTGACATGTGTAAGACACACTGGGACTCTCAACAGTTTAGAGGAAAATACAATTTAGGATTTAAAGGTATTTACTGGCTTCATCTACAGTAATTTTTTAGAACTAAGATATTAGTTTACCTCATTCGATTTTCACAAATAAAACCTAAGACTACTGACCAAACATACCCCCTTCCCAATCACTAAACCTTAAAATATCTCTAATCCTATGGGCAGTCTCAGTCATTCAACAAAATTTGATGTCTGTGAATTTGATGGTAGAAACATGCTATGAATAGTTAAGGTGTTCACATTAGCATCTTATATTAACGTCTTATTAATATTCCAGCTGTTGACTGACCTTGAACACACTGATATCTGTGATTTTTTTTTATTCCTTCAATAGTTTAAAGCAAATAAGAAATACATTTCATTGGGGACTTGCAGTACTTGAACTGTCCAATCAAACATGATTTATCTTACACCTTATTTTCCTAATAAAGGCAAAAGAAAAGAGACCTGAGTGTATTGTCAGTGGACTGGTGAGCTATAGGAAGCTTTAGCAGGCTCTATGCAGTATTTATATCTTAGACATTGTTTTCTCCTTTGTTTGGAGGAAGACAGCCCGGACATAGATTGACAGCTAGGACTAATCAAGCCTAACCTCTCCCACCTAATATTTCTCTGTAAGAATTAGAGAACTGTATTCAGAACCTGCCCAGAAATAACCTCCAAACACAGAAAAAAATAATCCAGAGGGGGCTCTGCTCTTTAGAAACTCCTTAATAACAGAAGGGCACATCTTTTGTACACATTGTAAAAAGATTTGAACACCAAGAGGCCCTTCTTCCCCAAGACCATGGGGCCAAAACCAAAAGGGGTTTGGAATTTCCCAACTTCACTGCAGAGGATAATCTTGTATTGGAAACAAAAGTTGAGGATGACTCAGAACGTAATTAGTCTTGTGCATCTGTGCAAACGGTACAGCGTAGTTTGCGGTAATAAAAAAAAAAGAAAAGAAAAGAGAGGAAAACAAGACCAGTCGCACGAAAAGGCACAAGGAAATCCAAACTTCCTAATGCAGTGTGTTCTAGGATGGGGCTGATGATGCCCTGCATTTGTCAGCCAAGCATCCCACTCCTGACATCTGTACAAGTGTGTGCTCTTTCTAATGTTTGAACTGAAATAAATGGGAGGGAGACCATCTACAAAGTGCACTGAATTCGAGTGGAGGGTCTGACGAAAGTCCTTGTCTCAGACCACAAAATGGTTCCAAGGTCTTGTCAACATCCACGCTAATGCTGCAGGCAACAGGATGGAACAGGCACAGGACACAGGATACCCCAGACTTGTTTACCGAGAGGTGGCAAATCAGTATTGTTCTCAGGGTGCCTTTTCTCTTTAGCGTGTATCAGCTTCAAGACTAGTCCTCTGCTCACTTGCTGAAGAGTAGAGGAAAGAAAAGACACAAATTCCCTTGTTTGCACTCTGAAATGTCACCTCACAGCATGCCTAACACTACGCCAAGAACTGGCTTAGTCAGGCTTTCTGCCAACTGCCAGAGACCTCACTGTGCCTCCTGGAGGTCAATGCTTTTCCCACACAACCAGCCTCACAGCTCACCTCCCAATATCAATGCTCTTTCTTCTTGTGAGATACAACAGGTATCAGGAAGCTTTTTTTTTTTAAAGGGCCAGATACTAAAATATTTAGGCCCTATGGGCCATTTCACTTCAACTACAATCCCTCTATCCCTCCGTTCCACCTTTGTACATACAGGCCTGACTGTGGTTGTGGTTCTATTGCAGTCAAACTGTATTTATAAACATGATGAAAGACAGGATTTAGCCCCAGAGCAATGGTTTGATGACTCTTGATACGGATTATTTAAAAGATTCTCATGTTGCGTATCTAAAGGGTAATATGTGGAATATAGTTTAGCATTATTGTCATAAATTTATTTGTATTGTGAATATATCCATGAAATTATTCATTTCTTCACTAATTGAGGAAAATATTTTTCTCAATTAACATTCAGGAGAGGCATCCCATTGGAGTACAAAAATCCGTAGATTCTCAAGCCTACTATGCAAAATATCATACCATTTTCATATTATATGTGTACACCATGCACTTTAAAACAACTTTGGGCTTCTTATCATACCTAATATAACCTAAATGTTCTGCAATTTATAGTTTTATCATATTGTCTAGAAAAAAGATAACAAGATTTGCATGTCTGTTTCAGTCCCATATTTAAAAATATTTTTTGATCTGAGGTTGGTTGAATTTTCTGGTAAGAAAGTCCATTCTCTGCCCATTATTTTAGAAATTGTTATCAAACAGTCACTATGCAGTCAAAAGAATAAACGTAGTCAACAAACATTAATCAACAATACAGATAAAGTTTGGACCTCCTAGTGCATCATGCCCGTGAGACTGTCAAGTCTTCCCTTCTGCAAAGACTTATTGAGGCCCTACTATGTGTTATGCACTCTTTTAGGTATAAGGGAAATTGCATCAATAAGAGTCAAAAACTTTGTTCTTGAAGACTTTATGTGGCCACGAATGTCTAAGACAGAATAAATTTTTAGAAAAGCAATGCTTAATATGTAACATAGCAGTTAATGCCATAAAAATGGGGTAATTTTGGTGGCCTCCCAGAGTTGAAGGTTGAATCCCTTTCGTTGCAGGAATCGCACACTTCAGACACAGCGTCCTGTGAATCAGAGCTGGATCTCACCTGAAACACTCCTCCCTAGAGACCAGTTTTCAGGGTACCAGAAAACAGAATGCAAGCTTACAAGGGGAGGAAGCAGTCAAAAGCCCTACCCAGCTATGACATCTATGAACCACAACAACCAGCATAGCACAACCCCAAGGTTGTAACAGTGGTATGTACCCACATCCCGGCAGTAACCAATGCTCTCTAATTGGGCTTGAGACCAGCTCAACATGAGGGAGATCATGCCTGGTACTGAAAAGCTAGCCAGCTACCCTGGGCTAGGGAAGGGGGAAACCTCACGGGGCTAAAGGGACAGTTAGAGGCCACTAAGGAATGCTTAAAGTGGGAGAAATAGTCTTCCTGAGGGAAGAGCTGGAGAATGATTATCTAATACCCAGTGCTCAGTCCCAAAGTCATATACATTTAAGCAAAATTATAAATGGACTAAGTAAGCACTCGTATTTATATGTTTACAAATTAAACAACTGAAAACAAAGGGATAAGGAATTCAAGAGAGAATTCAAGGGGACCTATGGAAGGGGTTGAAGAGGGGAAATGGAAGGAGGTAATGATGTATTTGTATTTTAATTTTTTAAGAACCATAAAAATAAGGCAGGGTAGCATGCTAGCAAGTCACTCATTAAACTGAGGAGGAGAAGGCAGCTCAGGAGAACCGTCTGAGGGAGTGAGGACTTAAGAGAGACAGACACATCCATGCTAATAGCTGGGGACCAATTTTCTGCAAGGAGTAAATAGCTTGTAAGTGCCTGAGGCGGGAATGAGCTTGTCTCTTGGAGAAATCAGAAGAAAAGCCATGCCATTTGAGTGTCTGGAATGTCCTTTGAAGGTAATGATGAGGCCAGAGAGGGGTATAGGGAGAGTGATGGAGGCTTTGTGGTGAGGAACTGGGAATTTGCTCTTTCAAAATGGGGAGTTAGAGGAGGATTTTAAAGAAGAAATCAAGATATCTCCTACTCATTTTAAATTACATAATCCAATAATTACCAATGGGATAAGCACTACTAAAAGACAGTCAATGTGAAATGGTGGAATAAGGGATAAGGATGAGCTATAGCCTCCTGAAAAAGGACTTGCCTTGGACAAAAGCTAGCAGTGGGGCTATAATAACTACAACTGCCCAGGTTCTGTGGTCAGACAGGCTTTCTTTGCCTTAGATCACAAAAGTGCAACAAGCAAATAATAAAATGTATATATTGGTTGAAATTTTAATGCAGATTAACTTGCTTTTTTGTTTGAAAATTGTGTGTCTATTCTTCAAATGAAATTGGTGGTGGCCTTGTCACTATCTGACTTAAAGCAAATTGTTGCTATTAACATTTCTTGGCCTTGGTGAGTTCCCCATAGAACATCCCCATTGTCTCAGTGTGTGGGTGCACCCCTTGCGGTCCTGAGTTCCTTGCTCGTGCTCCGTCTCCTGTACTGGCTTTGGGGGAGCCTAGGCAGTTTGGATGCTCACCTTAGGAGACCTGGATAGAGGTGGGCGGTCCTTGGGCTTCCCACAGGTCAGGGAACCCTGATTGCTCTTCGAGCAGATGAGGGAGGGGGACTTCATCGGGGGAGGGGGAGGGAAATGGGAAGCGGTTGCGGGGAGGAGGCAGAAATCCTTAATAAATAAATAAATTAAAAAAAACATTTCTTGGCAACGGAGACTTCTTTTTCCCAATTTCCACATGAATCTTATATTTATGCTTTCTTCAACATTAGAAATATATAGATAATAGTTTACTAATCACCTGCTACTCATTTCATACACTTAGGCAGTCCCTCCACAATTAGAAAACCTTGACCTCCTGCTACCATTGTGGTCATCAGTAGCAAAAAATCCCTAACTTCCAGCACTCGGGAGGCAGAGGCAGGGGAATCTCTGTGAGTTCAAAGCTAGCCTGGGTTACAGTGTGAGTTGCAGGACAGGCTCCAAAGCTGCACAGAGAAACCCTGTCTTGAAAAACCAGGAAACAAAACAAAATAAAACAGGATTTGGCAAAAGCAAGGCAGACGTTCTAAGGATTTGCCCCCAAAATCTACACTGCTTCTTGCTTTAAATGTGCATCTTTGTAGACTTGTTTGTTTCTCTTGTGTTGTTGTTTATTCCAGTACTGGGGCTTGAACCTAGGAACTCATGCTAGGTTTGCACTCCACCACTGCAGGCCAGCAATCCTGCAGAATATTGAAAAATAGGAAAAAGGAATAGTCACAGATGGCACAGAATAGACACATTAATCATACATCTTTCTGTCATAAGGAGTCCCAGGAGGGTAAGAGGAGAATAGAAAAAAAGATGCAAAGCAAACCAGCCACAGCAAACAAGCCCTGGGGAGATGGCTCAGTCCATGGAAGGCTTTGCCCTCAAGCATGAGGAAGTGAAGCTGAGTGTCCAGCACCCACATAAAACCCTAGGCATGGGAGTGTTCATTTGTGTTTTTGGCACAGCAGAGGGGGCACGGGAAGGATCTGGGGATAGATGGCCAGCCAGCCTAGCATAATTGGTAAGCTGTAGACCAGCTAGAGAAGCTTTCTTAGAAGTGGTAAACAGTAGTCCGAGGACAGGACTTGCGGCGGTTGTCTGGACCCCACACATGGCACACACACCTACACGCACATGCATGAACATATACACATTAAAAAGTATAATAGCAGAAGCAATAACCAAACCCTCCATAACTTAGCATTTAGGAGGCTGAAGTAAGAGGATTGATGAGTCACCAGTTTGAGGTCACCCTGTACTCCACTATGTAGTACATTCCAAGTCCTGGCTTGGGGTACAGAGTAAGACCTTACCTTAGAAACCAACCAAACATAATACCCCACGAAAGTGACAACAACAACACCAAACAGCAGCAGCGAAAACAACCACAAATATTAAGAGGGGGGCCAGGGAGACAGATCAGAAGATGGAGGTGTTTGCCACCAAGGCTGGAGACCCAAGCTGAATCTGGAGACCCACATGGAAGAAGAGTAGTAAAATTGACTCTTACAAGTTCTTCTCTGACCTCCACAGGAGAGAGAAAGGAAAAAAGGAAGGATGAAAGAGAGGAAGGAGGGAGCAACGGAGGGAGTGATGGAGGAAAGGAGGAAGAAAGGAAAGAAAAGAGATAAAAGAAAAAAATCAACATCCATTTGTATTCACATGTAGGTACCCAAGATGTGGTCACTCCCGGTCATCTGATACCACTGGAATAGTTCGCAAAAGAGCTGTATAATATAGGATCTTCAAATAATAAAGGAGCCGCAAATCCAAACATAGACTGATGTTGAACATGTAATTACACAACTCTCTATCTTACATTACATTAACAATGAATGATTATGGAAAATGAACCTTCTTGAATTAAGCCCATCAAGTCAGGAGAGCCATACCATCAAGCTCTGATATTTACAGAGACTAATGACTCATTTGCTTTCTTGCATAACTTGCTTGTCAGTTTTAAGACAGAAAAAGGTGGGTAGTTGAAAGTTGAGAGAGTCTTATAAAGTAAACCTTGTGATGGCCAATATCTTACAAAGAATATTTATGAAAGTCCCCTTTATAAGTGTTTAAGGATAAGAACAGACTACCACAAACAATTTTCTGGCTCTCTTCTATCCAGCCTTGATAATACATATTTATTCTGCATCAGAATCGCAGACAGTGATGCCATGAGGTGTATAATATTCATCATACTTTGATAAATAACCTTGTTGAACAAACTCCTGCAACGATTTGATGGATGCACAGTTCGCAGTAGTTTCTGTAGTATACGACTTCTTAACCTATTGCAACCACTTACAATCAAAATAGAAACCGCATAAGTTATAAATACTGGATTCCAAATAATCACAGTCAAAAATGTGCATATGAGTGTTCAAACAAACATACTAAATGCAGTTTAGAATCTGAGGTGAAGAAAACACTAATTAAGGGAAATTTATGAGCGTCTTTAGCAAGTTCTTTGATGAATGCATTTATTTGGTTACTTGATCCTCCAACCAATCACATTAACAATGACAAAAGATATGCAAATCCAAACAGACAATAGTCAAGCCAAGGGCTCTGACTCATTCCAACTGGGACATTTCAACATCTATTCAGCTTGATTCATTCTTGCGAGGATTGATATAACCAAGGAACATTTTAATACTTATGCTTAGCTATAATCTGAAAACTATGCCATAATCTCTAACCAAGAACAAAGCGAATGAGAATCAAATTTATTTCCTGAAGCGAATTAACATATGAAGTGTCTGCATGATGTAACCCCAGCAGAACTGAGTGCTTGCTCTGTCACTGCTGAATAATTGCATAGCAACAAAAAAACATGCATCGCTGTGTGAATCACCATTTTGATTATAGGTTTAAAGCAAACAAAACATTACATTTTTGGTAGAATAGCTCATTCACAGTTTAGAACTGTATTTCCCACTGGTGTCCCCTTCAAAGAACCCAGACTAATTCATCATGATTCAATTCTCATTGAAAACACTGTGGATGGGATATTGACCATAATAGCAAACTATTAAACCAAACTTGTTTATTCACTGTAGAACGAAATTCTGCCAAAGAAATAGCAGATGTTCTATTATAAAGTAATACTATGAATAGTGCCAGAAAAATCTGTCTATGACCCCTAAAGACTGTTTGCCTCCTGCTTCTCATGCAGCAGTTTACCATTTCACCTGTGATCTGGTTTGGGAACCCCAGATCCACCAAGTTCCCGTTCACAAGCTGGAAGAAATAACTGTGATCTTAGCTCAGTCCCTAGTGGACGAAAGGGGAAGAGCGTTCACCAGGCGTGATTCAGCAGGCACAGACCTAAGTGACTGGGACCACACAGAACCCAAGTTTCTCTTTTCTTCTTCTCATGTCTATGCTAGCCTCCTCGTGATCCCCCTGCCCACATTGAGGCCAGTGTTTAGCACAGGTCCTGGTGGAGAGGAGCTCGCAAGTGCGGATACTGTCGTGGCTATGGAGACATGCACTTACCTGTTACACAGCTGAGCAGTTCAGGGAACAAGCTGAAGAAACTCCCCACCACTAAGAAGGCCGTCATGACAACAGAAAACTACAGAGTGTTTTGTGGCTTATGAAAAGAGAGCCACGTGCCCATCAATCTAACTTCTGTAAATCTGGATCAAATACGTATTCGATACTAAGGTTTCTCAAGAGACCCGGGGCTCCCTGATGGCACCGTCTCTGGAACTAACCCAGGGAAGGGAGGCTGGTCAGGAATCAGCACAGCGGTCTCCTGTTCAGCCCAATCTGCAGGTGCACTCACTCAGGAGACGCCAGGGGCTCCGTGTCTACCCTCAATGTGGGCAAAACCACGTTCTTATGGCTCTACACCAGAAATTGTTTTCTTGATTTTTTTTTCTCATGCACAGATGAAATATATGACAAATACCATCCCCGCTCGACTACTGCTTGTGAAGTGAAGTTCCCTTTACTTATAAACACAATCTTTCAAAACAAATACAACATGAGTATTTTACACTCGTTCTCACTTCACGGTAGCGTTATTAAAAGTTGGGGGTTGGGAGCTGAACGTTTTATGACGATTTCCCATGGTAACTCGCAAAACTCCTTGCTGTACCATCCATTTAAACCCCACTTAGTATTACCATAACGATTTCGATTTCTTTTACACCAACTTGTCTAAGAAGTGAGCGCTTTCTTTTCGACAGTTGGGCTTTGACAGTCAGAGTGCTCAAGATAAACTTTAGAATAGAGAAAACCAGCGTTGACATAAAAGGGGAGCGCCACACGATCAGAGGTTTGCACAAGCCCGGGACTCTTGGCTTACCCAGGAAGTGGAGCCCAGGGACGAGAGCCCCTTTTCTTTTGCAAACACTGCCCCCGAGCAAAAGGTAAACACAAATGCCCCCCTATGGAACTCTGAGCTCGCTGCAGAGTGGGAACGGAAAGGGCTCTATGCAATTAGAAACTGAAAGCGATCACTTACTTTTTGCAGCCACTGAGTATAATTTTCCATCACATGCTCCAGATGCTGAAGTTTCTGGGAAGAGAAGTCCGGCTCCACGTGTGGAGCATCCCTCTGCAGAGCGTTCGTGTTGTACTGCTCTGTCGCGCTCTCACGGCAGTTCCCGTCGTGTTCTGGAAGAATGAAAGTGTAGGCACACTGCCCATGTTGAATCCGGTTATATCTTCTCCCTCCGTTTTCAGGACTCCGGCGCTGGTTGCTGCACCCTATGTGAGTCAGAATGGCAGCGAAGAATGCAAAGGAGAGGAGAACTGTCATTGTACTGCCAGCGCTCGCCTTCCGTGCCTCCTGCAAAGCTCGCTCTTCTCTTCTGACCTTTAAACTAGTTCTTTATTTCAGGTAAAACTGCTTGTTTGACTCTTTTCCCTTTAAAGAAAACGTTGGAGGAAGATCCACAGAAAACTGGCCATTTGTTAGCTTCGTTCTAAAATGTTACTTTTTTATTTTACTGTAATGATAGTTCCCTTCGTTAAAACTTGAGATTTTTATTGCATAGTAGCTGAGATTTATTGTTTCCTCCCTGTGTAACCGTTCAGCGCGCAGGCTGCCTGAGTCAGCTGCGAGTACATTTTCTAGCCCCTTTCCTCTACCCTATCTGCAGCAGATCTGCTATTTTCTCCCAGACCTCAGTGAGTTTTATTAAGGTTGCACATCCAAGCCAAGCTGGAAGCAGGCAGCCTTTCACAAGATGACTTGACAGGAATGCATGAGTGTGTGCCCCTATGCTAAGGATTGCTGATGGCTTTGGGGCGGCGGATCAGCTTACAAATTGGCTAGATGCGCATGACCTCGATCATGTATGGGCCTCCCACCCCTTCCGCAGACAGTTGCCTTGAGCCCTTAGCCGATGCACGGAAAATCAATAAACAGTGCAGTCCACCTTAATACATTTGGGTGTGCGTGCTGACCTACTAAAACCTAGCATGCTAGAAATATGTTTCCAAAGTTACTGCCTAATGGAGAAACCCTAAATTGGCGCAATCTCCAATGAATTATTTTTTTATAATTCTATAAAATTATTAAATTAAGATTTTTTTTAACTCCGGGGAAAACATTAAAAACTATTTTTTGAGATGCCATTCTTCCTCTGTATTTACTTGGGAGGTGGAGAGAAGAATGAAAAGATCAACTTGTCAAGGAAATTACCATAATTTGTCACTCAAAGCAACACAGCCTGTGCGTACTAAGTAGTATTTTCTGAGTACCTTTTGGGATATGGATTTTAAATGAAGCTGGTTTCTTAGTCAGAATGCAGCCGTTTACACTCTGCAAGTATAAATTGAGCAACTTCCCTACAAAAACAATGTGGTTACAGTTTAAGACAGTGGCCTGAGAATTATTAATTCCTGTGGTACTTGCTAATCATATATTTCACAAGAACCTCTGGCATTGCTATGGCTGTCTTTAACACTGGTATGGAAATTCCACACAAATCCTTTGTGGCTACAGAGGCCCACCATCTGAGAACAAGCATGGATCAGGTGTGCCAATGGCTTATACAAGAGAACCCTCTGTGGTTTTGACGAGAAAGAAAGGCATGGTCAGAAGGTGCTTTCCCAAGTGCAGAATATAAATATTTGAACAAAGGGACCGTCAAATACAAAGGCCAGGAGAGTGTTACAGAATTTAGTATGGCACCAGGATATTTACTGGGTATATGTGGAGGTCATGTTTTGTTACATACAGGGTATTCATCAGGGACTGGGTGGGCTTTGAAGCAAAGGTGCCTCTCCTCTCTGTCATGTGTTCAAACAAAAGCCACCCTGTGACTCTGGTGTCCTCGAATGGGAGTAGAGCAGTGGGTGAAGTCAGTGGGGGTTAGCGATGCGTCTTTAGGGAGGAGAGAGGTCAAAATAGAAGGAGCTATGGTTTCCTTCCTTGGGGGGGGGGGGGGGCGGAGAACAGTGATGGGAATCATCGGTCCACACCAAATAACACATTTCCAATCAGACGGGTATGTATGCCAGACATAGGGGTAAAAAAATCTCGGACCACCAGAGTCATGGGAGATATTACTCCTAGGCAGCTCTAATGTCGCTTGAGAATTTGCCAGTCCACATTCAACACTCCTTATATACTATCTCATTTAATCTTTGCAGCAAACCTAAGGTGTGGGTGGTATGTTTAAATCTTTTTTTTTTTTTTTATCAACAGGAAACCAAGTCACAGCAAGGCTGATCAGTTACAGCTCACACAATGAGCAGATGATTATTAGAATGGGCTCTGAGACTAACTTTCTAAGCATTAGGTCAGCCAATCTTTGAAAACTTCTGAAAGGAATAAAAGCAATCTCAAAAGGACTTCAACTAACCAACTAATAACTGAGTATGCTTCTACATACTCAAGGCAGAGAACTTGCTGGTACCCAACCAAGAAAGGACAGGAATATCTAGTTTTTCTCTCTCTATTTTAAAAATGGTGTCTTGCGTAGACAGGATGACCTTGAACTTCTGATATTCCCACCTCAACCTGATATTTCTTTACCAACACACCTAGCTTATACAGTGCTGGGCATTGAACCCAGGGCTTTCTAAAAGCTGGCCAGGCCATATGCTCTACCAATTAAGCTACTTTCCCAGCACAAATAGGAATTGATTCTTCCTCTGCAGCCCCACAAAATGATGCGCATCCCCTACACAACCACAGGATGAAGCACACTAGAAAAGCAGATTGCCAAAGAATGCTTTCCAGCAATGCTTACATTGAAAGTCATCCACAGAAAGAAGAGCATCCAAAACCAACACCTATAAGTGCTTTGTTAAGAACCAAGTGCAGCTGAAAGCCAGCAGGGAGTTAACAGAGAGCGATGAGGTCTCTATTACAGCCCCTGCGTGTCTAAATGGCCATGACCAACTGTTCTCTGTGGGTCTGTCCATGCGAACTTTCCAGTCTGAAAGGAAGAAAGGAAAACGGGCAGTTTCCACAGACAACTAGGGAGAAGGGAACTGAATCAAGCCTAAAACAGTTGAAGGTAAGCAAGAGAAAAAGATGACTCAGTGTTTTTGACAGGAAAACATATGTCAACGATACTGGATAGCTTGTATCAGTTTAGGGAAAATGTCCACAGATCAGGTGTAAGCATTTAATAAACGCAGAAATGTCTCTAAACCTGTGTTCTGAAACTCTAGCTAAGGGACAGTGTAGGCTTTGGGAAGTCCCCTCTCACTAAGGTTAACATGCTTTGAGGACCAGGGATATGACCAAGGGTGAGAGTTAACTGTCACCAGCTAGCTCTTCAGAAATATTCTGCAATTCAGGAAGGAATAAGAAGTACATGCCATTAAAATAGTTTTCTACCTCACCTCCAAACCTTTTATAATTCCAAGAGAGAAACAATTGCATTAACTTAAAGTCTGGAATAGGCTAGTTTTAAAACCTGGAATGTGGGCTGTACGTCATATCTACACATAGTCATGTAAATGCTGGAATTTCCACTGAGACCAGGGACCCCATTAAAATGGGCACTTAATGGCCCTAAACATGCCCCCCAAACCAAGCTTTGCAGCTTTCTCTCTGAAGCCTTCCTGATTTCAATTAAGTCCAATAAGTGACGATATACCAGTTCAATTTTAATAACCTCCTCTTCATATCTCTCACCATCGGTTTCTCTCTCATTGTTCATGCATTTATTTATTTATTTATTTATTTATTTATTTTTGTTTCTCTCCCCTTAGGGCTCCCAGCTCCTTTCTTTCATCATTGTTTCCCTGGTACTTATCGTGTACTTTATTTGAAGGAACGAAACACTAAGTGAATGAGCGAATGGAATAACTAGTTACTTAAGGGACACACTTCTCTGGTTATTTGGCTACCACAAGACTGCTCACATCCATTGTATTTATTCAGTAAGTTTTCCTAGAACCTCTAAACATACGAGAGTATGGTAAATCCAAACTTACCCAAAAGAATGTGATAGGCATTAAATTGAATGTAGTGCAATATCAATACATATTTTTACTCTTTAACAAATTATTTTTATTATCTTATTTTTTATGTTATTAATTTTTATTAAACCCACACAATTGTATGTTATTGCACCCATCTTACAGATGAAAAAATTAAGTCACATAAAGGCTAATTACCCAAGATCCATGATTATTTCTATAGCAGAATATGAACTTGATCTTTAAGCCATCTCTTAGTCACCCGTATCTCACTGAACTAGCTTGCTTACAAGAATGCTTAGCTATTAGGACTCAAGTAGAAGTTACTTCTTAGAATTTAGGATGCAGTAGCAGCAGTCATCTATTCCCAGCCACAACCTCATTGATTCATGTTATATTCATCTCAAGCAGGGCTAATACTAAATCAGAACACACGAGTATTGTTGTCCCATCTGCTCATCCTCAGGGAAGCTGGTTGCCTGAGCAGGCTATTCTTTCAGTCCATTCTGAATGATTAGTTCCATGTCAGGTCACTCACAGTCCTTCTGCCATCTGCAAGTGGCAACGGCACCCACAGCAGATGGAGCTACTACATGACCACCACATCATGGGTACATGTGAAATGTCCCTCACTCAGACTAATTGAGACAACACTGATAAGTCTGTAGACACAGCAGTAGACAAAGGCTGGACAAAAGAAGATGAGAAAACTATTATTTAAATATAGACTTACTTTCTGGTGGGAGAAATTCCTAGCAATTAGTGAATGTCTGACTTGCAAAATTAATTTTTAACCAGAGCAAATCAAGTTAGAAAGAGCTAAGGCAGAATTTGTTCTAAGAAAGGATGGAGGTACTAAAGACTCAAGAAAATATCAAGAAACAAAGGTCTAGAGTAAAACAGTTTGGAGGATCTGTGGGAATAGGGTCAAATAAGAGAGGGAGTTGTGACTGTGTGGTCACAGGAGAACAAGAGAAGGGGATGATGCATTAAGCAGGCAGATTGTGGTAAGATGGTATTTCCTGTGGATAAGAAGATCCGTTGGTCCTTGTTTTGTACATGGGAGCAGCATGTGGATTATATAAACTATTACTGTGCGCTCAAGATCCCTTTTCCTTGTTGGGTTTTACATTGGATCTGGGTTCTGGATGCAGGGAATATGCCTTCATTATTAGTAGCTAGACCCTCCTTTTCCTGACACAGAGGAGACCTTAGGTAACTGCCATACAGCAGACTAATGACAGAGTCACTTCACATAAGACAAAGCTGAGAAAGCCTGGCTCTGGTAGTTTGAATGAGAATGCCCCCATAGGCTAGGATATTTAATTCCTTGGCCATCAGTTGGTGGTACTGGTTGGTGGGGGTAGTGATCTTCTTGCTGAAGATCACAGGTGTCAGATGTTGAGAGTTTCTAATCTTTCTCCACTTGTAGCTCCCTCTCCAGTTTAGTGTTTGCAGGTAAGGATGCAAATGCTTCCTGAAGCCTCTCCCGCTAACATGGACTTTTTCTAGAAACACACACACAAATAAACTCACCCCTCATTAAATCGCCCCAGGTCATATGATTTGTCACAGAAACAAACAAAGAACTAATAGTTCCCCCAGACGTTATCACTCATCTGGAACTCAATGACTTGGAACTTTCAGTCCAGAAAAGTTTTTGATCTTGAAAATAAAGTGACTTCTACTCACCCGTCGATAAAAAGGCTACCATTCACAAACACTACACGCTCACATTTAAAATCACTGTGGAGATGATAGTCCTGCTGTGTGAAGTTTCCATGGAGAAATAGGAGCAATGTCTTCTCAACACTGAGGAAGGCACCAAAAACAGAATAAGCTAATGATGCCACCAAATGTATAATCTCATACGAAATTGAGTCTCCTGACAGCATATGTCTTAGGGGTTGTCTAGAAGGGAGAGTTGTCCCCTAATGCATCTGTATTACCCCCAAAATTCTCATACCAGCATGGTTGAGAGTGCCCCTTCAGCTAACTTTCTATACTGTATAGACCCCATTACCTCCTAAGACTATGAGACCATGAACAACTTGAGTAGACTTACATCCTGTTGGGAGCAGTTATGAGGAATGGCTGGACTCCCAGGAAAGAGTCTAATAACCCACTCCCTTTTCCTTGCCAACATGACCATCTAGAGGTTCTCCTGAAATAACCAGAAGTGTTGCTACAGATAGAGTAGGTTTTATGTTCAGAAGCCAGCACTCTCTAACAACTGCAGACTCAGACTTTACAATAGTCTGCGAATTGATGCCTTGATTTTGTCAAGATTCTTCTCTCTCTCTCTCTCTCTCTCTCTCATCTTTATGTTCTGATAACTCAGACTTATTTCTAGTGTAGCATTGTCTCAACCGTCTTCCTCTTGCTTGCCTGGATGCCTGGATGAACTCTTCCCTTTTGGACAAGGTAGGACACAAAGAGATTTGTTTTCATTTTGGCTTGTTTTCATTCTTTCCTGTCTGAACTATTGAATGTTGGATAACATCAGACGAAACAATTCTTTTGAACTTAGTCTCCTCATCTGTAGAACAAATAGTAGAAACTATGCGATGGTTTGTGAAGAATAGATACTAACACAATGAGTATAAAAGACTGAGCTCAGTGCTGAAAGGACTGGAAAGGTAAATGATAATTCTTGGTTTTCTCCATGTGTGTTCTTTCTTGACTTCAAAATTTCGCCCTACTTTTGACCCCGCTTAATTGAAGTTTATGACTATGTTTATCTAATTCTGTTCCCTATCATTTCATCCTCTTAAACATTTAAGATCATTTCTGAGCCTCGTAAAAATCACAAATCTAAGAAGCACATTTTGAAATGAGAAGATGGTCACATGCACAACAACCGCTGATGTAAACAGTTCTGTTTTCTTTGAGGGCAGGGGCTTTCATGTTCTCCTTCATGGCTGCATCCCTTCACCTGGAACAGTGAGGGCCTGGCACACAATAGGTGCAGAGTAAATATTTGTTGGGTGGATGAAACAACTTGGAAACAATTTAACAAGAATGATCCGCCCTAAGTAGTCAGGCCAGAGAAGCAACTGGTGAGGCAAACAGACAAGGAACCAATCGCATTTGGACGTCTGCGAGCCCATGGGAGCAATGGAAGATGTCATCTGGGGCTTCACCACCATGACTCGTTATCCAACTCATTTCCAGCCAGTTCAACCAAATGACTTTATTTTCAAGAACGTCTCTTATGTCTGGACTTGGGGCATATATTGTTTCATTCTGTTTCCTGGGAGATAATGTTTGCCTCTGACACAATGAAAATAAAAGGAAGCATTCTAATATTAATCTTAGAAAAAAATATGCATGGTGCCTTGACTTATACGCAGCAAAGGAAACCTTATTTTGTCAGTTCCCCCCACCCCAACCGAAAGAGTCAGTTTTGTGCCCCACCACCACCACCCCAGGCTCTAATCAGATTAGGAATTTGGCAATTAAATTAGGAAATAAATTCCAGTGGTATTTAAGACTATGATTGCCTTAATCAGACTCTTAGTTCATATATTGCCTGGCAAACACTAGGCCTTTTCATGGCAATGTTAGCCATAATACCTTTAATTCTGAAAAGTTACTACTTCCTTTTCTACCAAGTGCCTGATGTGGTTCGTTCCCCCTTGACATTCTTTTTAAAAAAAAAAATTAGGGAAAGTCTTAAAAAGAAGAATTTAAGTAATTAGAAAGGAATAGACTAAACGACAACCTGAAATGAGCGAAAGATTAGAGAAGATCATCGTGGCCTTGCTTCCTCCCCATCATCCTCCATCATCTTGGGATATACACAGAGGTACCATCTCAGGGATTCCAAACTGACATATTTTGCAAAATATTTCTAAATTTAAATTATACTCACCCTGCCTTCAAATTTGTCATTCTCACTGTCCTTTTGCATTCTTAGCTACTCCAAATTTGAAGCCCTTAGCTTTCTTAGATTTCTCCTGAGCAGCAGCAGTTGGAAAATAAGACACTTGTATTTTCCCTAAATAATAAAATGAATAACTATACAGGAATAACCTCTACAGCACTGGAATTCCTACTGGGATGTGGGTTGCTTGCTTGGGAATACCACTTAGTTCTCTTCTTAGAAAATAAACCGCCCAACACCTCCCATCAAAATGTCTATGGAAGATAATATTGTCTGTCCAACAGTTTCTTAAGATGAATTTGCATTAGGTCCAGAATGTTGGAGAACCATTTTCATTCTGCAGTAATTTCAGCCAAACAAACAATTCTTTGGAAACAGGTTTATCCGTTTATCCTGGCAGAGAGCTCAGGGGGAACTCCCCTAGGCCTCATACAGGGAAGCCATTGCAGGATTGGCAGCAGCCCTGTGCTCAGTGTTGTGTACCAACAGAAATGACCAACCAAGAGTCTGGAATGAGAACTACGGGCAGACCAGATGCCAGTCACCCTTCTCTTGCATCTGGCAATGAGGAGAGCAGTGGGTTATTTGGCCTCTGTAATAAGCCTTCACTCCTCTGTCATCTTGTGTTTGGAAGAGCGTTAGGGGAACAGTAAGTAGATTTCTTCTCAAGAGTTCCATTCCCTTGGGAGAACTGACATTCCTAACTCAAACCCTTCAGAAGGCCATAAAAACGCATCAGTTCCAAACAGGGGGAGGAAAGTTAATATTTAGAGAACCAGTTGAGAACCAATTAGCCTTGGTTTAGCAAGAGCTGTCGTTTACTGAGTACCTAAAGTATATTAAGGGCTATGCTAATAACCGAACTAGCATAATCTCATCTGTTTCAATCATTGCAACAACCCAATATGCATGAAATGTTTCTGCTGTCTTTTCTACAGAGGAAAGAACATTAAAGAATTCCAGGGATTATAGAAACTCACTGCTTGTTGGTTTCAGAACATAATCTTTTGATCAGTGAATGTACACAAACCTTCAGTCAATCCTGTCATAGCATCTGCTTTTATAGATTCCCAAATGAATTGTTCCTGCTTTTAGTATGTATTCCCATATTTGTTAATCCCATAAGAAGCAGAACACTTGACAGGGAATTAAGTAAATACAAAATTCTAAATGTTGAAAATTCCAAAATGATTGCTACCCCCAAAAGTTAATAATTGAGTTTCATTTATTGTATGTGAATTGCTTTGTATGCATTACCAAATTTAATTTAAAAATATTCATGGGTGTGTATGTGTGCATGCACGTGCACATACGCTGGTATTGGAAGGGATCAGGAGGTAGCAGATCCCCTAGAGCTGGAGTTCCAGGTAGGTGGGAGCCTCTTCCCACACCCCGCATGAGTTCCGGGAACTGAACACTGGTCCCCTGGAAGAACCTTCAGCACTCTAAACTGACAAAGCATTTCTTGGACTCCTCAAATTTCATCATGGAGAAAATTATTTACCTGGTTCCAGCTCTCAGATGAAGAAACTGAAACTCAAGAAACAAGGAACTTGGCACAGGCTCTACAGGAGTAATATTTTTGCCTGAACATTTGACTTAAAAGTCCACTCATCATAACTAATATGCTAAGGCAACTTTTCTCAAACACATGAAATAATCATCTTAAAGCTATTTATATGAATATCTCTCTATAAGCAGCTATTTCCTTGTCATTATGGAATGCAAGGAATAAGATAATTCTATTATTTACAAATTGTGGTCCTGACTGGTCAGCATCAGGACCATCTAAGAACTTAGGTGTGATGCCAAATCCAGGGCTACCTCAGATCTACTGAATCTGAAGCCTGAGAGTAGTGGGCTCCTTTTATGAAGACTTGCAGATAATTATGATATATGCTCACCACTAAGTTCATTCCTCACCTCTTAAAAGTAGTGACATGTCGGTACCCTTCATGACCTCCTCATAAACAAAAAAGCCCAAGTTTACTCTTCTGATTTTGATTCAGTAGCTCTGGGAATAGCCTTAATGTTACACACATGAAAAAGGCATCAGGTTTTAATGTATAGCCATGCCTGAGAACTAGTGGTTATAATGGGAAGGGCTAAAAAAATAAATGCTTAAATACAATTGAATCTGTCTTCTGTAAAGAAAGAATTAACTTCCATGGATAAGTATGTGTGCTATATTTTTGGATTATCTTTTAATTTTAGGAAAATAAACAATGACCTCAATGTCTGTAAAAATCACTGTTTAAAAATTAATCTAAAATTAATGGTTTTATCTGAAGCATTTAAAGACACAAAAATTAGGACAAAAAACTTTCAAGAGCCCATGTTATTTTGTTGAACTAATTTATCTTTTAATTTTATATTTTAAAGCCTTTATGCACAAGGATACTGTGTTTATCTCAATTAACAATTAACAACTGCGGTTATGATGACAAAACATAAGATTGAGAAAGATGGAGTTTTTGACTCTCCTCTTAGTTGGACTTTAACTCAGGAATTAGGATATTGGGAGCCCATGATTATACCAGGTTTCCACTGAGACAGTAGCTGTAGGTTCTTCTCATGCAAACCCAAAGAATGAAATTCACAGACCACATAAGAGTGAGCTTTTGGAAGAGATTTTATTAGAGGGAAGAGGAAAGAAAGAAGGAAAGAAAGGGAAAGAGAAAGACAGCAAGGAAGGAAGGAAGGAAGGAAGGAAGGAAGGAAGGAAGAGGTCAGAGCTCTGGCATCACCGAGGTGAGTTCCAGAAAACCTTTGTACTATTGGTCTATGGGTTTTTATAGAACTTACAGGGGAGACTTCAGTGAGACCCAGGGAAATGCTGAATCCAGTTGGATCACCCGGGAGATATCCAGGTACTTCTCTATTTGGGTCCTATTCTCACATTAGTTACCAGGCAAGGGTGTTCATTTAGGGGAAATAAAATCAGGAATGGACCAGAAACCTGAACTCCCTCTGGCATTCTTGGCTTCCAGCAAGAACAGAATTGACGACAAGATTAATGATGTTTTCTGAACTGCTATCCTCAGGGTCTCTGCCATAACACTGCCTACTAGTTTCTATCTCTGAATATGAATAATATTGTGCTGAGATAAAAATGTCAGATATCAAGTTCATGCATTGTAGGATTCCATTTGTACAAACTACCCAGAGAAGATAGATCTATAAAGACAGAAAGACTGGTGGCTGCCAGGGCCTCTGCACAGGGAGACTCAGGGAGAGACTGACTATAGGGCCTCCTTTTGCTCTGATGTAAGCATCTTAAAAGTAGAAAGAGGGGTTGACTATACAACATTATGAATGTACTAAATGCTAATAAATTTTGTGCTTTGAAGTGATTAATTTTATATATTTCACATCCATAAAGAATATTCTGTAAGTAATTAGCACGGTGTTTTGATGGAGCACATTGAAGCCTATATTTTCTTTGGAAAACTATGGAATTCACTGAAATCAAATGACCACTAAAGTAATTTATTTTGAGGGTCAAGGAACTTACTTAGTGACAGAACACACGTCTCATACACACAATGCCCTGGGTTCAATCCCCTGCACTGAGAATATAAATGCAAGGAGTGGGCACTGTTTGTATAATTTTATGACAGCTAGATTAGTGTAACCACAACACTCCTATTTTAGCCACTCCCTTTCTGAGGGCCCTCATTCTAGGTCATGTGCATTAGTATACTTTCTTATATACTACATTCATTGTTAAAACAAATCCCTCAACCTGCTTGTTTGCAGGTTGTAATATAAATAAACTATAATGTAATATTGGAGAAATTAATGGCAGTAGTTAGGATAGAGTTTTAATTAGCTCAGATAATGAGTTGGGCACTATTAGATCTTCCACACTTCCACAATGTCACCTGATATACATTGATATCCAATCAATTCCATAGAAATGTGTTTCATTTGTAGAAAGTAAGGTTCTTCAGTATTTTAGCCTTTGCTTTGAAAATTCACAGAAACAAGATTGGTTTCTTGTGTTTCCTGAGCTAGCTTCTACAACACACATTGATCAAGATATTGGGGCTTCAGCAGAATACTGCCCATTGACACTGAGAACATACAGATTGTACACAAAAGAAGAAAATAAGAAACTATTAGTGATACTAAAAAATAAAGCAGGGAAGCAATGCAATGTACATTGTGGCGATGGTGGGTGGACTAAAGTTGTAAGGAATGGCCTTCGTGGCAAGGTGTTCAGCGAGTATCTAAAGGAACAAGCCTGACCTTGCCTCCAACTCCTGAAAAGAGTGAGCATCATAATCCATAAAGAGCTGTGAATACGGTCTCTTAGGCAGCAAATTAACATTTTCAATAGGCTTCAAATTTCCAGTGTTAAAATGTAGAGGTTATTCATTTGAGGGTATGTAAACTCGTAGTTCAATAGAATCAATACATCCTGTCCAGCTAGGACCAGAGGGAGACATATAGAAGAGCAGACAGATACAGTTTTGTACTTTGAAGGTAGGCAAAAACTCCCACAAGCCATTATATGTGGGTGGCCTTCAGAAGTTGGAAAAACAAGGAAACAGATTCTCTCCTAGATCCTCCAGGATAAAGAAAAAAAGAAGGAAAAATAGAAAAAGAGAAAACACAGCCTTCCTAACACCTTGACTTTAGCCCTGTGAGATCAGAGATTGACTTCTGACCTGCAAAACTGTAAGATAATAGATCTATGTTTCCTTAACCACTGGGTTCATGGTAATTTGTTACAAAAGCAACTGAAGACTAACACAAGAGAGAGCTTCTACAATGTTCAAAGAGCAGCAGCGGGGGCAGTCATGCAACCTGGAGAAAAAAGGAGAAGACGGAGTCATAGTGGAGGAGCCTGGGTGAAAGACAGTAGAGGGCTTGTCAGCCAGTGCAACAACACCGGTTTCCACTCTGAGATAGGATGTCATCGTGGAGTCTGAGAAGAGGAATGGTATTGTCCATCTTACATCTAAAGGAATACTAAAGGAATCTCCTTTATAGAGGAAAAAGGACAAAAGAAGTGAATAAAGAAGCTTCCTATGTATAACCCCAGAAGCACAGACATTAAGGGCAACATTGAATAAATGGGACCTACTAAAACTGAGAAGCTTCTGCAAAGCAAAGGACACTGTCACTAAGACACAAAGGCAACCTACTGACTGGGAGAAGATCTTCACCAACCCCTCAACAGACAAAGGTCTGATCTCCAAAATATATAGAGAACTCAAGAAACTAGACTTTAAAATGCTAAATAACCCAATTAAAAAATGGGGCACTGATCTGAACAGAGAATTCTCAACAGAAGAAGTTCAAATGGCCAAAAGACACTTAAGGTCATGCTCAACTTCCTTAGCAATCAGGGAAATGCAAATCAAAACAGCTTTGAGATATCATCTTACACCTGTGAGAATGGCTAAAGTCAAAAACACCAACGATAACCTTTGCTGGAGAGGTTGTGGAGGAAGGGGTACCCTCATCCATTGCTGGTGGGAATGCAAACTTGTGCAACCACTATGGAAGTCAGTGTTTCGGTTTCTTAGGAAATTCCGGATCAACCTACCCCTGGACCCAGCAATACCACTCTTGGGAATATACCCAAGAGATGCCCTATCATATGACAAAAGCATTTGTTCAACTATGTTCATAGCAATATTATTTGTAATAGCCAGAACCTGGAAACAACCTAGATGCCCTTCAATGGAAGAATGGATGAAGAAAGTATGGAATATATACACGCTAGAGTACTACACTGCGGTAAAAAACAATGACTTCTCGAATTTTGCATGCAAATGGATGGAAATAGAAAACACTATCCTGAGTGAGGTATCCCAGACCCAAAAAGATGAACATGGGATGTACTCACTCATAATTGGTTTCTAGCCATAAATAAGGGTCACGGAGTCTACAATAGGTGAATCTAAAGAAGCTAAGTAAGAAGGGGAACCCAAGGAAAAACATATAGTTATCCTCTTGGCTAAGGGAAGTAGACAAAATTGCCGGGGAGAAAATTGGGATCTTGGGGTGGGGTGGGTTGGGGGTAAGGGGAGATGGGGAGAGAAAAGTTAGAAGGGAAGGAGGTCAGGCCTTGGGAAAGCAGGAGGATTGGGATAAAGGAAGGTTGGACAGGGGAGCACGGAACCACAATTCTTAGTTAAGGGAACCACTTTAGGGTTGGCAAGAGACCTGACCCTAGAGGGGCTCCCAGGTGCCCAAGCTGAGTTCCCCAGTTAGTTCCTTGGGCAGTTGAGAATACGGAACCTGAAATGACCCTATCCTTGAGCAATACTGACGAATATCTTGCATATCATCATAGAACCTTCATCTGGTGATGGATGGAGATAGAGACAGAGACCCACACTGGAGCACTGGACTGAGCTCCCAAAGTCCCAATGAGGAGCAGAAGGAGGGAGAACTTGAGCAAAGAAGTCGGGACCACAAGGGATGCACCCACCCACTGAGACAGTGGAGCTGATCTATTGAGAGCTCACCAAGACCAGCTGGACTGTGACTGAAAAAGCATGGGATAAAACTGGACTCTCTGAACATGGCGAACAATGAGGGCTGATGAGACGCAAAGGACAATAGCACGGGGGTTTGATCCTACGTAATGTGATGGCTTTGTGGGAGCCCAGCCAGTTTGGATGTTCACCTTCCTAGATATGGACGGAGGTGGGAGGTCCTAGGTCTTACCACAGGGCAGAAAACCCTGACTGCTCTTTGGACTGGAGAGGGAGGGGGAAAGGAGTGGGGGGAGGGGGAGAAGGGTGGGAGGAGGGGGCGTAGGGGGAGGAGGGGGAGGGAAATGGGAGGCTGGGAGGAGGTGGAAACTTGTTTTTTTTTTCTCCTTTTCTCAATAAAAAAAGAAAAAAAAAAGATCTTTAAATGACCTACAGGAAAGACAGTGTTTGGCAGAATGAGGGAAATGGACATGAAGCTAAGTCACAGGGTAATTTTCGGGAGTGAAGAATACAGGTTTTAATCTAAGCAAATAGAAAGTTGAGTTTTGTTAATGGAGAAGGGGAAGACAGATATGAAACAGAGATATCAGAACAAAAGTTTCAGATAAGTTGAGCTTGAGATTCACATTGAAGAGTAATACTGTGCAGTGAGGCATGTGACTGGAGAGATGGTGGTAATCTACAATAGAGATTAAATTGAGGTCACTGTTAGGAGTGTGTAATGATCCTAGATAACGAAGGCAATTATCAAAGCAGGAAGTGCAAAAAAAGTGTTACTGTGGGACAATGTATAGATGAGGCAAGCAGAATAGGAGAATTCTGGGAAGAGGAAAGATTCAGTCTGCAGTTGTCACCCAGATGCAGAAGATGCAAGATGAGAACGCCTCACTGATGAAAGGTACCAAGATACATGGCTAACACAGACAAGAATTATGAATTAATGTAAGATATAAGAGTTAGTTAATAAGAAGGCCTGAGCTACTAGGCCAACCAGTTTATAATTAATGTAGGCCTGTGTGTGTTTCTTTGGGACTGAATGGTTGTTGGACGAGGCAGGACAGCAACCTCTGTCAAAAGAGTGTTTTAATGTCTAGGCTCTGAGTGACTCTAATATTAAAAGATGAAAAACCTGAAGAGAAATCAGCCAATGAGACTGAGAAGGAGTGGCCAGTATGATGTGTGGGAGAGGACAAAAACAAACAGAAAGACCAGGAAGCTCTGTGTCCTGGGAAACAAGGGAGACGTGTGTCTCACAGACAGTTAACTCTCAGAATTGTGGCTGTCAGGTAAGGAAGGTGAGGCTAACAACTGGCCAAGGTTCATGCCTCAGAGAAGAACAGTGGGGTAGGGACTTTTGATCTAGTCTGCACTTAGTTGAACACAAGTGGGGTTCTGGCTCAATGGCAGATGCCTGCCTTGCATGCATGACGTTTTATGTAATCAATTCCCACCACCATAATGAAAAAGCAACAAAACCAGAAGGAAAACAATTTGTTGGCATCAGCAAATATATTGGTCATCACCTTCTCCGCGAGATTTGCTTTAAGTAGGCATGCAAATGCTATAAAATGAAACACTGGAAAAGTTCCACATTTTCTGCTAACGTTCTGGGAACGTGTGGACACAGAATACGAGCAATAGTCCTAATGAGAAAGGTGCTAACCTGGGTATGTCAACCTCAGAGATGTTGTCTTTGCTCTTATTTTTATACCTTGTTATGCCAGTAGGGTTACTAAAACAATATCTTTGAACTTGCCAATATACAGTCCTAAATCTTGCACAAATAAGCAACCTTTATTTTACACAGTAAGGCTTCCAGAGAATCAGTGTAACTGTAGACGAGGGAATGAAGGATAACTTTTTACTTGACTTGGTAAAGCCTTTTGAAGTGTGAATTATGTTTTTTTCTCTTCGTGATGAAAGATTTGTCATTTTCTATAAAAAGAGGCAGTGACTACCAGCATGACATTTATCCTTGTGTAGGTATATATGTTCTTGGTTTTATTCTTTCCTCTTAATTAATGTATGTCCCTACTCTTTGACATGTTGCAGAAATGGACAGGCTGCATGTGTTGCAATGGCTTAGAAATAACTTTTGGAAAAACAGAATAGCACTATTTTTATTTGTTTGCTTGTTTTGCTTTTGTTTCTCATTTGCCATTTTTTAAAAATCGAAATGGTATCTGCATAACTGGTTTTCACACATATTTCAGATGACTGAATTCAAAACACAAATTCCAAGACACTTGAGAAATTTAATATATGAGTAAGAAGATGTGTCAAACAGTGCTCACAATGTCTTTAAAATAAATGGTCTTAGGACAGCTGGATTATCCTGTCACACACAAAAAGAGAGGACGCTGGATTTGTGCTATACAAGATAGGCTCCTTATCAATTGATATTTTTTTATCATAAAAATGAGCAGCACCATTGCTATCTTGAGCTTGATTTCTTGGCCTTGAAAATCGCTAAGCCAGGTTTGCTCACCTCATGTTTTCATTAATAAAATTTCAGAAGAAAGAGGACAGTTTTTTTCCATGCTTCTTAGGGTGACTTGCAGACAAAATGAACTTCTAAATGTGTAACTGCTATTTAATTGTCTCAGTAGATGGATAGGCGGCCTTTGCTTCCCTAACACCAGTACTTACTCGGTTAGAAGAGACAAAATTGGCTTTATAAAAATAAAGCTCAGAGAGATGGCCTCATGGGTAGAGTGCTTGCTGCTCTTGTTCAGTGCCCATCACCCATATTGAGGAACAACTGCCAGTAACTCCATCTCCAGGGGATTTCATCCTTAACCTCTGGGGCCATTTGTACACACTCAGTCACCATCACACACAAACACAGAGACCTATACACATAAATACATATAGACAAAAAACAATGATTTAAAAACAGCTAACCTCATACTTTTAAGAATTTTTTCACCGTTATTGAAAATAAAATTTTTCATACACTATATTGTAATCATGGTCTCCCCTCCAAATTACCTCTCAAACCCTCCCTACCCATCCAATACCTTATCTTCTTTCTCTCTAACTTACATTTTTTAATATACATATGATGATGATTGTTTGTGGTTTTGTTTTTTTCCAGACAGGATTTCTCTGTGTAGTTCTGTCTATTCTGGAACTCACCCTCTAGAACAAGCTGGTTTAGAACTCAGAGATCTGCCTGCCTCTGTGTCCCAAGTCCTAGGTTAAAGGCATCAGACCACTGCTGTCCCACTTTCCCCCACCCCTTCACAATTTTAACACAAAAATTATTCAGGTTAATCTACAAAGGGAAGAATCACAATATAATTAAGACAAGCCTTGAATTTCTTTCTTTCTTTTTCTTTCTTTCTTTTTTTTTTTTTTTTTTTTTTTGGTTTTTCGAGACAGGGTTTCTCTGTGGTTTTGGAGCCTGTCCTGGAACTAGCTCTTGCAGACCAGGCTGGTCTCAAACTCACAGAGATCTGCCTGCCTCTGCCTCTCAAGTGCTGGGATTAAAGGTATGCACCATCACCGCCCATTGAATTTTTTTCTTTGAGTTTTGCATGTGGGGTGTGTGTGTGCATGCATGTGTGCATGCATGCATGTGGTGTGTGTGCGTGTGTGTGCGCGTGTGCGTGTGCGTGCATGCTATGGTATGCATGTAGAAGTGAGAGGAGAACTTAGAGGAGTTGATGTTTTTCTTTCCACTGTGTGGGTTCCAGGGATCCTACTCACTTACCTCAGAGCTGAGGCTCTGTCTTGGTAGCAAATGCCTTTCCCCAGTGAGCTATCTCACTGACTGGAGGTACACATTTATAAATATCACATAAAAGAAATAGGTGCAGTCCTTTGGTGATCTGGTATCACAAATAAGAAAGTATAGGCATACATTCTGCTATACAGCCCTTGTGTTGGAACGATAAAACATTTATGTCATTCCCACTGGGGTATGGTGTCTGTCTTTGTAAGGGATCTGTGTTCAGTGGTCTTAGATAATGGGAAAGCATCCTTCCCTTCGCTGAAATACTTTTATTCACTCAACACAATTGCAATATTGCATCTATATTAGATTTATTCAAAGCCTCCACGGGGAGCTGAGGCTCTAGAATGCCATTGGATTTGCTTCACAGCTTCTGAAACTTCTGCATAGATCACACTGGAAAGTGTTTATTAAAAACACCTCTTTAGGCTCCTGTCTTTAGCTCCACCTAAAAAGATTTCTTTTCTTTCCGATCCTTAGTCATTACTGAAGTTTAAGCTCTACTGCCTCCTGGGTGTCACATCCTGTAACCTTGTGCTAGGATCACCCCATGACAGCTGTTCCTGTGGTTTTGGCTGTGGCTGTTGTGTTTAGCCATCAAAAGGAGCAGGCTTTTGGCTCCTCTCGCTTACTGTATGCCTACTTCTGGCTGCTGGCCCTCTGACAGGTTGCTCTATCAAATTTATTAGGTAAAAGGTCCTGAGAGAGGCTCAGCATGATTCAAATGACATCTCTACCACAAGAGAACAAATATCACTCCCCTGACCATCACACTTTATATGCACAACCTGAATATGTGTCTATTTCCCACAAAGAACCAAGAATCAGTGAGGATCGTTAAATCTATTACAAATATAGGTTATATATTGGCTGATGGAGTTGTATGACATGAATAACATTTCAGTTTGTACATATTAATAAGTCTGCCTTAAAGATTTTCTACAGGCTAGAGTGACATTCACCCAGAACCTGAGTGACTCACATACTTTGTATCTTGAAAGAAAGTATTGAAATTAGAAATTTAACAGCCAACTGCCAACAGCAAATTTGATTTTTTATTTTAAATTTTTGTCGCTAAAATTTTTTCACTAGGATTTTTCCTCTTTCCATTCTCTATATTCTTTCTCTATTTACATTAAGAAAAATATATTTCTAATATGATGATAAAGTTATCCGACACCTGTAAGCAAGTTGAGTTGGAGGCCCTCAGGGTAAAGTCCTACGTGGCAAACCAAGTAAGCCACAACTCTAAATAAACATGAACACGAAATCCAGACTGCTTGTCCAGAGACCAAAAGGAATCAGACCAATAAAAAGATATGAGAAGATATGGATGGTATTAGGCGAGAAAACCAGTATGACCTGTTATTCTATTCATATCCCTCTATATTTGTGGTGTATGCTGAGGAAGGATGGGTGTGTGCTAAGGATGGATGATATTGCTGCATATTCTGATACCTTTGTGAGAAAATGAGGACATAGACTCAATCCCCACTAGAGCAGCTACCTTGGACACACTGACCTCATAGATACTGGTTCTATTTTTAGACATCGGTATTATGCCTGGACTTTCTCACCTGAAACTTAGTAAGGGACCTAAAGCGTTGTTGAACTCAGCATGTAGCCAGACAGATCGGCTTTTGATGCCCAGCTTCTATGAAATTTGGGGGACATTCTCCATTGCTCCACATGGGCCTCTCTATCATACCTCTGTACGGGATTCACTATGGCTTCTTCCTGGATTTTTGCGATGTTTAAATGAAATGGCATAATTAGAATGCCTGGTGTGTGAAGAAAATCAGTAAGTGGTGTCTTCATATTCAAAGACTGCAAGAATAAATAGGAAGGGAAATGCCAACAACGTAGAGCAAATTAGATACTGCTCCCTTTTCGTTTCTCTGAAGACCAGCAATGTTAAAAACCCTTTCCAAGAATACTATAAATTCTCCTAGCTGCAAACACACTGGAATTTCTTGTAATGTCATTTGAAAGTTCACTGGGTTTGAGAAACTGTATCTGGGGTCACCATGCTTGATACAAGAGCCTGGCAAAACAATATTTAGTCTGATTTACTTTTAACCTTCCTGAGATTTATGTTTTCTTCCCCCCCCCCCTTGTTTCTCCCACTCCTTTTCCCCCCACTTCCTGGCAGTGCCCTGATAATTTCCTGGGCAAAACTCCAGTTTTTTCTGCTTTACACCAAGAGTGGCCTTCTGCAACAGGAATATTTAGAACTGGGACAAGAGGAGCCTACATGGAAGATCAGTCTCAATCCATACACACAGACACACACACACAGACACACACACACACACACACACACACACTCACCCTCTCTGACCCAGATAGGACTCTCCACTAACCTTTGTCTTGACCCTGCTTTCCTTTCTGGCTCCATTTGTCCATCTGTTCAGGGGAAGGGTGAAAGGTCTCTGGGTGGAGCCTGCTCTGTCACAGTAAGAAGCCTCCCAGGAGGGAAACCACATTGGGGAAAACCAAAAGGAAAAAAAAATAGATGTACAGAAGGGAGGCTCTGCCAAAACATTGTTATTGAATCCCTTTGGATTTATTTAGAGCATCTTGCTTTGCATACAACGACGAAACCAAACAAAGCCCTAGGCCAGCCTGTGTAGGCCAGCTTGACTTTGCAATGGAAACTAAATCTGTGAGATGCCAAAATATCTAGACGAAAAGTAAAAAGCCATGGCAATAAACAAGTATGTGATGCTTATTAGTCAAGTCCATCCTGTGCTCTGGTGCTAATGAGAGAAGAACAGGGGGGTCTTTCTCTTCAGTATGGTCGGAGAAACTGATAACATTATCCCAACTAAAATATCAGCCTATCGTTATAGGCAAGAGGACCGTTCTCCCATGGTTTTTCTGCTGAGTCTTTCTGACTTCTCTGTCACTAGCTGGTTCCTTCCATCCATCCACCCAGCCACCTAGAACTCATTTATCCCTGTATCTCTATCTACATCTGCACCCTACATCTCTAGATCTGATTTTATGCCTATCTTTAGTTATTCATAAAAATGGATAATTTATTTTTGTACTCGTTTTTCTCCCTCAAGAACGGGAACTTAATGAGAAATGAGGCATTGAGCTCATTCACTGCTATGTCACTGATCCAAGAATCAAGTTGGACATATAGCTAACACTCAGGGGAGTATTGTTTTTCCAATCAAATGATGCGACCACAGCAATTCGCAAGACACAAGAAGAGTCAGGAAAATTTTAGAAAACAAAAATAACACCAGTTAAGTCATGACGAATGGATAGAATTTGAATGGAGGTAACAAATAAATGTTTTCTGGTGTGGCTGTAAATTGCTGCGGGGTACCTTGGCTAGATAGTCCAACTCATAAAGAATAAGGACATCAGCTTCTAGGTGCTTTTTTCAGGCAGGTATTTCCTCAATTCATGGATGTCAGAATCATCAAATGTGGTTTTCAAATAGTTCTCTTGACTTTTTTATAAGCGCCTTTATGGAAGGAACAAATCCTGCGTATGTAGGTGTTTATGTGTGTGTATGTGTGTGTGTGTACACTGTATATGTATGTGTGTGTGTGCATGTGTACTTCCATGTTTGTACACCTAGGCATATGTGCATGTGGAGATGTAGTAATCAGAAACAATGATGATGTTTTTATTTATTTCCACCTTATTTCTTTTATTATTATTATTTAATTCTTTAAAAAACAATCTTTTCTCATCTTACATACTCATTTCCACTCCCCGCTCCTCCTGCTCCCTCTACCTTTTCCCCATTCCACTGTTCAGAGAAAGTAAGGCTTCCTGTTGGGGGAGGGGTCAACAAAGTCTAGCAGATCTTTTTGAGGCAGGGCCAAGGCCCTCTCCTCTATATCTAGACTGAGAAAGGTACCCCTCCAGAGAGAATGGGCTTCAAAAAGCCAGTTCAAGCAGTAGGAATAAATCCTGGTCCTACTGCCTATGGCCCCAGACTGCCCCCATCCATACAACTGTCATCCACATTCAGAGGGCCTAGTTGGGTCCTATGCTGGATCCCCCCGCCCCATGTAAGTCTGGAGTCAGTGATCTCCAATTAGCTCAAGTAAGCTCTTTCTGTGAGTATCCACATCATGGTCTTAACCTCTTTGCTTATATTATTGCTCCTCCCTCTCTTCGACTGGACTTTGGGAGCACAGCACAGTGTCCTGCTGTGAATCTCTGGATCTGCTTCCATCAGTTGCTAGATGAAGGTTCTATGATGACAATTAAGGTAGTCATCAATCCCATTACAGGGGAAGGCCAGTTCAGGCACCCTTTCTGCTACTGCTTAGGGTCTCAGCTGGGATCATCCTTGTGGATTCCTGGGGATTTCTCTAGTGCCAGATTTCTTGCTAGTCCCATAATGGCTCCCTCAATCAAAATATCTCTTTCCTTGCTCTCCCTCTTTGCCATTCCCCTATTTCAATCATCCTGTTCCCTCATGCTCTCCTCTCCACTCTCTTTCTCTCCTCCTCCACCATTTCTGTCCTCCATTCGCTTCTCACCCCAAGCTCCCAATTTTCTTAAATGATCTTGCCTATTTCCTCTCCCATGTATGCTTCTCTTAGGGTTCTCCTTGTTACCTAGCTTCTCTCGAGTTGTGGACTACAGACTGGTTATCTTGTGTTTTACATTTAATAGCCACTTATGAGTGAGTACAGTATCCACCTTTTTTTGAGGCAAGGTTTCTCACTGAACCATCAGCTCACTATTTCAGCTAAATTGACTGCCGCACATCCAGAGATGTACCACTATATTGAGCTTTTGACATGTAAGTGGGAGATATGAACACAGGGTCTCATTTTACTAATATGAACACAGAGGTCAGCATTTTACTAATGGAGTCATCATGGGATCTAGTTCCCATCTCATGATATAAGGAGTAATTGAAACTCAGACTTCTAGCAATTAAGGAGAAAAGTTGCTCCTGCAGTTTCCCACTTTGCCACTGATTTCCAGGTTCAGATTGGTATCTGATCTCTTTTATCCTGTCTGCTTTAAGTTCAGCAATGTTCAATATACATAACTTTCCTTTTTTTCCACAAAAGCCAATGTGACATTTCTCAATTAAAGAGAGAGATGGACATGGGATGTGGAAATGGTTCAGTGGGTAAGAGCACTTGCTTTGCAAGCATGAGGAGAACTGAGTTTGAATCCCCAACACCTATGTAAAAAGCTAGGCGTGGCTGTCAATGCCTGTAACCCCAGCACCAGGGGACAAGATTCTGAGATATTGTTTACCTGCCAGATTACCCTAAATAATGAGTTTACAGTTCTGTCGGAGACAAAGTCTCGAGGGTAAGGCCAGGAGCAATAAATAAAAACACATGACATCTGGTTATGGCCGCTACATATGTATACATAGACATAGATGCCCACAGACATGTACTCTTATGAATGCATCATATACAAACCACATATGGAGAGAGAGAGAGAGAGAGAGAGAGAGAGAGAGAGAGAGAACTGAACTGGACACTCTTCCACTTCTTCTACTGCCCTCCACAAGAGATTGTATATTCACTCTGGTTTGAGACTAGAGCTTGGAGGCATGGAGGTTTGGCACAGCAATGAGAGCTAATTCTGAAGGTAACTGATCATTGCTGAGCAAATTCAGATGATTATTAAAGAGCCAAAGTTAGAATTAAGAATCAAAGTCGTGTCTTATTTAAGGAATCTCCCAAATAAAGAACTCGTATCATTTTCATCTTCCAACACACTGAGTGCTATGAGTTCCACATGTGCAACGTGTCTAACTACGCACACCCAGCTACATTATAGACAGTAATGGTCTCGGTTTAGCTTCCCCTGTCTTAAAACTAAATAATAGCAACGAGTAATAAGGGCAACAGCAAACTGTTGATAGAAATTAAAAGGTCAAGTTAATCCTAAGATTGAACTATTTCTTTAAATAATTTTATTTATTTTTAATTTTATCGGCATTGGGATTTTGCCTGCATGTCTGTGTGAGGGGGTTGGAGCTCATGAAACAAGATTTACAAACAGTTGTGACCTGCCATGTGGGTGCTGGGAATTGAACCCAGGTCCTCTGGAAGAGCAGCCAGTGCTTTTAACCACTGAGCCATCTCTCCAGCCCCTATACTCTATTAAAGTACAGAACAAATACACTTTTCCAGCTATCTTCCTGCTCAAATATGTTACTGTTAATATTTTTGGTTGTGCCAGTCATTTTTATACAGGAAAAATATTTGTTAGATTGCATAAATTATAGTGCTGGTAACAATACAAAGGCAGCTCCAACCTTTCATTTCTCTCTTCGCGTTTCTATTTTCCTGCCACCTCTTAAAGGTTTGTTTTTACCCCGAGGTCTTCTCACACTGTGTGCTCTTCCTGCAAGCTCTAGAACAGAATGACTTGCCAATGAACAATTAGCCGGAAGGCAATTTTGCAAATGGCTAATTCTCTAAAAGTAATTTCTTAGAAAGGTCCCCACCACCACTCGCTTGCAAATTGCCTTTTGGTGAGTTGTGTGTGTTAGTCCTAGAAGGGTGACCTTACCCACTCAGGGAGATTGGACTGTAGGGAGCTTGTGTCTCTCACACCTGGGTCACGTCAGCATCCCACTTCACGGCCGAGACTCACTGCAAAGTCTCCAACTCCTTAGGGCAGCTTGGTTACAAATGATTTCTGCATCTCAACAAGGAGCTCCACTTACCGCTCACTTTCCCAAGAAAAAGACCCAAGCCATCAGAACCATTCATCTCCTCAGCCTCCACATTCCATCAATCATCCTCTCCTGCTGATTCTCACCACCTAACTAAACAGGAGAATGAAACCGACCGACTTGTGTTTCCTATGGTTCTGGAGTGTTTCTCAATCACAGCCTCCTCTTCATCACTGCCATCTATTAATGAAGGTCAGATCTCCTCCATCTCCCTTTAGGCCACCCCAGGGCTGGTACAATGAGATATTAATTCATCCATGTCCATCTAATGGTTTCTCTCTCACATTCTTCCTCTATGCTAAATATGGGAAGAACTATTCCATACTTAGCCTTCCTCAAAGATTCTTCTATGACAATACATGTGGTTCTCAAAGTATAGTCCATGGAATCTATCCTCAAGATGGTCTGTGTCATCCTCAGTCTGCAAACCCATTTAGAAAAGCATGCATTCCCTGCATACAGAATCATAAAGATCTGACACGTAATAAAGGTTCCCAAAAGACTTGAAGTAAGGAGTGCTGTTTAATGTTTTTGCATTAGACTGAGGCCCCCCGCCGTTCTTAAATTTGCATGTTTAAAGTTCAATTTCAGTTGGGTTGCATTTGAAGATGGGGACCTGAAGATCTTATTAGATTATGGAGATGGAATCCACATGAATGAGAGTAATGCTGACCAACCAGCCTGGAAGTGTGGGATTGCCGTTCATGCTGTTCAGAAGGGTGCGGGTAAAATGCAACATGCCCACATCTGCCTGGACTACAGATTAAATTCAAGGCCAATATGGGCTACTCAACATAAAAAGTAAAATTAGGGCTGGGGATATATTACATGAATGGCGTGCCTCCTTGGTATATTTGATGTCTCAAATTCAATCTGCAGAAGAGGGGTCAGGGAGAAACAAAAAGAAAGGAAGAAAACAAGAGGGAGAGAGAACACAAAAGCAAGGCTCTTTCTACTATGTGAATATACATCATAAAGTCCACAGTCCACAGCCCAGAAAAGAGCCAGCACCTAACCCAATCAGGCTGAGCCCTTGACTTCAAATTTCCAACATCTATGATAATGAGAAGCAAGTTTCTATCACTTATAAGCAGCCCTGTCTTTGTGACTTTATTAAGGAAGCTCAAACTGATTGAGATTTTGGAATAATGTAGCATGGTATATATGCATTTAACTAATGATTCTTATTTCTCGAGTGACAGCCATTAGCAGCTAGCGGAACAAAATTTGAACATGTGGGCATCTGGCAATCCGCTCATACCAGGGAAGTAAAGGGCAGACTGAAGTTTAGCTCACACTGATCCAGTCTGCTGCCCCTTCAGTATTTTCCTTCTGCCCCGCCCTCCTTTTGAATTCTGGGAATCCTGTTTGACTTGCAGTTCCCCACAGGCAGCATGTCCCCTCCCATTTGTCACTGGCATGCTGCTCCTTTTACCTGAAGTGCCCTATTCTAACCCCACCTCACTTCCATCTCTGCCGAACTACTCATTTGTCAAAACACATCTCAGGTTTCATCTCCTCTAGGAAACTCTGACCTGTCTAATCTGGTTATTTTTTTTTTTTTTATCCTCACAATGTCCTCATAAGCAGGTATCGCCTTTTAACTAAAGCCAACTTATATCTCTCATTCAAGCACCCTCCTTGGATTCTAAATAGTGAGTACCTAGAAAGGGCTCAAAAAAAAAAAAAAATAATGGTTGAACTCAAGTAAACTGGTCTAGGCTAACAGTAAAATGAAACTATAGCAAAGTCTTTCTCAATGTGTAAAATGTCATAATTCCTCAATATTTCTGAAGTACATTTGGGAACTTTTCTTTTGTAAGCAACTGCATCTATTTTCCATCTTTCCTAAATAAAGACGGCTTATTAGTGTCATTAGTGAGTTCTTATGCACTTTTTCTTTCTCATTTGCATTTGCGTATTTCAAATACCATATCAGATATTCAAAAATTTATTCTTTCCTAAGAATGAGGAAGATAAGAAACCAAAGTATTCACAACAGCAACTTTGTACTGTAAAAATTAACACACCACGCTAGGTCTTAGCATCTGAGCAGCCCCTTTAATCAATATAAGGACACTGAGCCCATCTTTGCCAGATTAAACTTAACTCACAGCTGCTCTTCATTTTATTGCTTTCAATCTATCAGACCTGTTTGGGCTATAAAGCAGATCTGAGCCAAGCCTACTGTTTAGCTGCTTATAAAGGGTGACAGCTCGTATTCTGGGTATAATTACCTTAGACCACATGTTTCTGCTAAATGCAAACTCACTTATATTCAGAATCGAGGTTTCCAAGAGCAAGCAGCAATCATTAAGTACGTGTTAAATAATCAACTTATTTATGGAGCTATGTTATGCCTATAAATGTAATGTATAGTAAAAGCTTAAGCTGAATATCTATTTATTCATTCGCTCACACAGTAAATGAATGGTGAGGACCTACTATGTGCTGGTACTCAGTAACCACAAAGGCTACCAGAGTATAATAATAAACCCAGCAATGCTATAAACTAAACAATAGCTATTTGTTGACACACTGTTTGAAGTACTATGCCAAGTTATATAAATGTATCTTAGATCATCTCATATTTATAACAAACTTGTAAGGTGGGTCTGCTGCTGTTCTATATTAAGATGCCAAAGCTTAGAGACACTGATGCATCATGCAAGGTCAGAGCTGGCAAAGAGCACAACCACAGTTTGAATTCAGACAGCGCTTAGCAATCCGGTGCTCTGTTTCCAAGTGTTACCTTTACCAGTGCTAATTATTGGAAAGCCATCAATCCAGCTGCCCCATGGTCTGAATGGCAGGGAGGCGAAAACCTGGTACCCAGGTGACAGTTACTGTAACACACCATGAGCCAAAGACCCTTTGAGCACAAAACAATTTCATTCTGGGCTTCATGGCAAGAACTGACACATTGTGTGCCAACTCATATCCTTAATGCATCTTTTTCCCTGTTGGAAACAATATTTTCACAGTCCTGCTCTTCACCTGGACCAGTACTGTCCTGCTGCAAAATGAACAGTGCTAAGCAGGAGTCCTTTTAAGATTTTTCAGGTGACAAAAGCAAAATCAAATTGAAATGTTAATTTTTTTCAATTATACAGGTTTTGAGCATATGGTGATGTTAGTGTTCAATGAATATTAACTGGTGGTAGTTAATGCCAAACTCTGTACTGCATGACCTTTGAGGCACCTCAAACAAGAGATTCTGTGATTAAAGAAGTGGTTGGATCTAGTTGGCCCTAGATTCTACCTCCAAACTGTCTCCTGAAAAAAAAAATCACCTTTTTTTCAGGCTATTTTCATAGCCATAAACTGGACTCAACAAGACATGTATTTATTTAAAGAGAGTCAAACAACATAGGAGTGGCTTGGGGGGGCATACTTTGTCTCTAGTTGGATCCCATGTCAATAAGGAACTAAAGATAAAAAACACAGCTGACATGGCATTTGGCATGATGAAAAGACCACAGAAAGGAGAAGGATTAATTTGTCTAGTTGGACAAGATCTCTTGAAATGCTAACTTATGTTTTTTATAGATCTCAATGCTTCAGAGGTTGCTTCAGAAGACTGGCCAGTTTAATGAGTTTGTCACAATTTGATTGGTGCAGTAAGTTGTAGTTGATTTTGAATATACTAAAAAGGCAACTCTTAGAGACTTCTTCATGGAAATTGTTTGCTGTTCGGTAACCTCCACCCCCTGACCTCGTTTACTTAGATATATACCACAATCAAGGATGCTGGAGTGGTGTTCTTCCTAGTTCGAGGGTTGGGATGATTTCTTGAGTTATGAAACATTCCCAGCCCAAAGGCAATCTCTTCTATAATTAACAAGAAAACAAAACAAAACCAGACGGTATTCCAAGGTCTTTGACCACACTGACCTGGTCTGAGACCTCATCGACATTTCCATGAGCTCAGAAGTGAAAGACATATTCTGATAGTCAGGGGAAAGGAGTCAAGCTAGGCATTCTACAGTCTGAATGGCAGAAAGGCCATAACCTGGAACCCAGGTGACAAAGTTACTGTAACACACCATGATCCAAACTCTGTATATGCACAAAACAATTTCATTCTGGGCTTTACAGCGAGGCCTAAAATAGTGTGTTTCAATTCATATCTTTAATGTATCTTTTCCCCTGTTGGAAACAATGTTTTCACAGGAATTTTGGAGCTGGGTCAACCACTGATCCAAAATTATATTTAAATCCAGGGTCCCTATACTTTTTTGAAAGCATTCAGACTAAACCAAACAAAATGCTTACATAAGCCAGGAAAAGTTGCAGCAACAATATGATCATGCTATAATTATTGCCATTTAAGAAAAATAGAGTTTGTATGAACAGAACCAGAGAGTCGACCAACTGCTTAGGCTTCAGATGGAAGCGGTCCAACTTAAATCGGCCTGGTGATTAAAGCGCCGACCTTGAGAAACACAAATCTCACTTCAGATCCTACCTCTGTCACTCACAGAGTGACCTTGGCTCTGTTACAGACCGCTCCTTTTCCACAAGTCTACCTCTCAGAACTATAATGTGGCTTCCATGTGCTAATAGATTTAGAAGTTCTCATTTCCTTGCTTGGCGCACAAAAATCACTTCATATCGCCTGCTCGGTTATATTCATTCAAACAGTTTGCTAAAAGTCTATAATTGTCAGGGATGGAACTGTCTAAAACAACAATCCAGAAAAGTGATGGAGTAAGAAATGTTTTTTGTTGTTGTTGTTGTTGTTGTTGTTTTGTTTTTGTTTTAGAAAAAAAGTCTTTAACTTTGCTTTCTTGGATAGCTTGCATACATCCTGTCAAAATGAATGGTCCAGCTACAATTTCTTTTAACTAACATCTAGGATATAACAGTTCCTTTGTATTGCCATATTTTCTTCTGCTGCTGGTCAATTCTGAAGATACATGAGGCACACACTGGACCAGCAGTAAAATTAAGGCTTCCAGAGTCATCCTTTGTACCTAGGAACCCTGTCACTAAGGAGAGCATATCAAGGGCATTTGAAAGGAGCAAGAGGATCAGAGAAAGTTCTGGCGTCAGCAGCTAGAAACTGATGAGTCTCTGCAATGAAAAGCCTTCACTCGAGAACACACCGTAGAGTCCAGACACGATCTCTTTGGCACTCTGCTGCTGGCCTGTTTGCACTGAGGAACGTAAAGGGATGGCACATGCAAAAGCTTATGGGTCCCTTAAAAAAGAAACCAGAGAGCCCTCTGTATGCGCATGTATGGGACACAGAATGTATTCAGTCATGGATATATATATATATATATATATATATATATATATGTATTAAATACTAATAAAAATTTAAATATACAATTTTTCAAATACATAAAAATTAAATATAAATTTAATTATATAGAAAATTGTATGTGTTTGAGTGTTTTGCCTATATAGATGTATCCATACCACATGATTGCCTGTTGATCGTAGAGGTCATGGGACACTGAATTCCTGGAATGGCCATTGTTGATGGTTGTGACCACTATGTGGGTGCTGGGAACCAAACCTGGGTCTTCTGAATGAGCAGATAGTCCTTAATGGCCAAGCCATCTCTCTAGCCCCAATAAATATGAATTCTGGGATGGAGTCACTACTTCCTTTGCTAATGAGGCTCTTCGAGGTATGTATTTTGAACCTTGTGTTTAGATGCAGCCCATCTGCATGTGGCAGAAAGGACTGACCACCTCGGAATTTTCAGTAGTTACTGGTGCTGTGATGAGAACCTTGTCTTGAACATCCATTATATGGTTCAACTGGCTGATTTACCAAACAAGAATAAAACCTCGGCAAACTTTGTGTATGGATCATGAATTTAATCGCAAAGGATTTCTGAAACACCTTTTCATAGCATTTTGAGTTGTGGATCCATTTTCTTTTTTGAATTAGAATAAACCGCATCTCTCATTTTCATGCCATGGATAGAACCCATCACTGGCCTCCCAAAATGCCTTAAGCTTACTAAACTCAGCATCGAGTTAAATAAAGAGACTTGAGGGTCACATGTGTTTTTCACACTGTTTATTTAAGTTAGTTTTGAAGCAGAACAGAGAAATCTGTCTTCCAGGGTTAGAGCAGTTTTTCTGTGTTCTCATGAACAAGAAGAGAACAAGCAAGTCACAGTCTGTCCTATCCTCAGTTTTCTCATTCATAAAACATGGTAGTTAAACCAAAATGGGTACCGGTGCCTTCCAATTTGTAGACAGTATGTGTCTTTATTTTATCAACTAGTAACTACCCTTTAAGTTATCTGAAGAATGAAAAATAAATTTTATTTGCAAACTAGTCTGAGTATGTACACCAAAAACGTAGGCTGTGAATGAACATTTGGGTTGAGGTTTACAAGGATCCCCTACAAACTGTCACATCATTGAACAAAGTGCAAATAAACACACATGAGATTTGATTTCAAGGAAACTGAATAATTGTGCAAAGATAGATGCAGATTAGATTTTAAAATCAGAATGATCTAGAATTAAATCCTAGGTCATGACATTGCCTGGAGTAGATTATAATGAAATCTCCTGGGCCTGTCTTCATTTGCCAAAGCATAGCATAGGCATGGTAGACTGTTGAGAAGATTAGTGTCGCAAAGAGCATCTAGCACGGGGACTGGCTCCCTGAACACGTTCAAAGATTATCTATGCATTGATTCTCTCTCATGTGTTTCTGCTGAGGGGAAGATGTTCTGGCTTCACCAGCATCAAGAGTGAAATCAACAGATGGGAATCCATCTTGGAAGTAGGTATTTCACAGTGATCCTCAGCTTGCACTTTAGGGTCTCACATTTGTATGAAATTCAGGGTCTGTCACGTGTGGCTTATTTAGGTTCTGAGAAGTGAAAACTTTCTCCAAGTAACCGGTGGCTGTGAGGTTTACAAAAGAGAGTAAAAAAAAGAGCATCTAGTATATAAGAACAAAATAACCAGTAGCCATTTTGTCACACGTCTCTTCTCCAAGCTTGGAATGGTCAGTGCAATGAAAAGACATGCCAATCAGCATTTCTGGAGAAATTAATGAGAAAACTAATATTCCTTGGTTGATGAACTGCACCCAGCCTCTCAATGTCTTCTGGGAGTGAGGCAGTTCTTGGGATCCCACAGCTTCCGATGGAAGGCATGTCATTTTCAAAGACATCTTTCTTGACAAGGACACAATACCCTGTAAAGCTCTTGTCCTCTTTATATGGAAGCAGCTAGGGACTGTATGTTTTAGGGTTTTGTTTTTTGTACTCAGTTATAAAACTATTTCATGACACAAGACACTTTTCTTGGGTGGTCAGTCAAACGAAAGGGGGACTTGAGAAGGAGGAGATGTGGCCAAAAGGTTTAAGAAATCTAAAATGAAGCCATATTTACCCCTATTGAGCAATCTTGAACAAGTTATAAAAAAAAACTAAAAAGTGTTCATACATTAACGTAAGTTATTAAATATATGCAAGACATTAACAGAATAAAAAACAATGAATCAACATTAAAAATGTATATTTCTATGGGTAATCTATAGGACTCAGTGCTAACAAGAATTTTATTACTAAAATTTCTAAATATAATTAAATCATTTTATACCAACATGTAATCATCAATAATGTGTGGGCTCCCTCTGCTGGATCCTCACACTCTGAATACAGGAGAGATGTTTAGTTCCAAAGAGTTAGTTACCTAATCAAATACTTTAATCATATTGTTGAAATCAGCATAAAACGACCATAAGTAATCGCAAATTCATGGTTCAGTATTTTGTCAAATAATGAAGTTAAAATAAGTTGTATTTTCCATCAACATTGAAGAGCAGGGCTTTTGTTTTGTTTTAGGTCAGGTTCCAAGTGTTTGACTGCTTAGTTTATCTTTTGAAAAGATGTAGATGCTCTTTGTAGAGGGGTCACATGTGGTCCATGGTGCTGGTTGCCAAGGTAACCATGTCCTCTGTCTGTACATGTCCAGGCCAGTTGCTTATTTGGAGACAATCACACTATCAGATGGAAAGGAACAGAAAACGATGCAAATGATGATGCTAGCATTTCTTCAGAAAGGCGTGATTATCTGCATTCGAGTCGGAAGCATCTTTGGGTCCATAAATTTCTTTAACGTTAATATCGTCACTGTTTCCCTTGAATAAGTCCTCTCTGGAGAGTGCTCAGCCACTTCACTCCTTTGCAGCGGAGGATGCTTTATTTACTGAGCTTGGAAGAAGATGGGAGAACAAAACATTCATTCATAATGTTAGAACTTTTCTTCTAGTGTCCTCAGCTATTAACCCTAAACACTGTCAAAGTGCTACCTTTCCAACTTACAGGGTATATTTAATGAAGTTTTCTCATCAAAAATATGGCCCAGTGATCCCAAATGCAGGTGCTACACTTTAGTAATTGCTGAAGGAAGGCTGTAATTAGCATGCCATTGCCTCTAGGATCAGCAAAGTATCATTAGGTTTGCCTTCAAGCAGAACATAAGTAAAACGTTTTGCAGTAGACTGGAATCTGCCTTGGTGCTTCTAATGTAGTTTCTTATGGTGAGGTGGTCAAAATTAAATTTTTTTTTAAAATCAATTCATGCAATGTACAATTTAATTGGTCAAGATTCACAAATATTATGTTTCATTGTAATTATTATTACTACTGATTTTTTATTATTGAGACAGGGGATGAATATGATCCCCCAGGCTACTTAAACCAGTTATCCCCTTGTTTCAGCTTCCCAAGTGCTGTAATTATAGACACATGAGACCATCCTAGTTTATTTATGTAACTTTTATCTTAAAGTCCCCAAACCCATTTAAAAAGGTAAACTCTACTTCTTAGATAACAAGAGTGCTAGTGTACCAAACATGACCACAACTATAACAATGTATCCAAAATGAATCTTTCAGAGTATCTTTACAAAGATAGCTGCAAGAATTCCTTAAAGTGAAAATCCTCATTGATAATTGGTGCCACTTTGACTGACACATTGGACAAGCAAGAGGTTAATAGATGCAGATGGGATTCCGTTTCTAGCTCTGGGCCCAAGCACTAATGTCAGCGGCATAAACGCCGAAGCTATATTATCCAACACGTGAGCTAGGAGCCTCATGAGACTACTGAGTCCTAGGACTGAAAACTAGCTCAAGTCAAGATGTGCTGTAAATGCATAGAGACGTGGAATTTTAAAGGCACAGTACTAAAAATAGATAAAAAGTAGTTTGTGGTGTTCAGATTAATTGTGGGTTGTTAACTGAGGTTTCTGTCATGCCCAGTTCCTGCAGTAATTAAGTCACAAAGAAATCACACAGAGATCTACATTATTTATGCTCTGATGGCCTAGGAACTTAGGCTTCTTATTAACTCATAACTTATATTAGCCCATAATATTTGTCTGTTTTAGCCACATGGCTTGGTACCTTTCTCAGTGAGGCAGACACATCTTGCTTGCTCTGGTCTGGCTTCCTCTATCTCTGGGTGACAACTGCAGATTGAAACTTCCCTATTCCCAGAATTCTTGCTGCCCACCTCTACTTCCTGCCTGGTCACCCTGCTTATACTTCCTGCCTGGCTAATGGCCAATCAATGTTTATTTAAAATAAATACAAATGACAGGGTACAGATCATTGTCTTACAGCAGCGGGTTAGAAGGATAATGTTAAGAATTTACTGAGTTAAGTATAGTATGTTATAATTAATGTCATCAGTTTGTTTAACTCACAACTTAAAGCCACTTAGGTGGTTTACACAGTGTCACTGTTGTGAAGGATGCTTCCTTTTGTCTTTAGACCCAAAATAAATATTCACTGAAGGAATAAAATAGAGAAGGCAGGAGGAGTAGGAAAACACTATCTTTCCAAAGAGCGCTAGTTAAGAGAGGCATCTTGCTATGATTTTAGTTTAGAGAATTAAAATTTAAAACAAAAAAGAATAAAATCCTACGACAGTTTTCTTTTTCCCATCTCTCTCTCTCTCTCTCTCTCTCTCTCTCTCTCCTTTCTTCTCTCTCTCCCTCTGTGTGTGTGTGTGTGTGTGTGTATGTGTGTGTTTGTATTGCAAAATTAGCAGGATGACCCTAATTGTTCTCACAAAGGAGCTCCTCTAGAGTCATCAGAGAAGACAGAGATTAGTTCTAGAAGGCCATGCAGGGTGTTGAGGAGTATCCATCATTAATAGGTGCATAGAAAGGGGAAAGAGAAAAGAGATGAGGGAGTAATCTGAGACAAGTATGTTGAGGGATATGGTCTATCACATGCTGCAGAGAGCCCAGAGGAAAGGGTGGTTAGATTGAGTAGATGGGACGCTATTGGCCACGGAACTCATGACAGAGTGGCTGTGATGGAAGCCAGTTTGAAAACTGGCTAGAAACAAGGATCAAAAGTATTCCTTCAAAAAAGAAAAAAAAGTGAGTGTTAGTAAGATTAGGGGAAGAATGTAGTGGAAGGGCAAAGACTAAAGATCATTAACGTCTCTAACTCCAGTTTTCCAAACAACTTCACTTAGGAAAGATTTGAGGTACCCTTTGTCTGTGATTAAAAAATGGAAACACACTCCCAAGATTGCATTACCTATGGTTCTACCTATAATATCTATGCATTAGCTAAGATTCCATGCTGTGTTTTCTATGTTTTCTGAGATGCTGCAGTCTGAGAGCTATGAGCAGGAGGCTGAACGTGGGAGTTTTAAGCATGGGAGAAGGGCTTGGGAGAGTCACTGGAAAGACAATCACTTTGTAAAAAAAAGTGTTGGAAGTGACCAACAATGAAGAGAGTGGGTTTGGAGTACCCTGACATGATGCTGCTTCCCCAGGGCAGTTAAGTTTTCTGGGACTTACTCAAGAGCACTCACTCATATAGGAGATGGAGACAAGGGAGCCTTTGGTTGTTGTGTGGCCATCAATAAATTGTACAACATTCTTATGTTATATTCTGTCTCCCCGAGGCTCAGATGTAGACATCTTCACCTCCAAATGTAGTAATCAAAGTTCCATAACAGTGTAGGATTATCTTTAGGGAAAGAAACATCAAGCCCCCTCACTCCTTCCCTCCTTCCACTCCTCTACACTCTCTCTGGTGAAGGAGAGAAAAATCAAAATCCCATGCTGGCCTTTGACTTGTTATCCTCCTGCCTCAAACATTCTGCACGCTGAACTTGAAGATTTACTACCACATGAGGTTTATGCTACATTTTTTTTAAAGTGCATTCAAAGCTAGGAGCATAGAGATCTGGACGGTGAAAGGAGTGAAAAGCCATTGGACTGTAGTGCTTCTGTGTCTCTATCTCTGTGTTATGAAGGACAGAGTCAGGGATATAGGTTTGGCTGTATGAACTAGAGGCTGAGCTTCTGCAGATACTTCTGGTCATCAACAGGTCAAAACGGTGGCATTTTTCTCCCATGGTGGTGCCTGCCTACCGTGGCCTACTCTCACCAACTGCTGGTCCTGCACTTTTCAAGCCTGCATCATTCGTGAAACAGCTTTACTAGGACTAAACCATTGCCCACCACCGTGTGAGCATTTTCTGTGTAGTTACCCCTTGAACATATATACTTTAATATGTATACTGTATTACAGATGCCCTACCCCTTTTGGCTTCTCTGGCTGAACACTGACTGATACTGAACTAAAATCATAGACAAAAGAAGGTCAACTTTGGAAATTGAGAAACAGAGATTACATTTATTCATTCGTGTATGTATTTATGCTTGGTGACATACCCCTATGTCAGATGAGAAATGGATTTTGACAAGTTTACATTTAAACAGACAAGTGCAATAAAAGCTGTCCACATGTTTTCAAGAGAGGGTCCAAGAGAGTCACCGCCATTCTACCTAGCTTGGATTTCAAAGGAATGCTGATTTGAGATCGTGGTTTATTGTCTACAAGGTGCATTAGAGGACTACGAGAAAACTAAGCTCTCCTTTGGGCCCCAAGATGCATAAGAAGAAGGAAAAGGATCAGCTGACATGTGGAAGACATTTAGGGGAGAATGTGGGGGTTCTTAAGTTTTTAAGCTGTTATTCTTGTCCAACATCACCTATTCACAGTCCATTGCTAAAAAACCAGCTCTCTGCCTCACATTCTGTCCTGTCTCACTCCTATTACCGTGACACTATCCTGACAACAAGCTACTTGGGGAGATCGAGTTGTTTTCAGCTTGGAATTTCAGGTTATAATCTAACTGTGAGGGAATCACGATTGCAGACACCTGAAATAACCCGGTCCCATCACATCCACAGTTGAGAGGAGACGCCAATTAATGCACACATGTAAACTTTCTTTATTGTTTGTGCTCACCCAGATTTTCCCACGCTTCTACAGTTCAGGACCCCTTGCCTAAGGAATAGTGTCGCCTGCAGTGGGCTAGGTTTTGTCACATTGGTTAGCTCAATTGAAATGATCCTCTACAGACATGCCACAAACCACAAAAAACATTAACATTTCTGTACTGATATTCTTTTTCCCAGGAGACTGATTCTGGGTTGTGTACCGTTCACAACTAAAGTTAATCATTGCATATTCTGATGACAATAATTTCCTAGGCACCTAAAAAGCACATTATCAGCATCTATTTTCCCCCACTTTTTCCTTGTACCCACTGTGTGCTTTCCCACAGACCATGGAATCATGCAATACCAGCAAGACTGTCTGGGGAAGGAATACTTTCCTTTGTAGCTCTGCAACCATGGTCATAAGTTTGCTAATGTCCTTTACTAAGGTATTTTCAGGATCGTTAGATACATTTTTTCTTTAGAATTTCTATGAAACATATTGATTCTCCTCAAATTCCTACCTAAACATCACAAATTTCTTACAGAAACATTGAATTTTTCTTCGATTCCTCTGTATGTGTGTCTGTGTGCATCTGCATGCATTTTTATTGCATGTATTTAGACACAGATATGCGGCTGCACATACACACTTGAGTGCATGGATTGAGGCTGACATTGAGAATTTCCTCCATCCCTTCTCTACCTTACTCACTGAAGAAGGTCTCTCAGTCAAAACCAGAACTCACTAATGTGACTCGTCTTGCTAGCCAGCTTGATTTGGGAATTTCCTGTCTCTGCCTTCAATGCTAGAATTACAGATAGGTGGCCATGTCTTCTGGACATTTCAGTGAGTTTCTGTACATCTAAAGTCTACCCCTCATACTTGTTTGGAAAGCACTTAACTGAAGAGCCATCTCCCCAGCCCCAGAAACACATCAATCTCCTTAACATGATTAACAACAATTATAATTATATAAATGTCTTTTGCTTGTTTGTTATCTCTACATGGCTATGACAGTACTCTGATTGGCATGCAGGAGTGACTTATAAAGGTTAATTAATTAACCTTAATTTATATTTTAATTTATTTGTATGCTCATGTATGTGAGTGATGTGTATTTATATGCATATGCAAATAGGAACATGCGTGCAGGTGCTCACAGAGGTCTAAAGAGGGAACCAGATCACCTGTAGTTATAGGTCATTGTGGGATACCGGCTGTACATATTGGAAACTGATCTCTGGCTCCCTGCAGGAGAAGGCAGTCTTAACCACTGATCCATATCTCCATTTCTAAGGACAGTCCATTAAATGGATAAATTCATATGAACATCACAGAGTATGATATCTCAGATGGAAGTGTAGCACATTCTGATGTACGTGTATGTTATTCATGTGCATGTGTGTGCTTAAGTAAGAAGTTGGTGAGTGTGCACGGATGTAAAGATCAGGGGTCACCATCTTCCCCAGTCACTCACTGAGACCTTACCTTTTGAGACAGTCACTAAACTTGGATCTCAGGTAGACTGGCTAGTGAGCAACCCCAGGGACTGCCCTGCCTCCACTTTTCCCGTGGTGGGATTTGTGTACCTCCACTTCTGATTTCGTGTGCTCAGATGAGGTCCTCCTTCCACTGAGAGCTCGTTTCAGCGGAGCCATCTTCCCAGTCCCCACCTTATTATATTGTTATCACGCAGTCTTCTACACTAGTTTAGACATTTCTGTTGTAGGACGTCCTTCTGGATGCTATGGATGTGTGTTTTTCTCATTGGTTGATGAATAAAGCTGTTTCAGTCAGTCGACAGGCAGAATAGAGCCAGGCAGGAAATCCAAAGATAGAGAGAGAAAGAAAGCAGAGTCACGGACATGTGGCGACACACAGATTAGTAAAAATGGGTTAATTTAATGGTGAGAACTAGTCAGTGATAAGCCTAAACCATTGGCTGAACAATTATAATTAATATTAAGCCTATAACAATATTATTTTATAAGCTGCTGCAGGACTGGGTAGAATGTTTGAAAGCTTCCAACTATACATTTCTTTCCTCTATAAAGTACAGTAATATTGGTAGCTTTTCCCAATATTTCACACTAGAGCATTCATTTCAGAGAATATTCCAGTCATTATGAGTAAATTATCATCACTAAACCATAGGCTAGCTCAGGAAGCCAATAAAATTATGTCATGGAAGTTGTTTTTGATGTATCTGATAGAACTTTTACATCACATTCTAGAAATTCATTACTTCCTAAAATGTGGTCAATTTGATTTTGTATTGCAGCCGATCTGCAATGCATTTTGGCCAAACACTTTTTCTTTAATCTCTTCTTTTTTCTCTACCACCCTGTAATATCCTAGCTTTAACCACGCGACCTTATTGACTTTTTTTTTTTTAAAAAAAGAAAAGGATGCCAACTTTTTATAAAGTGTACTCGACCTAAGGTCGGTTCTAAAGTTAGTCCTAATGTGTATCCATTGTGGGATAGTCACCATTAATAACGACAGCTTGCCCTCCCTGTCTCCAGGGGGATGGATTTGGCTATTGAAAGTCAGAGACACTGGAGACAGAGAGTGACAGAATAAACATTTCAATGTCGTATTTTTAAGGAGAATATGTTTGCTGAGGGTCAAGTGAACAGAGTAGAATGAGAAAATTAGGTTTTTTGCTTTTAAAGTCTCAAGAATACTAAAGGGCCAAGAGTGTTGGTGAGGGAAAGTACAGAGAAGTGAGTAACATTTTGTATGAAAAATAGACAGAATTTTAGAACTCTTTTGGGAAAGAAAAATCATAGGAATTTTAACTTTCATGAAAATATGTGCTTGGGGACTGCAGAGATGGCTCAGTGTACGAGCTCTTGTTGCCCCAGCAAACAGGCTGGGTTCGGTTCCCAGCACCCTCTCAATGACTCACAATCACCCCTAACTCCATTTCTAAGAAATCTGACATACTCTTCTGAATTCCCATGGCACCAGGTACGTGCATACTACACATACGTGCATGGAGGCAAGACATTTATATATAAAATAAAATATCAAAGATAAGATATATTTCCATAACATTGATAAAACTACTGGCGTGTTGTGACAGCAAAAATCCTCAGTTTTCTGGACAGTAGGATGGCGTTAGAGAGGCGGCCTGTGGTAAAAAGTTATGATAGAAACACAATGCGCATGCGCATGGTGCAGACACACACACACACACACACACACACACACACACACACACACACCAAGCAGATGGGTGAGGGGTGACACTGTGGCAGAGAGACAAATGCAACACAGACCTGGCCGGAACCTTAACAGTCAAACAAGTTCCAACTGGAAAAGTAGAGGCTGATTTGGAAGCTAGAATAAGACAATGCGAGCTAGACAAGCTTGTGGGAGACAGGAAGCAGGATTAGGCTTGCTTTCCTTTTCTGCTTCTGAAGCTGGTTTCTTACAAAGCCACCATGTTTAGAAGAGGGGCCTGAATGGCCCTTCCCGTGAAAAGCTGTTACTTCAGTTCACAAGAGGACACAGAGGCAGATGCAGCACCAATAAGCAAACTGATGACAGATTTGAACACAAATTCCCATGTTAGAATAAATCTCCTTCGGAGTCCAAATCATCGTATCTGGTTACTGGAAAAGTTTTCGTGGCGACAGTGTAAACCCGTGGAAGGTTACTGTCTTACCCAGTGAATCGCAAGGCAGGCGAGGACTATATTCTTAGTTAGACATGCTGGATTTTAAAACCACACGCACTAATCCTCAAAGTTTTTCAAACTGAGAAGGACAGACATTTATTCTGGGAGTTCTATCAAAAGAAGCCTTACCTACCTTAGGCTTAGAGTTGTCTCACTTGTAAAACGAATCCTCACTATAACTAAGTATCTTAACTGGGGAGAGGATGCTCCCAACACAGCACTTTAATAAGGTCATATAAAATAAAAAGAGTTGCATATATGTTTTGTTTTGACATTTTCATGAAATGTAATCACAGACTGGCGTCACAAGATAGCAGGAGTGGAACGGGTTTTGAGTTCAAGGCTCCAAGATTCTCTAAGCTTTTGGCTATTTCCTGCTGGATTAAGGCACAGTTTCTGTAACTATGGATGGGGAACATTTCTTATTGTAGACACACACACACACACACACAGATAGGTCATGGGAGGGGGTTCTGCAGAGGCGAAAACAGCAAGTGGTTTGTAACTTATCTCCTAAGATATTAACTACGACCTTTATGAAAACCAATATTAAAATGGAATTTAAAAGTTGATTTGGCCCGAATATCACCTTTGCTGAGTCAAAAGTCAAGAAAATAATTTCTCAGCCACTGAGATGAGTATCTATTTTGTCTCAGGATAGTCATCAAAACAGTAAGATTCCAGAAACTTCTATAAGATGCAGCCAATATGAGCATAATAATGTTAGTGATCAGACAGGTGTGGCTGCTACAAGAAACTAGTAAAACTCTCCATGTGACAAACAGGCCCAGGATCAATGTCCCTTTATCTCATCTGTATGCCATGATATTCTGTGACCCCTGACATACACATAGACATGGTAGAAGCAACAAAGGTACTTTTTGAATGTCATGGCTGCTACAACTCTCCTTATACACTTGGTAACATTCCTCACACACCGTAGCAGACACTCCAAAAATATTTGTTTGAAGAACTAATCTACTAAGGAATTTATATTTGCTTAATGCACACTGGATGTCAGACTCCATAACTGTGAATCTCAGGCCATTACAAACACTGCCATTTAGATTCTGAATAAATAAGCCCTGGCACTCTTAATTAAGATAAACAATCTATTCCATTCAAACATGGTCCTATCTATGGACATAATCCATTCAGATGAGACAACTGTGAATTCTCCTATGCTGGTCCCCATCAGGCTGAGCAACAGAATACTCAGAGCAGCCAGTGAGCCTTAGGCTGCACCAAAGTTAGATGCATTTTTCTGTAAGTTTAAACATTTGAAAAGGAGAACGCAGTTTCATCAGAGTGCAAACTTAAAACTTGGAGTGTTTAGAAATGTGAACATCAACACACATGGCTTTGGGAAGCTGCTCCTCATTAGGAGAAAGTCAGGAACAGAAACAGCTGTTTCCTTACAGTGCTGATGAAGTGAGAGGCTTCTTTTCTTTCTTTTTTTTAACAGATTCTATTTAATCCTAAACCATTTAAACCATTAGCAGTCATTCTTTAAAAGCGGGCCCTTTAAAGACAACTGAATTATTCTAAGGGAAGTCAAGGAAAACGTCTCAGCATGATTACATCAGGCTAACATTTGAGCCTAACCATGTACATACATTTGCATATAGCTGGGGATTTATAAGTCACTAAGGTAATTGCCACATTGCACCTCAAAAAAACAATTGGATCGTTTAAAGTATTTTAATCTTCAAACCTTTCCGAATTTCTCCTTTCAAAAAGAATACTTGATACTTAAGTAAGAAGATTATTTGCACAATTAAACATATTTCTCAAAAGCATTTAATGTCTTGGTTACTAAATCCACATCAGCTAATTCCAAATAAGGTATGACTGAATTTTATGAACTAAGATAAAAAATGTTGTATATCTCCAGCCTTTGCAATAGACTGGAGACATAATGACAGTCATAAGGCTATTATGTGACACACATACAAACTATAATGGGTTCATAATACATTTCAAATGGCTACCTTGTACAGTGTAAGTGTGTGTGTATATTTAGGGGCTCCCAATTCTGACTAACTGAGGAAAGGACAATTGATGCTGAGTCTAAGTTCTCACACATGAAATCAGTCAGAGAAAGTTGAAAGATGTGAGCATCTTGCAGTCAGAGACTGCTTGTTCATTTCGGGAAACTCACTCTTCCATCTTTAATTAACCCACTTCTACCAATCTGTATATTGCCATGAGGCTGTGGTTTACCTGTGCTGGCATGTTACTCCTTTGGCAGCTACATGGTGTCTCTTTGACTCCACCCACTCTCTCTCTATCTCTGTTCAGATTTCCCGCCTGGCTTCACTCTGCTAAGCCATTGGCCCAAACAGCTTTATTCATCAACCATTAAAAGGAACACATATACAGAAGGACATCCTGCATCATTATCTAAAGTGAAGCCAAGATTGGCATTCCATCTTCGCATGCAAACTCAGGTAAACATTAACAACAGAGCTGTAGTGCGGTGTAAGAGCCATCAAAACTAAATTCAATTTTAACTGCAATTAACCAAGCAGAAAAATCAGGAGAATCATGCTTAGCTAGTCTTGACAGGGTTTCTCTTTGTAGCCCTGGTCGACCCGAAACCCATAAACCAGACTGATCTCAAACTCTCAAAGATCCACCTGCCTCTTCCTACCAAGTCCTGGGATTGAAGGTGTGAGCTGCCACCACCACTGCCCGTGGAATACTAAACAAGCCAAACACACTTACATACCAAACTAAGCTGCAGGAAAGAGTGCCATGAAGAATCCTATCCCTAGTTCTTACAGTGAGTTTGAAATAGAATTCATCACCAAACTACATACTTGGCTTGTCATGTGAAATTAAAATAACCTTCTTATAAATTTTAAAAAATATAAAAAATAAGCAATATAATTGTTTTAAAATGTCTATAACAAATATGTTCACATTTCATATATTTGCATAGTATTCGTTAAAAATGTTACAGGATGTGCAGGTCATATGTTCAGGAATGCACATTGTCCAAACACACTGGATAGAAAAAGGTCAACCTTGGAAAAGAGAGAGTTAAAAAGAAGAGGGAGGAAAAGGAGTGAGACATTCTTTGGGGAATGCTTATGAGCTGAAAGGAACATCAGTCTATTCTCTCCAATTAAACAAAGCGGGGGAGGGGCATCCATAATCAAAACCCAAATTATCAATTTTAGTTGATACTACAGCCTTTTAAAATTTAGCTGACTCGTAAGTACACAATATTACAAGTCCTTGTATGTGTGTACATGTATGTGTGTATGGTATGTGTTTGTATCTATGTGTGTGTATGTGTGCATGTGTATATGTGTATGTGTGTGTATGTATGATGTGTGTCTTTGTGTGTATGTGTGCATGTGTGTGTATGTGTGTGTTGGGAGAAGTAGTATTTATTCTTGTAAAGGGCTTTCTTTATTTTCTTTCTAAAGGGTTTCCTTTAGGCAAATCCACACACACCCCCACGAGACGCCATCCATTCTGGTATGTTTCTGTTGTAGACCTTTTGACTCTTGCAGGATCTTAGTCCTTCCTTCACTGAACATATCTGTGAAAGTCATTGGAACAAAGTTGACACATTCCTAGGACTTCTTTGAAAAATAAACACCACTTCACAGCCACTTATGGCCGAGGAATCTCGCTGGGAACTAGTCTGAGAAACGCCTCATCTCCAGGGTGAGGCCGTGCTCCGCTCTAGGATTCGATCTCATTGCGTGTGTCCCAGCCTGCAGTTCCTGCTGGTTCCCTGGTGGTAATCTCCTATCAAACGGAACTCTCTACCATCACTTCACACGAAGAATAACTTAGTTCCAAAGCACCTTCCTCTAGCTATGACTAGAAGATCTTGTTTAAGTGGGTTTCATGCTGTTGCTTTTGTCTCTTCCAGGAGACTCTGCAAGTGAAATCTTTGATTAGGTATAAGAAATAGCTGGGTTTCTCATGAATAACTTGTTTTTGAGACTTTGAATCATGCCATAGGTTATGGTTTCCCAGTTGCCATGTCTGCCAAAAGTTACATTTGTTGCCTAACCTTGGCAATGAAGAGAACGTGAACTTTAGTACTAATCTCATGTTGTTTTTATAACCTGCCTTTAAAAATGACTCTTATATTTTCTTTACGATCTTATAATGTCCTATTTTCTTAAATTTTGTGTGTGTGTGTATGTGTGTGTGTGTGTGTGTGTGTGTGTTAGTGTAGTGGTCATGTCTGGGATATGTGCATGTATGTGTACCTGCGTGCGTGCATTGGGATGGCAGAGGAAAATATTGGGCATTCTGTTCTGTCTGTTTCCACATCAATCATTTGAGCAGTCTCTCAATGAACCTAGAGCTAGGCTGGCAGCCTGCAAGCCCTAACAATGCTTCTGCCTCTGCCTCTGCCAGGGCTGTGGTGAAAGGCGCCACTGTGTGGGTTCTGGGAGCTTGAACGTCGGCCTTCACAACTGCAAGCAAGCACACTTAGCTACTGAGCCCTTATTCTGTTTTATTTTTAAAATTTTAAACTTATTTTGGAAAAGCAATCAATTGTTATATATAAATGTACTTTAATTGCCCAATAAGTGATCACTGTATGGTATAAATTACTGGGTGATATCTTTTTTTTTAAAGTACAGTCATTTTTTTTAAATTTATTTATTATGTATACAATATTCTGTCTGTGTGTATGCCTGCAGGCCAGAAGAGGGCACCAGATCTCATTACAGATGGTTGTGAGCCACCATGTGGTTGCTGGGAATTGAACTCAGGACCTTTGGAAGAGCAGGCAATGCTCTTAACCGCTGAGCCATCTCTCCAGCCCACTGGGTGATATCTTACTAGGCCTTTTAGTACATGTTTTAAAACTATGAAAAAGAGAAAATGAATTTAATGGGTTGTTTCAACAGAGCACAGTCAGATATTGGGTCTGTTGAGAATTGCTCAAACAACCTTTAGATACAAATGAATTGAGGATCTGAGAAAATAGTGCTGAATTTAGGAGTTACAATGGAGAAATTGTAGAGGCTTGCATGGTAACAGAGGCAGACACAAAGGCAGTGGGATCCCTAGCAGACAGAGATCACTTGGAGGAAAGGCTTTGGTCCTTGACCTGGACCTTCACCAATATGTCGAAAGGTCAATCTGAAATAACTCTAAGTGGCAAATCATGTGTGAGCTTCCTAGGCATGCAGATTGTAATGATCTCATTTTAGGTCAGGGTCAGGTAACTCAGGAAACACGAGTCTTAGCTCACACCATCGGGAGAAATTTGAGTGTTATGTTTCTTACACTGGAAGAAATTTTAATACCTTCTCTGTTATGGTGGTAGGTGAAAGAGTAGTTCCCTAGATGCAGTGATTTCTGGAGACATTGTATTTGTCTCAGCTTGGGTACCCTACTGGCATCAGGAAAAGATGCTGCTGCTGCCTCTTTCTGTGCTGTAGGCGATGGTCTGGCTTTTCGACTCCCTGTGGAAAGTCTCTTTTGCTTCCTCTCAAGTAGTTCTCACAGTAGTCAGCAATATAGAATAGCTATAATTAAGGTATTTGAGGGAGGATTTGCTTAAAAATTATGTAAAATCTACCACCTGTGCAATCTTCAGACAGAAGTATTTATGACAGTCTCTTGAGTACAGTTACAATCCCATCTTCTAGACAGTCCCAGCACCCTGCATCTCTTCTGGAGACTCGAGGGGCAGAGCAAGAACACAGGATGATCCCTGCTTGCCTTAAGTGTTTACACGAAGAAATGCTAGGTTAAGTAGCATTTCTATTCTGACTACGCTGTAAAAGCCAGCTGTCCAATTCAAGCAAGAGTCCGCTGCTTTTATAATACGTTTTATGCAAATCTCATCATGCTATTAATTCATACTCGAGATTAGTGCCAAGGAAAAAGGCTTTATTCTATTATTCCTCTTGTTAAAAACACAAACCCATGTGTCTGACTGTTTTTCTTTTTCCTTAGCTACAAGAAAAATAAGCTGGCTGAAATCATGTGCTCTTTCTGAGGCTGGTCACAATGACACACTCTGGAGCCAGGCGGGCTGCCTAGATGCAGATCCCACAGCCAGCACTTATCACCTACAAGATAGCCCTGGCTTTAGAAATTTCTCTGAATCCCAGTTTCTTTATAGGTAAAATGAGGTTAATGATTGCACTGAGTTAAGGTCATGGCTAAGGTTAAAACTGTTAATAGTTAAAGACTTAAAAAATGGCCGGTGTTTACTAAGCATTCAGCAAGCACCACTTCATAGTTTTCCTTCTAGGGGACAATTTGAAGCTGCTCTGTTCCCTGAGAGTCCTTGGTTTACAAATTTTATAAGGCCAGAGATCCATGTAAGTCACCAAGGAACTGCTGATTTCCATCAGAAAAAAACAAATCTAACATAATCTACATATTTAAAACTAAGTGGTCTGAGACAGCCTGTCAGTCTCCTGGGCAACCCCACATGACCACGGCATTGTTTTCTGCGTTTTTTCTAAGGAACAGGACCTGGCTACTACCGCTGCTCTTCCTGGTGCTCAGAAGTCCTCATCCTCCAAAAACAGAGTGATTTTATTTAGTTTGTGTTATAAGATAGAATGTCATTTGTAGCTCAGATTGGATTCTAACTCACAGCAATCATCCTGCCTCAGCAACCAAAAGAGCAAGTTTTGCAGGCACACGCTGCCATGCCAGCTGGAAGTGCTTTTGTAATCAAGGGTACTGGGACCAGGTCATCGTTTCTGCATGGGAGTGGTGGAAAATGAACTGAAGAGCCTTTCAAACGAGCGTGTGACCATTTTGTCACTGGAACTCAGCTTCGCAGATCACTCATCAATCCCATCACTAAACTGTGTAGAATCAACACCTATTTCTTTTAAAACACCATTTACCCTCAATGCTAGTAACTGTGTGCTGGTATTCCAAAGACCCACAACAAAGGACTTCCAGTTAAGCCCAGGAATCTTCTCACATGGTTTCTTGCCCTAGAGATCATGTTAGACCATGTTTCTTAGCAGCCTCGTAGTTACATCTATGTTCAGCTCATGCAATGTTTTGCAATTTCTTTGGGGACTTGAGAGAGCACAGAGTGTCACTCTGCTGCCTAGGCTGGATCTTAAACTCCTTGGCTCAAGTGTTCCTCTTGCCTCAGCCACTGGAATATTCTTGGATCACATGTATGCAGAAAAAACAAAAACAAACAAACAAACAAAACAAAACAAAAAAAAAAACAACCCATGCCTGGTTTTCTAGTGTCTGCCTTCACCTTGCAAATGATTTTAAGACCTTGAGGAATTAACAACTTTTTGCCTCTTTCTCTTGTATCTTCACAATAGTAAACATCCACTGTAGATATTCAGGGAAAACAAACAAACAAACAAAAACCAAGGTCTGAATAAAACAAAGGAGACACACATTTGACCAAGAGTTACACAAATGTAAGAAACAAGTCCAGGGAAGTAAATTGACCCTCATACCAATCTAAAAAAAGTCCAGACTCTAAGTGATAATAAGAGAAAATTTTATCTACTCCATCAAAATACTATTTTCAGATTGATGTTAGATCCTAGAGGATTAAGTATAAAATTACATTCACTATTGAACTACAAGTATTACTGAAAGCAGTTTGTACCAGACATGGTGGCACATGAGTATAAACCCAACAATTCATGAGGCTGAGGCAGACTCAATACAGCCTGGGCTGTGCAATAAGACCTTGTGAAGGAAGGGAAGGAGGGTGGGAGGGTGGGAGGAAAGAGAGAGAAAGAAACAAAAAACAAAGAAGGAAAGAAAGAAAAAATGTTGGCAGAGGTTTCTGTCCCACCCAGACCCACAGCCATTTAGTACCAAAAAAACACACACGGGCCTACATTAATTATAAACTGGTTGGCCTATTAGCTCAGGCTTCTTATTAAGTCTTATGACTTACATTAACCCATAATTCTTGTCTGTGTTAGCCATGTGGCTTGGTACCTTTATCAGCAAGACTTTCTCATCTTGCTTCCTCTGTATCTGGATGATGACTGCAGACTGAGCCTTTCCTCTTCCCAAAATTCTGTTCTCGTCTCCTGCCTAGACTTTCTGCCAGGTTAATGGCAAATCAGCATTTTATTATACCAGTACAAGTGACAAATCTTTACAGAGTACAAGGCCATTGTCCTATAACAAAAAAGAAAGAAAGGAAGAGAAAGAAAGCCGAGTGGGAGGGAGGGAGAGAGAGAGAGAAAGAAAGAAATAAGTAAAGCCAGAAGCAGTTCTTTTATTCTGTGTACTCTAATAGTAAACTATTTTATTTTATATGATGCGTGTAAGGGGTAAGAGTGAATCTGGCAGACCATTGTCTATGAGGAATGTAAACCGAGTGATTGTGCAGTTTCAGGTGTGTTTTGGGATTGTGTTACAGAGGATCTTTTTTTGTTAAGAATTGGAAAGTTTCTGTTTAGTAGTATATTTTAGTGAACATCACACACACACACACACACACACACACACACACACACACACACCTTTCAGACAGGACCTGAACATGTGTTCCTCTTGCCTCAGCTTCTCAAAGAGCTGAGTATGTGGATCATGAGTCCCAAAGCCTGATTAAAAAAAAATCTGATTTTTAGTAAGTGGATTACTATTGAAATACCTGGATTCTATATAAACATCTTGCCAAAAGGTGAAGCTGAGGCTTGAAATCTTGTCATATATATGCTTAAGAAATAGTATTCATTGAAAACGTCCCACCTGCTGCAGATATTTAATGAGTGAATGAGGACCTTAACACTATGCAAAAAAATTTCTGAGTAAGTGTGAAAGCCAAATGAAAGGACGACATAGGCAAGATGAGCATTGATGAAAGCGGCTGTAAAGGATGCATGAGAACTCCAACGCAGACACCTTCAGTTCTGTGGAAGAGGTGTTGCCCAGATCAGCCACATGGATTCCAAGCCCTGTCTCTCCTGTGTTCTATGGCATTACAAAGCTTGATCATTCACCATGTCCTGTTACCAATATCATGTCATATTTCAGTTTCACCCTTCTTCATGTCACAAATTGCAGGGCTGGAAGCATTGATTTTTCCCCCACTGTTTAGCTTGAGTCTGCCAGCATCCCCAATTACGATGTGACTTTTGAAAATTAAGCTGAAGTGATACAGCCGTCACCCATCCGACAGTTCGGGAGGACTGATATTTAAGGGTGCGCATTGACTTTCATTCTTGCATATGAGGTTCCTCATCCTGTCCTCTCAGGTTTCTGTGAGCAAAGATCTCCCCTTCCCTGTCACTCCTGCTCCTCATTTTTTGACTTAGCTTTTTTTTCTAAACAACCTGAAGATGATTTCAATATGCATAGACTTATGTGATAGGATAAAGCATAGCTCATATACGTTTCAGTTGAATATCATTCATAGCCGCTTTGCAATATAGTATCACCTTGTTTCCATGAGGATCTGTGGTATTTGTCTTGTTATTGGTATTTTATAGAGGGAGAAATGAAGTCTCAGAGGTCTCAGGTCATCTGTTCACCTCTTGCAGCTCACCAGTAACAGGAGCTGATTCCCTCCCCCCTCCCTCTTCAGCTCCACAAAACCCATTTCCCCACTGTATCACATGCACAAGCCAGTGATTACAAAGTCCCTTCATTCTGCCCTGCACTCTGCTAATCTAGCACTGCTGGGTACGAAATGCTAGATCCATCCCCCTCTCCTAGCGCCATCAAATATTGCTATTATTCTTCCTTGAGACCATTCCAGGTGAGTTGACAGCATGAAGCTCAAACAGGAAAATTGGTCCAAGAAAATAGAAGGCACATGAAAATGCTCACTATGGAATTCTGTGAGAAAGATCTTTAACTCCAAAGGAACTGCCATGGGACGACTTCACTAAGGATTGAACTCAAAAGAGTCCAGCGTGTCTCCAAACATCTCATTTCCAGGCTCAGCTTGATCTCTGGGTAGATTGGAATCTCTTTATAGAGAACATATCAGATAGTTATTATAATTATAAGCATTTGTATGGTTACCTCAGAAATCAAAGGCTTAAGACAAATGCTTTCATAGGTAGTACAGCTAAACCCCTACAGTGAACCGTAACATTACATCATGCCCATGTATTACACCCCTGTTTGCAGCTCCTGAGAAATTCCTCCTTCTCTTTTCAGCAGCTCTTTTTCTTGCTTTCATCCCCCCAACCTCTCCCTGCTTCATGGCTACAAACCTTCTCCCCACTCCATCCACCAAAGGTAATGTCCTGCTCTTGGGACTTCTCTGGGTGTACCCAAAAATTCCACATCAAGTTTCCTCTAACAGGACAATAATTAGAGAACTCCTTAAGTCACAAGTCTCTGTAAATAGCACCTATGCTCATAAAAAGAAAGAATGTGTGAAACTTCTTCAATCAATATATATATTGTCATATGTTTTTGAGACGGGCTTTGCTATGTAGCTCTGGCTGGTCTGATATACAGACCAGTCTGGCTTTGAACGCATAGAGGCGCATCTGCCTCTGCCACTGAGTGCCAGGATTAAAGGCATTCACCACCAAGCCCCATAATATACACAGGATTCTCGTGCACATAGCTATGCAAAATGGCAGCTATGATTTTATATGTTAATCTAATATATCTCTTCAATAACTGAATATTTTATTCACTTTGTTATTTTTATTGAAAGTCTCTTAAGACTAACAACTGTGAATGATAAGACAAATGCACATCAATAATCCACCACTATTTGTGGATGGCTAATGGTTATGCTGAACGGCCAAGTACAGCACACTTATCTGATAGGAGTATACCAATGACACTGATCTACTCATTAAAGAGACATTAGAAAGCACCTACTATGTTTAACATGAAAACCAATTAAATACCCATGATTTATGTACTCTGGTTGATTCCTTGGTTGAATATAATTGCAGATATGCCAGGTGACCTCTCTGCTCTGCAGTTTCTTCCTTTATAATGAAGGACTGGGATGAGTCTTGGAATCCCTTCTAGCCTGTGTTTCCATGATCCAGTGTGGTTACGCTGTTCCCTAAACTGAGAACCCATATCACTTAAGTTTCCAAATTAGATATGGCTTAATCTTTATAGTTACATGACATAAGAAAAACTTCTTTAAAAATAATGCATGAATGACAAGAACTATCTTGGATGAGCACTGGGTTCCTCTCAGCGGTATTTGGATTTAAGTGTAAATGAATCTTAAACATCAGGATTATATTTCTTCTAAAATAAACAAGCCTAAAATCATAGATGATATTTTCTTGGCAAAATGTACTTTATATTTTATTAAGCCCAGGACATTTGAAAATCAGATGATATGCTGAGAACAAGACATGTGCACAAGATCTATACCTTTGGAATGCAGTAAATTAAGGCAATTTATTGAGTATTTAAAGCTAATATGTTCTGTTGCCTTTGGTCTCCTGACAATTAAACAAAGTAAGCTTAAAACTTGGTTCATTTTGATGCCCAAACCACAAAGATCTTGCTTTTCCCCACATTCCCCCTATGACCCTCCCTGGCCACCACCAACAAATTCCTTTTTATCACATGTCTCTATACTGGCCATTTCTTTAAGACTAGCTTACCTAGATTCTACCTCTTTTCTTAATTTTCTCAGTTATGTTAGGTATAGTTGTTCTTTGTGTCATATCACAGATATTTCAGGCTTTTCAAACCACATATAGCTTATGACTGTCCCTCCTTAGATTTTTAAATAAAGGGAAAATAATCTGTTTTTTTTTTTTAAAGCTCTTGCTTGTCAGTTCTAAGATGCCTTTGTTTATTTTATGTTATGACATCCCCTGATTCAGTAGAACTTTTGGTACATCTTCAAATCACCAATTTCCAACTACTTTGAATAATATCAACTCAGCGGCTCATCTGACTTTGCACATAACAATCCTGAGTGTGCTTCATTCTGTTTTCCTTCCCTTCTCTCTTTGGTTCGTGATGTTTTACTCTTACATGCTGGGAGTGGAGCAGCAGTCAGTTTTCTCTATGGAGGGTGAAGGAGAGTCATCTATTAGTGTTTATTGATGTTGAAAGGATTCTGAAAAGCCTACCATGTATGAAAAAAAAACTGTTCTTTCTTTAGAAACTACAACTCATCAGAAGGATTAAAACAGAGCAGTGTATGACTTTGCTGAAAGCAAGAATAAGTGGTTAATTGGGGATCATGGGATTTCTGAAAAATACATCTGTGACTTAAAATCTCCAGCTAATCATTTCAGCTTCCAGCTTGTTCTATGTGGCATCATAAAAAAAACAACTATTTCAGACCATTTTCTTGAGTCTTTGGTTTTAATATAATTTTGCCAAGGACATTTCTCCATAGATTTTAAACATAGGGTTCTTTCAGGGGAAATTTAATCCTAATATTTATAATGAGCCATCTACATTTAAATCATCAAGATACCCCTATAAGAATCCCACTTAGCTATTTAATGTTGAGATGCCCTAACTGGATAATTATTTGTATATTTAAGATAAAATTATTATTTGCCTGCAGTGATTTAGATAATTGACTTAATTGCCCATTGGAGTCTTGTGTGTAGACAAGTCATAATCAAGCTAAAATATCCCACAATTGCAAAGTATTTTATTCTTTACATTTGGGAACATATTTTTGTCTAAGAGAACTGGCCCAGCAAATGAGAAATTTAAGAGTGATTGTTTAAATGGAAGCCTTTTTGGTGATTAATGTATAATCCACATGTCACTATTAATACAGAAAACTATTTAGATAAGTTTGGAGATTTTACTAACAGGTCACTTTAAAATAAATTGATTGTGAGGATGAATATAAAAAGGAGTATGAGTTAAAAAAGTGAAAGTTTATGAAATCATCAATAGATTCAATCAAGGAATTTAAATTTCCTTGGATATTGCTTTTTCTTCATTTTTTTAAAAGTATACTCCCACGTCACTCAAATTTTGATCTGATGTGGGATCCCTTCATTATGCTATGAATATCATTAGTTAATAAATAAAGAAGCTGCTTTCGGACAATGACTTAACAGAATATAGCCAGTTTGGAAGGTATATAGAGAGAGAGATTGAGAGTGGGCACCATGTAACCGCCACCAAAGGAGACAGACCGGGATCTTGTAAACCACAAGCCTTGTGGTAAAATATAAAATAATAGAAATGAGTTAATATAAGATATAAGAGCTAGGTAGCAGTATGCCTAAGTGATTGGCCAAGTGCTTTAATTAATATAGTCTGTGTGATTATGTTGGGTCTGGGTAGCTGGGAACAAATGAGCAGCCTCAGCTCTGGGTAGCTGGGAACGAATCTCTGCCTACAAAAATGGCGTCCAAACATTTGGGGTTGATGCATGCTATGCACTTAGGGTCCACTTAGGGTCCATGTGTTTGTGTACCCAATCAGGGTCTGGAGAAAAGTAGCTAAGATCATGCCCCTGGCTCAGCACTCACTGCCTGGGTAGGCAGTGGGATGGGATCTGCTAGGAATGCCCAGGCAGGAGAGCATGGCAGATTCCCGCAGCCATACACAGAGATATTTTCAGGCCATGCAGGGCGCTGCATGGCAAGTTTAGCTTTTACTCAGATAAAAAGGGGATTATATGCTGCCTCGTGCTACCCAGAGTAGAGGTAGTGAGGAGGGCTCCCATCTGGCAGGCCCAGAGCTGGTGACAATGGTGCCTCTGCTATATTAAAAGGCAGAGAGAGGCGGAGCCAGTATCCAGGGCTGATGCAACGAAGCTGTTAACCATTTTAAAAGTGCTCCAAGTCAAAATGATTACAGATATGCAATAAAAATAGATTCAGACAGAAAAACTCTCTAAACGGGTCATAGTGTGTGTGTTTTTTTTAAATGTACATAGGCTTGGAAGAGAAAAGAAAACGAGTGCAGACTGTTTTAAAAAAAACTAAATGGCCGGGCCGTGGTGGCGCACGCCTTTAATCCCAGCACTCGGGAGGCAGAGGCAGGAGGATCTCTGTGAGTTCGAGACCAGCCTGGTCTACAAGAGCTAGTTCCAGGACAGGCTCCAAAACCACAGAGAAACCCTGTCTCGAAAAACCAAAAAAAAAAAAAAAAAAAAAAAAAAACTAAATGGGCCGGGCGGTGGTGGCGCACGCCTTTAATCCCAGCATTCGGGAGGCAGAGGCAGGCGGATCTCTGTGAGTTCGAGGCCAGCCTGGTCTACAAGAGCTAGTTCCAGGACAGGAACCAAAAGCTACGGAGAAACCCTGTCTCGAAAAATAAATAAATAAAAAACAAACAAACAAAAAAAACTAAATGGTTTTAAGAAATAAAACAAAGTCTTTAAAGAGACAGAGTATAGACAGTCATAGATTAAAGGAGTAAAGAAAAATAAGCTACATAAAGATGAAATACACAGAGAGTCTGGAATATATATACTATTGTGTTTTCTTTGATTTTTTTGTCTGTGACTGAGCTAAGTACAGAGAGACATTTCATTGTACGAACTGCTATGCTAAACCAATATTTATATATATTAAAGGTATCTTGACCTTAAAATTTGTGCCTAAGGATATGTTGCTTTGGAAAAGAAGTTCTGCTTTTGTTTCCAAAGAGGATGAGAACCTGTGGATTCCTTCCAGACTAATGTGATTCAGTGGAACAAGAGCCCCTGAAAAGTCTCCATAAAACCCCCAAATTACGTCATCCAACATAAAGCAGGAAGCAGTTTGGAGAGAACTATGCCCAAATTCCCAAATATTGTTTGTAAATGTTTGTTTACATTTAAAGGAGGATATGATATAGAGATGAATACTTTGTCTTGATATGGATCTTTATATACTGATACAAATTTATTATCAATTTTGTTAAATGTACATTTCTTCTCCTGTTTAAGGTATTGGGATTTTGCAACTCATTTAGAAATATGATGTATAATTAAGAAATACAGGTTAATAGATAGTCATCTATAATATTTAAGCTTGCAGTCCTGTTAGGTTTTCTAGACATACAGAGATATATTTCAGATGGATAGATGTTCTTTAGATCTTTCAAAGACTAACAAAATATGGCATTTAAAATGTTTTAAGAACTTAGGACTTTCCCAAATGGATTAAAGAACTCAACATAAAGCCAGCCACCCTGAACCTCATAGAAGAGAAAGTGCGAAGTACACTTGAACACATTGGCACAGGAGACAACTTCCTAAATATAAGCCCAGCAGCACAGACACTGAGAGAAACAATTAATAAATGGGACCTTCTGAAACTGAAAAGCTTCTGTAAAGCAAAGGACATGGTCAACTAGACAAAACAACAGCCTGCAAAATGGAAAAAGATCTTCACTAACCCCACACCACACATAAGTCTGATCTCCAAAATATAAAAAGAACTCAAAAAATTGGTGATCAAAAGAACAAATAATCCAGTAAAAAATAGAGTACAGACCTAAACAGAGAACTCTCAACAGAGGAATCTAAAATGGCTGAAAGACACTTAAGGAAATGCTCAACATCCTTAGTCATCAGAGAAATGCAAATCAACACAACTTTGGAATTCCATCTTACACCTGTAAGAATGGCCAAGATCAAAAACACTGATGTCAACTTATGCCGGAGAGGTTGTGGAATAAAGAGAACACTTGTGCATTGCTGGTGGGAGTACAAGCTGATAGAGTCCCTTTGGATATCAGTATGACCATTTCTCAAAAATTAGAAAACAACTTTCCTCAAGACCCAGGAATACCACTTTTGGGTATATGCCCAATAGATGCCCAATCATGCAACAAGGACATGTGCTCAAATATGTTCATAGCAGCATTGTTTGTCATATCCAGAACCTAGAAAAAACCTAAATGCCCCTTGACCAAAGAATGGATAAGGAAAATGTGGTACATTTACACAATGTCATTATTTACTACACAGCAGAAAAAAATAATGACATCTTGAATTTTGCAGGAAAATGGATGGAGCTAGAAAACATTATTTTGAGTGAGGTAACTGAGATCCAGAAAGACAATTATCACATGTAGTCACTCATAAGTGTATTTTAAACATAAAGCAAAGAAACCAGCCTACAAATCACAATCCTAGAGGACCTAGAAAAAAATTGAGAACCCTAAGAGAGACATACATAGATGTATAAAAAGACAAGTAAATTGGGAGCATGGGAACCATGGGAGAGGGTTGAAGGGGAAGGGAGAGGAAGGGAGGAGAACAGAGAAAAATGTATAGCACAATAAAATTGAAAATAATAAACAAATAAATTAAGTAAGCAAGCAAGCAAGCTGGAACCCTCACCCCCGAGAGAGAGAGAGAGAGAGAGAACTTAAGACTTTTTATGACAATGAGACACATCTGCTCTTGCCAGGACCAACCTACTTTAAGACAATGATGGGTATCGAAGACCGAAGAAGAGGTTCCTCATGGAGTTTGTTAGCCATTTGGGCAAGAACCTATTCTTGCCTGAGCTGTTTGATGATATGCTATATAAACTGAACATGTAGTACCCACAGAAAAATGGCTTCTGATAGAAAGTGAGACCGTTCTTCTGGGTTCCTGCTTCATGAAAGAGTCTGCTCTGCCAGACAGTCTACCGGACACAGAAGAAAGTGACTGACAAACTCCCAATATAGGCAGAACTGTATTTGAAATTTCCTGCTTCCTGGAAAACTCTGCCAGATACTATGGGCTGGTAGTCAGGAGACTTAATGCCCCAGTGTTACAAAAGAACTTTGGGTGATTGTTCAGGCAGTGAGATATCTCTATCAATTCTAGAGTTTTGGAAGTTGCTTACAATGTACTCCCTGTCAAATTAGGAAATATCATATCCTTCTGGAGTCTTTAATGGAGTTGAAGAATAGATAGTTATAATTATAGCTTTACTTAGTTATGATAAAAATAAAGTGGATATAAACATTGTAACTGTAATTCTTGCTTGATACTTGTTTTGTTATATGTAATTTTACTATGTTAAAGTTAAAACCTTCCTTTTTATTTAGACAGAAAAAGGGAGGTGATGTGGTATTCCCCTTAGTATGCTGTGAATATCGTTGGTAAATAACGAAGCTGCTTTGGCCTGTAGCAGGGCAGAATATAGTTAGGTGGGGAAAACTAAACTCAATGCTGGGAGAAAGTAGGTAGAGTCAGAAAATGCCATGTAGCTGCTGGAGGAGACAGATGCCAGAATCTTGCTAGTAGGCCATGATCTTGTGGTGATGCACAGATTAATAGAGATGGTTTCATTTAAGATGTAAGAGTTAGCTAGAAATATGCATAAACTATTGGCCAAACAGTATTGCAATTAATATAGTTTCTGTGTCATTATTTAGATTCTGGGTGGCTGGGGAAAAAAACAAGCAGCCTATGCCTACATTAATTACTCTCTTCCTTCTACCTTCTTTGTTTAACAATTCAAAATTATTTCTTTCAAGAACCCATTTCCATTCTATCCCCTGGGTGTTTTTCTCTGTTTAATTACATCATTCATGTCAATTAATTTTCCCATTACAAATAATTTTGTATGAGAAGCCATTCCTAGGTATCCTAACTAGACTAGATAACCATTTCCTTCCAGTTGATTATACTGTGCTTTCCTTTTTCGTGGCATTTATTACTAACTTCACTAACTCGACCTATAAAAGAGACTTAGTGATGTACCTTCATGCCATCATGTCCATGCAAAGAGTAGGAACAATGTCTTCACTACTGCTTCATATGATTCCTTTTGAAAGAACAAAGGAAACTGCAGTGTTGGTACTTCTATTGTTCTTCTGTCGTTTCATCTTATATAGGTCCATGGAGAAAATATGAACCTCTCTAAGAAGGAAGAACACAGCTATGGAATTTGCTCTATCTCTGTTGTGGAGCCATTAGTTTCCTATTAGATTTTGTGTACAGGTTTACTAGCTTTGTAGTAGAAAAAGTAAAGAAATAGTTAATTGCTTTTATGGAGAAAAGGAAATAGCAATACCAAACTTTTGGATGTACAAGTAATGGAATATTTTAGTCTGGATGAAAGATTAACTTCTTGTTAGTTACCTTCAATAATATAAATTGCAATGTCATCAAAGGAATAATTTCACCTTGTACAGCATAAAATATTATTAACTTTCATAAAATACTTATTTTTCAAAATACTATGGTATGATGCCAGAATCTGACTGAAGTTAGGATAGTGTCTCATTTAGGGTTACTATTACTTTGAAGAAATACCATGACTACTTCAACTCTTGTGTAGTACTAAGAAAATAAAGCAATCTATTTATTGCTTACTGATTCATTCATTCATTCATTTTGGGTTTTTTGAGGCAGAGCTTCCTTGAGTAGCCCTGCCTGTCCTGTAACTCACTTTATAGTTTAGTCTGGCCTTGAACTCTCAGAGATCTGCCTGTTTCTGCCTCCTGAATGCGGGGATTAAAGGTATGTGCCACCATGTCCAGCTAATAAAATATATTTTAAGGTATGAAAATCTCTCTTCCTTTCACAGGTTGTGGCAGAGCAGGAAGGCAATGCAGCACCCTCTGTCATATGATGTTAGTTTTCAACATTGTAATCAGGGAATAATTTGCTCTTCACCATACCTACAGTGGTTTTCATAGACATCTGTGAATCTTTGTTCATGATTTTCAAATTCATGGCACTCAAGAACATTGTCTTAGCTTTTATTGTTTTGAATATATGGTTGGGCATGTCGAACCTGAGGCTGAGCTATTAGTGGATCCCTTAAAGGAATGGTCAGATATCTTCATAGGTAAGAAAGGACCACTTATTCTCTAGTAGCCTCTGATCTTTGTCTCGATTCTGAGATCAAGATCACAAAGATCAAACGTAAGTCAACCTCATGTTACCTTTCTGTTACAAAAGCAGTTGGCAATGGAAGCCACCTATCAAACTCTAGGTCCTATGATCATACAAACCAACAAGTAAGTCTTCAAGAGTTATTATACATCACAGCAAGCCCAATCATGTAAACACTACAAAAATGACCCCCACAAAGTCACTGATACAAAGACAGTATCACTGAAAAATTAGTTTATTAGATAGCTAGAAAGTATCCCAGGGGATTTCAAAGATGAAAGTTAAGAATCCACCTTTTATTGTTTTTCTCATCATAGCCATTCTTTCGTTTGGAAGTCATGTATCTCTTCTGGCTAATGAGGAGGAAGTGGCAATGCTGATATTGATTTCAGAATTTTTATAAGGAAAAACTCATGTGCCGTGTGGCATAGGAGAAAAAAGGAGGAGGTCAAATATTAAGACTTCAGTTGTCAGGAGAATCACATGCGTACTTCAGCCTGCTTGCCTTCTGCAGCAGATACAGGCCTAAGCCCTTATGGAGAAAGTGATAATTTTCTGATATATTTTTCTTCTCAACAATAATTTTATAGGAATGGTTAAGAATATTTTTTTTCCATCCACAAAGATCAGCCAGTTAATTTAGAACAATATCATCCACACCCAGGCAGGAGGCTCTGTTCCCAAAGATCATTTATACACTGTGTAACTAATAAAGGGCGGTTGAAACCAGAGCTTCAACAGCAGAACTTCACTGGTCATGATTTCACAACTCAGCCCCCTCCTGGTTGTTCTTTTAATTGAAACATCACCCTCATATAACCAAATTATAATCAAGGGATTTATCAGTCAAGAAAAACAGCATTCCAGAAAAATCCTTATTTTAGCAACCTAAGAACTTTATAATTTTCATTTCAAAATATTTCTCTTAATGATTAAAACCCACATAATATTATTTTTGTTTTGTTGTCTTAAATCCCTTTAGTACCTTCCAGACCATCTTTTCAGACTCATGCTAGGGTGTATTTTTATGTGATTTTGGTATCAAATAGACATGCTGGAAGAATGACTATGTCTATTTCTATATTATTAATCAATTTATTTACCATCATACACTATCAGAATTGCTGTAACTATATAATTTTGAAGTCAGTTAAAATGATCATTCATATACTGTCTTTTTTTCCTTTTTTTACATTACTTCAAATATTCTGGACTCTTTGCATTGTATAAAAATTTTAAATCCTCTTTTTAAAAATATCTGTCAGATTTTTCATTATGACTTAATTAATAATATACATTAAATTAAATAAGGCATAAAATGTTAATGAAGGTCATTATTGTGTCATTTGAATAAATATAACAAATACGCATTTAAGTTTTTGGTGTAAGTTTTCCAAATATTTTGTTTAGAAACGTATATGAATATATTGGTGATCTATGTCGGTCTTAGTTAGAATTTCTATTGCTGTGATGAAACACCATGACCAAAAAGCAAGTTGGGGAGAAAAGGTTTATTTGGCTCATATTTTCATATTGCTGTTCATTACTGAAGGAAGGAACACAAACATGTCAGGAACCTGAAGCCAGGAGCTGAAGCAGAGGTCATGGAAGGGTGCTGTTTGCTTAATCATTTTTTCTTCTTCTTCTTCTTCTTCTTCTTCTTCTTCTTCTTCTTCTTCTTCCTCTTCCTCTTCCTCTTCCTCCTCCTCCTCCTCCTCCTCCTCCTCCTCCTCCTCCTCCTCCTCCTCCTCCTTCTTTTCTACAGGGTTTCTTTGTAGCTTTGGAGCCCGTCCTGGAACTAGCTCTTGTAGACCAGGCAGGCCTTGAACTCACAGAGATCCACCTCCCTCTGCCTCCCCGAGTGCTGGGATTAAAGATGTGTGGCATGGCATGGCTTTTAACTTCCTTTCTTCCAGAACCCAGGACCACCCAACCCAGGGATGGCACCACCCACAATGGACAGGGCCCTCCTCCATTGATCTCTGCTTGAGAAAATGCCTTACAGCTGGATCTCAATGGAGGCATTTCCTCAACTGAGGCTCCCTCCTCTCAGATGACTCTAGTTTGTGTCAAGTAGACCCAAAACCAGCCAGTAAAATGATGCAAGAGTTAAATATTCCTACATACAGGCACAGAGTATTTACTCATTTGACATTTTCATTGAGGAGTATCTATGCCATAGTTAACTTGGGTCTCTAAACACTCAATGAGGCAGTATTTGGAACTTGGACAAAATTTAATAGACACTTGTTCAACGAGGAAATGAGAGATGCACTCCACAAAGGATTTGTGGTCTCATCAGAGAGACAAAAACAAACAAGTGATTATAGAGCAATGAGAAAAGGCTAAGAGGGGGGTTTGAAAGGGAGTTGCTTAATATGCTGGGTTATCTAGTTGCAGTAAAAGGCAGCATAAAATTGTTTGTTTATTTTTGTTTTTTTTGTAGAAGGAATTTATTATCCTAAAATGTTCTCCCATCCTAATTGGTGCTTAGAGGAAAGCAGCTACATGTTCTCCTTCAATTTATTCCTACCCAACTATTTTAAGAAAAAAAAGTACACTGAAAAAAATGTCACAGTCACTGAAACCAAAATAAAAATATTAAAATTATCCACAATATGACTATCTAAATACATCATTGTAATCCTTGTGAAACTTCTAGTCAATAAAGAACAATATATTGTCTTACCATTTAAAGATTTTAATGGAATTAAGAAAAGACAATTGGTATCTTGTTTCTATGATTCTGGCTCATTTAAGGACTCAGTCAATATTGACTTCTCACCCACTGCCCATCAGGAACAAACATGAGATCTATAGTTTTCTGTGCAAGGAGAAATAAAAGCATTACCTGAGAAGTTGATAGACACTACTTCAAATCATTTTTTTTAGGATATTTATTACATCAATAAGAAGGGCAAACCTAAAAGTGTTGGGAGGCCTTTCTGCTGACCACAGTTTGCAGTCTGTCATGTCCTGGTAGCTTTTACCAAGGCTTGGCAGCATGGGACTCCCTCCCTCCCCAGGAAAACTTCCTGCTCTCTACCCGCCCTTACCTGGAGAATGTCTGTGGGCTGACTGACTGACTTTATCTGAAAACTGTCTCTAAGCCTGATTCATCTTTAGTGTGACCCTTGGCACAGAGCCCCACTAGAAGGTTCTTCTGCTGTACATATAGTAATTAAGACTTATACTAAGAGACTTATGATAGGAACTTGCCACTTAATGTAAATTAGGATTTGTCCCCAAGTTCCCCAATCCTATATATTTCCAATATTCTAGAATAAAGTTGACCTGATTCCCTGAAGTCTGTCTCCTGGAGGACTGTCTCCATCATGTTCTTGTGCCACAGAAACATCTCTATTGTGTCTTCTGCCAATTTGTCCTCTTGGACTGAGGGCCGACTGATCACAAAGACAAAGGGGAACCAGCACACACAAAAGGAAAATATTTGGGAAATAAAATGAGATCAGAATTCATCCCATCTTCCTTTAAGTCTTAATCTTTAAACATTTGTATTCTTACTAAAGTTGTGCTATAACATCATAAAAATGCCTAAAATATGGGAGGAAGATTTTGGGTTTTGTATGCTCAAGGTGGAAACAAACAGAAGTTTAAAATATAGGATGGCATGCATTGTCCTTGATAGCACCTAGAGACTCTGATAACCCAAGCAAATCAAGAAACAAAGCCCAATAGAAGATGTTAAGAGTGATAAACCTCAAGAAAAAAAGTAGAGAAAACATACCTAGTATAACACAGAAGAGTGAAAAATATATTTAAAATGAAAAATAGAAACAAAATACAAGATATATGTAAGCTAAATATGGATACCAAATATTAGGGATATAATAACTTTATTAATCAAGATTGAAAGTTTTTAAAATCCAATAATGTAACAAGAACAGTTGGAAAGTTTAAAAAGACAATTATACAAGATCATATAAAGAAGTATAATTGATTATACAAGATCAACAAATAAGTATAATCAATGTTCCTTTACCTCTATAATAATTTAAAATACTACAGAAGTTATAGATGTTGTTTGTAATAACAAAAAGTAGAATCAGAAATAGAAATAGTAAGTGAAGGAATTAGGAGAGGAAAAGATATGATCAAAATACATATATGAACAGATGAACATATCATAATGAAAATCATTACTATATAAAACTAACAAACATCAAAGAAAAAAATTAAATGAAATAGTCAATTCTACTAAAGTTCAAGAAATAATGTTTGATTAAATACAAGATACACAGTGTGCATTGACACTCTGTGTTCTTGTTATGAATCTATCAGTTCTCTCCCAATTTCCATTGCCTTCCAAAAAAGGTGCTGGAAGAAACTTGAGGACAGATTCTAAAATATTATGGACGAAGAAGTGAACAGAAATGCCGAAGAGTGAGGATGAGTAAGACCTTGTCCTTCTCGATAGTTGTCATCAGTTTTACTTGTAATATAGTGGTTTTCATCTTTGGACCTAGATTTGTATTTCAGTTCCCGCATTGCTCAGACTTTTCACCTCGCCCTTTCTACATCTTCAGGATTAGATGGAGAAAGAAAGCAAGTGACCTGAGTTCCATTTGCTACCTCATTTTCCTTTAATGCCTGAATTCCAGTATTGATTCCCATATATCTATGTATTTCTAACTTACGATGTGGTTGGAATCACTCAAAGCTTCTTCATAAAGTAGGTTTTTGCTACATTATTGATGCTGGGCCCTCACTGGGAATCGTCTTGGGTATCCTGCTGCTGCCCTGTCTCATGGAGATCCTGCAGCCTGGGTTCTGTCGGCCCAGCCCCTTGGTTGATGGGTTAGTTGGCCCTCCAACTCTTCCTCCATTCTCACCACCTGGGTGAGCTCTCCAGGTTTGCCCTGCTAGTTCACCACTTGATGCAATAAGCAAGGGATGGTGCCAGTTCTCCCGCTTTCACACTCTTAGGATCAGTTCTCCCAAACTTGACCACCAAGGCCAGCTTACTGTGTTGTCCAGGCAAGGTGCAGTGGCCGCTCTCCCAAGCTTATGACATGATTCCTATTGATTTTTCTCTCCTCATCTTTTTATTCCCTAGACGGTCATAAAACTACATTAATAAAAGTACTCTCATCTCATTTGTTACTTATGGTGTTATTTTAAGCCTAATCTTCTTTTATCATGAGGGCATATGAAGAAAATATGAAAATCATAAGAGATTTATAGCTGATTTTTATACCATAGTTTTTTAGCTGTATGTTTGATTGTGGAAAATTTGTAAATAAAATCATTTTACTATGGTTATAAATTTATATCTAATTCTTCTTGTCTTCACATTTTGTATTCCATCCAAAACAATTTTTTTTGCAATGCTTTTTGTTACAGGATCGAAACAAAACACATGAGCCACAGTAGCAAGGCATCACAGCACAGAGTTAAATATCACTATATTCAGCATGCATTGTGTATTGGAGCAGATTTGATAGAATCAGTGAACATTCAAGCCAGAATTGATGGAAGAATTCCTTTCTCCTGTAGTAGTCTGTGCCCATGTTTTAGGAATTCAGATTATCAGCATATCTTTTTCTTTCTCCTAGTGATATTTTCTTCCTTTCTTTTTTGTTTTCCTCTTCCTTCCTTCCTTCCTTCCTTCCCTCCCTTCCTCCCTTCCACCCTCCCTCCCTCCCCCCCCCCCTCTTTCTCTCTCTCTGTATTTCTGAAATGCCCTCATTACCAGGCTACAGGATGACATTGTCCTCACAGCCCTCCCATCTCAGCCTCCCTAGTTCTGGGATTCCAGGTATGTCACCGGTCCCAGCTTATTATCACATCCCTCTCCTTCTGATTCTCTGGAACCATGTATCCAATGCCAAGAAAGTCTTTGAAGAAACTCTTTTTTTTTTTTTTTTTTTGGTTTTTCGAGACAGGGTTTCGCTGTGGCTTTGGAGCCTGTCCTGGAACTAGCTCTGTAGACCAGGCTGGTCTCGAACTCACAGAGATCCGCCTGCCTCTGCCTCCCGAGTGCTGGGATTAAAGGCGTGCGCCACCACCGCCCGGCTTCTTTGAAGAAACTCTTAATTATTTGTACCTTGAATATAACATCTCAATTTCATGTTTAAAGTATTTTTGATTTTTAATATTTTAAAAAGAAAAACGGGTTTTGGAAACTCTGTTCATAACTCCTAAATTTGGAAAAACTGCCATGTAGGCACTTCTGAAACTTAAAGATCAAGTGTGAACCTAAAATATAGGATATATTGAGTTAGAGTAATGTGCTTCTAGTTTTAGTTTTATGGAGTTTGGAAGAGATTTTGCCTCTTATGCTTTAAGAAAATAGCGTAGTAGGGCTGAGTATTTGGCTTAGATGGCAGACTGCTTGGTTGGCAGGCAGCAGGCAATCACTCTGTACTTAGTACTGTATAGAGTTCCTGCAATCCCATCGCTGTAGATCTAGAACCAAGAGGATCCAAAATTCAATTTCATATGGGGTTGAAGGGCAGGTTCAAGGCCAGCCTGGGCTACAAACAAAAAAGTGTATTAAAAGAATACAATTTTGAGCTCAGGATTTTTGAATGAAAGAAAAATCAGGAAGAATAAAAGCTTATCCTTTTTATTTTTCATTAAAATATGATGCTATGGAAAACAATTTCTAAGAAAATAGCATCAATAAAAACAATTGAATTTTGTTTAGAAATTCAAGTAGTGTTATTGACATATTATAAATAATTTATTCAATATTTAATATTTTAAATTTATATTTAATATTTTAAACTGTAATTTAAATTTGAAACAAAATAAAATACACTTTCTGCAATAATTAGAAATTCTGGAATTAGAAAACACATAAAACTAACAGTATATTTTGATGGGTTTTCAGATCCACTTCTGAAAAAGGGGATGCTAGCAAGATGATTATGTAACGAAATGAATGTGGGTAGAGAATCTCCATCAAAATAAATATGAAACACTAAATTAGATTTTAAAAGTACAAAGTATATACACATCTCTGATTTTGGCAATATGAATTTAAAAACCTGCCTCACTTTCATAGATTTCAGTGTTCAAATAGGACTTTAATCTTGGGTCTCCAAGTTTCTTTATTTTTAGAAAAACAAAGCTTTCTTATTTAAGAGGTAAGGGGTTATTTTAAAGACAGAGAAAGTAGTCTTACATTACAACATGCTAAGGATTCAAGCGTAAGCCAATTAGCAATCTATGGATTGAGTTTCCTTCAAAATGCACATAGCTTATAAGTTAGAGGACAATCCCCCCAGGCCACTTGTTTTATCAAAACTAGAACAAACTAAAATAGTTTTAAGATGTTAAAAACTCCCAAACTGTTGCCAAAACATCCTTCTCTGAGTTAAAGAAAATACCATGATCATAAAAATTCTATTTATACTATTCTCAAGAAAATAGCATGGGAAATGCCAACAGTTACTAGAAAGAAAAATATGCTTCTTGGGGGAAATCTGGGGTTACCTATGTGCTCTTCCAAATACAAGCATGTGTCACTCAGGGACAGGACTCTATGTATTCTGAGGAATGTGTCCCTCTATGCACACATTAGCATATTAGTTTACAGACCATGATAACTAACATATCAGTTGGTCATTCAGCTTCATGGGCTCACTAATGTGTCTGTCATTGATCCGAGAGTCCTTAGAAGGTACATGGATGTTCATAGACACTGTACACACAGTACTTAAGAAAACATTTCATCAAAGCATCAATAAATTAGACAAATGTGAGAAAGAATCACTTTGCAATGATTCCGACTTCTAAAACAGTAGTGTCTCAGGCTCTCTGCTTCATTAAGAGGCCCTTTTATCTACTCCCAGACAGTCTCCTTTGAAATTCCTTCCTCCTACACACAGACATATACACACATGTATGCAGTGTACATGTTAGCCAGGTCTACCTAGCAACCTCTAGGCCAGCCAGAACTACATTTATCTTGAGGAGCTTTATCTACTCTATCTCAAAAGATGAAGGTGAAAAAGGAAATATTTTAAAAATGTATTGTGGTGTCTTTCTCTCCTTGTCTATTGTTTCCTCTCTCTTCAATAAAAGATGAGGCTTAGACTAAATGTAAGATGATGATAAAGAAGCCATAAAAAAGGTATCAATGGAGGCAGTGTTAAATTCCTCTCTTCTGTGATTTTATAATTTTTTATACTTTATAGATTAAGATATAATTATTTCATTTACTGTTTTCAGTTTAATTACATCTGAGGAAATTTATTATAGGCAATATTAAGCTAGATGTTAAATATTTTTAAAATATCTACATTAGTTTCATTTTATTTTAATATATGATATGCAATATATATTATATGTGCAAACTATATAAATTGTTCACATCCTTATTTTCAGAGTTGCATTGTCTGATATATGTTTGGCCAAATGTCATATCACTAATTTGATAGCATAGTGATTATAATTTGATAAATAAATTTCAGCCATAAAGTTTATTTAGGAATTTCTTAAACAACTCGTCAAGGAGCAAGGATAATAGAAACATATGAAAAGGACACACATGTACTCACACATAAACACAAATGCACATACACATATACACACATGCATGGACAAGCATGTATGTTCATGACATCCTGAAGCTATGTTAGAAAATAGGGTGCGAAGTCTCAGTTCTGCAATGCAAATCTGAAAAACAACTGGAAAGAAAAGTCATCTTTTCTCTGGCATATGCTCTGATTCCCAGTGTTCCCTGTGCCCTGAAGCATCACCTCCTCACCACCTGCTTACCCACTCTCCATTCTCAACTCTGAGGATGCTGAGTGAGGCAATGGGAACAGACCTGGCCTTTCCAGATCCAGTGACTGCTTCAGAACCAAATGTTGTCTGCGGCCATATATTTCCAGACCTCAAATCTCATTGGGAAATGTCATCAACTCAGAGCAGATTTTCAGTAGGGCTTTAAAAAAAATAAAATGGTTGAATAGAAGGTCAAAGAGATGACATATATGTTAAGTCATAGGGATACAAAACGAATATTGCCCTAGGCCTGCCAGCAGGCTGACGCAGCTGCAGACCATGCACACGGCAGCTCCCAATGTCACTACAATGAATGCATATGCAATGGAGAGGCGGGAAAGATGGAGGAACAGAGCAGCAAGAGAGGGGTGGAGAGAGGTGGTGGCAGGTGTGAGAGAAGGCTATGGTGGATGGGGAACATGTTTTTGCTGAGTTGGACCAATAGGGTGATGTACAGCAACCTTGGCCTCCTGAACATGCTGCTCAGCCGCACGGCCAGTCTGATTCTGAGCAATGACAGAATGATGTCTGAGATAAACAATGGTTCATTCTCTAGAGTGGACCTCCTCAAAGGCCCTCTGTGGTTCCTGATGCCCCTGGAGGCCACATTGGTATCTGTAGTCTCCTGCCCTGGTTATGTTGAAGTCTGATGTTTATGTGGATGTCCATGGTTCTATAGAAATGTTAAAACAGAACATGAGCAACTACATAGCAGATAAAAATAATAACATCTTGAGTTTTGCAGGCAAATGGATGGAGCTAGGAAACATCATTTTGAGTGAGGTAACCCAGACCCAGAAAGACAATTATCACATGTACTCACTCATACATGGTTTTTAAACATAAAGCAAAGAAAAACCAGTCCATAAATCACAATCCCAGAGAACCTAGACAACAATGAGGACCCTAAGAGAGACATACATAGATCTAATCTACATAGGAAGTAGAAAGGGGAACAAATTTTGATAAATAATCCAGGCTGGCCTAGAACCCACAACCTCAGCCCCTTGAATGCTAGGACCGCCTGTGTGAGCCATTGCATTCTCTTGAATGCTGTCTGCTTGGAAATGAAGTTCCCTTGGATCACACTCATGGTTGCTTTCTTGTTGCAATGGAGGAGTGAGCAGCAGCAGGAAGCAACAATGCAGCTGAGAGGTCTAAGATCTGTAGAAATAAAGAGTTGTTGTGGAAATCATCTAGCCAGAAATCCTGAACTCTTTACAGTCTGGCCTTCAGCAGAAATAACGTGCTGATCCCTGACCTACAGGACCAACCACATAAATAACGGTAATAATCGCAAATGTAAATACATAAATCATATTGGTATTTTGGCATCTGTGCCTAAGCCGCCATATATATAATTTATCTGTATAAATGTTATTGGAAATGATAAGCATTTAAAGAATAGTAGGAGACAGGGAAAAACAGGAAAGTAATGACTTTTTACTTTAAGGAAGTGGGGTGTTATCATTGCAATGTCCCTTGTTAAAAGCAAGTTATATTTTGTTTTGTTTTGTATTTTTCTGCCCAACAAATAATTACAAAAACACTCTGGGACCTGAGCTGCTTCTAACATATTTGTGCTTGTATTTAAACTGTCAGGTTCACAGTTTATGGTAACAGAGACATAAGATCGAAGTCTTACATTCTGCATGGTCACATCTCAGATAAAACCGAATTTAAGTGTGGTGGGACCCCTGATGTCATTAATTCCTGTACAAAAGAGACCAGAACCTGGCATCCTGACCCTGATAAACACCAGGCATGTTCCTGCAGCCTAGCTAGCGAGTGGGGAGTAGGACCTATTGTGCATATGGGACACATTTCTATTCTGACAGATCTTAATGCTAGACATGTTTCCAGGTGAGGGGGAAGGAATAATGTGTTCATATCTCAGTTGTTATGCTGATCATGACAATTAGGCTGCACATGCAGAAATCAAGATTAAACAAGAAGTTTGCAAAAAGAGGATTTCATTACGAAATCCAATCAAATTTTACAGATTTGTGTAGAACTGACACATAAGATCAAGGGGCCAGACTGGTTGCTGGCAGCTGACAAATCCTTTCCTTAATCTGAACATAGCTATTGTCTCCATTCATCTTCACGTAGTTTTCCGTACATTTCTAAGTCCTAATATTCTCTCCTACAAGAATATCAGTCAAATTTAGAAGCTTTTCTACAGTGGCTTCAGTGAATTCTAATGACTTAACAACCCTGTGTCCAAATGAAGCTACATTTAGATAGACTAGAGTTAGAGTTCTGTGTTTGAAATTGGGGGGAAGCAGACATAATTATTACTATGGTAATTGTTACTATAGTAAGGCGAGTAAATGACCCTGGGAGGTCATGAGAGAGAAGGAGTTGTTAGCAGAAGTTATGAATTCCTCATCAAGGAGCATGATGACCCTACTACAAATCCTTGGCTGGAGCTCATGATTGGCACCTTGTTTATCTAAGGAATAGATTAACCAAGATCCCAGAATCTTCCAAGCTGAGCCTGCATACAAGAGAACATACTTCTTTTACTCTTATCCACATTAAGAAAGTAGGAACTCCATTATGGAGAAAGTGCTTTATCAAATAAATCTAAAAAGTAAGTAATAGATTTTTTTAAAATAAAAAAAGAGTCCTGCAAGTTTTCAAGAACTTGTGAGAAAAGTATCTCAATAGTTTAAGGCACAGTTGGTGGTGTTTTATTACAGACATCTTATCAAGCTAATACTCCCTTTAGTAGAATACAAAAACTAGAATGTAATAATAAAAAATGCTCAGTGGAGATTTATCAGTTGTCTGAGAATTTGTGTAAGGACCCAAATAAGACTATGCCAAGAACCACACATTTTCTGTGTATTGGTCTGATCACTGGTACCCATGACCTTTCTGCACAGCCTCCTGGAGGAACCAGTTGATAAAACTTAGTCCTTCCCACTTCTAGCTCTAAGCCAACCTCTAGGAAGGAGGAAGACAACTTTCACAGAAAAACAGGTCAGAAGAGTGGCTGTTCCCACTCTGCTCCTTACGAATTGCTACCCTTGCTCACCAAGGTTGTATAGCATTACGTTTGGAGATAGTGGACATTAAGATCAGGTTCTCAGTGGGAAAGTGGGCTATCATTGGAAAAAGAAAGCAAATATTTTAGATCATTAAGCGTCTTCTCTAAAACTGTCCTTCAGTTCCTCATAAAATCTAAAGGCAATGCAGGCTTGGTGCCACATGTACTTAACCAAAACACTCGGGAGGCAGAAAGCAGGTAGATCTCTGTCATTTCAAGTCAGTCAGGAATAGTGAAACTTAAAGAAATCAAACCAAAAACAAGAAAAACCTGACTCACCTATCACGATTAGCTACAAGACCAAGTTTTTTAGGAAGAGGCTGCTGATGGGATCTAGTTTACACACACTGCTTTTGACCCTCCCAACAGAATTTATCTCCATGCAGACTTAGTTATAAAACACTAACAGTATGCTTCATATTTATCTGTTTGTTTCTTTCTTTCTTTCTTTTCATTTGACTTTGGCTCTAAAAACCTAGATAGGTCTTAGGCAAGCTATGTAAGCCTGTAAGCTATGTAACCTGAGTTGTCAAAATAGACCTTCCCGTCATGGTAATAAAATGTGAAAGTACCCAGATATTTTCAGTCAGTCTCATTGCTTTACAGTACAGAAGAGATGTTAAGTTTTTTCCATGTGTGGATGGCAAAGTTCATTTTACTCTTATATACAGGATGCATGCTACAAAACATTTTGCATCTCTTACCTTGCTTTATTAATTTGTAGTTATAGCACCTTTGCTAAGACCACAAATTGTCATACAGAGTAGCTTAAAGCTGCTTATTACCTGAATATTCTAAAAATCAGAAGTCTATAGCATGTCTTATAGTGCTAGAATCCAGATGACAATGGAGTTGCTTTTCTGGAGGCTCCAGATATAACTTCTTCCTTGTATTTTCCAGCTTCTAGAGCCAGCCTGCATTTCTTGGTTTCTGGCCCATCACTCTGACTTCTGCTGCTGTCCTGGGAGCTCCCCTGACTCTCTTGTCAGGACCATTGTAATCCAATGCAATCCAGTTACCATGGTAACATGATAATTTCTGCAGTTGGAGAGCGTCATATCTCTTACTTTAGTAGACATTTCAGGAACTATGGTGTGGCCATCTTTAGTGATGACAAAATGTCTGTAGATACATCTCTCTGACTTGCTTGTCTAATCTTAAAGAAAAAGATGAATTACATGGACTCAAGGCAATTTCCTAGATTAATGTGACTTATCTCAATAGATATTTTTGTTAACATTGGCAAGCAGTTTTAAGATTTGCTCACTATTGGAAACTTAAATCGTCTATTCTGTTTAGCTAAAAGCAGCTCTAATCATTGTGCCTTGCACAGAAACAGGTGGTACCTGTGGTGGAAATTGATGATTTTAAATATGCACATGTAGAGGGTCAACATCCTCTGAATAGAGATGTCCAATCAGAACTGCTAATTCAGTTCTGCTTTTTCAAACAAGAAAAGTTGGTAGTAAAGACCAGATTTTTCTCATGATACAATAAACACTTAACATTTAAGTTTTATATTTAGAAAACTATAGATAGTATGCATTAAAATTCTCAGAAAATCAATTTAATTTTTGCAAAAATTTAATTAAATTTCCTCCATGAAAAAAGTGTTTACAACCCTGACTGCTCTTTGGACTGGAGAAGGACGGGGAGGCCAGTAGGGGGAGGAGGAGGGAAATGGGAGATGGGGAGGAGGCAGAAATTTTTAATAAAAAAATAAAAGAAAAAAATTTCGCCCACATGAAAATAAACTTATTGGAGGATTTAGGAATGATTGTCCAAAATGATGATGAGGGTCATTTTGCATAGGCACACACATTCACATGGATAAGGATAGATCATAGATAGATAGATAGATAATTGATAGAACAATTAGAAATTATTTTTCCTATTAGATAGATAGATAGGTAGATGATAGGACAATTAGAAATTCTTTTTCCTATTAGACACAGTTATAATTTAAAATTTTTTTGACAATAGTGATGAGCAATCTTAGTTCTATCTTTATTACGTTTTTGAGGACTAGAGAGCAAATGCAGGGCCCTCCCTGTGCATGTTAGTCAAGCATTCTACAGCTGAGTTGCATTCTAAGTGGACCAAGCCTTAATAGGCATTTAGAATGATGCTCCTTTGAATTTTGGCACCATTTTTTTATTCTTTGATTGAACCTTTGCAGTGGTAAAACCAGCTTCCTTTTTTTTATTAATTTTTATTGAGCCCTATATTTTTCTCTGCTCCTCTCCCTGCCTCAAAATAAATAAATAAATAAATAAATAAATAAAGCAAAAGAAAGAAAAGGAAAAAAAAGTAACTGGCTTCCTATCTTTGAAAGTTTTGGGGGATAGACAGTCTCTGTTGTCTACTTAGTGGGCCATAACATTGGAACAGACTAATTTTTCTTCCTCGTGATAGAAACCTCTTAATTTAGTAGATGTCATAGACCACAATTCATTCAAGGGGCTCCACTTAGCTGTTACTATGCAAGTGCATCTCCTATAGTTGATACTGATATTGGGGAATTAACCTTTCATGCTTCTTCCCACTTGATCCTACCTGTTGACATTTGTGTGCCAAAAAAAGAATATGTCAGTAGCATGAGAAACTAGATATGAAGTTTCAAAGTGCTTGTCGGCCAGCTAGACAGGTTTTAGCTGAGAGAAGTGACTGGGAGAAGTGTGAAGATCATGCCAAACATTGAGGGACAGGTTTAGAAACAGAAGAGGGGAGAGTGAATAGCCAGAGAATTCAGTGAAAGTGAAATCACTGGGAAGGAAACAGATGGTGGCAGGTGACAAAGTGAACCACAAAGGGGAGAATAGAGGTGGAAAGCTGCTGAGATATAGACAACATTCACAAAGAAAATTGGACAGCTTACCAAAAACAGCCCTCATCAGCCTTCCCTGGTCAAAAGCATATTTTAATTTGATCTTTTTCACCTTGTTATTGGATGAAAATTATCTTGACTATGTGGGAGATAAATGGCAAGAGCAAGATCAATACCCAAAACACTATTTGAAGTCTATAAGAGAATGGAGTGCTGCCAAATAAACAGTTTCTCATTTGTATCAGCGTGAGGCTGGACAAAAATGTGTTCACTCCAGGCAACGAATTTCTGTGGTTTTGTACACAAGGACCAGGAGGAGAAAATGTCTGTAGTGACTATATGTGAAAAGAGGTATTTATATGCATCTTACTCTTTTATTTTTAATTCTTTTAATTACTATTTTATTATTTTCTGTGTCTGGTTGTTTTGTATGCGTGTACAACTACATACCACATGTGTGTGTGTGTGGTACACATGGGAGCCATAGTAAGGCATCAGCTACACTGGAATCGCAGTAAAAGATGGTTCTAAGGTACCATGTGTGTGCTAAGAATGGAACTAGGGTCCACTAGAGAAGCAGCATCTGGTCCTAAAAACTGAGGAGTCAACTCTCCAATCTCTTACTTTGTTATTTTCCTAGCATTTCACAGCTAGGTTTCACTTTTCCTTGTTTAATATTTGTTTCTTTCAATGAGCTATAAACTCCAGAAATATTCAGATCTGTTTTCTTTACTTTTTATTTCCTAACATCAAGTTGGATGCCTGCCACACAAACATTGACTATATATTTATATAATGAATAAATTATATATAATAAGTAAATTATAAATTATATAATAAGTAAATTAGTACAGGAATGACAAAATTTACATGATTATTAATGGGACAAAGGTTTAAAAATATGATCACCCAAAACCAGGTTTGGTTTTTAAGTGAGCATATTTGAAACATTCAAATGAACATTTCTGTGTTTAGCTAACTATTTATAATTCTCCAAGAAATTATCTTAAAGAAATGACTTAGTGGTACTTTCAGTCTTCCTGGCCATGGATGAGTGAAATGAACTATAAATAGAACCCCAGATAGGTTTTTGTTTTTTATAGTTTTTGTTTTTTTTTTTCCTTTCTGGACTGTATGGAAACTACAAATAATACCAAATATTTAAGAGATGAATAATTTTGATTAATTTTAAAATCAAACAATAGATTCAGAATCTCTTCCATTGGATTGTTGAGTCCCTGTACTTTGATTAAGAGGATTTGAAAATCCATTTATCATCCTTCACTTACATTTAGATTATAAAAATAGATAACACTTGGATAGTATGATGACTTGCATTATATCTTGTCATAGTTTGGAAAAGATGACAAATACCTACACCCACCCACCCCCCCATATATATATATATATATATATATATATATATATATTCTATATATGATGTAATATTTGTGTGCATAGTGTATTGCATGTACTTGTGAACATACATGCATGTGTGTGAGCATGCCTGTGGAAGGCCAGCATTGATAATACTGACTCTTCAACTGCACGTCATCTTTACATTTTGATAAGGGTCCTTTGCTGAAAAGGGTGTCACAGATTCAGTTAGACTAGAGGAACAGTGACATCTAGGGACCTTTCTCTTTGAACATCCAGCTCTTAGTTCTGTGGCTCCAGACACATACTGCCACCACCAGATTTTTACATGAGTTCCAGAGATCTTAACTTAGGTCTTCATGCTTGTTTGACAGGCATTTAATGACTTAGTCAACTTCTCAACTCTATAGATTCCTTTTTATCCCCTGGAGCTATAATATCCCTAAAAAGTCTTATTTCTGATATATTGAAAAATAATCTAAGCAAAATCCCCCTCACCTCCTTTCTCTTGTGATGTTTTAGGAAGAAGTATGCTTCTTATTCAACACTGATACCAATATCCATCTAGGAAAACCAGTTGTGAAAATGCAATGTGTTTGAGCGTGCAGGAACTTGTGAGTCTTTTCTTTCTTGATAGACATCATGTGATTCCTGTTGCAAAAGGGACAATTATGTTGGAGAACGTTTCCTTTGAACCCAGGAGTAACTAGATACCAACACCAATGCTCCAATGCTACGAATAAACATAATCGCACCCCAATATGGAAGAGTTATGAGGAAAACTGATAAAGGGGTAGAATCTTGTATATGTTCCCTCCAGCTTCCTTTTGTCAATAGAGTGCTGAAGTTCTCAGGATATTTTACTCTCAAGATCATAACGCTAGACTTCAACTCATTACTTGCAACATGTGGGTTTTATTTTCAAAAATCCTCCATTGGTTACAATCAATATGTGCTTAAAGAAACCTTTGGCAAATGCTAGGATTCTTTGGCATAGATCATTGCCTTGAATGCCTGGAACAAACGGAGAGGAGTGTGCAGGAACACATGTTCTTACCCCAAAATGCAGGCCCTAGGGGCCACTTACCAAGACAGGAGTTAGAGCTATAACTCAAAAGGTATCATTTCATTAGACAAATGGCCTTCTTTTAGTCAGTGCTGGAAACTGACCTTCAGTTAATTTGTTCTTGGTCTTGCTCTTTATTTTTCCACTCTAAGAGATGATACCTATAAACAGTTAGGAGACAGAAAAATGTAAAATAGAGAAGTAGCAACCCAGAGAAAAGGAAATGATTGTGCTAGAGATTGATAGAGTGCTACATCAATTTATGAATGATTTGGAAATACAGGGGTATGAAATTACTGTTATCCATATCAGCTTTACTGTTGTATTGTTCTATTGCTTCAGTAAAGATATGAACTCTATGGTAGAAGAAAAGACACATTTTTATCACTCTCTCACCCTAAGTCCTTTTGGCTTGATGTTAGAGGACATATTTTGTTACTGGCAACTGCAAAGAAGGCATAAGACACCAGACAGTTTCTTACAAGGCTAGTTAAAAGAAGAATAGTATTGATGTACTTATTAGACTGCCAAATCTTGGGTTCAGATACTGATAACCGAATACACACATGATAAAATTATCAAATTTCTCAGAGTTTTCTATTAAAATTGAAGCCTACTCATCAAATAAGTTATTATGATAATGGTAGACATGGACTTAAGCAAAAACAATAATGCTAATATACATTAATGATGGTGATAATTAAAATTTCTGTGAGAGCATGTGTGTGTGTATGTGTGCAAATAAGTAAAGAAGCATATAAATGCTATTTATTCTTTAAAAACACTATATGTTCTTTTAATTGTTTGTTTGTTTGAGATAAGCTTTCATTTTGTAGCAATCACTGGCTTGGAACTCACTCTGGGGACAAAGACTAAAACTTGTAGCAATCCTCCTGCCTTTGTTTCCCAAATGCTAGATCAGAAAGCATATGCTATCATGCCCAGCTTAAACTACATTCTCCACAGCATTTTAGATGCTCAACAAAATTGAGCAAAAGATACCGATTTCCCATTCCCTTACCCTGACACATGCAAAACTCTGTTCACATTTGGCTCCTCAATCAAAGTGGAACATTTCCTACAATCATAGAACCTACATTATCTACAGATTATCCAAGGTTATTATTCACATTAGAGTTTACAAAAGGTTATGTGCCTGTAGGACTATATATAAATAAATTTTGTTTCTAAAAATCTGAAGAATGTCTATATCCAACATATTTAGTAATTACTGAATTTCTAATTAACCAACATCATGAATTAGTAGTTGACAAAGGTAAAAGAAAAAACACATTTAGGTATAACTCTGCAAGGATTTCATGTGACAGTGAAATTCAAAATTCCTAATCAAATGCTATTTTTTATTTCATCTGCAATGTACATTAATATGAATGAGTAGGGAAAGGAGAGAAATAATTTTAACATATATTCTACCCAACGACTTTAAAGTTCCACCAAGTTAAAACACAGATTTGTCATTTTAATCGACATAAAAAAAAGTTCAGAAGTGATTTGACAAAATTGTTGGGATATAATAAATTGTTGGAATAAGAAGGGATTTATTCCAGTTTACTTAGTATTGCTTAATGGGAGAGTTGGTAGTTAATAGAATATAGATTTTTTTTTAAAAAAAGAGAAATTAATAAGCAAAGTTACAGTCACAAAAAAAGGCAAAGTTTGTTCAGTCAACTCAATCCAAGATCACCTCATTTCACTTCTAGTTGGATTGCCTTGTGATGCTGGAAACATGGGTCTCTAGAAGTGAAGTTAAACTCTAAAACTACACACACACACACACACACACACACACACACACACACACACACACACAAGCCTTCCAAAGCATTTCACACTATGGTGCCTCTGAGGGAAGATGGAGTTTGCTGTGTTCACCTTTTCTTTTGGAAGGTTAATTCTCTTTAAAGCATCCAGTTAACTGGTTCTTTACCCCTTTACAAGCATTTCCCTGTTTTTCTGAAAGACACAGCTACTGAGGTAGAAATGCCTGGACTCCTCAGAATGGACCTCCCATGGCTAAAGGCTCCTATTCAGAAAGAAACACAGAGGATGTGGATCAAATGATCTCTTTGTCCGGGTTTAATTCTATTGTCTTCCTTGCTACTCATCTTTTTAGCCAATGAAGAGAGAAATTAACTACAATGATGAATGGGAAGCAGAGCGAAATGTGTAGGCATTGTCAAGGTGAACCAATCCACTATTGTCTCCAAAATAAGCTTGGTGCTTATTTCCCCAGTCTCCAGAATAGGGCCTTTATTCTTGGTTTTCCTTTATTTTTCCATTATTCCCCAAAGGACCAATACACAAAGAGAGTCTGCAGTCAGCTTGTAATGAGAGCCGCAAAAGGATGGCCTCTGATTCCCTAGCTCTGAACTGAGAGTCCCAAATATTATTAGTTAGATGAGTTACAAAAGACACGAAAAATGCAAGCCTCCAAAGATCCCAGGAAAAAGCACAGATTATCAGCAATTACTGAAACGGTATTTGAGCATACAAGAAAACCGGAAAGTGGAAAAACAAGCATACACACACAATTTGAACACAAACATTTGCACATGCACAGTGCACACATATGCACACCCACTCACACACACAACATGTGCCCTGGAATTACTGAGAAGAAAAGATTTATTTTGCACCTTAATGTTTTATGCAAGATCTCTTCCATTTTTACTTCGACCCTGCCCACCACACATATTCCCCATCCCCATCTCCTTTGACACCAACGCTCTTCTAAAATTCTTGAAAAGCAAATTGAGAGCCCAGAACTCATGCAACTCCCAGTGCAAATCTACTTGTGTTCTGTTTTTGTTTTTGTTTTTGTTTTCAGGTATTTTACCAAACTTTCTGAGCCTTAATGTTTTCATTATCGACACAATGAAAACAATCCCCACTTTCAGGTTCTAGGGTATATTCAATTAGCTATTAATGCTGCATAATTAGAAAACAATTAATGCATAGTGTGTTTGGTGTTTAATCATCATTATCGTGACAATTATATTATTGGCGCAGACAATTATAAATAAAGATAGTATTGTGGCTCATCAGATAAAGATAGTCATATAAATAAAAGGCACGAATCATTGAACATAGAATTGTTCAATGCCCAGCAAGTGTCAAAAGGTCTTGGAAGGACAAACTCAATTAAAACCCAGGCATCCTGGGTCAGTTACTATCACCTCAAAAAAAGACCGAGATACTTAAAACTCCCAAACTCAAAATAGCTCTGAAGTGTTGGCAAAGATATCCTTGTTGTGAAGGTACATCAAGTGCCCTCTGTGAATTTCACTCCCCGAGTGTTAACTGACAAACAGCATGCGACACTTGACAGTCTCCTTCAAAGGCAGTTTAAAGAAAGTGCCTGAAATACAGAGAATTTGGCTGCTCATTATAGACCCCACTTTGGCAAACATCATGTTAAGGCAACAAAGCTTTGCAAACATTGGAGGACCTATCTTAGGCTGAGATAAGCAAAGCTGATAAATAAGTTGTCCCTGATTCCAGGGTACATTTGTTTAATATGATTGTTCTTACCAGCTGAAGTTCAGGCAGAACATAATTTAATTGAAATCATGTAAACAGAAAACTACTTTAAAACTGCGACTCTGCTTAATTGTACTCCTGGCTTTTAGCAAGGAGAAGATATACAACTTAAGAGTCTTCCCCGTGAATCCCAGCCCCCCTCTCAAGTCCAGTCTCCACTTTCATTGATTTTAGCTGGTTTAGTATTTACTTAATTTCTTAGGAAGTCATTTCACTGATTATAATAGGACAAGTGCCCTCTCTCTCTCTCTCTCTCTCTCTCTCTCTCTCTCTCTCTCTCCTTGTAATGGCCAATGCTTTATCCATGCTGTTAAAATGAAGAGAAATCTTTGAAATAATCTGAACCCCCTTGTGAGAAGCTTTCTGGAGTTCCTTGAATGTACTGTAACTACATAAGTACAACAATCGAGACATGTATTTCAGACAAAGAAAACCATAGAATTTGGCTCATTTTATATATCAGGATGCTCTACCATCTCTAGGAAAACTCAGTGTTGTGGCTATCAAGAGCTTAAAGCCTGTGGAATGAAACATTTATCTGTGTAGGCCACCAATTAAACCATTTACCTTTGATTTGCTTCCTCAGAACCAGATGCACAAAAGCCTTTACTCCTTTATAAATATAATAGCTATTTTCTGAATCCAAAACTCTTGAGCACAGGGATTTAGTAAAATTTTGTCAACATCACCTTGCAGGCCTTAGGATAAAACCATAAGCCCACAGTCCCTGCTCTTGGAGAGCTCACAGTCCAGCCAGGATGAGGAAAGTATAAATAGCTCCGTGGAGTATGGCAGATGCCACCGTGGAGATAAATCAAGGTCAAGGTGAATTAGCTGAGCATCGGAAATGCTGACGGTGCTGGCACAAAGCAAGCACAAAGATCAGTGGAAAAGAACAGAAGACTCAGAAATAATGCCCAGTGACACCCACCTAATTTTTGACAAGAAAGTGTCAACATACACTAGAGAAAACCAACCTTCACCAGGCAGTGGTGGCCCATGTCTTTAATCCCAGCACTTGGGAGGCAGAGGCAGGTGAATCTCCGTGAGTTCGAGGCCAGCCTGGTCTACAAGAGCTAGTTCCAGGACAGCTAGGACTGTTACACAGTGAAACCTTGCCTCAAAAAGCCAAAAACAAAAAACAAAAAACTTCAACAAATGAGGCTGAGAAAATTTAATAGCCATATAATACACAAACTATACCATTTCTCACCCTATAAAACAGAAATTAAAAACACATCAAAGACCTTATCAAGATATAAGAATATGCAAGAACTTTCTGAAAATTACTTCCAATAATCATCAGGATTGACATACAAGATTGTGTAAACTAAAAACCTTCTGCATAGCAAAGCATATGGTCACTAGAAACAACTTATATACTAGAAAAAAATGTATCAGCTATCCATCAGACCAGGGAACAAGATCTAGAAAATATAAAGTATTGTGAAAATTAAATACTCCTAAATATCTTCCAGTCAGTGAGCTAATGAGCCAAAGAGGCAGCTTTTGAAAGAAGAAACACACATGGCTAACAATATTTTAAAAACATGTTCAGTGTTCTTAGATGTCAGAGAAATTAATAAGAATTAAAACTATTTTGATAATCCATTTCCCACCAGTAAGAATGGCTAGCATCAAGATGCGAACGCTGGCCAAGATGTAGAGAAAAGAAAATTCTTGACTCCTGGTGGCTAAGAAGAACTGATACAGTCACAGCACAAGCCAGTAGAGAAGTTACTTAAAAAAACTAAAAATAGTATTATCATATGAGCCGGCTACATCACTCCTAGGTGAGGTAGAGGGTTCCAAGGAACTCTAACCCTTACTACAGAGATATGCAACCATGTTTATCGGGACACTGTTCATAATAGCTAAGAAGTTTAATCAACCTAGGTGTCCATCAACAGAAAATGTGGTACATAAACATGGTGGAATTTTATTCAGTCAGAATAATAAAACGAAATAATATTGTTAAGTAAAATAAACCAGACTCAAGCAATGCCATATTTTCTCCTATATAGAACCTCGTTTTTAAGTGTGTGTGCATGTAATTGTGTGTGTGTGTAAGTGTGTGTGTGTGTGTGTGTGTGTGTGTGTGTGTATTATGAAACTAGAAAGAGGACCATTAGAAGGGAAGATGAGTCCTTAGGAGTAATGGAATGTACGAGAGCTATGACCAGAGTAATCCTGCATGAGAGAAAAGGAGAAGGAAAGAGCACTAAAATTTGATATACATTTTCAGACTTAAGACAGAGGAACTAGGGAAGGTAGTGTCTTGGAGGAGAAGGCTGAGGACATTCATTTTCTTTCTCATTACACTGAGAAGCTGCACATCTCTCATTTCTCCAAAAACACATCGCCACAAACAGAAACTCTGAGTATCATGGATGCAATTTACAACTACGAAGGGCCAAGGTCTAACAAGAGCAATGAGGACTGTGTTTCTTCTGGTACCCTATGGAACCCATTATTCCCTGCCTGCCCCAGCTTCTGGTACCCAATGGAACCCATTCCCTGCCTGCCCAACTTCTGGTTATTACCATTGCTTAGAAAACGACCTCTTGAAAAACCCCACCGCACTGTCATACCTCTTGGTCTCACTTTGACTCTTTTATTTCCCTCTTCCATGTATCAGGACCACCATGAATGTGCTGGTTCTGCAAAATAATCCAGGGGAAAAAAAATCTCATCCTAAAGTGCTTAATGTAACCACATCAGTTTATCCCTTCCTGCCAGGGAAGATAATAAACTTACAGGGCTGTGGGATTCGACTGTGGATGCATAGGTAAAAGATTGGTGACCACAGGGGTCATTGCAAGGTTTTAGCAGGAACCAATAAAATCCAAGCATGTAATTATCTGAGAAACAAGGTCTCTTTCTAATCCAGGTGTATCTGAGTTATGGCAGTATCTATAAAACAGCTTCAAAGGCATCTCATTATAATACTTTAAATTCTAGTGTATATCTTCTTTCTTCTATTTTCCCCAGTTTGGTATGTATCAGTGTATATGTTTGTGTGTGTTTGTGTGTGTATGTGTGTGTGTTTAGAACATGGGCAATATGTATGAATATGGGCTTCTATATATCTGAAGGAATTATGTATATTTAGTAAATACTATCTGACAGAACCTCAATTCATAACCACATAGAACATTTTTAGGTCATGAAAAGTCAAAACCAAACTCAAAATGAAATCTGACCATTAAAGTTACATGATCTTGGACAAGCTGCTAAACTCTTTGTGGCCCTGTTACGCATACTTTAAAGGAGCAAAATATGCCTTTCTGGTAATTTTGTTGCAACAATTAAAAATACATAATAATGGTAATGGCATTTGAGATTTGTATTGTGGTGATGTGGGTGGTGTGAATGAGAAATGCTCCCCATAGTCTCAGGCATTTGAGTACTGAGTCTGTTGTATCAGTTGATAGAACTGTTTGGGAAGGTTTAGGAGGTGTGGCCTTGCCAGAGGGAGCATCTCACTGCAGACGGAGTGATGATGGAGTGATGTTTTCTTGCTCTCGGCATCTTGCTCCTGATTCAAGAAGTGAGCTCTCAGCCATCCTTTCCAGCGGTCATGCTGCTTTAGCTTGTGGTTTGCTCCACCATCATGAACACTCCTCCCCCCTCCCCCCGGAACCATAAGCCCAAACAAACTTTCTCTTTCTTGGGTTGCCTTTCGTCTTGGTTTTCTATCATAGCAATAGACAAATAACTAATCCATGTGCCATCCAACTTTTATTATAAAGAATATTCTATATGGACATATTCCATAATACTTCACATCTGCAAGGACATGAATAATAAAGCTCAGATGTTGTGTTATGTAAAATCAAACAAAATGTAAAACAATATAATGAATGAAGCAGGGGAGGCTACTGCATACCTTTAGACGGCATGTGAGATGCTGAGGTAGAACCTCCGGTTTGAGGAGAGAGCTGAGACAATGGAAAATGACCTGTCTTTATCCAAGAAAAGTAAATAAACTCTTCACATTAAGTCTACTCTGAAAATAACAGCTAACAATACAAGCTCTATAATAATTCACCTGTGCAAACACCAAGAGAAATTTTAGAATGACTACAATCATGGTTACTTTACCATGTGTCTTGTAATTTACTTCTCTTGGGAGCCATAACCACTATGGAACTTTCCAGTGTGTTTGCTTGGGTCCAGGCTGACAACCTAATGCTTTTTCTTTACTATCACAATGTATGGATACTGAAGAACAGAAGCTAATAGCACTGATGCTAACAGGGATTCCCAAACTATTTTGAATCCTTTTTCTTTGCTCCAAATTGTAGTCACTCCAAGGATGTGAGGAGACATGATATTCAGAATTCTGAAGGGACGTAAAAATCATTTCTGTGGAGTATGAAAACAATCCTCTGGCCACCAACATCAATCCATTAGAGGATGAGCGTGAACACCGTACAAGCTAAGACAGGCTCATCGGTGTGGTATGGATTGACACACGATCAGCTCGGCCCACGCCAGGCCATGGATGGGAGAGCACAGTCTTCACATCAGGCATGAGAGAGTGGAAAATTACTGGCATGAAGTCAGAGAGGTTTGCTCAGTTTAAATCTTTAGCTGGAAGGCCATGCACAGATCATTTGTTTCATTTCCCTAAGTTTATTTTTTTAAAACTAATTCACTCAAAAAAAGCATTTGTACAGGACCTACCAAGAGCCTGGCACTCCTCTAGGTAGGTGTGTGGGGTAAACTAAAGAAGACACAGTGAGCGTGAAGGGGCACAAAGCACTAGCTCTCTGGAGATAGTGTGACGTACATGAATTATTTTCTCCCCAAACTATATTCCTTCATCCCGAGGATTTTGAAATGCTTTCAGAAAATGACTTTAGCAGAAATGTGTATTATGGACAGAAATAAATAAGTACTATTTAAGCATTTCCCTTTTGTTTTTATACTTTAAAATCCCTGATAACACTCATCTGTAAACTTTTAAAACATTTAACTTTTATCATTACTTCTTCCTTATGTGTTTTTTATTGATTTTTACATTCCAACCACAGTTCCTCTTCCCACCCCTCCCGCCACCCCTTCTGCCACTGGCCCAGCTCCTCATTCACTCCTCCCAAAGGGTAAGACCTCCCATGGGTAGTCAACAAAGTCTGGCACATTAAGTTGAGGCAGGACCAAGCCCCTCCCCTCTGCATCAAGGCTGAGCAAGGCATCCTACCATAGGGAATGGGCTCCCGAAAGCCAACTCAAGCACCTGGGATAGATACTGGTATTACTGCCAAGGACCCTTCAAATAAACCAAGCTATACAACCAACTCCCACATGCAGAGGGCCTAGTTTAGTCCCAAGCAGACTCCACGACTCTTGGACAAAAATTTGTGAGTCCCCACCAGCTTGGTTCAGCTGTCGCTATGAGAGTTCCCTGTCATGATCTTGACCTCCCTTTATCAGAAAACCCCAGGGGAACCCAATATGGCACCAAACAAGAAATAATCTATAAATCAATGTGATTATTAATCATTTCTTTAGGATTAATATGTTTTCACTTCTCTCATTGTATTGTGCTCACGGAGTCTGGTGCCTTTCCATAGAAAGCTGCCACTACTTGAAAGGTTTCTACTTCAAAATAAACTGTAACAGGTAAAGTGAGAATATTTCCCTTCTACTTTCCTGTATTGTGTTTTCGAAGGGACGATACACTAGCCTTCCTAAGATATTCTCCACAGGTAATTTTTATTAAGTGCAACTTCTATTATCAAAGCTTATCTTAAAATCCAACTCCAAGTGTTCCTTGTTAACTGGTTGTTTTGAATGTATACAAAGGCTGCTCACCGGAATTTTGTGAAGAACAATTAACTTCAACATTATGCAAGGTAATAATAAGAGCTAGAGATAGATGGATGGAGGAATCGTTAATTGGCTGTTATCAGAGTAAACGCCAGACCAGGAAAGAAACATCATGGTTGCTAATCCCAATGGGGGCGTTCCTCTGCTGGGCCCTCTAGTGTCATCTCAGGTTCCTTCCCTGAACTGTTGAGTGACAGGAAGAGCACTTAGAAACAGTAGAGACACTGTTCACTGTTGCCACCAGGTGATCCAAATGAGCATCACCAATACAGGGGATTGGGGGGCGAGGGAGGGCAGTTGTGAGAGACAGGGAAGTCTGTGAAACATAAAACAGAGGTAGGTGTAGGTAGATGGTGTTGCTTCTGCAGGAGAATCTGTAACTTGCACGAAAACATCAGACAAACTCCAAATTGGATATTTTCCATAAAAAAAGAAAGAAAGATTAGAATGGGCTTGCATTCTATGGAAATATCCTACTTTAAAACAATGGAAGTGAAGGGCTAAATGCCACAATGTGCACAATGAATCTTGAAATCTTGAGTACTGAGAAATGAGAGGATGACTTTACAGGAGGTTCTTAGCTAAGACTACCTGAAGAGGAAGATGAATGGCCCTTCATGTAATACCATTTCATCGGTATTAATTTCACTCATTGGCAACAGTGCTGGCATTACATAAAATAACCTTTTCACTTGAGAAACACAGGCTAACCTAAGAATAAAGGCTCACAATGAATTCTCTCTTAACAGATACAGAAAAATTGTACATAAGACAGACGACAGAGATAGACGAGGAGATGACAGAAGATATGTAGCTGGATGATCAATCGATAGATACGATGACTGCATTTATAAAACAGATGAGGAAATTGTGTAGAACAGCAGCACCATGTGAATCTGAGAAAGTGCATGCGGGCATCCTTTTGCTCATATTATTTTTGCTGTTTTCGGTCAGTTACAGAAAAGTTCAAATACATGTTTTCAATAATAAAAATAGATATCAAATAATATAAGGAGGAAATAAGCCATGTTTCCTCCAGGCCACCCTATCACAGGAGATATTGTTTTCTACCGCTTCACCCTATATTAATTGCTTTTTCATTACTAGCTCATTAGCTCCCTAGGAAACAACTCCTCAGAACAGAAGTCATAATTGCGATGTTGAACCCTATCCTAGCATCTATCATAGCACCTGGTGCAATACAGCACCAGAATTATATGTGCTGGCTAGGTGACAAGAAAATTATTGATTTTTATATTTGTCTTAATTTTGAGGAAGTGTTTTTCTTTTGTCTCCAGGTTTTCATAATGGAACATGAAGAACTTTTCATGGTGATGTTGAGGGAAGGGGAGAAACTGTACACTTAATTAACTAAATATATGTTAGACTTTGTATGGTACTGTTAAAGTTGTACTATTAAACAATGTGAATTCTACATTCAAATTCTAACAATTAGGTTAAGAATAAAACATGCTATATTATTTATTATGATATTTAATACTGAGATGTTGATCTAAAGACTTCACAATATTAATTTTCCTTGTTGATTAAGCTTTAAGATGAAATGAAATAGCATTTATTTAAATACGCTGGTTTAATATGTCTACATGTGTGGATTTTGGAGGGACAGTCAGAACACATCCATGATGCAGCTATGAGACTGGAAATCCTCATTCCAGAATAAATAGTGAACATATGACAGTTTTCTAAGCATTTAAGTGGGAGAGCAAGTTTGAAACTTTAGAAGGTGAAATAAGTCATTTTAAAAAGCCAGCATTACCCCAGTTATATTAATAATGACCTCACTAGTCGAAAGTCAATGCTTTTAGCATATGGTCCTTTGGCTATTCATCACTTTTGTCCTTCAAATTTTACAAATATAACAATGAAGAAATAGAATACATTTGCAATGGATTTATTTATTATACAATAAAATGTATGACAAACAAACTCAGATGCAAACCTCCCAACAAGCAACCAAGAAGGAAACCAGAGTTGCTAAACAAGTAAAGAAATACACAGTTGTTTAGATACTGAACTTAGTATCTAAATTAAAATTAATATTAAAATTAATATATGTATAAAATAAGACAAATTTATAATGTAAGAAGTAAAATTAATTTTGCATTTTCAGCTTGAAAATATTTTAAAACTGACTACTGACTCAAAAAGTCAATGAACAAGTAACTAATGTTACTTATTCCACTAAATGACTTTCTTTATATGAAGTACAGAAAGTTAAAATGGTCTTGATAGTACTCAGAGAGAGAAAGGGAGTCATCACTTTTGCTTGTATGAGGTTATGTCTTATTTGAAGCAAGTAGTTAACTGGAAAACTTAGCTAGAGGTTTGTTGGAAAGCTCCACAAATTTAGTCAGAAGACTCAAATAATCAAAATTAATGACATAAATGAACAATCAAAAAATGAAAATAAGAAAACACTTCCATACATAATATTATCAGAAAAAAATCTAGAAACAATGTAACTTAAATATTTTTAAAAACCAGCGTTTTAAAAGGGAAACAGTTGGAAGAAAATAGAAAGTTTGAAATGGGTATGGGGATATGGCTCAGTGATAAGTTCTTTACTAGCTTCTGTAAGGACCTGGGATTTAGTCCTAGAGAAAGTCAGGGAAAATGATAAGGAGAGAGACAAGGACATGATTTTAAAACTCAACATTATAATTTAAAGGGTAACATATAGTCAAGACAACCTTGAAAAGTAATGAAGTTCATGAGTCTGGGACCTCCAAGGGAGTAGACAAGAACCAGAGACCACTGTCAGAGCAGGCCCAAGGCAGCAATCTCAGCAGAAAGAGCTCCAAGCAAGCAATCTTCATGTGATCAGACCCTAACAACCCCTGGTATTACAGAGCAAACCCGGGAGAGCTGAGCGACCTCCAGGATCTTGGAGTGAACAATAGGGTGACTGGAACTGTGGCCCTGACTGCACCATGAGGCCATGAGGAGTGCTATGTCTACAAAAACAGAGACAATAGATGATCTCACAGTAGCAAAACCCAAAGAAAGGAAAAACACACAAATTAACATCACCAACAACTAAAACTAAAATAGCAGGAGATAGCAATCACGTGCTATTAATATCCCTTAATATAAATGGACTCAACTCACTTATAAGGAGACACAGGCTAACAGATTGAATATGAAAACAGAATCCATCCTTATGCTGCCTACAAGAAACACACCTCAACCTCAAAGACAGACATCGCCTCAGAATAAAGGGTTGGGAAAAGTTTTCCAATCAAATGGACCTAAGAAACAAGTTGGTGTAGCTATCCTAATATTCAATAAAACAGACTTCAAACTAAAATCAATCAAAAGAGACAAAGAAGGACATTCCATATTAGTCACAGGAAAAATCCATCAAGAGAAAAATCTCAATACTGAACATCTATGCCTCAAAGATAAGGGCACCCTTACATGTAAAAGAAACCCTTCTAAAGCTTAACTCACACATTAAACCCCACACACTAATAGTGGGAGACTTCAACACTCCACTCTCACCACTGGACAGGTCTGTCAGACAAAAAAAAAACACAAAGAAATAAGGAAACTATAGAGGTTATGACTCAAATGGACTTAAAAGACAGCTATTGAACATTCCATCCAAACAGAAAAGAATACACCTTCTACTCAGCGCCTCGTGGAACCTTCTCAAAAACTGACCACATACTAGGTAACAAAACAAACTTCAACAGATACAAAAATAAAATGGAATAAGTCCATGTTTGTTATTGGATCACCATGTCTTAAAATTAGAATTCAACAACAACACTAATTCCAGAAAGCCCCAAACACATGGAAATTAAACAATGCTCACCTGAAGCATCACTATTTGCTGATTATATGATAGTTTACATAAGTGGCCCCAAAATTTATACCAAGGAACTTTTACAACTCATAAACACTCTCAGTAATGTAGTAGGATACAAGATTAACTCAAAAAAATCAGTAGCCCTTCTTTACACATTTGAGAAATACACATTAAAACCTGGATGGCATGTAACACTCACTATGACTCAGTGATATGTGGTGCCAAGTATTGACAAGAATGGAAAGAAACTACCCATGGTGTACCTGTAGGAATGTACGACTTCTCTACAAAATATTTGGGTACATCTAAAAATACTAATAATAATCATCTACATGAACCAAGAGATTCCATTCTAACAATCCAACCGAGGAAAAGAAAAACAACAACTATAAGAAGATTTGAATATGAAGGATCATAAAATTTTATTCATTACAACCAAAAGATGTAATTCATATAAACATGTGTCACCTGGCAAGTAGGTAAGTGAAATTGGTAGACCTACAGAATAGAATTCTCCTCGGAAATAAGATGCAATAGAACACTGGCTAATGCAAGATGAATGAACCTTAAAACCATCAGCCTAAGTAAAAATCATTGAGTACAAATGCTATGTTCTGTGTGATTTCATTCTTATGAGGTATCTGGAAAAGGCCAATTTATAGAGATAGAAATCATTGCTATAGCCTAGAGAAGGAGCCAGGATTGACTAAAAACAGGTGTTTGAGAATTTCTGGAAAATGATGTAAACATTTGAAAACTTGATTGTGGATATGGTTGCATGTGATCAAACCAAACATGTGATCAAACTGGACTCTCTGAATGTGGCTGACAATGAGGGCAGACTGAGAAACCAATGATAAAGACACCGGATTTTGATTCTACTGCATGTACTGGCTTTTGGGGACCCTAGTCTGTTTGGATGCATACCTTCCTAGATCTGGATGGAGGAGGGGGGAGGTCCTTGGACTTCCCACAGGGCAGGGCACCCTGACTTCTCTTAGGACTGGAGATCGAGGGGGAGGGGGGAAAGGAGAGGGAAATGGGAGGATTGGAGGAGGTGGAAATTTTTAATAAATAAAAAACTACTAAGTTCTTGGTCTCTCCATTATGGGACAGCCATTATTTGACTATTTAGATCATCTGGTGTAAGCCAATCTAATAAATTTCCTTTAAATATAATAAAAAAGAAATTATCTAAAAATAATATGTAATTAAAAACAATTTAATTTTGCATTATAAGGAGTGAATTTTACATCTCAACAGTTTCTAGAATAAAAAGCCACCATTGATGATGAATCAACAGTGAAAGATGATCTTAAAAAAAATTCTTCATGAAAAGAAGCATGACCACATGTTGAGACCCATCACATACACACCTGTGTTTCATCTTTCTCTTTTGGCTCTTGTCGGGTGAAGAATTTCACAAGACAATCTTGCAGGAAGGCTTATTAAAAGGTAGTGTTAGTACAATACCAAAGCAATGCTACACAGAAAGATGTTGTGTATTATAATATTTGTCTAACTATGAAAAGATGTGTTACATTTATTTGTGTTATAGAATAATTGTTTAACTATGTAAGATATGTTACATTTGTTTATGCTGTATTTGGTTAACTATAAAGATGTGTTGTATTTATTTACTTATATAAAGATGTGTTTCTGTTCTACCATACCTGCCTAAAGCACCTGATTGGTAAAATAAAAATCTGAATGGCCTATAACAAGGCAGTAGAGGGACAAGCAGGGCTGGTGGGCAGAGAGAATAAGTAGGAGGGGGAAATCTGGGCTCAAGAGAGAACAAAAGGGTGATGTCATGGGCTAGCCAGCCAGGTCGACACAGAATAAGCAGGAAAGTCGGACATACAGAGTTAATTTAAGGGAAAAGGTCCTGAGGCAAAATGCAGAAGAAGAGAAACAAGTCAAAATAAGATATTATAAGAGTTAGTAGAACAAGCCTTAACTAAAGCTGAGCATTCTTAACTAATAATAAGCCTCTTTATCATGATTTGGGGACTGACAGTCCAGGAAAGCCTGCTATAGAAATATATTTCTGTTCTTTAAATTTTGAAGCACACTTGTAATAGATCTGGAAGTGGTGGAGGCTTTGAGGATGTTCTCCCAAATGAGACTGACACTCTGCATAGCTTACCTGCTGCAGGTGGAGTCCGGGGATAGAGTAAGAGGTAACATATAGACAAGGGCGGTGATAGGGTATTTCTAAATTAAAGTTATAAGAACCCTTAGGCCCTATATTTGAAAAAGGGTCAAACATGGGCAAAATATAGAATTTTTCATGTTTTAAAAAGTTAACAGGACAGAGCTATGTGGAGGGAGACTCTTGGCAGAAGACATCAGAAAGCTATACCACAAAGCCTCCTGAGCTCTCAAGCAGTGGGGGAGTTGCCAGTTTTAACCCCTGTGCTGAAAATGGTGAAGAAGTTGCCCACAGTGAGGCTCACCTCCATAGGGACTGTGCACTCCAAGCTGCAGGCAGCTGCCCACAGGCTACCTGTATCCATCACTTTGGGAATGCGGTAGATGAGGGCTGTGAGAGATTCAACTGGCTCAGATATATAGAGAATTTTAACCAGGCAGAAACAAACTCTGAAAAACAAAATAAGTTTGTTTATAAAAGAATATGTTGTTTTCATCCACAGTGCATTAATTAGCAGATGAGATTGAATACCCAGCCTGCGGGGCTTAAGGCGGTGTGTGAGCCAGCTCACCACAGCTTTAGAAAACCACCTGAGGTCATCAGATCTCAATGAGGGAAGGCTTTCATCTCAACATTTCAGAATTTAAGTCTAGAGCCACTCAGCTCTGTGACTTTTGAGTCCGTGGTGAAGCAGAACACAGGTGGCAAGGAAGCAGCGAACATCATGACAGTAAGGAAGCACAGAAGAAGAGTTAGCCAGAGTCAGCAAATATCCATTAATACTATACCCCAGTGACCTTCCTTTTTCCAACTAAGCCCTCATTTAATAGATTCCACACTCCCAACAGTCTAACAGAATGGAGACCGAGCCTTCAACATGTAGACTTTAGAAAATCACATTGTAGCAGGTCGTGTTTCTCAGTCATCTTTTTCTTCCTATTCACCCTTCCTCCCTTCCCTCCTCCCTTCCTTCCTCCCTTCCCTCCTCCCTTCCCTCCTCCCTTCCTTCCTCCCTTCCTTCCTCCCTTCTTCCTGAGTTTTAAAACTTTGGCATTATTGTCTTAACTAACATACATTTTGAGAATTTCATATCTATATACAATGTGTTCTGATCATCTCTGTTTCACCCCCTGAAATGCCCTCCAATGCTTTCATCATGTTACCCTCCCTATCTCATTCCTCCCTCTGTTTTTAATGAATTATGTCCAATTAGAGCTTCTAGTTGCCTCATTAGTCAAAAATATATCATATTTTAGCATAGTGCTTATGTGAGAACACATTTCTATATTTTTCTAAATGGGCATAGTATCAAACTGTCTAAATATGTTTATGCCCAAATAAGAGCACAGCTCCTACCCTCCTCAGAGAAGTTTCTATTTAAGATGGAAGGCTTAAAGAGACTCCAAACTATTCAAAATGCAGAAATTAAGTGATACTGAGGTGTATAACCCTACGTGGAACAACTGTATCCAAGGCTCAGAAATTACCCTAAAAGTTGAGACAATAAAGATTACAAAAGCCATAGTTTAGGAATATTACTGAGAAATCATTTTCTAAATATAACAGGGCTACTACAGAAACAAACTCATAGTGGCTGTAATTTCCTGCACAGATCTTTACAAGGTCAAGTCAATCAAAACCAGCATTGATGGTGTGGTGGTTTGAAAGAAAATGGCCCTAGAGGGAGCAGCATTATTAGGAGGTGTGACTTTGTTGGAGTAGGTGTGGTCTTGTTGGAGGAAACATGTCACTGTGGAACCGGGCTTTGAGGTCTCATAAACGTGTAAGCCTCACACAGTGTCTTAGACCACTTGCTGTTGCCTGTGAGCGAAGATGTAGAACTCTCAGGCCCTTCTCCAGCACCACGTCTGCCAGCATGCTACCTTGATTCTCACCATGATGATTACGGCTAAACCTCTGCAATTCTAAGTGAGCCATTGCAGTTGAATGTTTTCTTTTTTAAGAGATGCTATGGTTGTGATGTCTCCTCACAGCACTAGAAACCCTCACTAAGACAGACAGATGGGGAGAATTTCACAAAGGCCTACCCTTGACTGAGGAGGGATTATCAATTGCTAGTTGCTGGGAGAGAGAGTCAATTTTTTTCAGGGGTAGCCTCTGGTTGGTTGAGTTTGTCCATGCTTTTTATATAATATATATTACATATGTGTTGCATTTGTTATCTCTACTATACATAAGCAAAGTCTGTTCATTTATCACCCCTTTGAACTGACTTTTCTCCGTTGTAAGCTGTGACCTCTGTGTTGAGGCCACAAAGTATAAAATCCTTCTTAATGGGCAACCGAAAAGAAATAGAAAATTAGATAGGAATTTATGGGCTGAATCTCACTGTATGTTTATATATTTTCATGCGCAGCATCACATTTGACCTCCTAAAAATGCATGAAGTATTATCACTGGCCACACTTTCACAGATAATTAAATGAAAGCTCTGGCAATAAGTAAACGATCCTGAACTGAGACCCAGATATTTCATGGAAAATTCAATGTTCTTTATTGTTATCACTTTGCATAAGAAACATTCTCCTTTGAATAAATGGTAGGAACTCTCACTTTTAAATTATGAACGTACAGGAAGACATAACAAATTAAAGCATTCTGTAGAGAATCCCACTATATGGTAGAGAAACAAAAAAATGAATATTGTTTTCTTCATGTTTAACTGTTAGCATTTTTGGAAAAGACTGTAGATAGATACATACCTCAATAAAGAGAGCTAATATGCAGATCACTGATGATAGGTTAAGGATGCATTTTCCTATTGCTGATATAAATGACACCTCTATATTGGCAATTTAAATAGTGAGTGCTTGGCAGCTAACATAAAAACACAAATAATTCAAATATTACTGCTTAAAATAATTTAAGGAGATTTATCCAAGCCCGAGAAGATAATGAGATTATCATATGTTCAATGCTACATGAAAAAGAGGGCCTTTTATTGAAAATGAGCAGTTTGGTATCTAAAGAACCAACGCCAAGATAAAATTCATAATTTATTTAAGAGTTTTTAGGCTATACATAAAATTTGTAAGCACCACTTAACTGTGGAATATTTTAGCTCAGCATTCAAATGTTAGTTATAGCTATCAAATATTGTTTTATACACACACACACACACACACACACACACATATATATATATATGATTTAAACACTCTACTACATTACATCAATGTTTATAAGTATTACTGCACCATTTCCCTAATCCTTAGGATCACAGAGGGTTCTGCTGCCTGGCCTGTAACACATAGTGCCAGTTTAGGCCTGGTGATGTGGAGGAGCTTCCTCTGGCACTGGCCAGGTACAAAATGACCCTACTATCAGTTCTCTCTATTCGCACTGAACACATGCCCTCTTTGAAAGAATACTTTACATGCTGATTTTTTAAAGGAATATTTTATTATTATTATACTTATGTATGAGAGCGTGTGTCTCTGTGTGAGTTTGTGTATGATGGTATATACACATATCTTTAAGTAGACCTGAGGACAATAAGTACATTTTTATATTGTACTTTTCCAGGAAGAATGAACATTTATTTTATACATACATACATATATGACTATATAAATACTAATAATTTGACTGAAATTAAAAATTAGCTAAGTTCAAAAGAATGAGAATCTATCCAGGTGCCATAATTAGGATATCCATTTCCGTGAAGAATGAGAATCTATCCAGGTGCCATAGTTAGGGTATCCATTGCTGTGAAGAATGAGAATCTATCCAGGTGCCATAGTTAGGATAGCCATTGCTGTGAAGAATGAGAATCTATCCAGGTGCCATAGTTAGGATAGCCATTGCCGTGAAGAGACATTATGACCATTTAATTGTGGTGACTTACAGTTTCAGAGGTGGGACGTGGAGACTTGCAGGCAGACATGGTGCTGGAGAAGGAGCTGAGAGTTCCACATCTTGATTCAAAGGCACAGAAGGAGTCTCTGTTCACACTGGGTTTAGCTTGAGCATAGGAAACCTCAAAGTCTGCCCTCACAATGATACACTTCCTCCAGCAAAGCCACACCTACTTCAACAAGGACACACTTCCTAATAGCACCAATTACACTAAGGGGGTCAATTACATTCAAACTACCACACCAGGTAAAAATAAATCTAAAACATTGCAAAATTACTTATCAAATACAAAGGGAAATTAATTTGGTAAGTTGACATAGTCCTTTTTATACATATTTTTGTTTTGTGTGGTGGATTTAATAAGAACAAGCTCTCACGTATTTGAATAATTGATTCCCAATTCATGGAGCTGTTTGGGAAAGTTAGAAAGTATGGTCTTCTTGGAGAGGCTATGTCCCTGGGTTAAAATTTTGAGGTTCCAAAAACCTACACATTCCTAATTAGCTCTCTATACTGCCAAGTACTTGATCACTATTCAAGCTCTCAACTACTGCTCCAGCACCTTGCCTGCCTGCCCGCCACATATGATGATCACGGACTCAAACCTTCTGAAAAAGTAAGTCCCCAAACAAACTCTTCAATAAGTTTCCTAGGTCATAGTTTCTAGTCACAATAGTAGAAAAGTAGCTAAGTCAACTTGCCAGATCAGAATCATGTAAATTATAATGAGTTGCCTAGATTTGCATAGCAGGGTAGAGAAATTAAAAGTCAAAGAACAAATCATAATAATCACAGAAAATTACTGATAATTATGTAAAAAATTTCTCAGAACAGTAATAGTAAGACATGGCATGAGAAAAATAACTAAAATTACAAAGTAAAGAATACAAAGACAAAATAGTAAATATAAACGAAGCTATCACCATTGGTGAGGTAATAGTGAGCACTATTAAGTCAAATGTAGCAAACTTTTGGCTAAAACAGATGATTGTAACCATTTCAGACTTTGTGAGACATAAGCTGTCTTTGTCACTGTTTCTCTTTCTCACTCTGGCTCACTGCTTAACATTTTTTTCTTTTTTAAATTGAAAAAAATATCTTGGCTCAAGGCAAGGACCAGATATTATTTTTATAGCCCCACCTAGTTAGTGGTTTACTAAATATAGACAGATGGGCTGAGAGATGGGCTTAATTTTCTACTTAGCTGAGTTATGAAACTGTCAAATTCAAGGGCAGCTTTGGAAAAGATGAACATAATGAACACAGTTTCCAAAATTGTCTTCCAAATATCCACAATTACGTGAGCTGGTTCCTCGATTCTACACTTTTTGTCAGAGAAGCAATTCATCAAATACGGTCTCCATTTACTCTACAGAGTTTCAATAATCTTCAAATGATGACTAATAAAGTCACAACCTAAATCTGTCTCTGATGGCTGTATGAAATTGGAGAAGAGCTCTGGCTTCCATCTTGCCATATATCATCACATCTTTGGACGTTACCTTCATCCCCCACTGGGAAACACTAGCAAAGGAGGAGTCAGTGTCTTGAAATGAAGACAACTCATTGGGTATAAGGTGGTGGAAATACTCACGCTTAAAATCTGCTGTCTTTCCCCATCTGTAAAAGGAGGTGAACAAGTAGCACAGGGGATTGATGCAGCAATTCGCACTGTTTTCCTAGGTGATTCGGGGGAATGAGATGGTACCACAAAAGGCAGTCTTTGGGAAGTGAGAGATAGTGTAGAATCTAGAGAATGCATAGCCCTTGACTCGAGATGATTAGCAGCAAAACCTATAGAAACATCTGGGGTAGATCAAAAATGACAGGCGTATTAGGCTGAATATTAGCAAGTGTGCCACACTTTTCTTTAAAATTAAACCCTGGACAAGATGATTCTAGCTTTTTGTGTGCTTACAAGACACCTTATAAGTATTAACTGGCATTTAATTAATCTATCTGCCCTCAAGGCATAACATATATGGAAGGCTGTCCAGGTGAAATTCAAAGGCCCCTCCTTCAGTGAAACTTCATAGAGTTCTAGATGGCACACATCCATCCACGTGATACTGTTGCGCTGAGATTGAAATCCTTGCTGCTTTAAGGCAACAGAAATTGCTCACAAGACTCCCAACACCTGAAGCCAACATCAAAGCCTTGAGGGACAGCTTGGGCTACTTTCCCAGTACTAACAAGTGAGCAATCTCATGTAGACCTCCTCCTTTAACCTTGACTGTACTTTCTAGAATTTCTAACATTTGAAGAATGGAGAATAACAAGAACTAACATGAAAAAGTTGGAGGAAAATAACTTAGTATCCAAAGTTAATCTATGGTAGTGTAGTTTATTTAAAGAAACTTCAGTTCTAGTCTATACAGATCTAGAATAAGTTTTCTGAGCTATAAAATTAGGGAATTTTATCTTCCTGGAAAATTTTTAGTCACAAAAATGAGAATTTAACCTCTGTTCACTGTGTTTCATTGACTTTGTTAATTTTTTTTGTCATAAAAGACTTGATTAAGCACATAGAACTATATAAATGTGTTCGGTGTAATAGGAAAAAATTCATACACAATAAAAAAATCACACACTTAAAAATGAAAAAAATCTGGAGGCAATTAAGAAACAAAAAGGAAATAAGAAAATAGCAATATGCTTAACAATGGCAGTGAAGGCCGGGCGGTGGTGGTGCACACCTTTAATCCCAGCACTCGAGAGGCAGAGGCAGACGGATCTCTGTGAGTTTGAGGCCAGCCTGGTCTACAAGAGCTAGTTCCAGGACAGGCTCCAAAGCTACAGAGGAAACCTGTCTTGTAAAATCACACACACACACACACACACACACACACACACACACACACACACAAATGACAATGAAAAACTAACAGTAGCCTGAGAGTCCAGCTCTCCAAGGCCATCTCCAGGGTTCCAGGAGGAAGTCCACAATGAAGCAAAACTGAACTTATCTTTTTCTATCTGAGGGAAAAGACTCAATACGTGATCTGAGGGTCGCGTTCTTTATTGTTCTTTGGCTGTAATTCTACCTTAATAGCTTCTAACTCTCCTTTGTTTCAATTCTCTGTTCCAATTCTTCCTGCTTTTATGTTCACCTAGCTTCAATCCAATTTTACAGGATGCAATAAGAAAAAGATTTACAAGAGTTACATCTCATTGGTCATAGCACATTCCTTGGGCGAACACTAAGGAGCTGAGCCACCTACCATAGAAATGCAAGGCTTCAAGGCTCTAGGTTTAAGACTGTGATCAGAGGCCAGGGCACTGTTCCCAGGTCAGATGAGTTGCGGGGAGATAGGCACGGAGAGTGAGCTTATTAGTCAGACTTGGCAAGTGAGTAATTGGCCTGATTTTTTAGGTTGCTTTGTGTTAACAACCTTGGTTAGACATCTGTGACTCTGCCCTTGTGCATAACTGTAAAGTTTTTAATTTATGATCCGTTTACAGAAACATTTAGTCTAGTTTGAACTTGCTCTGAGATGAAAATGACCTAATTATGTGTAATTTGAATAAAAAGAACAAAGTAAGCTTGTAAGTGTCTTACCGTCCTTGTAGGACAATAGATCTAGTTATGAAGCATGTCCTAGCATATTTTCTACATATCAAAATTATACAAATTAATGGGAAGTCATCTTCCTGACCACCCATGGATATATGTACCCATAAGATTGAGATGCCGTCATGAGATTACTTACACACATTACATGAGATTACACACTACAGTCCAGGTACTGGGGAGACACCATGTGAAATTACAGACAGGAACAGCAGTTTCCAGAGTTGGCAGTCCTGCAGGTCTTGCCTGATGGGGTCCTCCTCCATCAGAGAAGCATTCTACTGGTGGGTTGACATCTGAACACATACTATCACCTGCTGCACACTTCCATGCCCCTTGAGAAAAATTCCCATATTTTAAATTGTCTCTAAGTCTCTTAAGAATAAACTCTAGTATATTGTTAAACAATATATCTGTTTGGTTTCCATGAAATCCAAGAACCGTATGAATCGTAAGTTGTTCAGTGCTGAGATACAGTAAAGCTCAAGAAACACACTGAGAGTTTATCCAGAAGCAGATTATCTTAGTCACTGTTCTAAGCTGGGAAGAGATACCATGACCACAGCAACTCTGACAAAAGAAAGCATTTCATTGGAGCTTGCTTACAGTCCCAGGCGCTTAGTACAGCTTCATCATAGGGGGGCATAGTGGCGCATAGGCAGATGTGGTACTGGAGAAATAGCTGAAAGTTCTACATTCAGATCCACAGGCAGCAAGAGAGAGACTCTGGGACTGGCGTGGGCTCTTGAAACAACAAATGCCACCCCCAGTGACACACTTCCTCCATCAAGGTCCCACCTCCTAATCTCTCTTAAGTAGTGCTACTCCCTGATGACCAGGTTTTCAAATATACAAGACTGGGGACGGGCATTCTTATTCCAACTACCGCACTCATGGACTGTTTGAAAAGTATTTCACAAGCCATTTCATTTTCTAAACTAATAATACTATTTTCAATTATATTAAATGTATGATTAGATTACTCCAAGAGGAGAAATTGGCCAAAGAAGCCATCATTCATTTGGAAACTAATGGTCTGGATTGCTTACTTAAAGAAGAGATCTCAAGCTCCTGGACATTATGCATCAGATAGCAACTGACATTAAGTGTGGGCTCTTCTGTCTTTGAAACACACTAGATTTTGCTGAGTGTTAAAAATTTAGTTCAGGAGCCAGGTGGTGATGGTACACGCCTTTAATCCTGCCACTCAGGAGGCAGAGGCAGGAGGATCTCTGTGAGTTCGAGGCCAATCTGGTCAACAAGAGCTAGTTCCAGGACAGGCACGAAAGCTATACAGAGAAACCCTGTCTCAAAGAACCAAAAAAGAATTTAGTTTAGGGATTGCACATTCCAAGCATGTATTGGACTATTAAACCTCAGTTCCAGGCCATCTCAACCTCCTTAAAGACCTCTTGAATTTCTCTAGAGAGTAAATCAATGATGGCCTACCTACATTAAATACCTGTAGCAATTTTCTGTTTTCTTGGTGCTGAGGGATACATTTCTTCCATGTGGAACCAGAGGACCTGGCATGTTTTGGGGTCCTCTGGAAGAGCATAGGGGCTCCATATAAGATATCAAAAGAAGAAAAAGATAGTATCTTCTAAAAAACAAGCAAGCAACAACAGGAAAAAAATACTAAGAACAAAAGGTAGTGCCTCTATTCACATCCCATGAAAGAGAATTTGTCTCAACACTTAAGAAACGGGTTGTGAACTACATGTAGTACCTGCTTGAGAAGTCACTTTCTGATGATAATTCTAGCAAAGTAAAGAAAATAGCTGTCTCTGCTACACGTTCATCTAGAAGTATTTTTTTTTCCTTCCACTATGAGAACATCAACTGGGCGATCAATGACAGTAGCCAAAGCAGCCTCAGTGAAGGCTCTTGGCCTGTTCCTACCTGAGGACCAGACCTTGTATCCTCATGGCCCTCACAAGTGTTGTAGCTGCTGCTGGTTCTCAATGATTGCTGCCCCATGATGCCTCCCCTCAAAGAACGCTGAGTTCAGAATCTAAGCTTGGGATTATTTTTTCAGAGAAATCATAAATCTAAACATCTATGCAAGTTCTACAAATTTTATATTTTTTAACCAAACTGTTTTTTTAATCCTTTCTAGATCAACAAAATGCTTCCATGAGAGACTCCTGTCATGGACTACTCATTCTTTGTTTTTATATGGCAGTTACCCAGGAACTTTCCTAAACACTTCAAAGACTTTTCAACCTATTTGCTTTATTCAATGTTCAATATTTTATAAGAAGAGTAATTGTAAATTTGGTTCATTCTAAGCGTTTTCCTAAAAACTAAAAGGGCAACCCTAACTCATGGTTAGAAAAGTTCAGAACATTCTATCTCCATATGAGAACTTGCCTAGCATTATATAATTTTAGCATTTAAATTTAGAATCTACTGAGGATGAAAAACTAGAATCGTAGCCAGGCAGTGGTGGCACACACCTTTAATCCCAGCACTCGGGAGGCAGAGGCAGGCGGATCTTTGTGAGATCAAGGTCAGTCTCGTCTACAAAAGCTAGTTCCAGGACAGGCTCCAAAGCCACAGAGAAACCCTGTCTTGAAAAACCAAAAAGATAAAAGAAAAAAAAAATCGAATCGAAAGCAGAAAATACTGCCTCTCATTGTATCTTTATGCATGCTTGATTAAGATGATGGAGGCATTGGAAAGGCAGGGAAAAAACAAGTGAAACAGAGCAAGAGGCTGTAAGAGCCTGGGGCGGCTGGCCTTTGGCACTGTTCCCTGAGTCTAGTTCACCACTTTGGGCTTGTTTGTTTTACCAGTGCGAAAGATTGCTGGTTTATCTCTGAACATTTTGCACAAGTTAAATGTGACACTTTCTTTCTCCTTTTATGCTGTCTCATCATTGCATTTCTGAACCCTTGATAGCCCTAATACTTTTTCCAAAAATAAAGGCTGTAGAGTTAATTATTTCGAAATCAGTCATGAGTTATTTCTCTTGACATTGTCAGCAAGATGGCTGGTCCTGTGCAGTTGAGCCAGCTTTATGTTATTTCCATCCTCACTGAACATTCAAGGGTGGCTTGCATTGCCCTGAAACAGCAACTCCTAAATGCTTAACCAGGTTCTCATTCACTACAGAAAAAACAACAAAAGTCTGATTAGAATTTTTAGCCTCAAATAAACAACCAACAACAAAAATCAGAGTTTATTTTCAAATGTCTTTCACTGTATCACCCAGTTTTGGAGGACAGAAACTACTTCTGTTAAAATACTTCTCGATGGTCATACCTGAAATGTGAAATGTCTCCCCGTAAGCTGATGTGGTTGAACACTTGGTCCATTCACTCCTGGCACCATTTGGAAAAGCTGTGGAACCTTTTGGACATGGGTCCTATCTGGCAGGATTGTGGTTTCTGGAGGATGTTTGATTTCACTCTAGACTGGATTCTCTGCCTCCGGACATATCATGCAGTTGCCACAACGGCCAGCTCCCTGGGAATAAGTCCCATACATCTCTCTTTTTCTGCCATGATGAAATGCGTGGTTTAAAAGCTGAATGACTCTCCTACAAGGCCGCCCAAATAAAAGAGATTTCCTCTGCATAGCGGCAGACAAACATGGTCTGAGCAGCTGAAGCAAGCTTCAGGATCTACCAAAGACTTCAAGCTACAAACAGTCATCACAGATGATTCACTCCTTCCAGAGACAAATAAAACCAGCCAGGCAGTGGTGGAGCACGCCTTTAACCCTAGCATTCGGGAGGCAGAGGCAGGCAGATCTCTGTGAGTTCAAGGCCAGCTTGGTCTACAAGCGCTAGTTCCAGGATAGGCCTAAAGCTACAGAGAAACCCTGTCTCAAAAAACCAAAAAAGAAAACCAAGGATACTTTCTACTGCTGATGCTTGTACATGCATCACTGACAGACCAAATACATAATCCCATCAACTCAGTGAGTTTACGTAGAGTGACTTGTAGGAACACGTGTGATGGTAACTTACAGGATCATGGGAAACTTGTCAGGTATGATACTACCAGAGGCGAGTACCCTAGCCCCCCAAATCATTAACTGCCTAGATATCCACAGGGAGGAGGGGGACCTTGTGATGATTTGCCTCCTGTCAAGTCCTCATTGAGGCCTCAGTGCTGCTTAGTGAGCCCAGATGCCCCCCAAACTGCAATGAGAGCCAAGTGAGTCCTCTACCCTTCTGCAGAGGACTGTTATTGGCCCAATCCTGTAGCTGCTCTGATTTCAAGACGGCAACACTGTGTCATGCCTGGGGACAAGACTCCATATGACACCTTCACGTCTGTAGGGATTGACTCTACAAGGATCACAGAGTAGAGAGGATCAGATCTATTAGGGAGCTGTGACAGTGATCCAGGCAGGAAAAGACAGGGGTAGAGCAGAATGTGAGAGAGAAACTCTGGATACACCTAGAGAGATAGTAATGATTTTCACTGGGCTGGGGAATCTGTGAAAACAAACAAAAAAGCCATCACCAGTAACAACAGAAAAACAAAACCAAACAATAACAACAGAAACAAGTATTAAAAGCAGCAGGAGAAAGCCAGAGGTGCCGGCTGTTCTAGCCTCTGTCCTTTGGCCCTGTTGAGTTGGTTTTCTCAGCCCGTGGGTAGTTTGTTCACAGTGTCTTCGTTCAGAGTTGGTTTACAGTCCAGCTTCCTAAGCCTTAGTCCCTTCCTTTACAAACGGAGTGTGTAAAACATTGGGTACTCTCACCACTTAGGGCACAGCAAGGGGCATACTCAATACATTGCAGCGATTGCTAGTGTTCTGTCTCCGTAATGAGAGGGAGACTGTGTTCTCACTTTGAGTTAGGAAACCGAGTGTGTCAAAACTGAGCTCCTCTGGTGATCCTCATAGCATGGCCCCGTTTAATTTTACTTTGTAGCACTAAAAGCTGGATAGTGTCAGCTCTGCAAAAACCGAGCCACCATCCTGCGTTTGTTTTTACTCAATGGTTCTAGGTTTCAGTCAGCCCAAGGGGGAATTTGCAGACTCTTTGGGAGACAGAAGGAAAAAGAGAGCAGGTATGTTTGCACTCTGTAGCTTGGAACAAGTATGTTATGGTCAATGAATAAGAACAAGACACTTTGCAAAGTGCCCAACCCTGGGAACACATGTGTGCATGTGTTCACATTCACTCATACACAATGCATATATGTAGATCTTGACAATGCACACACACAACACATATATGTAGATCTTGACCACACACACACACACACAAAACACATATGTGTAGATCTTGAGAACACACAAACACATATGTATAGATTTTGACCAGACACACACACGCTCACTAAGTTAAGCTACATACTAAATACACATAGAAAGGTGTAGGTGTTTCCTGGTAAATACTTCTTAGCATATGTTTTTGCAGGCTGTACACAGATAAAAGATCACAAGTAATAAATGTGAGGCTCCTAGTCACTGAGAGGAATTGGGTCATCTTCCTGTCAACTAATAAGCTTGCACCTTCTCTGGTCCTGCCCTGTGAGCACTAAGCTGTGTCCTCCCTTCAGGAATTAGGATCTAATTATCTGGAGTAAATAGACGAAGGGCGTTACCGGCTTGAAGCCTCGTGAAGTGTCTTCTCACAAAGGCATTGTTTTAATAAATGTCTTCAAAGCCAAGGGCGCTGATTTTAAGATGTGCATCCAGACAGGCAATGAAAGGGCTAAGAGAAAGCAACAATAAAAGCCTGCCTCTGAGTGAGTCAAGTATGCAGCAATGTGTAGCTTCGCCAGCCTGGCCAATGGCAAGTGAGCCCTAGACTACAAGAATGATGTGTAGAAATCAACACAGCCATCTAAATGTGACCTCAATTAGACAAGCTGCTCACTTCCTGTAGTTCTGTGTTATTGGACTGTAGTGAACCAATACCTGCCAAATATGGGAAAGTGTCCATTTTCTTTTAAAATCAATTTAAAAAACAATTCAGTGAATCAGAAGGCTCAAACTCTATTTTTTCTAAAAATAAACAACAATGCTCACCTATTTTCTAATACTAAAATTTGAAATACATTCCGTTCTATTTTTACCTGATACCCATGCTTCATTCTGTGACAAAAATAATGGGTCTGGGTAGCTATGTGCATAATTCATTCTAGAGAGGAAACAATGCTGCCAGAGTGTATTGTATGGAAACCCCGAAAGGGCTAATAGAACGGCCCTTTCCTTCTTTCTGCTCTCTGAAAATCTAGCAAGGAAGAAATCACCTGGAGACACCAGAGCAGGTGTGGGACCAGCGCCCTCACACTTACCCTTGGGATGCTTGCCAGTGGGGAGAAAGAAGCAAGCAAAGGGGAAGCTAGAAACCTGTTCTGTGTAAAACCTCTTAGTGTCTATCCACCAGTCCCCCGCATCACAGAATGCTCACTGTATCTGGGCCAGGAACACCACAAGAGGGTCACTTTTCAAAATGACTCTAGCAGTCATTTCTCTGTTTAACATTTAATGGATTTATCTAAGACAAAGATATGTGTCCACCGGGGCCAGTTTGTATTCTCAAACATGGGAGCATATGATTGAACATGGATTATACTAAGTCAGAAAATTCTGTTTTAATCCATTAAAATAATAAATGTGACATAGAAAGAATAGCTTCCTAATTTCTTTTCAAAAGCAAGCCATGGCCCTTTTTCCTTTAAAGACAAAGACAGCCAAGTTTCAGTGACTGGTTTTCAATTTATTTTTTAAGACTTTACTAATCTTACCAGGGTTTTGAGCTGATGTCTGCAGTGAACCAAAATATAAAATATATATATATGCAGTCTAAAGAAACACCTAGGATCTCCAAATGCTTTTGTGAAACTGTCACCTCCCCCCAAAAGCATTGTCCAGTCCTTAGGTCCAGTCTAGGGCCTGAGCAATTACTGCCTGAGGTGTTAGGGACACAAAAACTACTGCCATGCTGCCCTAGCTGGTTCCTACATGGCATTGCTTTCATCTGGGGTCATAACCCTAACAAACATACAATTTGAGACTGAGTTTGCTTAAATTACCCTTTCTCCTCCTATGTTTTCTCTTTTCTTTGTCCCCTTCTAATATGCTCTTGAAACTGGCCATATTGACATTTCTTCAGATGGTCACCATGGCAACTCCTGTCCTACAGTTTTTCTGAAAAGCCCTGCTCCTTCTATTAAAATCCAGACCATGGTCCTCCTGCTAAACCTTAGATGGTCCAAGAGTGGCCTCCATCTGTGTAATACAAACAACTCTGCTATGGAACTTCTGCAGTGAACTTACTTATATAGATGCAGCTCACTCCTCTTGTCGTGTTTGGGGGTGTATGATTTTGGAACTAAGCCCCTGCAGGGTCCAGAAGCCCAGCTCATCTGTACTTAGGAAGGCCACAGATGGAATTGAAACTCAAAACTTCAAGTCTCCCTAAACTTCAAGGGAACAAGCCTGTACTGACTTCTCAGGGGATCCTTAAGACTCCCTCAACCATGTACGTAATTGCACATGGAACAGAGACACATCATTCCAACCAGGACAAAGTCAGGCTGCACATTTATGAAAAAAAAAATAAAATAACCAAATGGTTGCTTTGCTAAGCCACTGAACTGAAGGCAGACTCCTAGGCTCTGATGCTTGGACCTTGGATTCTCAAGGACATGTTTAGGAAATTGCAAATGCTGACCCTTTTCCTTCCCTTAGTCTTTCTGATAACTTAGTTCTTCTATAACTCATTCTCTATTTTACCAACTCAATTGTCAAAGATACGTCTCTTTCTTGGCTAGAAAAACTTCAGCCAGTGCTTATGGGGAGTCTGAACACAAATGCTTCTGTATTTTCTGCCCACTAGAATTTCTTGTGTTTGTGTCTCAAGGCTAACATTTTTATTAGTAAATAAAAGAGTCATTCCTAGAAGGTAGAGAAAGTTCCTGAATAAACAGATGATTGCCATGAGAAGGGAAGTCTGTTTTGTGGTGGATGTTGTTCCTTCTCATGTCTTATGCCCTGGCATATATTTCTCAGAGGATAAATTGAAAACTCCACAAAAGTTTAATGCAATTTTTATTCTCATCTCTGGATAAGAATTTCAATAATTTTTGAGTTTGCATTTAGAGTTTTTCTGCATTTATGGCCCCAGTATCTTTAATGCATATTTATTGATATTAGAAAAACACCCTTATTCTTCAGACTACTTTTAAAATCTCCAGGGAGTAGGGACTAGTACCCTTATTCTGAGGATGGGAGAGAAAGAAGAAATAGGTCCATACATGTTTAAAACATGTCTAATGAGCTCAGCAATTGGCTTTTGCTGATAAAGACTAGTTTTTCAGTGCACAATGACCCTAGGCAGGATGACAGATGAACTTTCTTTCATTTCAATATTTATTTGGTTGGATGCTAATTTTGAGAACTGCTGTCAAGCCCCTATAAAGAAAAACCCAAGCAACACATAATGCTTAGCCACCAGATACCCCACTGAAAACGCCAAACTTTGTCAAAAGCACTGGTGACCCACATCAGTAACTCAAACAGAAACTAATGGGCCAGATCTCAGTCTGTGCCCAGATAGGGGGTGTTCTGTCAGGGGACAGAGAGCAAATGAAGATGAAGAGCAAGCACCTACTTCTCCACAGATTATCTCACGTTGTGTTTGGAGTTATCCTAAGAGTACACACAGCACAGTGTAAACTACATTTCACCCCTCTATTATCGGGACGTCAAATATCTCTGAATCCATTCATTTCCCTAATCAGCGGCTACTCATTTTTCCCCCAGCTTCTACCATCTGGTTTTAATTACCCAAACAATCTACAACCCAAATTGAAATGATAAATAGTTGATCATCACAGGCTCACATTTACAGGTGCAGCGAGGACAAAAGAAACCGGCAGACTCGTTTGGTTTGAAAGAGGGTTGAACTGACATGAATCCAGAGTATTATCAGTTTCCTTGTTTCTTTGACATCTTGCAAGTTCATAAACAAGTCCCACTTTGAGTAAACAACTGTGAAACAGGCTTGGATTAACAAGATTAACATACAGTATTATTTTGGGCAGAATTTTGAAAGATAGTTTAAAAGACCAAGACTAACAAATTTCATGGAAAGAAGCAAAACTCGGAAAAAAAAACAGAGCCATTTCCAACAACAACAAATTGCCTGGACCTCTGTAGTTACATAGTATAAGTATTTCAACAACCAGTAAACCGTGTTTACCTTTATATCATATTTACATTGATCTGGGAGAAAGAAAATCAATTCCTTATTTTTCCTTTTTAGACAAGGGGAACCATGGAAAGAAAGAAATGGCATGGCTGAATGTCTAACATGTACTTTGTATATCACAAATTCAATCTTGTAAACAAACATGTTGAGATTATGTCTTGGAATTTAAAGGTAAGAAAACAGCCTGGAAGGTAAAGTTGAGAGTCAAGTCCAGGACAGTGTATGATTGATGGGAACCATCTTGGCCTGATTAACACATGATGAACAGCAAAAAGTTGCTAAGCAAAAGGTCCACTGTATTTCTGTTAATGACAAATATTGATATTGCCATTAAAATGTTCATTTTTCCATCACTAGAAGTCTCATTGAGAATAGAGTTTAAATTATTAGACACATACACACACAAACATACACAGAACATGGAGGAACGCTGACTGAAATACTTAAGAGAATTGGTGCTTAACTTTAAACTTGTGGCTCATAATAATATGTTGATCCATTGGTGATTTAATGGGAATGTTTTGAGGTTCTCAGAAAGAAGCAACAAGCTATATAAATGCTTAGCTATTATTAGAATATTTATTAATATCAATTAGTAAGTAGATTTTAACTTTTTATTACCCATATTCACTATTCTGAAGGGGAAGTGGAATATAACTGTGTGTGCACTCACAGGACAGCTTATGGGAGTCAATTCTCTCCTTCTACCAAGTAGGTCCTGATGATAAAATTCAGATAGTCAGGCTTGGCAGCAATCATTTTTACCTGATAAGCTATTCTTATTCATTTGTATAATTTTTGAGGTAGTGTCTCACTACGTAGCCCAAATTGTTCTGGGTTCGGAATGTCACTACATAGACAAGATTGGTCTTGGGACTCTCCAGGGATGGAATTACATATGCCCGTCCCTAGGCCTGGCTTATAAATGTCTTTCTCCATGGCTCCAGTGTTCCCAAGGAATGCTACTTGTCCTGTATGTACGCCATGAAGTGCTCATACTGTAGCCATCCTTAACACATAGAAATGTTTCCTATCCTTTACTCCCGGGAACACAGAACTCTCGAAACCTCAAAGTGATAAGAATATTTTCACCTCACGTTCTCAGAGTCCTTATTTTGCAAATGTCAAGGATTGGCTCCCCATGAAACCACCTAAACAATCTGTTAATAATACAAAACCCACAAGTTTCTTGATTACTGTGGTGAAGGAGAACCTCCTCAATGGAGTCCTATTGTTCATTAGAGGTCACAGTTTTCTTGGAAACTGTCAACTTGATGTTTCTGTTAGAACATTGATGGGTCCTTCAGGAAGTCCTTGAAGTGAATGATCTCCTAACATGACTAGGAATGAGACTTTGGGATTTTGGAGGAAGAGTTACAGTAATAGATACTTATTGATATCTCCAAGAAATGTAAAAATAAAACAGTAGGCCAACCCCAGTCTTCAGACTGCAGATTGCAGTTGGCCAGTTGCAGATGGCAGATGACCACTTCATAATCAGCTCCTGATTGTGAGAGGTTGTGATGACTGGCTTTAATTGCAAACTTGTCACAGCTTGAAATAAGCTGGGAAGAGCAGCTCCAGGAGGATGGCCTGTGGACATGTTGCTAGAGGTTGTCTTGATTGATGTAGAAAGGCCCAGCCTGTGGGTGGATGGTGCCACTCCCCACTATGGGGTCCTGAATTATATAAAAGTAAAGAAAGCTAGATGGCTACTAAGTATGCATGCATGGTTTCTCTCTATTTATAACTGTGGTTGTGAGATGATTTGCTGTTCCAAGTTCCTATCACTTTGACTCCCAGGAAATAATAAACTGTATCATGGAACTGTGATAAAAAGAACCACCCACCTGTGATTTGTTTTTTGATAAGGGATTTTATCACCACAACAGAAATGAAATTTAAACATGGCCATTGCGTTTTTAGTGTGTGCTTGTCAGAACAGTAGTATGGTGCAAAGGGAAACTCAAGACTAACTATATGAAAATAAAAGAATAGGTGGTCTTAAGCAGAAGGGAAGTACTTCATGTTCAATTCTTCATTCTCATAATTCCCTCTTTGACACCATCATTTTGATATGAATAACAAATGTTTCACATAGACTCAGATATTTGAACACACAATCTTCAGTGGTGGTGCTGTTTGGGAAAGTGAGGGAAACTATAGGTCATGGAGCTTTACAAGAGGAAGTAGGTCACCAAGGCACACTTTCAGGGTTTAAAGCCTTAACTCACTTGCTGGTTTTTGACTCTGTTTCTGTCTCTCTCTTTCTTTCTTCCTGCATGTGAATGGAAATCTCATCTGTCAGCTTCCTGATTCGCCATACAGATCTTCTCTCCCAGGATGGATTCTATATTGCTCTGGAACCATAAGCTCAAACGACACCTTCTTTCCTTAAATGACTTTGCTCAGAGTATTCCAGCATAGCAACAGGAAGGTAACACACCAGCAGGTGAAGTAGACCCTTCATTTGGTTGTCCTTATGACCACTGAGGACACACTTTGGAAGATCATAAAAGAGAAATAAGTAAAATCGAAGGGGCATAAAAATGCAAAAATGCAGATGAGGTCTTTCTAAAGGGAGACAGAGAAAGAAAAATGAAAGAGAAGGGACAGAAGGCAAAGGAGAGATTTAACACATACCACATGGCAAATGATAATAGAGTAAAAACAAGAATGCTTAAAGAAATAATCTACCAAGATTTTTATGTGATAGCCAATAAAATTCTTTCATCGGTCTCCTTATGACATCATTATCCCTCTGGCCTTCCTTGTAAACACATATCTCGAGTTCTCTGCCAATACCCAAGTTCTAGGACTTTTCTATCAGAAGTGACCTGGCCATACATAAATGGCAGCAGTGGGTGCTATTTAGCATCCTATCTTCAGGTATCCATTAAAGGTCACATATCCCTTAGAATTCTAAGGAGAGATGGAAGCCACCAATGGAATGCTAAGAAATCAGCCTAGTGGTAGTGGTCGACCATTAACCCTAACATGTTAAGTGCAGCTGAGGTCAGGTGGCTTGAAGAAGAATTATCTGCATTATTAAGAAGGACGCATTCCTCTTGACTCCATTCTCTGGCACAAACTTAAAAAGTACATTTAAAACTAGACCAGAGGAACAGCAAATGAACAGTCCTCAGACTCACTCTGCTTTCTCCTTCCTGGCATATGTCTATTAGAAAAGTTTATTTTAAAACTCTTCTACAGTTAATTGGAAGATCATTGGGGTGAGAAGGCTTCTAGAGCTGTTCCTCCACACATCAACTGACGCACAATCTAAATGATGAAAGAAAACTGACTTAATTAAGGAGAGACGACCACTCTATCTGGGGATTTCCACTAGCCCATGCTCAAGTAAAGGAAATGTCTACCTGCAGCCCAGCCAGCCATTTTATCATACCACTTCCATGATCATCCTAAAAATGGCTCACTACCCGTGCTAGTGGGAAGGATTCTGAACCTTTTGCAGTTTAGTACTTAACACAGAAATCCTTCAATGCTGAAATGAACTCTGTTGCATTTATTTTGTGGGAAGTTCTTCTCACAGAACTAAACACCAAGAGACAGGGTAAAGGAAGAGAATAGCAATAAGAATCTTTGGCCGTGCAGAATGTTTGCTCAAGGGAACTGCACTGTGCAGGGTGAATGAAGATGATGACCCTAGTTGGAATCACATTTGATCACATACCTGTATGAATGCGATTTAGACCTGTGAGGGGGTCACACTCAATCGACAACTTGAGTATGGACTTGAAATTGATTGAATTTCTCAGAAATTCGGGATTATATCTTTCATTTACTTTCAGATTTGATGTGTAAAATTATTGAATTTAGAAAAAAATGGGCAGTGCCAACCAGCTGGGATGGTATCAGAGAGCTTATGAGACAAGTGAAAGAATACAATCCCCTTGGGAGGCGGTAGCTCCCCAAGATCTCTGCCTCAGCAGATTATCAAAACACGGCAGGTCTTAGAAGAGGTTTCCTGTCCTGACCCTTTGATTCCACAGTGTGACTTCACAGGTCTTCTCTCACTTGTGCTGTAATTAAATGCATCTGAAATAACTCAAGAATCTCTGAGAAAGTCTCCATAAACAATCACAAGGTGTGTATGTTTTCCAACAAAGCAGAAAAGGTTAATTGATGTTTTTGCTACTATAAAACTTTATGGCTTTTTAAAACTTTAATTGCTAATATACGTTTATATAAATATGCTTATATACTATTGTATTGATATTTCATTTGTATTTTAATAAATAAAGCTTGCATGAAGTTGAGAGAGTAAAACAGTCACACTGAACAGACCAGGCAGAGGTGACACATACCTTTATTCCCAGTAGCCACACGAGTTTGCCACAGAAACCAGGTGATAGGGATGCATGCCTTTATCCCAGCTCTAGACGGGAGGAGACAGCTCTCACACACAGTCTCATTCTGAGATTCCTGGAGGCAAGATCGCCATTTAGGACTGAAGTAGAGGTAAGAGCCAGTGCCTGGCTGTTTTGCTTTTCTGACCTTAAGGTTGAATCCCAATTTCTGTCTCTGGGTTTTTATTAATCATGCTACATAATATGATACATATAGTTGAAGATAGATACATCCTAAGTATATAAATATAAACTGCTTGCTCTTTATGATGTTGACTGTATGCATATGTTTTCAGGGCTGGCCTTTTGGGATTAGATAACCAACTACTATGTTCTACACTGAGGATAACAGTTGTTCTTCAGAAGGTGCTAGAAACGAAAGGAGAGTGATGGTGAGGTGAGAGACAAAAACAAAGCAACTGCCATTCTAGATAAATGATGCACCGAATGGATAAAGATTAAATTTTTGCAGTTATAACATCTGCAAACACTTTAAATCTCATTTATTTACTTCATTAGATAATCTTTTCTTGGAAATTAGGCTTCTAATAGGCTCCTTTGGGAGTTAGCTTCAGTTTCAGGAGTTACAGTTCATTCAGGTTTTTAGAAACCTATATAACAAATGGAATTTTTTCCAACATTACACCATGGCTTTCAAAGAGGATTCCTGACTGTATAAACATTTATTTTATTGTTCTGGTTTGAAAATGGCAGTTTAAATTCGACTGAATTACCTCAGTCATTTCTAGCAATGGGAAATGTTTTAGGGGGAAATGGCTAATTCTGGATACTAAAGACAAGAAAAAGCACTTTTAACTCTAATTTAACTGTACAGAGGAATGGTAAAGCATTATTGAGGACTTAAACAATACAATAATTTATCATTCATGATTCCATTAAAAGATTCAATTTATAGTAAAGCACAACTTTATCTGACAAATAGGGCAGAAAAGATGGACAGAGACCTGCTTACCACCAGTATGAAAGTTCCAGCTACTTTTTAACAACTAAAAACCCCTTAAGACACTTCCTCCCCTTTCCCCCTGCTCTGGGAATTTCAGTACAACTTGGCTGCTCAGAGAAAAATTTTCCTCTCCTAACACCTTTTTGTGATGAGAGAAAGCTGCCAAGAAAACTCCTACCAGATGGAACCAAGTCTGAAGAATGTCTCTCTCGAGTCGGGTGTTATAATTATTTTTGACAATACTTTAGCTGGATGACTCTTTAATCCTACTGAATTTTATAGAGGAATCAAACACCTGCTGTTCTATATATTATTTTTGTAGTATTATTAATCCTTCCAGTTCATGTTTTAAGACATAGAGACATTTCAGTAGTGGACATATGGACGGCCCTAGAATCCTTTTTATATGTTTAAACCAAACATGTCCCTAGAGTAAAAGACAGTAGCCTCGATTTACAAAGCTATTCAGTACCTCACAGGCATGCGAAACTATGGCTGAATGAATACAGCAAAAAGCATGGGATCTGGAATTTATATCCTGTTAGCAGGGCCCCCTTCATCTTTGTCTTGATACTTTGCAATTTGTAGGATTTATTACTCACATGGTAAATAACTATTTAGGTCATAAAGTTATTCATTTAGCTGAAAAGGAAAATCAATAGTGTGTGTGAGCTTTGTAACACAAGTCATCTAGGCTCTGCATCGATACTTTACTAGAATGAAGTTCTTAAAAACACTAGGAACTACTACAGGATGATGGCGTCAAGACAGATCTGTGATGTCTTTCTTGCCATCTGTCTGACGAAAGTGCAATGTGGTGTTGATCATCTCTGATTGATGAATTAGATGCAAATTACTTCACACAATATTTCATTCCAAAACAACAATCCTGCGAGGTAACTGATAGTACAAACTGCTAGTTCATATATCAAATAAAGGTTAGTAAAGATTAACTAACTGCCCCAAATATATGCAACTAGACAGGTTTGTAATTGGTATCCAATGTAGGCTGCCTCATACTCCATCAGTTTCTTTGCTGTTAAACTTCCCAGTTTCCCAGTTTCTTTGCTTAAATTCTCCATCCCCACAGGTTCATGAAATACAGCCTATTAAAAACATAAACTTGACTCATGGAAAAAGAAGATAACGTGCTAATCTGAGAAGTGTCAGACCACTTAATAAACAATAAACATTTACATTTTTGTGGGAGTTTGAACGAGAATGACCCCCACAGGCTCATACACTAATGCTTGGTTCACTGCTTAGGAAAACAATTTGGAGACAGGACCTTGTAGGAAGAAATCTGTCAGTGGGCATAGAGTTTGGGGTTCAAAACCCCCATTCCAGGTCCTTTGCTCTCTCTCTCTCTCCCTCTCTCTCTGTCTCTCTCTCTCTCTCTCTCTCTCTCTCTCTCTGTCTCTCTCTCTCTCTGTCTCTCTCTCTCTCTCTTTCTCTCTCACTCTCCTACCTAGGATCAGGGTATAAACATATATCTATGGTTCCAGTGCCATTTCTGCCTACCTGCCACTGTGCTCCCTTCCTGTCTCACTATGATGATCATGGACCAACCCTCAAACTGTAAGCCCCCATTTAAATGCTTTCTTCTATAAACTGTCTTAGTCATGATTCCTCTTCAAAGCAATAGAACAGTAACTAAGACATACCTTATCATAACATCACAATTTATAACAATGAGAAAATGCAATAAATGGAGCCTCTTTGACATTTTTAAACCTCTCCAGCACTCTGTAAGTCTTAAAACATTGCAAGGCTGAACAGCTGTCCACTACACACACCCATCCATTCATCTGCTGGTAGTAACTGGCTGCCTTCCTTACGGGAGTGCTGTGCTGTTATGAACATGGATATAGAAATAGCTGTTAAAGTTTCTGCTTACTAAGTCCCTGCTTTTTCTGGTATATTACCTGGAGTGAATATGCATTAGTTCACGTTCGTGTAGTTGTGACCTAACGCCTTCAGAAACAGTTTAAAGAAAGAGAGGGAGATTTGGGCTCCTATAGCTCAGCCCATCACTGCTTGACTCCATGAGCGTGGGCAGAATCTTTGGTGGCAGGAGCACACGGCAGAGGCTGAGGTTCAAAACATGTTGAGCAAAAGGCAGGAAGAGAGGTAGGAGTCAGGGTCCAGCGCCACTTTCCAAGACCCACTCTTGGTATCCTAGCAACCCTAGCTACAGTCCACCTCCTAAAGCTTCTTTAACTGCTGAAGTAGTTCAGCTAGAGACCAGGTGTTCAAGTCACACAGCGGTCTATGGGAGCGATGTCCTAGCCAAATAACAGTAACACCATTTTAAATGTTGATGTTATCTTCACCAACTCTAGTCCTCTCTGGAGAATTTTCTTCTTCCATTAGACATTCCAAAATTGCCACTGAAAGAAGCCACTTTAGTTCTATTATTGCATTGCCTTTGCCCCAACCACCTCTTCAGATGATTCTCTCAAACATGGGATATATCACAAGGCGCTTAAGCGCAAGTTCACAAAAGAAATAGGCCAGTTAAACCAACGTATCGATTTCTTAAGTGATTAATCACCTTATGTATTATTCTAAACCAAATGGTATTATGTGGTAGAAAGCAAATCTGCATAATTTTTAAACAAAATCATGGGCTTCAAAGCTTTGTCTCAAGTGAGGAACTTTAGACTGTGTGTGTATAGTGCCACAACCCCTGGGGTGTTTCTTTATACCTACAACAACACACGGAAGAGGAACCTGGGCAAGCACTAACTTACATGGGAAAACATAGCTTCCTTTAATGCCCTTCAAGGACCCTATGAAGCAGGAATCAGCAGGCTCACTTTGTGTCACTTCTCTCCTAATGAACTTTTTTTTCTAAACTGCCACATCGACTGTCTTTCAATATGCTCTCAGCTATTTCCTGTCTTCCGCCTACATCACGTGCTATTTCTCTCACAGGACTTTCCATTTGCTGTCATGAAACCCAAGCTGCTCTAAGTAGCAAACTCGGTTTCCACTTTTGGGTGGTCTCCACTCACTATCACTTCCCTGACGTCATGGCTGACTCACCCCTCCTCTCTCTTCCCTCTGACCCTTTAGATCTGATCCTTCTTGTCTCCAAGAAAATGTAATTGTTACTCACATTATATTATATTGTGCTATTAGTTCACAGATGTCTGTTATCCCTAGGAAACACAATGTAGTGAGAAAATATATGATTAAATTTAATTATTAAAAGTAAATGGCAGAAACTGAGCCCAGGAACATAATTTTATTTGTGTGGCTTTAACAAAATTGACTTCTCTGTACTTAAGGTCCTTCTTAAAACACAGTCAATATGAAGGCTTAATTTCCAGAGCTGTTATCTATGGGATAATTGCAACTTAAGGGCTAGAATGCCTCCTGGAAAGGAGTAAACATTCAAAATCATCCGTCGCTTTAGTCTACCTTGTAGAATCCATACAACTGACTGCTGAAGAGGTGGTTGGGAAATGCTTACTGAAAGAAATTTAATTTCCTTCTTGCCTTCTATTTGTTTTGGTACTTCATTTGCTTCTCTTTGGCCAAAATTGGAATATACGTTTTAAGCAAATGAAAGAAACAGCAGAGACTTCAAAATCCCAAATGCAATGCCCATGGCCCTGGTGATTCAACTTACTAAGCACTCCCTCCCCCTAGTGTGGGTAGCGATTGTGTCAAATCACAAAAATTCGATTGAAAGAGGAAGGAATTAAAATACTGATGGTTGAAAAGGGAGTTTGTTTTCCCTCCTGCTACCAGGAAGTGGTCCAAGTCTCCATACAGCACTTGAAAGAGAACCTAAACTTGAAGGCCCATCTTTCAGAGTTCGGAAAAGCCATTACATATTTGTTGAAAGGAAAATGTTTGTGCGTTTGGACAATATCTCCACATAGAGGGAGAAGGCTGCCAAAAGGCACGCATAATTGCCTGAATTGAGGGGGTTTGCTCAGGGTCTTGAGACTAGTGATAGATGAGCCTAAAAGGATCGCTTTAAATAAACCAAACCTCTTGGATTAGTGTTGTTAGGCTCTAGAGCCCCCTGGGAAAGGCCTGTCTCCTGTGATTTCCAGTATACTCTACTTTCAATGAGCTGGAAATACCACAAGAAAACCACTGTTCTCACGGTATTTTTGCCTTTTCCATTTCTGGTTTTAGCTAAGGGGTAAAGAAAAAAAAAATAGTATGTGCAGATTAAAACTGGCATGTATACATGAGAAAAAAACTAGAAGATCCAAATGTTAGATCTTTACACAAATAAGATTCACCCACAAGTTTCAAACACATTCAAATAAAGTAAGTTTGAGCAAGCGTTCATAAGTCTCCGTGAAGCCGTTACCCTTATAAGTGATGTAGAGTCGCAGCGAGGACACTCTCCTAAAATAGCATTGCATATACATTCACTGAAAATCAAGGGGCAGCTCACAGAACCAGCAACTGGTTACTGTCTCTGAATGTTTGTTCAAGGATATTTATTTAAAGAACTTCCAAAAATGTGGTATAAATAAATAAGCATATTTAAGTAAATATTTAGTTGTTTCCCAAGAGAGACAATTTTCTCTATTTAATATTTTGCCAGGGGGATTTCATTCTATGTTTAGATATTTCTCCAAAAGCACACAATGAACGCTTATGGATCTCAGTGTGCCAGGGCAGAGTGTTAAGAACTAAGAGCTAGGGACATAGTGAAGGGGACTGTTGACATATGTTCATGCTTTTTTAATATATGCAATTAAGAACATTTAGATAAGATAGCTGAAGGAATGTGAAGAAGAGGAGAAAAGGACGGAAGGGAAACCTTCAGAGAATAATCTGTGGGTGTGACTTTCTTCAGTGAAGTGCTCATTGCTTTACTTATTAATGACAAAAAAGAAGATTAAAATTGAGTGAAAATTAATGTGCTTTAGGTTATACAATCTTGACTTTTTAAATGTAATCGGCACTTAAATCTGTCTACTAGAGGAACAATTGCTGTGATTCTCTGAGCGGTGAACATAGCATGTATTCTCAAACCAACTAAACACATGAACGAGGGAGAAAGAAATGCTACTAGATTACCACGCTCAATGGCATCTCTTATGGTAAAATGCTGGTGTCATCCAACGGCTTAACTGCTCGGAACAGAGACCCAGTCAGATATACTTGTGTCAGTTTATTTTTGTCCCACCTCTTTTTGTCCCAGTGTTCACAATAATTTAACTTCTCCCAGATCAGAAACACACTTGTAAACAAAAGAACATTAACAGTACCATCCCAAACAATTTAGTTGCAGAGTGTCTTTGTCTGAATGTATCATAGAATAAAGAAAAGATGTTTGCTTAAATTAGCGCTGTTCTACTAGCAAGCAGGATAAAGGAATAGGGCCAATAAACATTACCAGTGTTTGTGTTGCTAAGTTAATAGCAGCTAGTGCTGAGGACTATTAACATTGGAGAAAATAAGATGAGAGGAAATTACCAATGTGCACATAGAACATCAGTGGGTAACGAAACCATTAAACATTTTATAACTGTAATTCAAGCATAATGTCTGACAGCACCTAAATCTCATTATTTTCTCTGAATTCAGGACATATTCAAATACAAGTTTTTCAATTATTTACCCCAGAGGAATAATTCTTTATGATCCAGTGACCACATGGAAAAATGACTTACATGTATGCCCATCATGGTTCCCATCTATGATTCCCCATTGATTTTGTGAGTCTTTCATAGGATGGCAATATGTGAGCTATAGCTGGAATTTATCCCATAAATATGGAATACTATTCTAATCTTCAATAATCCCTGCTGCTAGCTGAGTTTGGTGAGTTAGTGTCTTTTTTCTTCTTCCATAACGAAACTGTAGAAATTTGGTCACTAATCAGAATTTGGGGACCTGAATCTCACAAAAGATCAAGATTACTATCTATAGAGGCTTTCTGGTAACAACCATTTCCTCCCTACCCCACCCCCCACAAAAATAGGCATACTATTATCCCCTCCCTTTAGAGTCAATACAACATTCGCATTAGTTACCTGGACAGGAAATCTCCCCTAAGTGAGCCATCCAGTCCAGAAATGATAAGAAATAGTATAAAGTGCGCATGCAATGTGTGTTGGCACAATGGTCTCTCTAGCCATTGTCCTTCCTCCGGAGCACCCCACTTATTCTATAACATACTCTGTGGCTGTCTCCCATAATTCTAACCTGAATTATTTCCATGGTCATCACAATCTACCACTCAGGAAAGGGCTGAGTGAGATTCCTTCCCGGGTACCATATTGAGGAAAAGAGGACTGGTTTCCAAGGACACTGCTCAGTGTCATCTCAGTTAATCAGAACAATGGAACCTGGCATTCCCCCTAAGTCCCCTGCACCTGCCTGTGAGATGTGGAGATGAGGAGTTTGTCTTGGCTCTTCCTGTGAGCTTGTCATTGGTGGTCAAGGTACCACTGTGGTTGACTCCTCATTCTTGGCGTACGACAGCCACATCCATGATAGAAATAAGGGCCAGAGAGTTTCTCAGCTGTGTGCACAAATCTCTTTAATGACCACCCAGCTTATAAAGCTGTGCAGACTGTGGCCTGTGGTCTCTTTGGACCTGAGTTGGGAACTAAGATTAGTTGGGACCATCCGGAATATGGAACAAAATAGGACCCTAGAGAAGATGGGGCTGTTTCCACAGAGAAACAGACTTCTTATTTTATATCCCAGCTAAATTCCAAGGCTCAATTGGCCTTGGAAAGTACTCATGGCATAAGTGACTTTGAATTCTCCAAATCAATGTTTTCATATAGTTAAAACAATTAGTGAGCACAGAAAACATTAAAACAGATCGTATTTCTCTTTCTGGGGGAAAACCTGAGAATTGTTTGCTTTTTTTGAGTCTTGAAAAGATCGGAATTTTTTACTTCTAGTAAGTCATTAATGCCTGTCATCTAAGATGTCCCTTTTGTCAGAATGTTTATAAATGAGCAATTAGAATGTGCTGAAGCATTTTAGATGAAGCTTATTTAATTGATGAATGAACTCACTCCGTGTATCGAGTTGTGATTTTTCTTCCACAGTGAAAACAGACTGTGACATTAGGAGACACAGTGCAGAGCTCGCCTGGATGTAAGAATGTCACAGAGAGCTAAACTTTGCACCATGGAAACAAAATGGAGGCTTCTTTGGGGGATATAAATAAAATAAAAGATATTTTATACTCAGAGCAACAATTCACCTGTGGGATGTGTGTGTGAGGAGGGAGTAAGAAAGAGAAGCAGGATAAGGAACATTTATTTGGGAAAGCAGTTGGCATTATTCCAACCCTCAGAAGTCATTACCATCAACAAGAAAATCTCATTTATTTTTACTCATTAAGATTCAGAAATAGCAGAAAAAGGACTTATTTCTATATCTGTTCAATTGTTAGGTAAAAAATTGGCGGGACCAAAGGAAAGAAATAAGCAAATAATTTTTAGGTAAAAATGATTATCTTCTCTCTCCACTAATGCAACCTGCAATGTGCTTTGTGATTGTACTAGAAGGTTCAGCATTTAGTTTGTCCACAAGCCCATTTTCCAGCATTCCATGAATCAATACAGCTCAGCAAGGCTTGTGTTTTTTCTCATTTGATCTTCAGGGGATAAACAGCCACATTTTGTCTTGCCTGATATAGTATGAATGTGGTTTGTTTTTTTTTTTTTTTGCTTTCTTTTTTTTATTTTTTGCTTTCTTTTTTTAAAATTTTTTTTAAATTTTATTTTTTTTAATTTATTTATTTATTAAAGATTTCTGCCTCCTCCCCGCCATCGCCTCCCATTTCCCTCCCCCTCCCCCGATCAAGTCCCCCTCCCTCATCAACCCAAAGAGCAATCAGGGTTCCCTGTCCTGTGGGAAGTCCAAGGACCACCCACCTCCATCCACGTCTAGTAAGGTGAGCATCCCAACTTCCTAGGCTCTCACAAAGCCAGTACATGCAGTAGGATCAAAAACCCATTGCCATTGTTCTTGAGTTCTCAGTAGTCCTCATTGTCTGCTATGTTCAGCAAGTCCGGTTTTATCCCATGCTTTTTCAGACCCAGGCCAGCTGGCCTTGGTGAATTCCCTATAGAACATTCCCATTGTCTCAGTGTGTGGGTGCACCCCTCGTGGCTCGTGCTCTCTCTCCTTCTGCTCCTGATTTGGACCTTGGGATTTCAGTCCTGTGCTCCAATATGGGTCTCTGTCTCTGTCTCCTTTCATTGCCTGATGAAGGTTAATATTCAGGAGGGTGCCTATATGTTTTTCTTTGGATTCACCTTCTTATTTAGCTTCTCTAGGATCACGAATTATAGGCTCAATGTCCTTTATTTATGGCTAGAACCCAAATATGAGTGAGTACATCCCATGTTCCTCTTTTGGGTCTGGCTTACCTCACTCAGGATAGTGTTTTCTATTTCCATCCATTTATATGCAAAATTCAAGAAGTCCTTGATTTTTACTGCTGAGTAGTACTCTAATATGTATATATTCCATACTTTCTTCATCCATTCTTCCATTGAAGGACATCTAGGTTGTTTCCTGGTTCTGGCTATTACAAACAATGCTGCTACGAACATAGTTGAGCATATGAAAAAAAAATTTAGAAAATTCTTTACCAAACCTCAAGAGCTAAAGGTCACAGCATCACAAAGGAAGCCGTCAGTCAAAGCACACACTCCTTTCCTGGTTTTTATTAAAGTGCCACTGAGGATTGCAACCCTCCTTATAGGATATCAGTGTGGGGACATGATTAAGATAAAGCAGAAGTGAGAGGGCTTGAGCAAGACAGGAGCAGCACAGAGCATCCTTTCTGCGGGATGGAGCTGGCTTGCGATCCCTTGGCATCAAGCACCACAACTGCCTGTGAGCTTCAAACATTGAAGCTGGCAGATTGCAAAGCTTTGGATCTCCTTGTCTCCATTTAAAAGGATTCAAGAGGGCCTGAGATGCTGTCTTCATGTGCAGAGGAAATGAAACATGTTCTCTCTTGAATGTTTTCAATGAGTATACAAGGAAGTGTGGGGTCTCCTGCAAAGTCCCGGGAAAGCCTTAAAAGCAGAGAAATGTTTTGTTAAGATTAGTACTTTCCCCTCTGGCTAGAGAACCAAGGACAAACTTCTCCATCTCCACTCTTGCCACATCCTCTTTATTCAGGATGACGCTCACTTTAAAGTCACTCTGTGTTCTACGGTGTTGACGACTCTGCCCCAGGCTGAGGGAAAAATGGGCAAGAACCACAAATCTGACTCCAAGGGAGGTGATAGGGAGGGCTTGGATGTACGAGATGCACCGACAGAAACACAAACACATCCTCTCACTCAACAAGGTGACTTACTTACTCCATGAGCTGCAGGAAATCCCTGCTGTGTGCAGGTAGGGTAGAGAGAGGAGACAAATTCCACAAGAAAGGATAATATTTAAACACACTTTTCCTTTCCCCTGCCGCCTATCTCCTATCTACTTCCCCTAAAAGCAAGGGAAATGCATGCTTGTGGAAACAGAGCACAGATTCAGAAAAACACCCCAGATCTCCACACAGTCATTCCTTCTGGGGTGTGGCAGGGCTGTTTCCTAGACTGTAACACCTCTGTACTTTGAAGCCTGACAACGTCAAAGACACTTGTCATTGTCCATATTTCTAATACTGAGAGAAAGAGTAAGTTTAATTATAAAATGAAAAGCTTAGAAAGCTTGTTACATTGCAGGCCTAACGACTCAATCAGAATCAGTTTCATCAAATCAATAAAGCTTGAAAAACTTTGAGTTGCATGCTTACAACTCCTGTCCATAGTGCTAAACATGTTCTATATTTGGTAGAGAGGAGGCTATCTAGTGATCCTCCCCACTCTAAAACTCTCCACAGATTTCATCTGTGGTAAATAGCCTACTGTTGTTAGCAAAGGCTAGATTTCAAGGATGTTTATTCCAATTCTGTGAAGGTTCTTATTGAAGCAGCAACAAACTAAAGGGAGCAATGGTTACTCCTAACATGATCTAGCAACACAAGTTGAAAGTTCATTCACGTGCACGTACTTGCAGCTTCAAAAGACCCTCAGTATTCAGGGATCACTTGGATAAGGCCTCCCAAGTATCCGGGGGAAAGGGGTGGAGCTGAGATACCATCAGACTCTACAAGGTCCAGATGAGTTGGTGCTGCTTCAAGGTGGTGGTAATGAATGGGGCTTCACCTTTTTTTTTTTAATTGCGAAGGAATTTGCATGGTGTAAGAATTCTTGAGCACCCCACTTACCTCATTTCATTTTGAGGCTCCCGATGGGGTTGAAAGGGACTGTTATTCTCTCCATGTACAAATGAAGAAGCAAACCCCTGGCTCATCACACTGCTTTCTTAAGAATGTAAGGAGTAAAGAACAGAAACGACTGAGTGCCTCTCTCTTAAACTACTGCTTCAGCCACTCCGTCTGTCTGCCTCACTGACCTAACTACTAACAAATTCAACCGCTGCAAATACTAATCAGTAAATGTTTGCAAGTGAACCAAAACTAAGAATGGGTCTCGAACGTGTGTGTGTGTGTGTGTGTGTGTGTGTGTGTGTGTGTGTGTGTGTGAATGGTGAAGGTTAGGAACAGCCTCGTCACCCAGATTTCATGTTTGTGGACATTGAAACTCACCATCACCTAGAATGACATAGTACGAGCTAGAAAGCAAAGAATAACCACGTGACTAAAATGACAGATACATTGAAAGAAATAAAAATGGCCCCCAATGTGTGTGTTTATCAAATAAGCAAGAAGAGGGATGGAAAACATAGCTGTCAAATTTAAAGATCTTTGGTGCAAGTTTGGATTTGGTTAAGTGAATCAATTAAAGAACTGGAAGCATAGGTCTAACTTAACCCAAAGCATCTTCACTATGGTAATTCTTGCATTACAAAAGAGTCTCAAGGGAAATAGAAATGCTTTTACTTTGGAGATTTAAAAATAGACTGCATTTGTAAGAGAAAAGAAAGAATATGTCCATACAAAGACATGGGCATGAATGCTCAAAGCAGCTTTACTTGTAATTGTCCCAAACTTGTAAGAGTCTCCGTGACTACCAATGACTAAGCAAACCAAAAATTGAAGTATATCTATCTATTAGAATACTATTCATTAAGAAAAAGGAAATGGGCTCTTACTGCATGCTATCAGGATCAGGTGGATAGATCAATAACCATGCTGAGTGCAAAAAAATGGCAAGATTTAAAATGATTTACATGTTCTGGTTCTATTTATTTGAAAAGCCTAAAATGTGGTTAGCACTGTCAAGTTAAAGGAGAATTACAAAGGGACATCATAAAACTTGGGAATTGATGCAATTTGTTCATTGTGCATCTATGATGATGAATTCATGTCATATATTGATGCGGACAAACATGGTAGGTTGTACAATTTAAGTGTATAGTTTATTTTATGCCAATCACACTTCAGTAAATTTGCTTGAAAATCAAATGAACAAACATTTTTTTTAAAAGAGATTATGGAATATTATAGAGGGTAAGGATGTATGACATTGTCCCAACAACCAAAAGGACAGAGTAACATCTTTCCCGAAGATCTACCTCATTAATTCTCTTAGTTAACAGCTTCTCTTTTAGTAGGCCACTCTTCCTATGTCCTCAGCCCATTTAGTAAGCCATCACCTGAAGCAAAGAATGAAAAAAAAATCCTCACAATGCCACCACAGAGAGACCATAACACATTCCATTTGAAAGTGTTTCTTTCCAGGGCTTGGCTCCCAGGATTTCACTCTCTGTCCTTGAACTAGTTTTAAGATTAGATTCATATCATTTGAATCTTTTCTTGTTGACATTTTCATCTTTGAACTTTCAAAGCACACAAAAGTTGCCAGCGTGTTACACACTTTCTTAGTTATCCATTGATTATAGTGTTCTGCTTAAATTAAAAAGAAAAACATTCTGGGTGAGGTCCTAATCTTCATTATGCCCATTTCCACTTTTCCCAGAAGTAAACTAACTACAGGAATGAGCGGCTATTCTGGGTTATACTATGTATATGCTCTGGGTTTTAAAAGTCCCATAACCTCTGTCACGGGCAATGCATGCTGCAGCTTGCCTTTTCCATTCATATGTCTTTGAGATTTGCTCATGCTAATACATATAAATACATTTTGTTTCACAAGGTTGCCTTGAATAAGTTTATCAGTCCTGGTTCACCTAAAATTCTACCATGATTATTCTGCATGTGCTGGTAGCTTTCCCTACCTAGAAGGCACTTCCTTCACAGAACTTTCAAGCAGGCTGGCCCTGTTTCTTTCCCTCAGGTCACTTCACTCTCCTGTCCTGTCTTCCTGGCCCCTTCCCTCCCCACCTTCTTCTCTCTGTGTGTTCTCATAGCACTTACTTTTCTCTGTGTCCATATGTTTATCAATTTCCAAGACATTTTGGGCAGAGGCTTTTTCTTCTATGATGACTTCTCTACATCTTCCTGTGACCTTGAACCCTCAGTCCGGTCTCTGAAATTTCTCTTCATATTACCATTTCAAACAAAACCCCAAACACTGTTCTCTAAGTTTGGTTACCAGAACACATGCTTCAGTTTTCAGTATTGAAAAGGATTTAGTGAAACCATAGAAACCATGGTGAGTTTCAAGACTTTCTATATGACTTATATAAGACATACATAAGTGGCTGTTCAAATTTCTAAATAGCTTCTAAAGTCTTAGGAATTTGAAAAAAATTCTAAACCTAAACATGGTTGTAGCTATTTTTAAACTTTATAGAGATAGCATTTCAATATCATAAAGATAACTAGGATGTTTAGATAAGGCCAGAAGGCCCAGGACAAAAAGTCCTAATTCATGTCTAATTGAAGTACTGCAGATAACGTATATGGCAGAATATTAATTTCTCTGAGAACACAGCAAGATAAATACCATTTCTCAAAAAAACTTGTACTATTATTTCTATTTTATGTCCAAAACAAAAATACTTGGAAGAGTTAATCAGTGTAGAACTAAAAACAAGTTCTAAGCTTATGCAACCTTAGCCATGGCACAGTATTGGAAGTCAAATACAGTATAAATTAGAAAATAATAGTCAACCCTGTCTCTAAAAAACAAAAAAGAGAAAAGAGAATAATAGCTACCCTTCAACTCACCACCCAGATATCATATTTATATTTAAACTTATTTTCTACCCTAGCAACATAGGATTATGTTCTAATACCTTTTGTTTGTCTTTTCCTTAATCTCTTCTCTATCCTGTAACCTGCCTTTGAGGACTGAGAATTCCTTAGTCTTTATGAAACAACTCTTCAACCCTTCACACTCCTGAAACTGTATGGACCCCAGTTCTAATTCCTCCTTGAGAACGAACTGGCTAGAGCATCTCTCTTAATAATGCTGTGCTCTAAACTGCATGTTTAAACGAGAAAAGCATAGTACATACATGGAAACCTGGGAAGTGTGAATAACAATAGAAAAATGATAATCTCAGCTTTATGATAATTTTAATTTAAAATTCCTTAAATAATGATAATATAATGAACATGCGGACTAACAATTTTATGAACTCTTCCCTAGCAGAGCACTCAGTACATGTCTTCTATCAACGAGGACTCTGTGGCGGAAATGCGGTTCTGTGGATGATTTTCATAGAATGGAATAAAGCATTGGTAACACACAGCAAAGACACCACCGCAGTGAAATGCCTACTGAAAATCCAGACTGACCTGCACGCTGCAGAATGTCATTGCCCTGATGCATTAGACTGTCTCCAAGTCCCAAGATTATCCATGCCACACCGACCTCAGCTTCATAACTGTAACGTGATCCAAACTGATGATGGGGCAAGAACAGATTTACAAAGCCATTCAGCAAGGCAACAAAGCACTGGAATCATGATGAGCTAAGAAAGGGTGGTGATGAAGTTATGCCCAACATATGGCTGATGCGTTCCACTCCTCTCCTTAAGTGAGACTGTATAGCGGAGGTTTCACCTGTGTTTAAAAGTATTCTTTGTACTGGGGATATTTTTAAAAGGCAAATCTCATTTTGCAGGTATGATATTCTGTCTTACATATGTCATAATATCCCTAAATATGCCCATATTAAAATGAAAATATTCATATATTTACTCTTCGATTCAAGGATTGTGAAATGCCAAAATGTGCATGTTTGTGTGCACGTGTGTGTGTGTGTGTGTGTGTGTGTGCACGTGTGTGTGTGTGTGTGTGTGTGTGTGTGTGTTGGAGGATTGTGTTCATGAAAGCCAGAACAGGTATTGGATCCTCTGGGACTGAAGTTATAGGCAGTTGTGAGCCCCCAGTATGGGTGGCAGGAAACAAATTCTAGTCCTTTGAAAGGTCATAATTGCTATGCCACCTCCCCATCCCTCAAATGTAACCTTTCCTGAACAAACTCATCAGCAACAATTAGTACACAGCACATCTAATTATCAGTCAGTCACGTGGTTTTTGGTTGAAATAGGCGCTCCCATTTCTTCTCACACCAGAGCAGCCTAATAGGGAAGAGGTTTTGATTTCTCCGGGAGACAGTTTTATTTAATGAGGAAAGTGGAAGAGATTAGTTTGGAAACTTTTATATCCTATTTTTAAAACTCCCTCTACTCAGGACAACTGTTTATGATTATCATGACAATTTGGATTTAATTATTTCTCGATCTTACAAAGTAATGTCTTTAGAGACTGTTTAATGTGTGGAACTGTCAGCTTATTACAGTATTTTCATTGAAATGCTTTTATAATTCTTTAACATCTGATTCTCATCGTCATTCTGAATACCACTATTTCGACAAATAAATGTAAATCTGTTTGATATTATCTTTCTCCTATACCTATTTTTGAAATTGGTAACAAGCATATAAATATCCTTTGCTTTTAGAATCTAATTTCCATGGTAAGCAAAGCCATAATGAGCTAGTTAACATAATCTGTAAAGTGGCATATCCTAGGGGTTGCAACCCCACGAGTGACAAGTGCCTCTGCAGGAGTGAGACGTTTGGTGTGAAGCTAACTTTCCTGTCACTAGCAATTCCCTCTTGCTTAACCTTCTGATTGACGTGCTATTTCTATTCCATTAGGAGAGAATTCACTCTCATCCTGACTAAACAAATTTGATTTGGCTTTTTGAAAATGTCCTTTGCAGGATCCAACACCAGCACTCCATTATTGTAATGAAAAAGCAATGCAACCAAGATTTTATAATTACTGAAATAAATGCCTCTTATTTACCGCAAAGGTTGCCCAACTCCTCATTTATCCCCAATTTGCTTTAGACGCAAAGTGTTGCTGCTTAATCTAGAACATACTTGATGCCATTTCTCAGCGTTCACTTACGTGAACATTCAATGCCTTGAGTTTCAAGAGAATTCTGTTTCAGGCACAGCAACATTCTTCTGGGCCACTTATGGACCAGTGGCAGTTTTTGATTAAAGTAATCTAACTTTGTTATATAACTATATTCTGTAAACTTTAAGAAGAAATGGTCAAAGCTTCATCTCTGTCAACTACGCCCATAGTGTTCACCTGAGTCCTATTGTAGCACTAAGGAGAGCTTGTCCTGCTGGAGTCATCTTCGGGAATCTAGTAGGTTCCTGAATCTAGCGGAATCCACAAGATTCTCCCTCAACACTGAAGACCAACGCTTTCTTTGTGAAGTAGATCATTCCAATGGGAAATGGGAAACAGTGGAGTGAGAGACTCTGACCAAAGATAAGCATCTTTGTACTTGTTTACAGAGAACTCACACAGAGAGATTTACTTGAGGGGAAAAGGCTGGCAGTACAGCCTTTGGAAATGGCAACTATTAATGATTTCTATGCCAGACTCCTGTTTACAAAAGCAGAAAACACTCTTGGGTAAGTGTCGAGTTAAAGATTGTTCGGCTGAAGTCCCAGGGCAGGGTGAAGTTTCCCCATGATACTTGTCTTGTTTGCTCCCCATGTGTGACTTCTGCAGATGTGTCCTGTGAATCTAGGTCTCTCCTTATCTGATTATGCCCACTGGCAAATATTAAATGAGTTGCATTTTATGCATAGTAACCGGAGACAATGTCAATATCATGTTAAAGAAATTCTTTGTTACTAAGCAGGTTTAAAGTGTACACTGGTTACCCAGTTGGTGGCTTTCTTTACTACTGACCTATATCCAGATGCTCTCTAGATAGCAAAACACAATCTCTTTCCCTACTCAATTTATCCTTGCCAATTAAGCCAAACAAAATGTCAGGGATGCCAAGAAAGAATTGTTGATCGCAAGTGTTTTTTACCCTGACAACTGACTAATGTACTAGATCCATAGTTTTTTCAAGAACACGCTATTCTTTTTATAGCTTGTATCCAGTATAGGGAACACTGAGCCACAACAGTCTTGTCCAGCTTCTAGTTCCCCCTTGGTACTCTGTGGAATAAGATTACTTTATGGTAACTAGATGCTTCTTCCTGGAACATGCCCTTGGGAGGTTAAGATTGCATGCCAGGCATTGGTGTTCAGAACAAGCAGAATCCAAGTGTCAGCTACTCCAGAGAGGCACCCTGACAAATGACTCGGTGCCTGAGAGTTAGCAGGAGAGCCGGTGACCTTGACCTTCCTTGACAGAGGTGACTTGGGAGGTTTCTGCGGAAGCTCTGCTTCAAGGTTCCTTATCCAACAGTGACAGAATTTAAAACTGAAGGACTTGGTTAACGCTATTTGCACGGGATAATTACATTTATCGGAATTTGTTATCTTAATATCTGTATCCTTGGGATGTCAGAAGCTACCTACTACCTAAAAGGAATGGGATCAATATTAAATGAATCTTTCCAAAATCTGATTTCTCAGTAAAAACCGACTTCCTTATCTGCATAAGCAAAAAATCTATTACTTGAAGATTGAGCAAAGTTACCCCCTTAGAGCTTTCATCTAATCGAAGCATTTGGAAACAAGTTTTACTGCACAATTTAAGAAAACATGAACAATACTTTTTTAAGGAAAAGACCAAAGTGTCACAACTTAAATGGCATTCAGTGATGAGGGTCTAAGGAAAAGCCAAGAGCACCTGCTCTCAGCCGCCAATCTCTTACAGTTCATTTTCTCATCTAAAGGTGAAGACAACAGTTTAGAATGTAATATGAAAATATGTAAGGCCTCCTAGCCAATCAATATCTCCATCACCCTATAGCCATCCATCGCCAGCTCTGATCAAGTCAATATAAATACAGAAAATGTTTTATGTTAGATATCTAAAATGATTCTTGCTTCCAAAAGAAAAATGTACAAGTTTGATTCTAATTCTCTCTCTTTTTTTTTGAGAATTTGATATTTCTAGTTGCTGAACCAATTATTACATAATCTGTTTTTTTTATTCTGAGTTTCATAAAAAGAATACATCAGTGTGTTGCTTGAACACCAATTCCCATAAAAAGTGCATTCTCCTGAAGTACAGCTAGATGTGAACATCTTATATCAGTATTCATAAACAGTTGGTGTTTTCCCATTATACAACTGTCAGGTTTTTTTTACTGAAATTAATGAAATGCCTAAATCATAAAACGGATTTCGAAGCTTTCAGTCGTGTTGTATACTCGGAAACTTTGAGAATGCTTGTTCATGTATGTATCACAGCATGAGTTAAATTTCTTTGAAAATGTTGAATGCTCGTGTGTATTGTTTGGGAGATTGTTGCTAGGTTTCTAACTGTATGGTAATAGGGTAACAGAGATTCTGCTCTTTCCTAGAGTCAGAGTTGAATTAGCTTTGAATATTCTTTTAATTTTTCTACGGTTAATTTCTCCTAGTGTTTCTCATATGCTGTTTTTGCATTATTTTGACCTTTTTAACTGAAAACACAGATTTGAATGCAGTTATTAATATTACTCTTTCTTCTCAAGCAATCAATCTTCCTTTCTAAACTTCCTATCACATTTTGATAAGTATATTTTCTTACCATTATGCTATTATCTTGGGTCGTTTGTATATTTCATTTAATTTTTTTACTATTCATCATCCTTGTATTTAAAGACATGAATATTTACCTAATCATAAAACTCAAAGCATTTTAGCCGTATTCAGTGACTCTAAGATGTATTTTCATTAACATGCTTCTCTGGGTATTGGATAATTGAGATTATTTATTGAGATATTTTATTGGCCTGAGATATTAAGATAAAGTTTTCTATTCTTTATTCGCTTCTTTCATTAGCACCAGTCCCACTTTTTCTAGTTTTTCGTTTCATTGCATATACTAGTTACATGTTTACGAATTTCTCAGATTTTTTTTCTCTATTTGGGTTCATAGTTGGTTCTCATTATTATCACTGAGTCCCACGAAATAGTAATTTTGAGTCCATGTATTTGTCTCTGCATATGCTCCAGTGGGCTGTTCCAGATTCTGAAATGCTGACTAAAATCTCCTTCTGCAAGTCTTTTTCTGCTATTCTTATGCTTCGTACAGAAGAAACTACATGGTATCGTGTCACACAGGGAGCACTGGTGTTATACTGCTCATAAATATTCTGACTTGTACATTTAAAGGTTTAAATATCTCTGTAGTTGTTTCAGAGCATGGATTCAATTTTCCAGTTCATACACTAAGTGCAATCTCTGCTCTCTTATTTGCACTGGCCTGGTGTGTGTTTATACACTTTTTTTTATCTCTTGTCTTCGTGACTCATTTGTTTTAGGTGCGGCTCTGTGTACAGCAGCTCTATGTGATTCAGTCTAAGAAACTTTTCTTTCTTTTTCTTTCTTTTTTGTACTAGGGCCTGAACTCAAGTTCAGGTTTGTTAAACATAAATTCTAGCACTGAATGACAACTCCAGCTCCAGAGACTCTTTTTGTCTTCAATAAGTGAGTTAAACCGTCTATTAACAGGATAATATTTTTCGTTATAGGGACCTCCAAATAAGAAATAAAATATACTTGAGGTTTTAAGAGCTTTTTGGTCCTTGATGAATTCATTCATCAGCTCTGCATTTACATTGAAGTTATATAAAATGAGAACTAATTCATTCAAACTTATTCAGACTAACTTATTAGCACACTTTTACTAACGGCACATGGATTACCAAAGGTCTGCTGTAACAATGCTTCCAGAAAAGCACGTGACTGCAAGCAGAATCAGAAATTTACCATGTTAACATCTCTTAGGGAAAACACATTCCTTAGATTTTCTTCTAAAGTCTGTGGAAAGCCTCTTGTTTTCTCTGCCTGGTAGCACTGCCTCAAACAGCTCAGGTATTTAAATAATTACCAATGGCCTAGGATAAACGTCCCTGGAGACAGGATTTCTTTACTTAGGAAACTTTGAGTTGAGTTGAGTCAACTAAAGTAAGCTCTAGGGGCATGCCTCTGGCCAGTCAGCAATAGGTCTCCTGGGCAGAGCTGTGTGGATTTTGCCTTGCTCTGCCCTCTTCCCGCAGCAGTTACATTGCTATTCTTTCTGTTCCTCTCCTGTGCTTTCCAGGTGCCTAGTTTGTAAAACTACCATGGAACTAGGAAGAGGAGGGTTGGAAGAGTGAACATCAAAATTTCATAAAAACGCTGGGATCTTATCGAAGTTCAATTCTTGTTCATAAACACCTCTCAGAGCACTGAAGGTATCTGACTAATTTTGAGAATGAGTTCCAATTTCTTTATGACAGTGAAGAGTAGGATTCTTCCCTGCCAGAAGGGGTCATTCGCTCTTCTTGCATGTCACTACTGACTGGATTTGCTGAGCTCTGCTTCTCATTCTGCCTTGTCTGTTGGATTATCCCATAAACCAAGGGCAAATCCTGATTTTAACTTGCTATGTTCACTCCAAAGGCTCTCCTTGCTTTTATAACTTAAAATACACAAGGAAATAAAGGAATTTTGAAATTATGTTCAAGGTCTCTGAAAACACTATTCATAAGTACACAGACAGCTTTAACCTGAAATCTAATGAGTTTGTGGAATAATTTATACTCCACCCTCCATTAAGTTAGCCCATGGTTGAAGGAAAGGCGGGGTCTGTAGAGGCAAAAGGATTCAGGTATCTCATGTGATAGTCTTTTCTATATGCACCCACAATGGCCATATTTAACCACCACATGTACAGTTCTCTACAATGCAAACCTTCCGCAGTGTAGGATCGCCACATTCTGTTGTTTTATTTTTGTTTTTCATAAGAACATCTACAATTGTCTTTCTTAATAACACAGATATGCAGTAATGACTGTATTTACCCTGGGAAAGACACTCTTCTATTTCATCTACATTTTAAGAAGGTTTCCCTTAGACAGTGAAAGCACTGGTAATCAAGCCTCACCTGAGCTGTCCTAACTAATTAACCTGCGAACCCTGATAAAGCTGTTTCCTAGTAGATAATGTTAGAATTTAAATTTAAGCATTGGGTACCCAGTTGATGTCCACTGAAAGACTGGTTCGTGGTGAGAAGGAATTCAAAGACATTGGGTGACCGGAAGGTGATATATTTTATATTCAGCAAAAAATGAAATCATCTATTTTCTTTCTTCTATCCTAGTGTATCAACATCGATCGACTAACCTGACAAATCGCTCTCTGTTCAATTATTTAAGTCAAAGAAGTCCCAAACATCTATATTGATTATGCCTATGCTTTTACTTCTGTTGTTAACTAGAGAGGGCAAACTTTGGAAGTCAAAATGCAAACATTGGAAGGCAAAACATAAATGCAAAATGATGAGGAGGAATTTGTTTGTTGATTGATTTCCAGATAAAATAAGAAGTCATTAGCTTCTATCAATACGCACACTTGAAAGACAAGCATGAGTAGGCACATTCCAGGCTAGTAAATTTTTTCTTTGATTTTTTTTGCTCATATAATAAATTTATAAGACCAGATTGATTGTGGAAATTATAGTAAATGCATTTGCTGTAGTTTTAAATGGTCAAGATAGTCTCTTAATTTGTACTATTTTCATCACATCTATTCCCATCCATCACGTCAAATCAACATTAAACAAAACTTAATTGTGCACACATGTCTTTGTGCTGAAATCTTAGCCTGTCCTTAGGCAGACTCTCCTATCTTGAATAATGCCTGATTTGTCTGCTTACCAGACTGTATCAGTTTTCTACATAGACATAAACGGGAGACACCCACGATCTAATCTATAAGCTCAATCTCCTCTTATCATACACTTTATTCAAAGACATTTTATTTTAATAAAAATCTTCGATTCCCCTTCCACGGAACTAGTATGCGACTCATCACAAATCCCATCCTTAAACAGTAAGAAGAGTCCATGTCTCCTTTGGAAATTTGGTCCTATTCCTTGGGTTCTTATGCTTTATAGACCACAGAGAAACAGTTAGTGGTCATCGGTGGAATCTAATGGGCACGTTGTTTGTGTTACTCATGATGTAATAGATGTGACAAATAACTCCCACAGAACATTTTGTTATTTAAAACTTAAGGAATTTGAAAACATTATTATAAATATTTAGGACCATTTTACTAGTTCATAGCATAAACAACAGGAACGTTCCAAAACATTGCATTAATTAAACAGTAAAAATTTGCCCCTAAGCCAATTTTATATCAGTAGATTGGCAATAACAGAAATACAATATATATTTGTAAGAGAAATAACATGTATATCTAAAAATCTGTATTTGTGACTACAATTATATTCCTGAAATCTTACATGTCCTATTTAATATTTTTCACATTGAAAAAAATCTCAGATGCATTTTTTTTCTTGGAGATATAAGAGTTCAGTTAAATATGCTCATTCTTTCAGAAACAAAGCCTGACTCGTCCAGCCATGAAAGCCGGGTTCTTCTTTGGCTCCCCATATCTACAAGTGAATTCAAATCACTGTATTGAGAGATAAGTCACCAAAATATTTATAATTATGCATGCATCTATTAGAGCACACTCGAGATTCTAAGTCAGAATTGGGGCCACAATAATCGGTCTACAGTTCCAGAAAATTAGCCATATATTTTCTGTTTTCCTCATGACTCAAAATTAATGAACAGAAAAGAAAACTTGATATCCTGGCCAAGAAAAGATTTGCATCCCAGCATATCTGCATTGGCTCAGAGTCAGTTGTTGCTTCCATTCCTGTGAGATAACATGCTGTCTCTGAGCACATTTCTGAGATAAAAAGAACTTTTCTTATTTTCTTTTAATTGTAAAAATCATTGAGATAAGGTGTAACAATTTGATGAATATACGTGGTGTGTGTTGATCAAATCAATCATCGGGTAAGATTTGCAACTCCCTTAAACAGTTTCTTTTAATTGCAATAATGTGATAATTATACACACAAGGTACAGTATAATATTTCAATATCTCTGTGTGTGTGTGTGTGTGTGTGTGTGTGTGTGTGTGTATTTGAATCAGATTAATGTCTTCATTACCTTGTTATCTCAAAGTTGGGGCCTTTAGGTGCTTCTTTTATTTGTGATTATATAATATATACTAGGCTGAGCTGAAGTCGCACCATTGTGCTGTAGAACAACAGGGGTCTGGTTTCTATCTAATTGTGCTTTGGTAACTGATAGCCAACCTTCCTCTTCATCCAGGCATTGGTGATCACTACAACCAATTCTCAGATATAGAAAATAAATGAACTGAGTAGCTATTTCCTCCTGATTGAATCATAACTTTCTAGAGAGAGGACTCCTCAGAAGAATCAAGAACCTACTGAAACTTGTCAGCTTCGCAAAGTTCTGTAACTTACAGTTCTCACCAGGTCCCTCTGCTATCTCATGCGAGCAGTGGAAAGAGAGAATTCCATGGATATGCCAGGAAGCTGGGTAGGGATGAAGCTTTCATCACTCATCAATTACTCTTTCCGGAGTGGGCTTTTTGGTGATATAGCTGCTTTGGGGTCACCCAAGGTTCTGTAAGTAACCCCAAACTCTGCCATGATCCTTGAAGCATACAACTCCATAAGTGCTCGTTATATGCCTTCCTTTCTCCCAGCCTCCCGTTCCATCAGCTGTCCCACTCAGAAATCAGGGAGTTGTCATGTTCTCCTGGTATACCAATGCAAAGGGTTGGTTACATCATTACGGATGAATCAGCTTGTCCTTGTTATGCCTTACAAAACAAAAAAGAAACTTCTGTGCAGACTCTGTGGTGATTCAAAGAGGTCCTGGGCTTGAGATTCAGAGGCTCATTCACCTTCTAGATCCAAATTTGCTCTTCTGAAAAATGGTTTCAGCAGCCTGCTGGTGTCTGTGATTGACAAGCTCCTCCAATGCAGGGTCTAATCACTTGGCTTTCGTACTGATGCAGCGAGAACGAAATGTAAGATTTCCCCTGTGTCTCTAGCAAAGATGGATAAAGAGAAAGAACATCACACAGCACTCAATGTGAACTCGTGTGGGTTTGGCAATCCACACACAAGATGCATTTTACATGACTTTCCCTACAAAGAAACTGCTAGGGAAATGTCTTCTTTTCTCTTGGGGAATTGTGATCATCTCAGTCCTGTTCTGCATACTGCTTGAGTAAAGAATTATCTAGCACATCCAGGGTCAATGTCACTTGGTAATCTTCTATGTTATCCAAGACATGCACTTCCAGTAGCCAAACCATACCTCTCAACTCATGCTAAATCTCTAAACTAGGAGGGTCACACATCAATGATTCAATATTTCCCACTTCTTAATTCAACAGCATTGATTTTATAAATGATAACAAACACTGTGATACTCCCCGTCATGCATCAATGTTTGACCAATGTCAGAGAAACGCTCTCCACCTGCATCTATAGACCGTGCCATGGAATCTAATGGACTCAGGAGAGCATGTAAGCTGGGTTATGTCTTTGCTTTGGTGACCTACTCGGTTTGCCTAATGGAAGAGCCCACCAGAGCAAAAGAGGAACATTCAAGAATGTATTCTCCATGATCCTATGAACTGAGCTGCATATTAATGGAGATTGAATTCCTAGTCAGAGCTGCAGCCTCTCTGGTATTACTAAAAAAATTATCATCAATATTATTATTAATGTGAGGAATAATTACTACTCTATATCAGCAATTCCTGGGTGCTTCACTATCAGGATAGCACCCACAATCCTGATTATTTTTTCTCCATACTCCTCAGAAATACCACTTTTGTATATCTTTATTTTTCCAATGAGGCATTGTCTAGTATACTGCCCTTGAGAAAGAGTCTCATAGAAAGCCATATATAGATGTAAATGATATTTTATATCCAATGTAGAAATTATATACACAAAATCATAATGAATCTATAAAAATGTAGTGTGTGCGTGTGTGCTTACATATTCATTTGAATGTGTTGAAGTTCACTTGTGTGTGAAAATACTTATGTATGTGTCTTCAGATGCATGAGTGGACCTGAAAACAGCCTTGGGTACCAAAAACCATCTCCCCAGCCCATCAGTAGATAGTTCTAGTGATGGAGTCAAAAGCCATTTTCATTTTAACCCTGAATTACAAAATCTCCAATCTTTTCAGATTAATGTTATGTTGTGTAGGTTGTATGACTGGTATATCTGACCCATGGGGTTGTTTTATGGGCTCTTTGCTTGTAGATCTGACCTTGAAAGGTAGAAGTTATGCATGATGGTGGATGGGTGTAATTCTTCTTTTTATAGGAAAGAGAACAAGGAACGTGGAAAGAAAAATAAAGACAGGAAAAGCTAGATTTTAAAGCATATTCCCTACTCTATCAAAGATTTCAGCTTCATTCTGCTAAGGCCTGTACTAATTTTATTGCTTTTAGCTGCACATGACACATCGCCTAGTAATCATAGGTTATGCATATGGACATTAAGTTGTACATACTTCATATGCAGAAGTTTATAGCCTTTCGGAGACTCCCCGATGGTATCAGTTAATAATCATTTATGTCCAATTCCACTTTGACTCTTTCAGCTTTGCACCACAGAAGCATCCTGGCATTTATGGTCTAGAAATAATGCCTAATAGATAAGAAAATAACCTAAGCAGCTCTCTTCTCTCTCTTGTTTTATTTATTTACTTTTATTAGGGAGGTAGACCTTTTCTAAAAAGCTTCCACTAAACAACTCCACAAATTTCATTCAAAAAGCTAAGCACATTCCCTTGCTAGTCAGCTTTATAGTACCAATAGACACCAACTCAGGGAGAGAAGTTTTATTTTGGGCTCACAGTTTCACAGACTTCAGCATGAGCCTGGCTGGCTCCATTGTTTTGAATCTTTGTAGAGAGAACATCACGGTGGTGGAACACATAATAAAGGAGGCTGATCACCTCAGACACAATAAGAGAAAGATCAAAGGGCTGGGACAAAGTTTATTCTTTAGAAATACATCCTAAGTGGCATGCTACCTCCCAGAATCCACTCTCGTGTAGCTCATTCAGCTATAGACTCCTCAATGGTTTGGTCCATTGATAAGATTTGCAACCTTATGATTCAATCACCTTTCATTGGCCTGGAGAACACGCCTTTAACAAAAGAGCCTGTGTACTATTCCAGATCCCAGTGACAAATTCCTCCTAATCTGGTGTTTGGTAAATGAGTAGAAAAGGATGTTCATGTTTTTTTGGGCTTGTCTTACCTTTCTGTCTATCTTCTCAGGGAGATAACTTCAACTGAGCTCGGAGTGACCTAGAATAAATGTTATGTTTCTCAACTCCATTTGTAATAAATTTTGATCCTATCACTGTTTAGGTTCTAGCCAATGGCTTCTACCACACAAACAAATGGTGCATTCTGGAAATCTCTCTGAATATCTAATGAGGATGCTCCTCTATCTTTCTTTATATCCCTTCCCTTGCCTGTTGGCTTGAAGGAAAACTAGATAACCACATCTTGACCTAATACTAATTGCCATAGATGACTTTAAGAATGAGAACTTTTAGATCTAGTTATGTGGCAGAAAGGACTTGAATTCCTGAGAACTCTGTAAACCAAGACCTGTGGTGATCCAAACTCTCAACTTTTGGATGTAGTTACAAAAAGAAATAACATTCCACTGCATTTAAGTTACTATTACTTTGATTCTATCTTATTTGAAAACAAATATAACACTACCAACTTAAATTGTTGATGATTTATTTTCCTGCTCAAGGGTTGCATCCCTTATAAGCATGTTTATAACTGACAATACTTCAATAGAAAAAAATATCACCTCATCAAGTTAGGACAGATATCTGTCAATGATGCTACCGGTAGTGTTTGATAAAAGCAGACAACAATTATGTTGCAGGAAAGATGGAGTGCTGTAATGCTACCCAGGCAGGTTTGAAAGAGCAGAAGCCAGGAAGAGCAAACAGAGCCAAGAATAGCCTAGGACAAAGTCAACAGAAAGAGAAAGATGGGAATAGGCATGAGCTACTGAAAGAATGGCTGTGGGATTAGAGATAAATTAAAGAGGAGAGTAAGACTAAACTTACAAGAAAGACAGGTTTAAAATACTGCCTACTTATTAAAGATTTCTGACTCCTCCCCGCCACCGCCTCCCATTTCCCTCCCCCTCCCCCAATCAAGTCCCCCTCCCTCGTCAGCCCAAAGAGCAATCACGGTTCCCTGCTCTGTGGGAAGTCCAAGGACCACCCACCTCCATCCAGGTCTAGTAAGGTGAGAATCCCAACTTCCTAGGCTCCCCCAAAGCCAGTACGTGCAGTAGGATCAAAACCCAGAGCCATTGTTCTTGAGTTCTAAGTAGTCCTCATTGTCCGCTATGTTCAGCAAGTCCAGTTTTATCCCATGATTTTTCAGACCCAGGCCAGCTGGCCTTGGTGAGTTCCCGATAGAACATCCCCATTGTCTCAGTGTGTGGGTGCACCCCTCGCGGTCCTGAGTTCCTTGCTCGTGCTCTCTCTCTATCTGCTCCTGATTTGGACCTTGGGATTTCAGTCCGGTGCTCCAATGTGGGTCTCTGTCTCTGTCTCCTTTCATCACCTGATGAAGGTTAATATTCAGGAGGGTGCCTATATGTTTTTCTTTGGGTTCACCTTCTTATCTAGCTTCTCTAGGATCATGAATTATAGTCTCAATGTCCTTTATTTATGGCTAGAAACCAAATATGAGTGAGTACATTCCATGTTCCTCATTTGGGTCTGGCTTACCTCACTCAGGATAGTGTTTTCTATTTCCATCCATTTATATGCAAAATTCAAGAAGTCCTTGTTTTTTACTGCTGAGTAGTACTCTAATTTGTATATATTCCATACTTTCTTCATCCATTCTTCCATTGAAGGACATCTAGGTTGTTTCCTGGTTCTGGCTATTTCAAACAATGCTGCCATGAACATAGTTGAGCATATACTTTTGTTGTATGATAGGGCATCTCTTGGGTATATTCCCAAAATTTGAAAAAATAAAAAAAAATCTTTGATCTACGCAGGATAGTAGTGAGTGATTGGACACATGTAAGATATTGTTAACTTCCCTGCCTTATTGGGTCTCAAAATAACCACTGTAGAGGGTTAAATAAGCCAGTTTTAAAATAAAAATTGGAATTCAGTGTAGTCAAGAACAACATAAAATTGTTTGGATAAAAAATAAATAAATTTATCTTTCATTCAAAGGTGAAAAAAATACTGCCTTCTAGTGTTTTTTTGTTGGATGATCAATACACAAAGAGTCAATCTTAAGTGTAGCTAAGCTCTTACTACATGTCATCACAGGGCTTTTACTATATGCTACAGATGGGTTACCTTCAAAACTAGGATAATTTTCTCATAAGTAGAAGTTAATCAGCATTTCTGAGGTATATATTAGGCCATAAGAAGAACCAGAACAGAATGAACCCTGCCTTCCTGGAATTCACAGTGGTAGAGCTGAGAAGACACTTGGTCTTGCCACAGATTAGAAACTCCACAGTGATTATTAAAGGAGGTCCAGCTGTGCCCAGAGCTATAAAGGGGGCAGTAATACATAGGTTGAAGCTCACTTATTTGGAGGTACAAAGGAGAATTACGGTTTGTTGAAGGAAAAGAGAGAGGACTTTATAAAAGAGTTGACCTCTTTGTGGCTTAATTAAGTTCATCTTCTATCTTCATCTTTTTTTCTGTTTCTTTTGTTCCATCTCTATCATCATTTTGAGCACTATCAAGATAGACTGATTTTACAATTTTAGATGTGAACAGCTCTATATGACAACTATCTCATTTTATGTTAAAAGTTTCCTCAATGAACTACAACTTTTTACACCCCCATTGTGTAGTAATAAGGGCGGCAGGGCTGCATTCTCAGCACCCCTGGCCGCCTGCCCGGCTAGCTTATGCCCGAAATAATTACACAGACACTCTATTCTTTTAAACACTGCTTGGCCCATTCTCTTCTAGGCTAATTCTCACATATTAATTTAGCCCATTTCTAATCATCTGTGTGTAGCACCCCAAGGTGCGCTTACCGGGGAGATTCTAGCCTAGTCCATCCTGGGTCGGAGCTTCATCCCGGGAGCGGGGCATGGCGTCTCTCTCAGGCGTCTGCTCCTAGAACTTTGATGGGAGTTTTTTTGTATTTTTTTTAAATTTTATTTATTTATTTATTAAAGATTTCTGCCTCCTCCCCGCCATCGCCTCCCATTTCCCTCCCCCTCCCCCGATCAAGTCCCCCTCCCTCATCAACCCAAAGAGCAATCAGGGTTCCCTGTCCTGTGGGAAGTCCAAGGACCACCCACCTCCATCCACGTCTAGTAAGGTGAGCATCCCAACTTCCTAGGCTCTCACAAAGCCAGTACATGCAGTAGGATCAAAAACCCATTGCCATTGTTCTTGAGTTCTCAGTAGTCCTCATTGTCTGCTATGTTCAGCAAGTCCGGTTTTATCCCATGCTTTTTCAGACCCAGGCCAGCTGGCCTTGGTGAATTCCCTATAGAACATTCCCATTGTCTCAGTGTGTGGGTGCACCCCTCGTGGCTCGTGCTCTCTCTCCTTCTGCTCCTGATTTGGACCTTGGGATTTCAGTCCTGTGCTCCAATATGGGTCTCTGTCTCTGTCTCCTTTCATTGCCTGATGAAGGTTAATATTCAGGAGGGTGCCTATATGTTTTTCTTTGGGTTCACCTTCTTATTTAGCTTCTTTAGGGTCACAAATTATAAGCTCAATGTCCTCTATTTGTGGTTAGAAACCAAATATGCGTGAGTACATCCCATGTTCCTCTTTTTGGGTAAGTACCATATACCAAAGCTAAACCAAGACCAGGTGAACGATCTAAATAGACCTGTTAGTGGCAAAGAATTAGAAACTGTTATCAAAAATCTCCCTTCCAAAAAAAAAGCCCAGGACCAGATGGTTTCAATGCAGAATTCTACCAGAACTTCCAAGAAGAACTAATACCTATACTAGTAAATGTATTTTTGTATTATTTTAATTATTAAGCCTGATCTATTGCAAGACAATCAATTTTCAGTGCTTCTGTTTACCACAAATGATAGTAAGTAATGAAATAGAAATAAATTTCTTATCCCACAAAAATCTGAAGGCTAGTTTTGCTTCATTAAGTTCTCAAAAACCAGGCTCCTTCAAGCACGCTGTTCTATTATCCTTAAGATACAGATACAGCCCTTTCTTCTTTGTGTAGTGAACCATCTGCAGCTTAGCCAGCACATCTGCATTCCAGACAGCAAGATGATGGGATATGAAAAACCAGGGAGAAAATAGATCATGTCTTTCCTATTTAAGGTAGTATATGGCACTTCTAATTACATTCAAAACCTGATCACGTGACCAGCTTTCCATACAAAGGAAGCAGACGAAAGTGAGTGTTTTTCAGCCAAATTATTGTGAACTGGACTGGTATAAAAGAAAGAATGAATAAATGATAGTGGATAATGGCAATCTCTGTCACAATTATAATTCAGCTTTTTATTGATTAAGGATTTCATATATTCATATAATGTGTATTGACCAAGTCCACTCCCCATTTGTTCCCCTTCAATACCTTCCCTACCCTGACTATCATTCCCCCCCAATTTCATGTGTTCAATGTTTTTAAAACTATGGATTCCACTTAGTGCTGCCAGTATGAACATCACACACGTAGGACCATCTTCTGGAGCATGGTTACCCTATCAAGAACAGCATCATTGACTAGGGGTAGGCTTCTTGAATTTCTTTCTGCTCCTTGCTGGAATGCTTTCTGAATTGATGTGACACAAGTCTTATCCAGGCTGTCTCAATTACTGTTCATTTATATTTGCAACTACTCTGATATATCCAGGAGACACAGCTTTACTGTAATCATCCACTGTTTCCGACTCTCAACAATCTTCCTATCCCCTCGTTCCAATGATCTCTGAGCCTTTGAAAGAGATGCTGTGTCATAAATATCCACTTTAGAGCTGAGTACTATACAATCTTTTATTATCTACATATTGGTCTGCTGTGGGTCTCTGTATTCACTGCCATCTACTTAAAAAAAGAAAAACCCTTAACAAATTATTATAGATGAGAAGCAAACACTTAGGATGGCTGTCCTTTGATAACATAGGTTGTTTATGTCAAAGCCTGGAATTGGAATGCCTTTCATCTCGATCCAAGTTCAGCACTGGCTTTACTATACCACCACTTCCACCATTTGGATCAGAAAATGATTTGTCTTTTACTTTACATTTTCCCTTCAGATATGACATATTTCCAAGATGACTCACTTTAAGAAAACACATTAACAAGCTTATCTAATAATACTGTCCTTGTATTAGCCATTATTCTAATCTCCAATTGTCTTCTTTGAATTGAACGGTAAAATCTAAATAGCAATGTCTAATGTCTAAATGAAACCTACATTTCCACCATTTTTGGGTCTGGTAATTATTAATATACATGCTTATTTTATTTATACTCAATGCTTACATCTTTTACCTGGAGTGCAGCTGAAAATTAAGGTAATTGTCTGGAACTATCTGTCAGGTTTGTCTCCTGCATCCTATCCTTGGGACAAGACCATCTGCCATCACAATTGTCTTTGATTCTCATTTACCTCTGTTTCTCTTTCTCACTGCTGATCAACTTCTGGGCAAACTCGCTTGCATCACTGCATTGGTCTTCCGAGATCTCCTAATCTAGTTGTGCCGCGCTGTCAGAATCCTCACGATAAATGCTAGTTCCAAAGTTCAGATCTATCAAGACCTGGTCCTTCAAATACCCTCGAAATCACTTGAAGATGATTTCTATTCTCTCGGTAGTGTCCCTGCTGCAGTCCCATCTCTCTGCTGCCTTGAATTCATAGGATTTCCCACGCTTTTGGGGTATTCAGGCCTGAACTCTGCCTAATGGGTTCATGAGCTGCTGCCACTGCCCTAGACAGAGTCCTCCGCCGGAGTTCCAGACATCTGAAACGCACTCCTGGTACCCCATCAATCTTCCCATCTCATAACTGAAGGAAGATTGCCTGCCACATGATGGCAATTTCTTCCTGAAACGCTTCTTATCTAGCTCTCGGAAATAAATAATGTGCCATGCACAATTTCTATTGTTCGGGATTTTAATTTGTCAACTAACAAGTACTCACATCTGAATGCAAGCCTTTCTCAGTGAATCGAAGGGATTGTTTGGGGAGAGAAGGGTCAAATGTGGCCTTTCTTAAATGACTCCTGTTAGCGTAGCAGTGTAAACCGATACTTTCATATCACCGCTCTTATTATGGAGACAGGCATAAATACATCACAATGGTTGGCATGGGCCGTCCTTGAGATGGAAAGTAACAGAACACATCTAAGTCAGAAAGGAACTGCAATGCACAGGAGGTGTTCCACTGAAAATATAAAATACTACACCACAGACTGAGTGCTTTATGAACAGCAGCAGTTAAGAGAATGTTTCCCCCACAGACATACATTAGTGGGCTAACGACAGCACATTTGACAGCTTAAACCTTATAAATGATATCATCCTACTTGCCTCCCTAAAAAGAAAACACTCCCCAAGTTATAGATTGGACAATGACATCTAGTGAGCAGAATAAAAACAAGTGATATGGTCATTTATTATTTTTTTATTAAACCTATTGATGTGAAATTTATTTTCTTTTGACAAGGTCACTGAAAATACTTCAACGGAAAATGATTGGAAAGTGGCTGGTGAGCTCCTTTCTCTCAGCGCTTTATCTAAGTTATGTTATGGGAAAACATCAAGATAGGGTTTGAGGGACTTTTAAAGGATGGATCCCTCAAAAATTGACTCTCCGAGCCAAGTATATCATCGAGGTGACCCAGAAACCACCTACGCCCTTAACTATTGCATGGGTTTGCTGGAGTCTCATATTTTTCTCATTACAACCAGTGATTGGATCTCCCTCTTTATATCTCTATGCTGTTCTCAAAATTATTGGGTTTCTATACTGAATGGAAAGATGTTGGATCATAGTTTCTTCTCAACAATTCAAATGCTATATGATGTCCTTGTTTGGTCTGCCAAACCCTTAGTCCTCATCTTTTATTTGATTTTTGAAAAGGATGGGCATGGATTCCAGGACTATGCCCCAAGTATGATCTTGAAGCAATTATTAACCCATCTGGATGACCTGAACACTAGAAGAACTTGTGGACCAACACACGCAGTTTACAGAATTCTAAGGATTAGGCGCAGGACTGTGGGCAGGCTCGACAAACATGCTACCAGTTGAGGTACATCCCCAGCTCAGCTGTCCTCTTAAGTTACACAGAATATATAAGGAGCTAGACTTTCAAAACTATGTTCCCAATTAATTACATCTACAGTTTCACCTTAATTCCATATTAATGTGAAGATGTTTAACATAGCCCCATGTTTTGTAACAAAGAGAAAAATGTAAATGCTTTAAGTGGAAAATAATTACCTATTATTTGGCTTTATGTCCAGATGTAACTCGTAGTATTAGGGAAAATATACTAGAAACTTCTGTAGCAAATTATAAAGCAGTTTTAAACTAACTGTCTTTGGTGTTATTCATCAACCATTTTGGATACTCAAAATAAGGTTTTGTGCTAATGTGACTAATTCCCTCCAGTGAGGCAATGAGGAAACCGTACACCTTTCCAGCTGAGTGTTTAATTATTGGTTAAAAAGACCACCTAAGCCCTCTGCCTTGACAATGCGCATTCTAAGAACAGAGATAAGTGGCCCCTCGGTTAACCCAGATTTCTAGGTAACTGAGATGTATTTTGCCTCTACTGACTCAAGATGACTTTATAATGTAATAATACCCAAGGACATTTGGATGACACAAAATTGGTTTTGTAAGATTAAAAAAGGAGACAAACACGAATTTAGGTGGGCAGGGAATGGGGAGTGAATTGAGGGAAAACTGAGAGAGGGAAAATATTCAAATAATAGCAATAATAATTTTATATATTTAAACTGGAAAGTTATAATATATTATTTTAACGATAACATAATTTCTCATGATTAAAATAAATGTTTAAGTTACTTACGTTTTTACTGATTCTTTTGTTTTGGGCCTCTGAACACTTGCTTATATATGATACTCTTCTTGTATGGTCCACTCTAGGAAAAATAAATAACAAATAAAAATATATATAGAGAGAGATACAAAGAGACAATTGAGCCAGATAGTCAGGAAAAAATATTAGTATAAGAGACAGCACAGAAATAACTATAATTAAAATTTCCTTTTTTTGGTTACCATTCCGTCTAGTATTTTTAATTATGAAAGAGAAACTGGATATAAAAAAATAAAATTGTATATACAAATGTAGAAAAAAAGCAAATAATTACTCCTTAACCATGACTTTATCTGTCAATTATATTAGCATTTTAATGTTTTTGCCAGTTGTTACCATGTATATTCAGCATGCGCATACACATTCAAATTTAATAATGTGCTTTACAAATTAAAAGTTTTAAGTAATATTAAGAAATACATTTAAGCAACCAGCCAAGTTGACAGAATTGGAGCTGTATCTCAGCATACATATAAAGTGAAAGCCACTGACAATTACATTAAACTTTAAACTCATGCATCTGAAAGTAATATGGCAAAACACACCTGTCTCACCTAAAGTTGACACACGTTCACAAGGAGCGCAACTAATGCAGCAAGACAAAATGGATGTCTTTTGTTTTTGAAACTCTTTGAGGTTTTATATTTTGCCAGGCTCAGAATACATTTTCAATGAATGCACATGAGCGGGGTTTTGTAATAAAGTTTTCAAAAGAAAATTCACATGAAGTAATTGAAAAGAAAAATATGAGGAGGCTTGTATTAAAATAAAAAGGCTAATTTGTAATAAAGACTGAAAGTTCTTTAAGCGTTCAAAGAAAGGAAATGTCCCTGAGAGAACAATCTCTATAGAAGAAGTGACCTTTGCCTTGCTTCTATAACTTCCGAGGATTCCCTTATCTCTGCATAGAATCATTTGTGAGTCAGTGTTGACATACACTGACATTATTAGATTAAATACGCATACCCTATTAGATTAAAAGCAGAAAGAACACAGGCAGAACAGGTATAAAGGGCCTAAATTGGCAATGGTGTTAGCCCAGGAACAGAGACATCATGGTCAAAACCTAAAGTTCTGGAAACACTGCCAAGCGTAGATTATTTCAGGCTGGCACTGAGACTCAGGATGTGTGCATTTTTGGACAGCTCATGTCAGCACAGGGCAGAAACATGTCTGGAGCTACAGTGATCTTGAGTTATACGCTCCAGGTTAAAACAGAGGTGCCATGTGTGAATGTCCAGAGTTGGTAGAGAAACTGGTGGGGGCCACGTAACCTGTCATGCTATGTGTTACAACAAACAGCTTGTTTTTTAGAGTAAGGCCTGATTTCTAGCAAAGACCTTGGAAAAAGCAAGAAATAAGACAGAAACCAGACAATATGGATAGGGCCACTATCACTTGGAACTCTGGTGTGATTACTTCTACAGAAAGACTAAAACAACATCTCCTACCCCCTTGTAAGTCTCAATAAAATAAACAAAGTAGAATTTCTCCAAAGTTCAGTTTTAATAAGCAAGTGGTTTATTGGGTTTGTTTGCAGAGTATGGATGAGATCTTGCCTACATGAACAGCAAAAGCAATCCCAAAGTAGCTGTACTAGAAAGTCAACCTTGGTATGGATAATCGTTTCCCCATAGCTTCATAGATAGAATCCTATCAGTTAGCCTTCCTGAGAAAGTATACTATATGCAAGTATTCCCACTGACACTGGTGAGGCCATGTGTAATTACAATAGAATTGCAAAGAACTCAGGTGCGGGTTCAATGATCCTTTCCCAACCCCTACTACTCAAAAGGAACTTGAGTAGTACACAGGCCTGATGGCCTCCTGAAAGCATGCATAGCTGACCGGATGAAGAGGGAAGCTGCTGCTTAAAGAACCACATTCAATAATAAACTCAAAGTAAAGAATACAGGCCTCAAGGAGCTTGCACCAATTGTATTAGTATAGAAAGGTTTGGTCAATAGAAGTACCTCTAGAGTCTACCTGATAGTAAATTTAGGATTTCTAAATATAGTCTCATCTTGGATACAAACTAGGGAGGGGATGAACTGAAGCATGACTAATAAAAATTCAGAGACAGAATTTGGGGTTCATCTTGATGACCAGAAAAGCAAAGCAGCCAGCCACTGGCTCTTACCTTGACCTCAGTCTGAAATGGTGATTCTGTCTCCAGGAATATCAGAATGAGACTGAGCCTGAGAGCTGTCTCCTCCCGTTTTATAATCCTCTCTAGTTCTGGGATTAAAGGCTTGCACCACTGGGATTAAAGGAATGCACCACCTGGTTTCTATGGCAAACTAGTGTGACCACTGGGATTAAAGTGTGTGTTACCAACACTTCATCTATAAGGCTGACCAGTGGGACTGTTTTACTCTCTAATCTTCAGGCAAGCTTTATTTATTAAAATACAAATGAAATAGCACTACATTGAACATATCATTGGCAGATTTTCTTACCTACTGAGTATAGAAGTGAGAAGCTGCCCTTGCCCAATTTTCCAAAAGTGTCCATCTTAACCATCTTATCTAAAGGCCTTTAACATTCTAAATAAACAGAAGGATTATTTGAAGGATTCATTAATCAGGAGACAGTGGTATATACATTTCTTGTATGTTTCCAACTCTGAGTTCTTGCCTTGATCCTACAACATTTCTAGTCTTTCCATAAATAGGGTAATAACACACAGAAAAGATAAAATGTAACAACAGTGGCTTGGGTATAGGCAGAAGATGAAAATTGTTAGAGATATAAGGGTACAAAGCATGGGAAGCATTTGAGATACTGATCAAATTGCTCAATAGTCTGCTAACCAAATACCAATGTCTGTATAACCACAACAACAGAAATTTAGGTTTTCAATTATGTAAACTAGAACTATAATAGCACTGTTTTGGTTGGATTGGTTACTTCAAATAAATCTCAATCAAGCAATCAATCAACCAATCAATCTCTCTCTCTCATTCTCTCTGTGTGTGTGCATGTGTGTGCACCTGCACATGGTTTGAAAATCATCATTTTTTCCCCCAAGTTTTCTAGTATTTTCAAATTTTTCCTGTTCCTGAAAGAATATCAGTCATAATCTGATGTGGGATTCTGCTTTGTATGCTATGAATATGTTTTATAACCATTGGTTAATAAATAATCTGTTTCAGCCTATAGCAGGAAAGAATAAAACTAGACAGGAAAACCAAATAAAGATATATAAAGTAGGCAGAGTCAGAGAGACTCCACAAACCAACCAAAGGAGACAATGCCAGATCCTTACAAGTAAGCCAGAGCCTCATGCTGATACACAGAAATGGGTTAATTTGAGATAAGAGTTAGTTAATAAGAAACCTGAATAATAGGCCAAGCAATGTTGTAATTAATATAGCTTCTGTGTGATTATTTGGGTCTTGGTGGCTGGGAACGAATGAGAAGTCTCTGCCTACAATAATCACCTACAATCATATATTTTCTTAAGGTCTAGTTTAAAGGGTGTGTTTCCAAGTATGGTTACTATGATGTCTAATTTTATGCCAAGTTGACACAGACTAGAGTCATCTGAGAGGAGGAAATCCCACTGAGAAAATGACACCATAAGACTGGGGGTCAGACAAGTCTCTAGAAAGCATTTTCTTAACTAGTGACTGACAGGGCAGGGTTCAGCTCTCCCTGGACTGGTGGCCCCAAGTCCTCTAAGAAAACAGGCTGAGGAAGCCACGGGGACCAAGCCAATAAGCAGCACCCTTCTGTGGCCCTGAAACAGCTCCTGTCTCCAGGTTCCTTTTGAGTTCCTGTCCTGTCTTCCTTCAGTGATGGACTATGGATGAGAAAGCATAAGCCAAGGAAATCCTTTCCTCCCCAATTCACTTTTTGTCACGGTGTTTCATAACAGCAATAGTAACCCAAAGTAAGGTATAGCATATTAGTATTTCAAGAAATAAATGTGGGGAGACAAAAATCATTCCCAAACAGAAGACTACAATGCAGCTTTAAAACACTACACAATAAAATGACAATCAAAAGCTATTAAAAGGAGACACGTGATTAAAGTGGTGTTCCACTAGGAAAAAAAAAGTTTACATCTTCAACAAATGATGCTGGAAAAACTGAATGTCTTTGTGTAGAAGTATGCAAACAGATCCTTATTTATCACCTTGCACAAAATTCAAGTCCAACTGAATCAAAGACCTCAACAGGAAACCTGGTACACTGAACCTGATAGAAGAGAAATTGGAGAATAGGCTTAAAAGTAGTAGCACTGGAGACAACTTTCTGCACAGAACACTAATAGTACAAGCACTAATATCAACAATAAAACAATAAAATGGGACCTCATGAAAATGGAAGCTTCTGTAATGCAACGGACACCATCAATTGGACAAAGTGGCAACCTACATACTGGTAAGAGATTTTTATCAACTCAACACCTAGTAGAGGACTAATATCCAAAACATATAAAGAACTCAACAAACTAGATTTTCAAAACAAAATCCAATTAAACAATAGGATACATATCTAAACAGAATTCTCAGTAGAGGATTTGCCATTAGCTGAGAAACATTAAAAGCAGTGTTCCATATCCTTAGCCATGAGGGAAAAGCCAATAAAAACAACCTTGAGATTCCATTTTATTCCTGTCATAATGGCTAAAAAAAATTAACACAAGTGACAACTCATACTGCCTAGGATGTGGATGGAGCAAGGGAAATACGTCCCCTTTGCAGGTGGGAGTGCAACCTTATACAGTCTCTATGGCCCTTCAAATCAACTAAGCAGTTGCATATGAGCTCACAGAGACTGAAGCAGTAAGCTCAGGGCTTCCGTGAGTAGGCATCAGGTCCTCTGCATATGTATTATAGCTTTTAGCTATCTTTATGGGACTCCTGACTATGAGAACTAGTGAGTCTCTGACTCTTGTGCCTGTTCTTGGAATTCTTTTCCTCTGGTTGGTTTCTTTGTCTGACTTCAATAGGAAAGTTTGTGCTTCATTGTTTTATATTTTATTTTGTCATTTTTTTCTTTGATGAGAGACAGAAAGGGAGTGGATCTGAATAGGAGGGGAGGTGGGGAGGGTTTGGGAGTGATGAAGGGAGGGAAAACTATAATCAGGATACATTGTATGAGAAAATAATCTAATTTCAATTTTTGAAAAAATGAGCTGCACACATTCCACTCTGTGGAAATGACCTCTTTGTGGGAAATGCTCCTCAGAGAATGTAAACTAAATTCTTGCCTCCCTGTTGCTATGGAGCTGTCTATTACTTCTAGGCAATCCTGGAGGAAATATAATCTCTGCTTTCCTCTTCTCCTCCTTCCCAAAGACTACCCTGGGTACACAAGCATGTGTGTTTTTGCGTGTGTGTGCATGTCATACATATAAATTAATGAAATTCATATATGTTTTCAAAAAGAAAGTGTTCTTCAGGAAGAGTTAGCTTGGCAGAAGTTTATAGGAAAAAAAATGGACCCGAGAAAAAATTAGGAATAAAGACCAGTGATTAAATTGGTACTCAAAGAGAATCATGGAGTCACGGTGATGTTCTGCCAGAGATGCAGTTTTGTGATGGGAATCCCGATCACTGTTTTTAAGCTTAAAGCAAAAACAATTCACATAACACGTTTCTACAAATGAAGTGAAGTGTATTCTGGTGATTGGTCTAACAGGAGATGGAAAATACATTAAAGTCACAAAATATATTCTAAAAGTTGAATTAAATGTTGCATGATAATCATTGTAAGTGCTGAGTGTAGTGATTTCTGCCCATTCATAATGCATTCACATACAGAGCGACAGCTGCATGTTCTGTACAAAAGTAGAAGTCCTGATCTTTCCGGAGAGGAGCCTGGTACTCTTTATGTTCCCTAAAACACAGTTTAATTTTCCTCAAATAATTTAAGCTTTATTTTTGTATCTCTGCCAAAAATAGCTCCATGAGTAACCATTTATATACTCTCAGTACACAGAAGAGACAAGACGCTCCTTTTCCAGAGTCAAGTATGGCTTGGTCTGAAGAGGGGGAGTTCAGTCCTCTAGAAACGCTCATGCACACCCAAAGCTTCCGCTAAGCGCCTTCCATCAGCCTCATTTCCGTTAACTTCAAAGAGAGTCCCAAAGAGATACGGTGGGGGAAATAAACTGGCAGAGGGACCGACACATCCTCAAAACACGGTGTGCTAAAAACACGAACCTTTCATGAAGCCAAGTGCCAACAAATGATACTTTAGCGCTTTCAAAGAGCTTCCCAGTGGTCTAATTAAACCTTATGAGGTCAATCAGTATTATTAGCCTGGTGATGTAGATAAGGAAATGGAAACACAGGAAGGTCAAGTGATGTGCCCAGGCATTCAGCGTTCAGCAGCATCCGACACATTCGTGTTTGAACTCCAAGGGCCTGCCAACCAAAGAATGCCTCAGCCATTCATCCTGTCCCCCTCACTGCGATTTATCAGCCTCTGTGATGGACATTCTTTATCGCTATTATGGGTGTTATTCAGCATCTGAAGGTGAGGGTACTTCTTACACAGCCAAAAGAGCAGCAAAGATTCCTTATCAAATAGCTGCACATCAAGGCTGGATTAGAGCAGAAATGATTCTGCTCAATGTGAAAATCTCTTAACAGAGGACTTTGTAAGGAATTACCACACTGCTCATTTGTGAGTTCCACCCCTTGATATATCCTAATGGTAAATAAGAGGAGATAGATTTTCCATCTCCGTGAAAGCCAGTGTATATCCTTACAGTTCCTATGAACTGCCATACATTTCTTAAACTGCATCACTGCTAAAGGCCATTTAGGATCTCATTAAGTCAAGCTGTCACATTAAAATGACATAACCCAAAGCTGGATCCTTAGACTAAATTGTTCAATTGACTGTTTAGTATTAGTTTAAATGCCATCTTCTTAACAGAGAAGTAGATATAATGGAACATAATTTACCTACTAATGTCTTTACTGCAAGTTCATGCAAAATCCACCATCAGTGGGTACAGTCAGTACACACTGCCCTTTTAATTTCTAGCATAAATTTTTTTAATTGAGAAAAGAAGAAAAAAAACATAAAAAAAACAAGTTTCCACCTCCTCCCAGCCTCCCATTTCCCTCCCCCTCCTCCCACCCTTCTCCCCCTCCTCCCACCCTTAACCCTCTCTCCCCACTCCTCTCCCCCTCCCTCTCCAGTCCACTGAGCAGTCCGGGTTCCCTGCCCTGTGGTAAGTCCTAGGTCCTCCCCCCTCCGTCCATATCTAGGAAGGTGAACATCCAAACTGGCTAGGCTCCCACAAAACCAGCACATTAAGTAGGATCAAAACCCCCGTGCCATTGTCCTTGGTGTCTCATCAGCCCTCATTGTTCGCCATGTTCAGAGAGTCCGGTTTTATCCCATGCTTTTTCGGTCACAGTCCAGCTGGCCTTGGTGAGCTCCCCGTAGATCAGCTCCACTGTCTCAGTGGGTGGGTGCACGCCTCGTGGTCCCGACTTCTTTGCTCATGTTCTCCCTCCTGCTCCTCATTGGGACCTTGGGAGCTCAGTCCAGTGCTCCTGTGTGGGTCTCTGTATCTATCTCTATCCATCACCAGATGAAGATTCTATGAGTCTACAATAGGTGAACCTAAAGTAGCTAAATAAGAAGGTGAACCCAAGGAAAAACATATAGTTATCCTCTTGGCTAAGGGAAGTAGACCAAATTGCCGGGGAGAAAATGGGATCTTGGGGGTGGGGTGGGATGGGGGTAAGGGGAGATGGGGAGAGAAAAGGTAGAAGGGAAGGAGGGGGGACCTGGGGAAACAGGAGAATTGGGATAAAGGAAAGGTGGATAGGGGAGCACGGAACCACAATTCTTAGTTAAGGGAGCCACTTTAGGGTGGGCAAGAGACTTGACCCTAGAGGGGCTCCCAAGTGCCCAAGACGAGGTTCCCAGTTAGTTCCTTGGGCAGCTGAGGATTGGGAACCTGAAATGACCCTATCCTAGAGCAATACTGACGAATATCTAGCATAAATTTTTAAAGACAACGTTTAAGATTGGTGAGTGGATTTTATGTTTTTTAAATAGAATTCCTTTCTAGTTCATGAAAAAACAACCACCGTGAGTGGGTACAGTTAGTACACACTGCCCTTTTAATCTCTGGCATAAGTTTTTAAAGACAGCATTTAAGATTAGGGATTGAATTTTATGTTTTTAAAATAGAATTCCTTTCTAGTTCATGAAAAAAAAACCCTCAGTGGGCATAGTCAGTACACCCTCCCCCTTTAATCTCTGGCATAAGTTTCTTAAAACAACTCTTAAGATTAGGGATTGAATTTTGTTTTCAAATAGAATTTCTTTCTCCCATTCCTGCTTCAATCAGAAGCTGTATTTCCATGTTGGTTTGTCCTCATATTGCAGAGTAAATTATAATAACCCTTTTAGAGTCTATTAAAGGTGATTCCTTTTCATGTTTTATGTTTAGTAAACATTAAGAAAATAAATCAATCTCTCATCATTGAACTTTCGTGAACTTTTTATTTGTTTTGTTTTACTTGAGGCAGATTCTCACCATGTAGCACAGGCTAAATTCAAACTCAGAATATTCTTATTTCAAGCACTAGAATTCTGAGGTTATAAGCTTGTATTACTATGTCCAACAAAAGAGTACTTACCTAATATGCATGTTATTTGTATTAGCTTTCTTTAACAGTGTGAGACTGAAACATGAACAGACATTAAAATTAGAGCTCTCCATATTTTTCCTCCTTATTGTGTATCAGAATTCCTCTGATACGGGTTTTGAAAAAAAAAATATGCAACAGTGGTGAGTATCACATCATTATGCCTGGAATCAGCTTTCCTAAGTAAATTAAATTATTCCAGTTCTGTCAACTTTTCTTCTTGTACCTTGGGGCCCATCTCTTTTGGAGTCTTTTCATGTTACCATTAAAATAGGCAAAGGAGGACAGAGTAGTGGTGAAATCCTGGAGCTCACTCATTGTATGCTTCAACTCCAATGCACCTGCTACATGACTGGATAATCTAGGGCAAACCGCTTAACCTGTCAGGGCTTCAGATGCATCACATGTAAAATCTGGACAACGGGTATGCATAGTCCACAGTTTATTTGTAGGAATGAAGTTTACTATAGACCTTCGTGCCATACCTATCAATTATCTTCAATGAAGCAAGTGTTCAACTGAAGTTAGATGTGGTTGGCGGAATGTAGTGCAGCATGCAGAGTGGTCAATGCATCCTTAATGATTTCTTTATAAATACCTATTCAACAGCATTTATAAAAATATCTAATATATGTGTGGACTAGGCAGTCTATGTAAAATTCTAGTTTGTATACTAGATGAGATAATAAAAATGAAAATTGTTTCTATTTTAGGCATTAACATTCGTGGGGAAAAGAGAAGGTAGTTATACTAAAGGGATTGGAAAAACTATGACATCATTGTAGAAATGACCATATTGATTTTTATGAAGTGAAATGATCTGTAATATAAAAAGGTAAAACAAAATGATGAGTGGTATCTTCAGGGGAGAGTGGACATGATAATGGTAAATTAGAATTTTATGAGTGTATATTTTTGAGAGAGAAACCTTGGCTCATTTTGCTATGTTCATATGATTGTTTGAGATAATCACAGTCTTGGTGCCACTTGAGAGTTGTGCTTTATGCCTACACAACTCTTTTGCTTAGAATTCACGCTCTGGTATGGAAGAGCTAAAGACATCATCTTGGGGATGCAGCATTGTATAGACCCCAACCTCTTCCTCAGAGCAACTATGTTTGAGCTCCCTATGCCCATGTAGGACAGCTCAGCTCTCGCTGAAGAGTCTACTACTGTGACAGAACGTCGTCCTTGTTTAAGATCTTCCAGATTTGACTCTCTAGACTTCCCTAGAGAGCACAAGACACCTGATGCCAGCGAGTCAAGTATTTAAATATTTAAACCAGCACATTTTGCTTTCATTATCTGAAATTGAACCATAAGATAACCTGCAAGATACATATGTGAAGAAAGTTGAATTGACGCAAAAAGGTTTAAGCCACTGGCATAGATTATACCATTTTTGTTTTCTCTATCAGTATTCTGACAGAAAGATTGTACTTTTCTCCACTGAAGTTAGGCCCAATTTCTGATTTGCCTTGGCCAATGAATACACGGAAGTACAATATGTCTTTTCCTACAGAGCTATTTAATTTTTGAATATCTTCTGTCTCCCTCCCTTCCTTTGATCAGGTAACCACAGATGTCTCTGCTGAGGTGGCCATGATTACTGCATTGAGCTGACCAAAATCTAGAGAATTTTAATGAAGAAGTGAATCATTTGAGCCACCAAAATCTGGGTTCTTCATTACTGCAGCATAACTTGTGCTAACCTGACTAAAATAAGCATTAGGGTCTGTAGAAGAGTTATGCAGTCATATTTTTGCACAAAAATTGTAATTATTTCTTACACCAATAATTGAAGTTCTCATGCAATCTGAACTGATTCTATAATAATCTATAAGGAAATACTTAAATTGCATGAGATTTACTTCAAGTTATTTTTAGTGTGTTTTAATTTACAGTAGGACTGGGAGCTTTTAATCTCTTCTTTGGTGTGAAATAGGGTGAAATTAACCACAAGTGTGTTTTGTAGCACTATAGTACTACTTCCTTCAAAAATACACTTCTTTCCAATTTTACCAATGCTCAAAATATTAGGTAGGAAATATGAATCTATGCTTAAAATTAATAGTCATCAGGCCAGGAAAATGGCTCAGCCTTAAAGGCCTTTGCCACCAACCCTGACAATGGAAGTTCAATTCCTCACTCCCAAATAATGGAAGGAAAATACTGACTGCTACAAGTTATTCCTGGAAACACTCTCTCTCTCTCTCTCTCTCTCTCTCTCTCTCTCTCTCACACACACACACACACACACACACACACTCACACACACACAGAGAGAGAGAGAGGGAGAGAGAAAGAGAGAGAGAGAGAGAGAGAGAGAGAGAGAACAGCACAAAAGCACAGGACAATTTCTTTAGTGTTTAAAAGGAAAACTTCAGGGTATAAAAGTTTTAAAGCTCCACAGCTTCCCAGAGGAGAATGGAGAAAAAGAGAAGAAAAAAGAAACAAAACAAAACATGCCACTTGAGTTAAGCCCTCATGGAGGTCAGTCACATTGCCCTAAGCAGTCAAATGATGGAAGTGAAAGCTTTGGAGAAAAAGTACAGAAACCCGGATTGTAGGGGAAACATGTCTGAACTCGTTATGGGAGGAAAGCGAAAGCTGTGCTTTTCTGAGCAGTTCAGAAAAACAGGCAGAACTGCAAAGCTGTGAGGCTAAGACCTGATAAGCTACAAAGCTAGAAGGCCAGAATTCTGGAAAGGCAAAAGGCACACATTAAAGGGATAATTATTTCACATTCTCTTTAGCATACTTAAGGTGAATCTACCTTCCTAAGGGGTGGTTCTGCCTTCCTAAGTGGTGGTCCCTCCACCAAGTCATGGACATGCCCAATTGAATTAACTGTTTGGGGAAAAGACAATGTCATGCCTCCACCTATGGAAAGAGTCCATTCTTTCCCAAGAGGGAAACCTATAATCATATAGGATATGGGCTGAAATTGGAGAACAGATATAAGCCATTTTCATCATGAAAATTTAGAGATTCAGTCCCAAAACTATTTTCTCTGGAGAGAATATGAATATGAACATCTAGACTTGAGTTCTAGGTCTACCATCATGCCTCCAGGGAACACTTAAAGAATAGTGTTCCAATAACGTGGCTTCTGAGACTACTTAGAACTAAGCTAGTAAAAATCAAATTATGCATGTCCTTGAGAATTAGTTAGTATTGATTCTTTGTAAGGATATATAGAATAAGAAGTCTAAAGTTAAATTCATATTTATTTAGAAAGAAAGCCTTGGTCAATTTATATATGTGTAGTAGTCACAGAGAAACAAATATGAACACCAATGCCTCTCTTTTGTTATACTATAATCTTTCCTTTTACTTGTGAAGTAAGGTTGCTCTGGGTTTGAACTTCTAACCACTTCTATTCAATGGGACAGGGGCATAAATGGAAATGTGCTCTTTTAGGTACCTAAATTTCTAGTTGTGACCATTTCAATGAAAACTTTTGATGTTTCAAGCCTTTCACTAGCGTATCCCATTTGAAGTTACATTGGTAAGTGAGATAGGAGAATATCTGAACCCTCCCTCCTAGATGAAATTGTCTATTGTCGAATTTGCCTGAATCTGTTCAGATGCTGTTATGCATTACGCCCTTACAGCTGTAACAAATGAATGCTGGCGGTAGACACCACTGATGGAATGCCTAGCATGACTTTCGGATTTCTTCCGGTGCAATGGTCGATGGCGATCTCAGGTGCCTGATGGTAGCAGTGTCTGGGGGCATCTCAGAGGTAAATTAGAAGGCATCTCAGCTACTAAACTGATTGCAGTTGTGAGAGTTACATTAAATAATAGTTCTTCCCTTAACTATACTTCTGCTTTATGTGTTTTAGATTCTCTGGATCAATCAGAGTCCAAAAACATAACATGAAAATTTTCAGAAGTAAACAGTAAGTATTAAATAGCTTGTATTATAATATATTTCTATAATATATTAGAATATTTTCTTTTCTGTGCACACGTGTGTGTTTGCATGGGCACATGCATTATGCATGTGTGTAAGTCAACACATCTTGCAGAAGCGAGTTCTCTCTTTCCATCATGCAGTGTTCATTTGGGCATTGAACTTATTTTGTGGGGCTCAACAATAAAATAAGAACTCTTACACACAGAACCATCTTACTGGCACTAATTTTTCTTTTTCATTAATTTTGTTATTACTTATTGATATCTTGCTATATCTAACATAGAAATTGAAACATGCCATAGGTATATATGTATGAGAAAAAACAATACTTATAGAATTCTTTGTCATCTGTATTTTCAGGTATTGAAGAGGTGATATATCTTCCTGTGAGTGGACAGATCCTTAGGATCTAGCTCCTGCACATAGGGGTAGTACTGTAACTAAATGGCTATCATAGTCAATGAGACTACAACAATGGGGACAAGCTAGACCTTTAACCATGGCTGCATCAAATCAGTACTGGTCTCAGATTCAACCAAGCCTGGACATTTTCATTCTTGACAGTTTTCTTTCCAGTCTTACCTCCTGCTGGTAAAGATGCTGCATTTGCTAGTGGGACAGGAGTGCCACACAGGATGGAGGTCCCGCTGTGACCTTTCTCTGGTATATTTACTCTCCTGGTATCTCAGATGCAGCTAGCTGTACCTACCAGGGTGCTGGGCTCAGGAGTCATCTTTAAAGAAACACAGGATAATCTCATGAAAACTAGCTTGGCTCCCACCTCTCCTGCTGCTACCCAACTTCATAATTCACGGCAATGGAATGCTGCTCGCTAACACTTTTCTCACATAAAATACCCATTGGATTTGAGCTCTTCTGTACCAGAGACTCTGGAAATTTGAGGGGAAATATATTGCTCAGGCTGGATCATTCTGTTTATGTTCCACTGGGGCTCAGTCCCTCAGCAAATATTCATTGCTGTCTCCAATATATTTAGAAAACCAAAGCTGCCAGACAATATCCTCTGTTTTTAAAAAGAGACTCCCAGCCCAAGGAACTGTAGCATAAAACAATAACTCTCTTATATGCATAATCTTAAATCCCATCCAGAAAAGCATTTTAAAAATTATATGCTAAGAAAGATAAGGATTTATCCCCTAATTTCAGAAACAATTGTATGTCAGGCTGCCAGATAAATATTTACAACACATTCAAATTTAGCTGAACTTATATGACTTCCATCAGTGAAACTGTTTCCAGACCCAAAGGTCACCAAAGCTGTTATCAGGACTCCTGAGAAGGCAGCCACAATCACAGTCGTGTCGGAAGCCAAACGCCACACACTCTAGGCTTCCTACAGTTCTCCATAGCTGATAGGAAGATAATCTCCTCCTTTCTGTCCAAGGAAAACACCCTGTCACATCTCCTCCTCTTCAATGACCAAATCTCTTCTTTGTCCAGATGAAGGAACTAGCCAACTCCCTGAAGGTTCCATGCCTTACTGCCGTGGAATGCGCTTTGCAAACTGTTTAGGCTGGAACTTCAAGGGTATGAACTGGTGTGATCATTGGGAGAGGGAGCGAAAAAAAAATCTCACAGTAGCAGGCTCCCAGCCAAATGTGGAGGGTAAAGTTATCTGCCTAAGAAACGTTAGAAGGGCCACAGAGGTGCCCAGAGTGGGAAGCTGCCAATTAAAGGGGTGTGAATGAGACTTATGGGACTGGCCAGGGTGACAGGGCCACAGTCATCATCTGGCAGGAGACAATCTACAGATAGGTGTCTGACAGGGTAGCCAGGGTTCTTCGGAGCTTATGGATGGTTCTTGGAACTGTGTTCTATGTTGCAGACTGTTTTGTTCCGATTAGAAGTGCCTCCAGCTGACTTCAACAGCTAAAGCAATTATAATGAGCACTTCATTTCCTTAAGAAATGGGCACTGAAAAGGTTTAGTTAGTAGTCAAGGGAATAGGTAATTGAAAGAGGAAAAATTTTTAAGTACCATATTTTCGAGGTTTTCATCTGCTTCTTTGAAAGAAAGACTTGAATGAGCTGAAAATAAATTACAAAATAAGAATCATGAGCAAGGCTCTGCCTCCCTAATAATAATGCTTCTAAGTTTATGAGCATTGTACTAGATGAGCCCAAGGGCTGTACAGTAATATAGAATCTAGCTGTATCGTCTTATTAGGACTAGATTTCTTTTTAAATATGTGAGCAACATATTGCAATAAATAGGGGTGAAATTCACGTATATTTCCTTGTGTGTGATATTCAAATGTTTGCAAACATTTTCAGGTATGACAGCTGATCTGCAAACTGCCCAAGGAATGAGATAAAACTGTATCAAAATAGGCTATTTCAGTTTTCTGGGCAGAGGTCTATTTTGATGTAACATTGATAAGAATTACATAGTTACAGAAAACACACAAGCCATAAATTGTACATCAAAGGGGTTCATAAAACAAAATTTTGGAATTAGATAAATGAATATTAAGTTCACCTTTTATTATTCTTGATGGCAAAATAGTACCTTTTGGTAAAATTAAGAGCTAGGAGCTTAGAGTTCATTATATGAGAGTTTCAATATGTTCTAAGAACCTTCCATGAATTAACTCATATAAATCTAAGGCAACCTGATGTGGTGGGTATTTGTATTAGTGTAATTTGAAAGATGTGAGGAAGTGAGATAATTTGGGGGGTGAAGATACAACTCAGTTATTGTAGAGCATTTCTCTAATATGTATAAGGCTCTCGCTTTGATACTCAGCTTATGAATGAATGAATGAATGAATGAATGATGAAATAATTGACTCCAGTTTAGAACTTAAAGCAAGATTCAACTGATATAACTTAGTTCCAAAGTAAAGACATCTCAAGCTAAAAGGCTGTCATGTAAGTATTGTGGTGAGTCATACACACACATAAATGTTTGAATTCTCTTTGATTGGAGTATAGCAGAAGGGTAAAATACAAATCAGAGAAATAGAGGTTTACTTTTGAAACTCCCTCTCCTTCATATTATGTGTGGGGATGAAACTCAGAAACAAAGTCAACTTTATTTCAAAGGATATTTCCATCATCGGAAAATATGTATTCTATAATTCTGACTCATTATGTTTAAGTGTTTCACTTTTAAAATGTAATAGGCATTGGCTAAAACAAAACAATTATTACAATGACACTTTGGTGTGGTAAGTTAAGCATCTGTTGTCAGTTCTCAGGAAGATAATTGATAGGTCTACTATTATCTCCAGAGCATTCTCCACCAAAAGACAAGATTGGAGGATCTTACTTCTGGGTGGCCCAGCACTCCACAGTGGTGTTAACAAAATGATAGCAGCTTCTTTTCTAAAACAGAAAGATAAAGCATGTTGTCGAATCACGAAATATATTTTTAACACACGGAGGGAGTATCTGCAAGCTCCTCCTAGCATCAAGGCAATGGATTCATTGTACCAAGACCCAGGCTTCCAGACACCTGTCTAGTACAGCTACTCAAACACAATTTCCACTACTCTGTGTGCTCTCTTCACCCTTCCCTTGGCATCCACACTCACACTTAGCAACATATAGACATGGCTGCTGTTCTCAGCTCTCAGTGATAGCTGTTGCTCTGAGTAGAACTCACACCTGAGATCCTATACTCACAAGTAAAAGATTTTAGTTGAATCCAAGCAGTAAGCTGAAGAAGACAATTCCTGCTGGAAATGAATTTTAACACTCCATGTGCTGTCCTCCATTGTCCTCCTAGCTTAAGCAACTTAACCCATTTTGAGCATTCCAAGTTTCCCCTGGTTCCTCCATCACTATTTTAACATTTGGAAATTAATGCCATTTCTTCTTTTTCTTGACAGTTCAGAAAAACCTTCCATTCAACACATGCAAGCCTTTCCCATGGGCCATTAGAAGACCACTCTAGGTTTCTCCCTATTGTGCCTTTTATAGATGATGCCAACAAATGACTCTGAACTGCAAAAGGGATTTGAAAAAGCAAAACACAAATCACCCAAGAAGCAGAGTCGACTGCTGAGCTATCCCTCTGGCTCCTAGGCTACTCCAAATGTCAGGGCACATCAGGAATGCAAAGTTCCAGGATGGAGTATTCATTCTGATTCTGTACTTAGGAAAACTGGCTGCCATGAGGCAGGGAGAGCTGCATAAGATCTGCTTTGGCAGAAGCTCTCTCTCTCTAACCCCAGTTGGGAGGAGGGGTATTTGAAGAGCTGTGGGAATCTGGCTTTCTCTCCTGCTTCAGAAGGAAAGTGAAGTAAATAACCAACAATGACTAGCCTTGGCTTTGAATATCTAGTGTTTATTAAATGCACTCGGGCTTTCAGCAAATTAAGAGAGTGATGACCCACAGGGCCATACAAACCATGTATGGTGCTAAAATACTTGAGAAGGAAGTTTGGTTTTTGTACCAAGGTTTATGTGTTATGGTTGAGAGTGTGTGTAAACATAGAGATAGTAGAGACTATATTTCTGACATAAAAATTATCATTGTTATAAAACTGATCTCAACAAAAGGCAATTGATTAATAGATTTCTCTTTTGTAGACAGCAAGCAGAACATGACCTACTAAAGTTTTGTCTGACCCATGTGATTTCCAGAACTGTCTTCCCCTGCACTGGGAACCTCCCTTCTCCAGCCAGGACAGAACTCTCTTGATTAACAACATGTATCGCAAGAGATCCCAGTTAAACTACATGTGACAGTAAAAAGAGAAAATTCCTCTCCATGGGAGCAACTTTGGTAATCAAGATCTATTGGTGGAAACAGACCACTGTGTGGCCTCCAGCTGGCTAAATAGCATCACAGATGGACCAAATAGGAAGAGTTTCATAATAGCTCTTCAGAATTCTCAGAATCAAGTTAGACAGTATATGAGCGAATAGCTATTGCAAAGCACCCAGATCGCTTATCTAAATCGTAAACACTGCTGGCATTATTGTTTTTTTCTTTCACCCTTCATGCTACCTTTAGTCATAAAATCCATACACATGAATTTGTTTTCAACAGTTAGTCTGATTCCAGAGCGTTTTTCTTGTCAACATCTAACAAATGTTACAGTAAGCAGAGGAATATAAAACACTCATGAAATTTCCATCCTCCGCCATAAGCTACAAGAGGTTACAACTCTATCTGGTCAGTTCCTCCTTTTCCCTTAGAACTGCCCCTCAGTGGTGTCACACAAATGGCCCATGGAGTAAATGCCTGATACAGCCTTTACATTCTCTGTTCTCTCAGGTGGATGAATAGAGATGATTGTCCAATCAATATCTACTGTTGGGTTGGGTTTCAACACTACTTAGGATTACTATTCTATTTGTATTCTTTAGTACTAATTGAAGATCTCCATTTAAAATATAAAGTGAGCAGTATAAACGTCTGCCTCATTGGTCTAGTAAATAACTTGGTATCTTGGTTTTTAATGGTTCCAGCAGGTTCATTTGAGTTTTATTCCCTTCTATTTCAAGATCAACAGAAAACAAATGTATTGTACCTACTACATAAGAAACTATCATATTTCTTTTCAAGAAGATCACTATTGTTTTGTATTTCCACAAAACAAAACAAACTCATGGGAATTTACATTCTGTACTTATTTGCATTTGATGTTGACAGTTTTTAACATTGCGCATTATGATTGGCATGCTTTTGCATCAAGTGGTAGATAAATTGTAAATTTAAATTGTTTTTCCTCAATGATTAATTATACTGAATATTATATATATAGTTTCAAGATTAAAATTCATATATATATATATATGAACTGCTTAGTATATACACTTACATATTGCTTAAGATACCCTTTAAAGAAGTGTTTAAGTCATGTCTAATGTTTTCAAAATTAAAGACTAAATTTTAATGTCTTCAAACAAACAATAACATCAAACCCCAGATAGCCATGATCAAAAAGTTCTAGACTACCTACACGAATGGTATAATAGAATCTGAGGTGCTTTGTTGATCAGTGGAAAATGTATCTATGGAGAATTCTGAGTTCCAGATGACCATCTTGCAAATAATGCCTGTAAAAAAAAATAAAATGAAAGCTATATTTCCTTGCTAATTCATTTTTTTTCAATCTTCAAACTACTAGGTTCATTACTTGATGTGGGATTCCCCTCTGCATGCTGTGAATACCATTGGTGAATAAAGAAACTGCCTTGGCCTATTGATAGGGCAGAACTTAAGTAGGCAGGGAAAACTAAACTGAATGTTAGGAGAAGGAAGGCACAGAGAGAGAGAAGCCACGTAGCCCTGCTGAAGACAGATGCCAAAACTTTAGCTGATAAGCCACAGCTACATGGTGATACACAGATTAATAAAAATGGGTTAAATTAATATGTAAGAGTTAGCAAATAAGAAGCTAGAGCTAATAGGCCAAACAGTTATTTAATCAATACAGTTTCTGTATGATTATTTCAGGAGTTGGGCAGCCGGGAAATGAACAAGCAGTTTCCCCCCTCACAACAATTACTCAAAAAGTCTCAAGGAGAAGACAAGTTCATTTGCTCAGATGTTAAGGATTGCCAGTCCTTGGCACACTGGAGCATGCATGCAAGCTTGCACTGAGAGTCAGAAACAGAAGGATCAGGAGTTTTAAGTTTACTCCTGACTCTATAACAAAATTAAGGCCAACCTTGGCTACAAGAGATGATACCTTAAAGCAAAATCCAATAAAAGAAATGGCTTAGATAATACAGTTTCTTGGTTCTAAGGATTTTAAAGCTTTATTCAATACTCAGTGATACCATCCAAGATGCTGGGAACCCGTTCATAAACCAAAGAAACCAACAAAGTACCACCCATTGAGAAACATCCATTAAATAAATTCCTTTAAGTGCTAAAGACATTTATTTAATATGAAATTTTTAAGTGTTACTTATCTGTTTTCTGTGTTTTAAATTTAATTTTGTTATTCATCTTAGATTGTGGCTAGTTGACAAAGTCAAAGGTGAGCGACCCTGGACTTCATAACATCCTGCTCTGACATGCCTAGCTCCTTTCCATTTCATGTATTTTCACAATAGATTTTGTGGAGAGGGAGAGGCCCAAGAACCCCTCTTTGCATCCAGAATTGTTATCTTCAGCTTATCCTGACCACACAAGGTCTTCTCTCAGGCCATCACTTCAAAATTCACCACAGGAAAATGTATCAAAAAGAAGTACCTCCAAAGCCTTGGAGATAACAAAAATATGCTTCTCCTAAAACATAAGATTTGCTTTGAAAGAACAAAAATAACCATCTCATTTTGTAAATAGATAAAAATTTCTATTTTACCTTATAATGAGCAAGCATGTTTGTGCATGTGTTTGTGTGTGCTGTTACATCAAGCATGTACTGTTCAGTGAGCTGTGCACCCCAGTCATACTCCATCTCTCTCTCTAAGCATTCATTATCTGTGGAAGGCAGAAACAAAAATAAAAGCCCAAGGTACTTCTCACTTGCCATAATAATAGAAAGGGGAAATATTTTTTTTAGCTTAATATAAAATGACATGATTCCTGGTGGCTTTATCAAACAACCTTGGTGTCATTTGTCCCTGGTCTTCCCTGTCTCCTTTTGTGTTGACTTTTTTTCTCCTCTCCCCATTTGTAGTCCCCTCCTCATTATTCTGTTTCTCGCTTCATGTCATTTATATTCTGCTTTTTCCCTTCTCAAGCTCTTCACCCACCAATGGTCCCTTTATTCTGTCCTGGTTTCTATGGTTACTCCATGTTGTATATTCACATCTGAGGATTTGGAGCTAGGAACTGTGGATAGGAGAGAACATGCAGTGTTTGTCTTTTTGTCTGGGTTACCTTACTCACTATATCTTTTCTTGGTCCATCCATTTACCCACATATTTCATTATTTCATTTTTCTTTCCCACTGGATAGTATTCCATGTGTGTATCTACCACATTCTTATAATCTACCTGTCTGCTAAAGGACACTTTGGTTGTTTTCATTTTCTGGCTATTGTGAATAGGGGGCAGTGAACAATGCTGACTAAGTAACTGTGAGGTAGGAGAGCATGCCCTTTGGGCATATGCCAAGAAATGGTATAGCTGGATCATACGATAGATTTATCTTACTTTTTGAGGATTCAACATAGTGATTTCCAGAGTTAGCCGCACAAATCACATCCCCACCAACAGTGGGTTAAGGAGGATTTCATTTTCTCCAGCATTTGTTTTCAGTTGTTTTGTTGATATTAGCTATTCTGACTAGGGTGAGATGAAATCTCTAAGTTCTTTTAATTTGCATTTTCATAATTGCTAAGGATGATGATTGCTATTCAAATTACTTCTTAGTTATTGCTATGTCTTCTACAAAAATATCTCTGTTTAGATTCAGTCATTTGTTTCCTTTATTCTGCTGCTTTAATTCTTTGTATATTCTGAATATTAATACTCTGTCAGATGTATGACTGAGAAAGACTATAATTCTGTGAAGTTTTTCTTCACTCAATGGAATGTTTCCTTAGCTGTGCAGAAACTTCTAAGTTTTATGTGATCCCAGTGGTCAATTATTTGATAAAACCTCAAGGAATCATATTATTTTATATTTACCTAAAAGTATACACAGTACATACAAGTGTGTGGGGTGTGTGTGTGTGTGTGTGTGTGTGTGTGTGTGTGTGTGTGTGTAAAAGTAATAATCCAAGAAAAGGAAACTATCAACTTGAGAGTAGAAGGTAGCATGAAATGACTTTTAAGGAGAGTAGCTAACAGCGGCTTAAAGGCAAAACAAGAGGGGCAAAGTAATATAATCTATTTCAATTAAAGAAACAAAAGAACTGCTATTGGTAACAGAATGAGAAATTACTAAGGGGAAAATTCTATCACTACGATTTTAAGTTATAAGCAGTTAGAGCATGGGTCATTTTCAAAATATAATTATTTATGATATTCCTTTTAACAGGTATTATTGGTGTTTTTTTCTTTTATAAATACCCTTCAATTTAGCTCCATGTACCTTTATTATATGTTCATAAGAGATCTTTGAGACACAAATCGCACAGACATTTCATTCATCATTGACATACAATGTCTACAAGTAATTAAGTAAACAATTCCTAAAACCAAATAGCAAATCGACTTTGTTGTGATTTTATCAATCTTCAATTTGGAAATCTTATAAGAGGGTCTAAATAAAGTAGGCATATTGATTTCTGAAGTCCCTGTGTTTATTTACCTCCCTAGGGGACCTTGATTCAAAACATCGGCAAGCATCATTTCATTTAATTGTATATTCCATCACGTGATCATCGTGATGATCCCTGCTCCTTTCTGTTTTTTGTCTGGGAGGTTGAAAAGTCGCAAAGCTTTTCTTGGTCTATTTGCTATCTTTTTTAATGGTGCATTATTGTATCAGATAAAATCAAAACCACAAATATTTTTAACAATTCAATTTCTAACAGTGAAGCATGTAATAGAATTTTGCTAATGGTCTGAAGTTACTCTCTTCCTTCCAAAACAACTACACATAAATGCTAAATCAGAGAACAAGATGTGTATATGTTTTTACATGTGCAAACCAATATGCAAATTATCTCAGAGCAAGCAGGTATTTAATGTGATACACAGTGGTTTACCTTAGATTTTAATCAAACTTGTAAGCACCAATAAATCCTCTAAAGACATTATTTTAAATTTAAATATAAATTACTGTTAATAAAGAGTAATCCTATCATGTAGATGTCAATGATGTTTCCTTTCAATCAAGACTGCCTGAGAACCACAGTGTATCTACACACTGGGGTCTGCCTTTCCTCTTCAAGGAAAATGTGATTCCTTATTCTTGTTGTAGTATTTTTAATGCTACATTTTTATTATGCAGTCAAAGGGCATTCCTTGGAGGGATATTCTGCAAAATGTTTGTTATTGTTTACAAAAAATGTTTTATGCCTTGCTCTTTGGCTGTTTCTGCATTCTGAACCTAAGTGAATTCATGAAAATGTTACTTGTTCAACTCTTTTGTATTCCTTTAATGAAAAATTCTTTCCTATCTATGTTCGTCAATGTTTATCTGAACTCATATCCCATTATGTAAAAGAGAAAAGTACTTGGCTTATTCTCAAAGAATTGTTTGACACTTAAAGGATTAGAGAAAATTTGATTTATGATCTGTAATATGAACCCCTAGTATGGACAGGAATAATATTCTGAGATCTAAAATCAACTACCAACAGAAGGATTCAGTTGATTTGCTTTGGTGATTTGAAATTCCATCTCATCAGAAATAACCTGAAACCATTCTCTTTAATGTGGTTTAGAGGCTATGACATCAATATTTAAAAGGTAAATATTATGCGATATCTTCTGACAAATATATGTCAAATGTTTATTATGTCCTATTTCCTTGATGTTTAAATTATTAACTTCATGCTTGCTTATGTAAAGAAAAAGGTAGGGTTTCTAGCACAAAGAAATTACTAAAGATTCAAAGATTTAAATGTGTAGCATTCGTTTGAAAGACAAAAAGAAGGAATGGTATACATTGAATATTTTTTAAATAAATGTAAAAATAATACTGATGCCAAAAACATCCCAATAGCAAACATTGTATACCTCCTTAACTGATGTGTTTATAATGATAGTATAATGATGCTTGGGAACCTTTCCAGTGGTAAATTATAAAATACTGAGGCTAGGAGGCACTTAAACGGTGCTATTACTCTTCTCTTAAGAGTAAGCTCTTTTATCCTAACTAAATCATACTTGAGCACGCAAAGGGGTTTATAATGTGACCCTTTACCCTATACAATATGCTAATATGCTGCTATTAAAAAGAGAACTAAGGGATGTGGGAGAAGTGACTTAGTAAGTACTTGACCCACAAGTATGGGGGTCTGAGTTTGGATACCTGGGACTCACATTTTTAAAAACATAATCTGATAGCCAGTGTCAGTAATTCCAAAACTGGGAAGGTCAAAACAGGCAGATTCCTGGGGCTTGATGTTCAGCTAGCCTAGCCTAAAATGTAAGCTGTAGCTTCGCTGAGAGACCCTGTCTCAAAAACAAGGTAGAGAGAGATCTAGAAGGAGATCTGATGTTAGCCTCTGGTCTCCACATGTGAAACACACACACACACACACACACATACATACATGAGAGATAGACAAAGAGCATACTAAAGGAAAGTCAAGCCAAAAATAAATTACATGACAGTAATTATAAAATTTGTTTATTATGTAACACTTGATCTTCATAACCTAAGTCTCCTGGCTTTCCAGAATGATACTTATTTATTATATTTTATTTTGCTTCCAATAGGGAAGGGCACACATTTGCCCCATGGGTTGTATGTGAAAGTCAGAGAGCAATGTGTAGAAGTCAGTTCTCCTCTTTCACCTTGTTTGCTCAAGGATAAAAGCTTAGCCTTGGACGCAGGCACCTGTATCCACCAGGCCATCTTACTGACTCCTGGGGGAACTTTTGAGTAGAAAACTTGAGAGGTTCCTTCTTCTTCTTGTAGACCAGGCTGTCCTCAAAATCCACAAAGATCCACTGCCTCTGCCTCCCAAGTGCTGAGACTAAAGGCGTGCACCACCAGTCTGCCTATCTATGACTCTTTTCTCTGCTCTTAGGACCCTTTTCCTCTTACCTGACTGCCTTGTTCAGTCTTGATATGAGGGGATGTACACAGTCTTTTGTTTTGGTTTGGTTTGTTTTTTGGGGGGTTTTTTGTTTGTTTGTTTTTCGAGACAGGGTTTCTCTGTGGCTTTGGAGCCTGTCCTGGAACTAGCTCTGTAGACCAGGCTGGTCTCAAGCTCTCAGAAATCCGCCTGCCTCTGCCTCCCGAGTGCTGGGATTAAAGGCGTGCACCACCATCGCCCGGCTGTACACAGTCTTATTGCATCTTGTTATGCTGTGTTCCATTGACGTCCCTGGGAGGCCTGCTCTTTCTGAAGAGAAATGGAGGAGCAGTGGATCTGATACAGGGGGACTGGAAAGAATGGGGGGAGGGGAAACTGCAGTTGGGGTTATATGAGAGAAGAATAATTTAAAAAAAAAATAGAGTACTCTGGGCTAGAGAGATGGCTCAGAGGTTAACAGAACTGGCAACTCTTCCAGATTAATGGAGATGAGTTAGTTTGGAATATAAGTGCTAGCTAAAAATACGCTAAAGCTATTGGCCAAACAGTATTACAAATAATATAGTGTCTGTATTTATTTCAGGGCTGGGTGGCCAGGAAAAAAAACAAGCAGCCTCTGCCTACAGGAGGCTGAAGCAAGGGTATCAGCAGGTCAAAGAAGAAATTACAGAACACTGAGAGCAGGAAAAATAGTCTTACTCAGGGAAGACCACACCAACTGGCTTTCCAATTGGTCAGCCCTGAAAACATACATGAGTAAACTTTATAAGACTGAGTGGGTTATATTTAAGAATCTATATATACCTTCATATGTATATGCATGCAGCAACAGTTAATGAATAAAAATCATGAATCTGAAGAAGAAAACAAGAAGGGGTATAACATGATTTGCATGGAGGAAAAAGAGGGGAAATTATGTAACTATATTGCAATCTCAAAAATAAAAGAAATCACAATAAGTATTACCACAATAAGCCTACATTATGCAAGAAGACTCTGACTCAAAGCAACAACAACTAAATCCCTCCAGCAGTCCATAGAATATTGCATGTTTATAACAGCTTACTGAACATTCACTTCTGAAGAGTATTGTGTTCTTGTTTCGTGATTTACAATAACATGGTTCTAGAAAACCATTAGCCCTTCATTCAGTAAATGACGTGACTACCTATGTCTACCTACTTTATAGCTGGCTTTGTCGTAGGTAGAAGAAGATAAGCATGGCTCCTTGAATTCTTGCAGACTGCCTTGGAACAAATGTATTAGGAGCTATCTGGATTAATATATCTTAGCTGCATTTACTATGCTGGCAGGAACCTGCCTCCTCAATGCCATCTTTAATCCAATTTAAATGTACAATGCAGAATAAACAACCATTTCAAGATAAAACTACTTTTGCAGCTTAAGAAGAGTGTGTCAGTGATTCTATTTGGGAAAGCTTTATTATCTTGTAGCTTTTGTTACAAGAAATTGTGAATGTCAGTGTTAGACAATAAAAGCCTCTGAGTGTTCTTGGCTCAGTTTTGTCTCTTGTCCCATGTTCGTTCTAACCACCAGGACCTTAGAACGTGGCTACACCTGAAGAGAGGGTATTAAAAAGATGGTTAGGTTAAAATTGAGTCCCTTAGGGTGGGCCTTACTTCAGCCTATTTCATCTTTCCTATAAGAAAAGGAAATGTAGGTGCACAGCAAGACCCCAGGCTCACCCATGCACAGAACAGTACCATGAAAAGTCATCTCTAAATGTGTATTGTCTACAAGCTAAGAAAGGAAGTCCCAAGAAATCAACCCATATTGGCACCTTGTTGAGCTCGAGAACTTTGAGAAAATAATTTTGTGTTGTTCAAACCACCCAAATCTGTGGTGTTACTATAGCAGTCTAAACTACGACACTACCTAGCAATGGGAAGTCAAGCCTTGTAAGACAGAAAACAACTGGATATCCTGGCATCATGCACTTAACGAGGACATCCCACATGTGACTTGTTGGGATGATGGAAACAATCTGTGCACTTAGCCATCCGTTCACTTGTATTCTGTTGAATACAAGGGGGCTACAGCACATTGTCCTATGCCTATGGTCTGTGTTTAAACAATGAGACCTTGTAAAAAAGTAAAAACATCATTTTTGTTAAATGCCATTATCCCAATAAAGGGGTGACATTTAATGTATCAGTTCCTCAATGTATCAATCCCTCTCCTAGTGGTACTTCATCTCTCTGCTTCATAAAGGGTTATTCGGCTAACTTCCCTTCAGCCATCTCAGTGAACCATGGTAATTTCTGGCACATGTGGGAAACAAAGCAAGCTTTCCTGAATTAATGAAATTAAGTCAGTCAGATTTAGGCTGGCTGGGTATGAAATTCAAAGTAGAACAAGGACTGGCTGACCATAGCTCTTGCTTGTGTGGATCAGATTTGGCATAAGATTCAGCCCATGATGCAATGTCAGTTGTCAACGTGATACCGCTTCATATTCCACATGGCTTATTTTTTAAATGATATATATTTTAAAGAAAAATAAATCTTAACTTAATGTGGAAATAACTACTTATAAGAAAAACAGAATAAAATATAAGTTGAGTATTCATTAAGAACTGGCTTACAATTCCAGACAATAATTCTTAGACTTCATTGTTTCCATTTAGATGGAACGGAAAATGAGAGAGGGACTAGCAAAAAAAAAAAAAAAAAAAAAAAAGTGCTTTCACTGTTCTATGGAAACTTGAAAAAATATGCACAAATATTAATTTAGGAATTGACACTTTGTGTTCTTTCAAGTGTAAAATCACCCTTGAATTTTGTTATGATGGAAGAAGCAAAGCAACAAAGTCTATTTGACTTAACTGTTGTATGAAACAAGTCAGTTAACAACGTTGAAATATACAGGCCAACAGTGGCAAACACACCTGCTAGTTTGAAGCATCAATTCCATGAGGCAGCCACCCTTTCAAGGACTGAAGATTTTTGTCAATGTATACTCTTATCTCAAAAATCAAAAACAATAAATCCCAAGTCTTCTACAGGAAGATTTTGACACAGGTATTATATAGGATCAATGGCTCCGCAGGGACATTTGTATCGGAAACCTCTGGGTGCAGCTAATTGAGGTTGAAATTCAATGCAAAGGGCTATGTTTCTAACTGGGTCAGAAAGCTGCTCATTCACATTTGTGCCATTTTCTGTTAAGGTGAAATCTCCAAAGAAATTTGTCTTTGCCGTTTTCTAGGGTTTCTTTAAATACAACAACAGACCATTCAAAGTTCTAATTTTAGGGCGTAATTAAAATATCTAATGTGGTTTTGTAAGTAAATACATTAAGGTCTTTCCTGTTGCTATTGTTTCATTAATTAATTAATTCTTTCATTCACTCAAAGAGATCATTGTCTGCCAGGTGCAGTAGTTCACAGAAGGTCCAACCCAGTTCAGAGACATGTCCCCTACCCACATGGTGCTTATGTATAAAGCGAAAGATAAATAGTAAGTAAATAACATTAAATGTAAACTAGAAAGAAATTGGATTGCTCCTGTGTGCCAGGGTTCTGTGTAAAGAACATACAAACATTCTTTCATCCCATCCTCAGATTGGTAGCATGAGTTCATTACTAATTTTAGCCTTCTTTTACTCACACTAAAAGCTAAGGAAGAAAAATGTCGAGTCTGAAGATTATGCAACCTCTTAGTGACAGAGCTAAGATTTGAACCCAAACATCTGGCTCCAGCACTTGTACCTTATATTGCAAGTACCATTCAAACCTATCATTGTAGACTGTGATTCATGCTCTAGAGATATGTAAACACAAAGTTAAATGTAACAGAATGTGAAGAAGACCATCTCAGGAAATCTGATTTTTTATAATTGAATTCTGTTTATTTGTGTGTATGTGGTAGGGGTGGTGATCTAAAGACAGCTTGAAGGGGATGTTTCTCTCCTTCCACCATCTTGGTCTGGGTGAATGGTCTGAGACAGTCAGGCTTCGCTAACCGGAAGGAAGCACCTTTTCATGCTTAGACATACTGAGTTTGAAGCAAGGACTTGAAGGACAAACTGAAGATAGGGAAAATGTAGGTAGGGCACTTCTAACAGAATAATAGCACATCTCAATTTTATAGCATTAGAAAACAAAGCAGATCGCCTGAACATTTTACCAAAACTTTACAGAGTCAAAACGTATTTTCTATTTTATATTTCATTTGACACACGATTTCAAATTTAAAAAGAAATAGAAAACACAAAAGAATTTGAAAATAATTGGAAAATGCTGAAAAGCCCAAGAAAATTGAAAAATTGTTTTACATGATGCCAAGATTGCTGATACAAAAAGAAAAAAGGCTGGTGGCAAAGTGATTATTTTTTAATGTATTTCCACCCCAAAAGGTACAACATTTTCTCCCAGCAAACTGTATGTTTCCAATTCTGTCCTTGCAGGGAAGAAAGGCTGTCAGACAGATGGATCAGTGTGGTCAAAAATAAAAACATTGTGGCGTGTTCTCAGAATTGCAAAGAGCTTGGATTTGGCACAGGTATATGGGAAGGTATGGGAAGGAGATTTTCTGCAAGGAAGATAAAGTTGGGCTCGTGTTGTAATTTGCATATGGTTTGGTTTAAATGTTCTCCTAAACATCCAAGTATTGGAAGCCTCTTGGTCCCCAGGACAGTAACACTGGGAGATCATAGAACACTGAAGAGATGGAGCCTACTGAGACATGCATGGGTCATTGGAGGACTGCCTAGCAAGATAGTGAGTGGGTGTGATTGTGTAAAAGCAGCAAGCCTGGACGGCTCCGCATCTCTCTCTGCTTCTATTTCTTCAGTATCGTTTTTCAGAAAAGGTTAAGGCTGTGGCTTACTTCACACTAAATTCTTTTGTCTAAAGTATCAACTTTAAGACCCAAATGAAAGAAGCCAGAGGGGGCTGGAGAGACGGCTCAGCGAGTAGCATGCTCTGTATCTCAGTTTGTTCTTCTGTTCCTGTGATAAAATATGGATTAAACCAATCCATGAAAGAGAAAGGGCTCAGCAGAATTTTTCATCCTAGGTCCCAGTCCATCAATGAGAGAAGTCAAGGCGGAGACTTAAAGCAAGAACCTGGAGGTAGGAACTGAAGCAGAAGCTGCGGAAGAACTGCTTACTGGCTTTCTTTCAGAGTTTGCTAAACTTGCATTCTTACGCAATGCAGGACCATCTGCCATAAATGGTACCACCCATGGCAGGATGGTCCCTACTACGTCTATCACTCTTCAAGAAATTGCCTCGAAATTATGCCAACAACTCAACCTGGTGGAGGCATTTTTTTTTTTCAGTTGAGGTTCTCTCTTCCCAGATGATCCTAGTTTGTGATTAGTTGAGAAAAAAAAAAAACTGAACTGCACACCCTGTAAGACTGGTGCCCTTAATTTGACCTACAAAACACACATAAATGTGGAATGAGAAAGACAATTACACAAAGTTTTCCTCTGATCTCTACGTAAATGACATGCCTTTGTCCCTCCCCACATCATAGATGTACGCACACACATGCACACACACACACACACACACACACACACACACTGATGGAGGAAGGTCATTGGCTAATAAAGGAACTACCCTGGCCCATTTTATTGGTTAGAGGATAGGTGGGTGGAGTAAACAGAACAGAACGCTGGGAGAAAGAGGAAGTGAGCTCAGAGACTCCACAGCTCTCTTGGGAGCAGACGCCTCAGAGAGAGACGCCATGCCCCGCTCCCAGGATGAAGCTCCGACCCAGGATGGACTAGGCTAGAATCTCCCTGGTAAGCGCACCTTGGGGTGCTACACACAGATGATTATAAATGGGCTAAATTAATATGTGAGAATTAGCCTAGAAGAGAATGGGCCAGGCAGTGTTTAAATGAATACAGTTTGTGTGTTGTTATTTCGGGGCATAAGCTAGCTGAGCAGGCAGCCGGGGTGCTGGGGACGCAGCCCCGCCGCTCTTATTACTTCAACACACACACATCATTAATTTTTTTCTTAAAGTTAGAATGGGAGGTGAAATAAATATACAGTATGCACCAGACACTGTGACAAGCATGAGATGCCTCTCATTTTACTCTCAAGACATACCCGCTTATATTCTTAGATACATAATGTTGAGAAGCATAGTATGCTATTCTTTGCACAAAATGGAGGAGTGGGAGAATTCAGCATTCTCCACCAAATGTATCTGATCAAACTCCTGTTCTATCTCCTTCCTACACCACTCTTGTGCCCTTCACACCATTTCCAAGGCAAATCAAGGAGTAAGTAAACATTAATTAGAAAAAAAGTAAGACTTATTCATAGGTCTGGATTGCTTCTTTCAATGACCTTTTATTTTTATTTATTTATTTGCTAAATTTCTCTTCCAATCATTTGTTTTGAAGTATGGCTAGCACATGATACTTATACTATAAAAAGACATAAAATAGCAGATTTCAATAATCCTTAGGTGGTTCTATACAAAGCAGATGTTCCATTATACTTTCCAGATGCTGGGTGTGAGCATAATTAATTAAAAGCAGCGCCTGCAAGTCATTTTGGTACATTTCCTCTTACAGTTAAAAGTACATTAGAGAAAAGGGAGAACGAAGGAAAGCTAGGACTACTTGGTTGCACAGAGAATTGCCAGAAACAATTAACTTCCAATATGTTATGCCCGGAATAGACGAAACTAAACAGGCAACTCTAACCAATGTAAGAGCTACTTCCTTGGTGTTCTGTGACAGCAACAAAGAATTATAAAACACCTTCAAGATCCAGCTATACCACTCATAAGCAGATACCCAAAGGATGTTCAATGATACCACAGGGACACTTGCCCAGCTATGTTCATAGCAGCTTTTTCCATAAGATCCAGAAATTGAAAATCACCTAGATGTTCCTCAACCAAAGAAGGGATAAAGAAAAATGTAGTACATTTACACAATGGAGTATCACTCAGCTGTTAAAAAATGGTGACATCATGAAATTTGAAGGCAAATGGATGGAACTACAAAAATATCATCCTAAGTGAGGTAACCCAGACCCAGACCGATAAATACAATATGTACTCAGTTATAAGTGGATGTTAGTTGTAAAGTAAAAGGATAACCATGCCACAATCCGCAGATCCAGAGAGGGTAGGTAACAAGGTCGGGGTGCATAGATCTCCCTGGAGAGGGGAAATAGAAAAGATCTCTTGGATGGATTGGGGGCAGGTGGGCTCGGAACTTGAGGGATCAGGTTGGGATTGGATGGATGGAGAGAATTGAAAGAGATGTCTGGAAAGGGGGGGTATTTCAGGATCAGGTAAAATTACCTGATGCAAGGGAAACTTCCATGAACCTACAAGAATGACCCTAGCTAAGACTTCTAGTAATGGTGGACACATAGCCTGAACTGGCCATTTCCTATGATCAGTTTTGTGACTACCCCAATTGTCATCAGAGAGCCTTCATCCAGTAACTGATAGTAACAGATGCAGAGACTCACAACCAAAGAGGCCCAGACGGGGAATCCTCTTGAAGAGGGGGAGGAAGAATTGTAAGAGTCAGAGAGGTCAAGGTTATCATAAAAAAAAAATCCCCACAGAAATAACTAACCTGGGCTTATAGGAATTCACAGAGTCTGAAACAAACAGGGACTCTGCATGTGACTGATCAAAAGCCCTCTACATTTATGTGACAGTTATATAGCTTGGTATATTTGAGAGACTCCTGTCCCTAATGCTATGTTTGGCCTGGGAGCCTAGTCCTTATACTGGATTGCCTCACCCAGACTTAATACAAAGGGAGGTGCTTAGTCTTACTGCGACTTGATAGGCCATGCTCTGTTGATACCCACGGGAGCCTGCCCTTTTCTGAATAGAAACAGAGGATTGAGGAGGGAGTGTTGAGGAAATGGGAGGAGAAGAAGGAGGGAAAACTTCAGTTAGGATGTAAAATAAATAAGTAATTTTTTTTCAAAAGACCAAAAAAATAAGAATTATGAATCACCAACTTCTCTGCCTTGCATATGAAATGATCCCCCAAAAGATCATATGTTGAAAGCATGGTACCCAATGCAACATTCAGAAGAGTTTTGGGAAAGTAACTGCATAATTTGACTTAATTAATGAAGGAGCCATCCATGAGTGGGCTGTTAAGAAAAAATAGAAACAGAAAAAGGGAAAGCCAGATTGGAAGAAGTGAGTTGCTAGGGAGTTGAAGGACCTTTCTTACCCTTGTCCCCTCCCTCTTTCTGTCCTCCTCTGCTTCCCTGCTGCCCTCTGGCAACAACTGCCTGTCCCTTTGACCATGATGCTCTTTCTCACCACAAGGCCAGAAATGATAGAGCTAGATGACCATGACTATTAGCTTGGAAACTGTGAGCCAAAATTGTCCCTTCCTTCTCTTAAGTTACTTAGGTCAGGCATCTTGCCATAGTGACAACACCCTGACTGATACATGAGCTTTGTTCACGCTTCTGCACCATGGAAGGCCTTGGATATTTATTAGTCCAGAAATCCAAAGATACTAATAATGCTTTAAGAATTCAGTAACCTGACAATACTCAGGTCAAATGGTTTTTATGCAATTTGTTAGAGAAGATAAGTTTCTCATTCAAATAATACATTTTTTTCTCTTCATTTTATCTATTCTATATATTGCATATTCTTTTGTTGTGCACTGTCTTGGATGTGATCTATAAAGTCCTTTTTAATATTATAACAGTATTGATGGAGTCTCTCATTGGACCAGGACCTCATTGATCCCATCTACTTCAGCTAGCCAGGACACTCCAGGACCTGTATCTCTGCTTCTACCAAACTAGGATGATAGCCAGTTTCAACTTCTACCCTGAATTTTGTTTATTGACTTTAAATTGGTGTTCTTGTAATGTATTTTGATGACATTCTTTCCCCACCCTCACATCCTCCCAGGTCTTTCCCACCTCCTTACCCACCCAATTCCATGTTCTTTATCTTTCTTAAACAACAACCACAAAAAATATATATAGCAAATACAGAAAAAGTCATACAAAAACCCGTGGGGTCTGTTTTGTATTGGGCAACTACTCCTGAGCTTGGGCCCTTCCCTGGAATGTGGTTGCATATGTCTACAGTGCTTCCCATCTTCCCCTTTCCTCTGGATCCAGTCCCTTTCTGTCTCTCATTATAAAATAACAGACTTCTAAGAGATGGCAACCAAACATGACAAAATAAAATATAATAAGATGAAACAGACACCTTCAGATTGAAGTTGTACAGCATAACACAACAGGAGGAAAAGAGTCCTAAGAGCAGGCACGAGAGTCAGAGACCCACCCATTCTCACAGTCAGGAGTCCCATAAAAACACTAAGCTAACAGCTATAATATATATACAGAGGACCTAGTACAGGCCCATATAGGCCCTGTGCTTGCTGTTTCAGTACATGAGCTCATGTGTACCTTACCTAGTTGATTGACAGGGCCTTGTTTTTCTGGTGTTTTCCATCCCCTCTGGCTCTTAGTTTTTCTGCCTCCTCTTTCTCAGGATTTCCTGAGCTTTGAGGGAAAGAATTGGGTAGAGGCCCTCATTTCCACACTGTGTGTGTTTGTGTGTGTGTGTGTGTGTGTGTGTGTAATGTCTGGCTTTGAGTCTCTGCATCCATTCCTGTCTGCTGCCAGGAACTGGCATGCCTTCTCTTATGACATTCTTTTAGTGTGTATACCTTAGGGTTCAGTCTATACCATAAAGCACTACATAAGCACTGACTATTGTTGCAATAAAATTGTCTAATCATAAAAAAAAAACTCCCTCTGGTTGTGTGTGGTACATTTCTGTAATCCTAGAGTTTTGAGACAGAGACAGAAGGATCTGAGTTTGAGGCCATGCTAGTCCACATAGTACTTTTGAGTCAAGCCTGGGCTACATAGCTAGAACCTGTTTTTACACACAAGGCAAAACATCTACCGGAGATGCCCCATGGCAATCTGACTGACATTTGTAGAAAGATCAATAGATTATAAGTGGTGAGTTGTGTTTTAGAGTTAGCATAATAAGCACAGAGGATTTGCTTTAATCTCTTTCTAAGCTAAATTCTTCCAGCTAACCAATTAGCAACCATCACCAGATTTTCCCTGCCCTAGTTTACTTGGCCTTGTTTAAGGTCTCTCTCTCTTCCTCTACTTCTCCTAAAAGGCAAACTTCAGGGTAAATCAAAGCTGTCTCATCCAAGCATGGCAGAGCTCTATGACAAGTGCCTAAATCACTTTAGACAATGAGGAAATATTTAGCCAAGGCTATGGAATTAATTATCTGCGTAATAAAAACAGTAGGATATAGCACTGTTAGCACCATTTATCCCTGAGAAAACATGAAGATATTTGCAAAGCAGACTGAATTTCTGCCTAGAAAGCAGCATATGTAAACAAAAAATGTACTTGTATGATTGGCAATATATAAGACTTATATTTATACACCAAACTTAAATGTTCCCTGGGTTTCTAGAGGGTGACAAACACTTTGACACCATTTGTTGTTGTTGGGCCATGGGAGCTTTTCCAGGTGGACCAAATACCTTAGGTTTGCTATAAAGAGCAAAGCTCAAGTTGGGTGAGCCTGTAAGAGACCATGGGCTGAACCCACTGTAGTCCAGAATTTTCCATCACCTCTAATTTTCACCCTGGAAGACTCATCAGTGCTTTTTTTTCCCATGTCTATACAAGGAACATGCCTTGGCTATGGAGAATGTTTATTCTTATGAAGAAAGATTTACCTGGTGGAGTAAAACCTGGTGTTTAGGAGGTAATGGTATAGATAAGAGTGGCTTTGTTCTTATGGGCAGCAGGATTTTTTGCTTAATGTCCATGATTCTGTCACCTCAGTCATCAAACAAGGATAATAAGCAGTACCCCCTAAGCATCGGTAATAATAGACAAGACTTTTGTGTGGCTTAATAGCAGACATTACTATTCCATTTCTTTGACAGATTTTAAAAGATGCAACCAAGCCTTCCTTGTCTCAAGTCAGAAATCAAACTGAGGATTCTTACATCCCTGGATAGAAAAATGGTTTAAAATTTAGAAATAAAATCTACCCAGTGATAGAGTAAGATTTGGCATTCTTCATAGGTCTAAGACAGAGGAGAGCTCAAGGGAAAATGGTTATGAGTGTTTCATAAAGATTTTCAGCATTTTAAACTTTCTTTCTTGTTATGTAAATTTTCATAGCTGTGGAGACAGACCTACCAACACTGAAGACAAAATATTGGAACAAACTTATCCTTTCTCTAGTATTTATGGGTACCTTACACCACAGCCATTCTGAGAGATATTCCACTTACCCTGAAATGTCCTCACTCAAAATTGCAGTTCAATAGTTTTAATATATTCTCAAAATTCTAAACCAATGCCACAATCTTATATTTGCAGCATCCCCTTACCACTAAACCAAGCTCCCATACGCACTTCTCTGCAGCTTCTCCAGCACTAGCCAACTCTTGATTTACTTTGTGCATCCACTGCTTCTGTTTGTTCAAATTCCGAGACAATGTCTCATTATGCATTGTCATTTGAATTCACTATGGATCCAGATTGATCTCAACGTCTGATCCTCCTGCTTCAGTCTCCGAGTACAGTGATCACCAAGGATTAGTACACATGGCTCTATGAGATTTTTTTAAATGACAGACCTGAGGACTAAATCAATGGATAGATAGATTAACCTTATATAGAGTATGTAATGTTTTACAATTGAATGAACAGAAATTAAGATGTTAAGAGATATTTCAGAAATAGACATTACCAATATGTGTTGATTCTACAGTTAAGCAATACGCTTCCATGTGGATGTGAGCTACATCATTGACTATTACACAGGGAAGCTGAGATAAAGGGGAGTAAGATGCAAGTTGTTCACAAGGTAGCTGAGAAAGAATCTGCAAGTAGTTAAGATGAGATCAAGTGTGTTAGTGGAGGTCTGACTGTAGACAATTCAGGTAACTAGGAAGTCTAAAAAAAATGTCAGGTAAGAAGCCCAAATGGTTAGGTCTACTCTGCAAAAGAGAGGTCTCTGGCAATTGAGGCAGATGAGACAGGCAAAGAAGGATGGGCAAGGCTTTTAAGTTTCAACTCCAAACAAAAACTCTCAAAACATGGGCTAATTAAATGTATGTATACAATACACATAGCATAATACAACATTTAGAATTATGTATAGTTCAGAAATCAGTATGTGAAATTTATTTTCCACTCTGGTACTGAGAACTGAGCAGAGAGCTTGGCTCGTACTAGCAAAAGCATTAGGATGCTAGGTCGTATAACCAGCTCTAAAACATCTTTTTCAAAACAAGAGCCATGTGAGCCATGTGTGAACAGCTTGTTTGTTTTGTGTTTCTCATTATTAACTGTCAGATTTTGTTATAAGTATCGTGTTGCTATTTCTGAATCAAGAAAAACAAATATGGGAAAAGCACAGTGTTAAAAAAAAAAAACCCTCTTTCTGCTACCACCAGAAGAAGACTTTTAGAGACTCCAAAGTTCTTGCAATCTTAACCCAAGCACCATATCAATCCTTCTCCTCCACTAGAAGTTTTCCAGAGGCTCCTTTCAATATGATGGCTCTTCCGTGTCATGCTTCTGGACCAGATGAAAAGAAAAAGACACGGAATCCATTGATGGATGCTGTACAGAGAGCTACTCTGGAAGGCATTAATATAAAGCTCTGACCTCTCCTCAGATGGATGGGTAGATTAGCAGATGAGTCTCCCTGCTGCTCCCCCCAAGGGAAGGAAGAGAGCGGCCGGCCCAGTTGCTTCACCAAAGGCACCATAAGATACCACATATTGGACCTTGGGCAGCGGATAACCAGGTTATCAAGGCTGAATGCCCAGCAGAACCACTTGAAAGGCTTGTTAAAACCCAGTGCTGGGCTTTATCTGAAGAGAGCCATAGGGGTTTGCATTTCCCATAAGTCTGCAGGGGCCACACTCCTGGTACTGCCCGCCTGCAGGGGCCACACTCTTCGAGAACCAAAGATGCAGACAGGGGTTGAGAGCATCGCATTATATAGGCCTAGAACACGTCTGCCCCATCTCCACAGTGGCACTGGTTGTACTCTGTCCTCTTCGCTCATCAAGGACAGGCACAGGGCTGGGGCAGAGGCAGTGGGATGCTTGCTGGACTGAATATTAATGCTGTGTTGTTTGATTTCCATGCCAACCAGTATGAAAAAAAATACAAAAAACTTGAAAATATCATTTTGAACTATCACGGATTTTTAAAAAATGAATTCCACCAAATCTTCCTCTGTTCTTGACTCTGATACACAGATGATTCACTGCGTGCTGGGGGCAAAGGGACAGGGGCGACAATTAAAAACGACTTGAGGTCATGGTTCTGCCAATATGCCTATTTATGTACAATTTTTCTCTGAAAGTTCCAGAAATTTCCCCCCAAAGGGCATTTGTGTTCTTCTGTGTCTCAAGAGGGATTTAATAGTTGAGTAACTGGGAAATTAGAACCAAGGGTTTGGCTTTTCTGAGGTAATTCTTAATACGAGCAGGGTTACTTATTTTTTTCTTTATTGGACATCTATTTGTGCTCTCGAAGATTTGGCCCCTCATTCGATACTTCTAGGCTATAGCTTGACTTTTCAAATACACAGAGAGAATGACAATCTTTTGTTTTTCTGAGAGTGTTTAAAAAAAAAAAAAACAAGTCAGGCTACGTTAAATTTAAGACGAGTCTGCTAATAACAACAGCAAAACAAGTTTCAGATCCTCAACAACTGAAAGGAAATAAGCACGTCGTAAGGAAAAGATTGGTGCAATAGGAACATGAATCCAGAACTCAGAAATTGTGGCCTAATGGATGTGCATAGCTTCATAGTTACAGATGCATCCTGCAAAAGCCGGGAGTCGCTGAAAAGTCAGAGCTGCTCTGTGGCTGCCCTCTACTGGCCAAATTGCAAAGTGCCGCTCAGAGCAAAGGCCATGCTGAACTTAAGAGGAAAACATTCCCAGCATGATAAATATATACTTTTCAGAGCTTGTACAAGTTTTGTGTGACCCTTACCGCCTGTACTTCTGTATAATACAAATAATTTATTTGCATTTAAACATATTTCTCACACCATCTTGAGTCTGAAGTCTGTAATCACTGTTGTCTAAGGGGGTTTCCAATGACGATTACAGCAGTGTTGCCCTTGGGGTACGACCACACACAAGCAACTCAGTGTATAGTAAAATATGATTCCCTAGTGTCAGGCTGTGGAAGAACTGAAGGGATGAAACTTGTAGCTGCCTGCGACGCCTTTAATCATTTTCAACTTCAGTTTGTTTACATGAATAGCAACCAAACACAGACATATGGAGCTGTTTGGGTTTTTTTTTTTAATTATTGGAAACTAATAATCTGGTTTGTAACATTTAGAAGAGTATTTGTCAGATGAGAGAGATAGAGAGATGGCTCAGTGGGTGTGCTTGCTGCCTATGAATGCATGAGAGCCTGGGCTCAAATCTGTAGCAACTGCATCAAAGTCAGCCATATCTGTAAATCCCTAGAACACCAGCATGGCAGAGAGGGTAGAGGAGACAGGAAGATTCTGGGAGCTTCCTGGTCCACCGACCTAGCTGAAAAACAAGTTTCCGTTTTCGTGAGACACTCCATCTCAAGGGAGGAAAGTAAAAGCAATAAAGGAAGACATCCAATGACATCCTCTTCTGGTTTCCAAATGTTCATTTATTGGCACAAGCATCTAAATATCCATGTGCATCCATGAGACACACACACAAATATACACATGAAGCTCAAATACTTCCATAAAACCTAAATTAATGGATTAATAAAATAAAACAGAAACTTGAGGGCTTCTAAAAAGGTTAACTACACCCAGGAAAACACAAGGAATAGTTATAGACCAGCAAAGTCAGAAGAAGGAAAGTAGGGCTGGAGAGATGGTCCAGAGGTTAAGAGCACTGACTGCTCTTCCAGAGGTTCTGAGTTCAATGCCCTGCAAACATATGGTGGCTCACAACCAACTGTAATGAGATCTTGTGCCTTTCTCTGGCATGCAGGTATACATACAGGTAGAACACTATATAGCTATAATACATGTTTAATCCCAGCACTCAGGAGGCAGAGGCATGTGGATCTCTGTGAGTTCAAGGACAGCCTGGTCTACAGAGCAAATTCTGGGACAGGCTCCCATGCTAAAGAAGGAAAGTATACATACACACACATCCCACCACCACCAACAACAACAACAAAATAACAGGAATCAACAATAATTGACCATTGATATCTCTCACCATCAACAGTCTTAATTCTCCAATAAAAAATAGATAGACTAACAGAATGAATGTGAGAACAGGATTCATTCTTCTGATGAATTCAAGAAACACACTTTGTTATCAAGGATACACATTACCTCAGGGTAAAAGACTGGAAAATTGCCCAAGAAAATGGCCCCAAGAAGCAAGATGGTGTAGCAATTTTAATATCTGACAAAATAGAATTCAAATCAAAACAAATAAGAAGAGATACAGAAGGACACTACATACTCATCAAAGCAAAACGCCACCAAAAGGACATTTCAGTCCTTAACATTAATGCCCTAAACATGAGGCTCCCCAACTTTGTTAAAGAAACATACTATCACTTAAATTATGTATTGACCACCACACACTGATTATGGGAGATTTCAATATTCCATTCTCACTAATAGACAGGTCATCCTCACAAAAATTAAAGAAAAAGTGCTAGAGCTAGCTGGAGTAATAAACCAAATGGACCTATAGATAGTCACAGAATATTTCACCAAACACAAAAGAATATACCTGGTTTTCTGTACCTCATGGAACTTTCTGGAAAATTGAACAATACTTGGACACAGTTCTGTATCACATCTGACTACCACAGGAAAAGAAAAACTGTATTTTAACAAGAGAAGGTTTATAAACTTGTGGAAACTGAATTCTCGTGAATGGAAAATGTGTCAAGACAGAAATAAATAAAGAAATCAAAGACTTTCTAGGATTCAATAAAAATGAATGCACAGCACACACAAACTTATGGAATACAATCAAGTCATGGTACTAAGTGCCTAAATAAAAAATGGAGACATCTCATACTACAATTTAACTGCACACATGGAAGCTCTAGTAGAAGAAGAAAATAGATTCAAAAGGAGCACATGGTAAGAAGTACTTAAACTCAGAGCTTATCAGTAAGAAATAACAATATCAAAAGCAATAAATACAAAGAATCAATGAAATAAAAAGCTGGCTCTTTGAGAAAGTCAATAAGATTGGCAAACTCTTACTAAAATTAACTAAAAGGAAGAGCGAGAATATCCAAATGAAATGAAAAGGAGGGCATAACAACAGGCATATAGGGAGTCCAGAGAATCACAAGGACATACTTTAAAAAGCTTTATTCTACCAAATGGGTATATCTGAAAGAAGTAAATAATTTTGACATTTTCCTTTATAAGAGTTGCCATGGTCATGGTGTCTCTTCACAGTAATAAAAACCCTAAGGTTTTGTCTATTTATGATGAAATTAGAGGGCCATGATGAGCCAGCCTGCCCTTCACTGGCACTGGGATAGCTGGTATCTCCCTCGATGGACACTGCAGCCAGAGAGCTAATCCCAACCCTCTTGGTAGAGCTGCCCACCCCACCCCACACTCTCAGGAGAGATGGCTCCTGCCCCTTGCCATAGGTAAGGGAGAACTGACCTTGATAGCATGGGCAAAGCAGAGTTAGCTCTGCCCCTCGCCTGAGGCAAGGGTGTACTGTGTGATGCAGCATGGCTCCCAATGACACCAGGACAAATGAAGAGATGTTGGAGGCAGGAAAGAGGGAGGAGCTAAGAGTTTTGGGTTTTGTTTGTTTGTTTGCTTGCTTGCTTGGTTTGGTTTGATTTTTTTTAGATTTTATTTAGGGCAGTGCTACAAGGGTGGGGGAGAATATGGGGGGACTGAGAGGTGAGCAGAATTAGGGTGCATGATGTGAATTTCCTAAAGATTCAGTAAGGAAATTATGTTTTTAAAAATAAGAAAACAGACAGAAGTTGGTACCAGACACTGGTGTATTACAGCGAGAGACCAGAACATGTATCTTGTTTCTGAAATGTGAAATTGGGACTCTGGGTTAGAAAATCAGTTGTACACTTTAAGTGAGGTTTAAAGGACCATGCTATAGGAGCATAGAAGAGAGTGGTGCTTAGGATCATTTAAACTCTGGGGACTTAGATGAAAGAGTTTCAGAGGAGAAGACTATTAATATGTGGCCTAGAGATTGTTCTTATGATATTTTGTCAAATAGTGTTACTGTTTTCCATACTTGTCAAAAAAATCTACCTGATAATGTAGGATGTCCTTCTGTATATGTGTTGCTTTGATTGGCTGATGAATAAAGCTTTTCAGCCAATGGCTTAGCAGAGTACAGCCAAGCAAAAAATCCGAAAAGAGATATATAGAGAGTAGGTAGAGTCAGGGAAACGCCATGTAGCTGCCAAAGGAGAGAGATGGCTGGATTCGTACCAGTCAGTCACAACCTTGTAGTGATACACAGATTAATATAAATGGGTTAATTTAAGATATAAGAGCTAGGTAGGAATATGCCTAAGATATTGACCAAACAGTGTTGTAATTAATATTACTTCTGTGTGATTATTTGGGTCTGGGCAGCCAGGAAATGAATGTGCAGTCTCTGCTTACAAACTGAAGCTGAACTGAACAGTTTAGGATTAATGTGTTGGCAGAGAAAATCTCAAAAGAATCTGTGTGTAAATTTGAGGCCAGACTGGTCTACAGATTGGGTTTCAGGACATTCAAGTTTAGGCAATGAAGGAAACCATCAAGAACAGAAATCTGGTAAAGTTGTAATTAAACAAGGGGGCCATGTTCCAGCCCCAATAAGTAAGAGAATTTAGCAGTTTCAGCTACATGATTGTGATTTTAGAGTCAAGGATAGAAGAAAAGAGCTATGGAATCCGCCTCAGCAGCTAAAGAAAGCCATTGAGGTAAGACATGTGTCAAGGGTATCCATTGGAGTTATAGAGAGGCCATTGTATAAAGCTGTAAAGTCAAAGCCTAGATTGACTTGGATATCCCAACATGTTGCAGAGACCAGAGACATGGGATACTGGCCAAAGAGAGATGATAACAGGGAGTGGAACCATCCCAAGAGAAAGAAGTACGTTGCAGTCAACAAAGCTGAAAGGAGCTGACAAGCTGAAAAGCACTTTGAAAAAAGACATGGACTTGCAAAGTTTGGAGTTTGTCCAGCTGCTGTACAGTCTTGTTTTGCTCCAGCATTTCCTCACTGTGCTCTCTTTCCTCCCTTTAGGAATGGTGGTGTATATCCTGTGTCATTATATGTTGGAACTATATGATCTGCCTTTTTATTTTGATTTTATAGGGGAGTACAGTTAAAAGAACATATGAATCTCAGAAGAGACTTTTAAAGAAGTCTGAGGCTGTTACAGACTATGGGGACTTTTGAAGTTTAACTAAATGTATTTTGCATTATGGTTAAAATCAAATGGAAGCCAGGGCATGGAATGTGATTGTTTGAATAAAAATGTCCCCCATAGGTGCATAGGGAGTGGCACTATTAGGGATATTGCTTATTGCCATAGGTGTGGCCAAATTGAAAGAAGTATGGCCCTGAAGTGTAGTTTTTGAGGTCTCAGATGCTCAAGTCAGATTCAGTATGGCTCACTGTCTCTTCCTGCTATCTGGTGTCCATTGTAGAACTTTAAGATTTCTCTCCAGTGCCATGCCTTCCCATATGCTATCATGTATCCTGCCATCATCATCATCATCATCACCATCATCATCATCATAATAGAATAAACCTTCTAAAAATTGTAATACAGCCCTAATTAAATGTTTTCCATTATAAGAATTACCATGGTTATGTTGTCTCTTCACAGCAATAAAACCCTAACTAAGACAGAGACACAAGGGATATACCTCAATATAATAAAGTCAATTTACAGCAGGTCCATAGCCAACATCAACTTAAATGGGAAAAACAAAACAATTCAAATAAAACCAAAAAAAAAGATGATGTTGTTTCATCTTTATATCCCTATTCAATATAGTGCTTGAACTCTTACCTAGAGCAATAAAACAGTTGAAGAAACTGCTATGAAGAGACATCATTTCCATGACAACTCTTTATAAAGAAAAATATTAAACTGAGTTGGTAGTTTAGAGTTCCAGAGGTTTAGTTCATTATCATCGAGGCGGTGATTTTGTTGACTCAGCAAATGGTAGCATGGTGGCAGACATGGTGCTGTAGAATTCGACATCTTGATCCAAAGGCAACATTGATGTGGGATTCCCTTCCATATGCTGTAAACATCATTGATTAATAAAGGAACTGCTTTTGGTCTATAGCAGAGCTATAGGGGAACAGAGGTAGGTGAGGAAAACTAAAGGGAATGCTGGGAGAAAGGGGGAAAAGAGAAACCATGGAGCCTCCACCAGAGACAGACATGCTAAAACTTTGTTGGTAGGCTATGACATCATGGTGGTGTACAGACTAATGAAGATGGGTAAAATTAAGATGTAAGAGTTAGCCAGAAATATGCTTAAGTTATTGGTCAAACAGTACTGCGGATAATATGGTTTCTGTGTGATTATTTGTGAGTCTAAGCTGCCAGGCATCCAGGAAACAAGTAGTTCTCTCCTCCAACACAACATTATTTGAACTCTCTCACTGGGCATGACTTGAGCATATCAATGTAGATGAAAGTTTCCTAACCTGCCTAGTCCCACAATGATTCAGTCTCAAATAAACACATAGAGGTTTATATTAATTGTAAACTCTTTGGTCTATTGCTCAGGTTATACTAACTAGCTCTTACAACTTAAATTAACCCATAATTCTTATCTATGTTTAGCCACATTGCTTGGTACCTTTTCTTTGTAAGGCATTCTCATCTTGCTTCCTCTGCATCTGGCTGGTGGCTGTGTCTCTTCCTCTCCTCTTCCCATAACTCTGCGTAGTCTGGTAACCCTGCTTATACTTCCTGCCTGAGTACTGGCCAAACAAAATTTCATTAAACCAATACAAGTGACAAATCTGTACAGTGTACAACAGCATTATCTCACAGCATATATATATGACCTCAAATCCCTCTCTCGAAGTGACAAACTTCCTCCAATAAGACCCTACCTACTCCAACAAGACAACATCTCCTAATGGTGCCACTTCCTTTGAGGGTCATTTTCTTTCAAACCACCACATTCCACTCTCTAAGACCCCAGAGTTTATAGCCATATCATAATGCAAATTTTCATTCAGTCCAACTTCAAAATTCCCCAAGTCTCAAACTTGTTTAAAAGTATCTTCTGAGATTCATATAATATCCTAACTGTACTCTCTTGTAAAATCAAAATCAAAAGCAGATCACATACTTCCAATATATAACGACACAGTGAGAAAATACTAGACCAATGCAAGACCAAAAACCCTATGGGTATGCTCTTTAGATTTCCAACTCCTTTCAGCTTGTTGAATGCAACATACTCCTTTCTCTTGGGGTGACTCCACTTCCTGTTAATAGCTTTTCTTTGGCAATGTTTCATAGCTCTGGAATCTCCAACATCTTGGGGTCTCCAAGGCAGCCCAGGCTTCTTCTTCACAGTTTCACACAATGGCCTCTCTAGAACTACATATGGAGACACCCTGACCCATGCCTTACATCACTGGCTTTCCTTAATCACAGAGGCAAATTCCACAGTCCCTTCCTTTTACTCTTAACTTTAAAGCTAGAATCTTGTCGATGAGGCTGCCAAGTTCTGTTTCTGGCTGTGACTGGAACATGGCTCCCTTGTTGAATTAAATCTTCACCAACTTCGTGTTTTCAATGATTTCCTTCACTGTCTAAGGTTGCCTATTCTGAAATCTGTTCTGTAGACCAGTCTAGCCTCAAACTCAAAGATCCACCAACTTCTGCCTTCGGAGTAATGGAAGTAAAAGCATGCACCAACACAGCTGACTCTTTTTCTTTAATTCCCTTTCACAAGTTGTAATCTTAGCTGGGTGAAATCTTTCCCTGAGATCACCAATCCTTTATTCCATTTCTTAATCTGTTTACTTCCTTAAATACAAGACTTAGTTCCATTTCATTTTTAGTGCTCCTTTTCTTCTTAAATTTTATCCTACTTTTTGTAATTTACCCTACTATGTTTACTCCTTTTAATTATAAATACTCATTAAAATTACCACTAATAATCACACAACAGATTCTATAGAAGGCTGTTTTGAGATTTCCTCTGCCAATGGAATTAATTTCAAACTCTTCATTTTAGCTGCAGGCAGGCTCTTCAGCCAAAGGCAAAAGGCAGCCACATTCTTCACCAAAATATCACAAGAATGATTTATAGGCACTGTACTAAATATCTTCTTCTCTGAAATATCTTGATCTAGCCCTGCACAGTTCAAATCACTCTTAGCACCACTGTCTTCCATGCTCCTTAAGGGTATGCCTCATTAAGCAGAGCTTAATCTAAATCTTCCTAACCCAATTCTCAAAGTCCAAATTCCTCTAAACCACAGCAAGGTCAGGCCCATCACAGCAATACTCCCATCCCTGATACCAAGTCCCGTCATCTAGGGTTCCTATTGCTGTCAATAGACACTGTGACCATGGCAACTTTTGCAAAGTTAATTTTATAAAATTTAATTGAGGTGTTTGCTTATGGTTTAGTCCACTATCATTGATCTGGGAAGCACAGTGGCTCAGAGCATGGCAGCGTACAGGCAGACATGGTGCTATAAAATTTAATATCTTGATCCAAGGGCAACAGGTATTTAACTGTCTAGCTGGGTATGACTTGTGCACACATATATGAGACCTCAAAACCCACCCCTAGGACACACTTCCTCCAACAAGACCACACATCCTAATAGTGCCACTTTCTTTGAGGACCATTTTTCTTTCAAACCACCATAGTTAATATCCAACATTTATAAAGAAGTCAAGAAGCTAGATATCAAGAAAATAAACCACCTAGCCCATAATGGCATACAGATCTAAACAGAAAATTCTCAACAGAGGAATCTCATATGTCTGGGAAACACTTGAAGAAACATTGAACAACCTTAGTAATCAGAGAAATGCAAATCAAAACTACTTGGAGATTTTATCCTACATCTGTCAGAATGGTTGAGATCAACAAAACAGGTGATAGCTTCTACTGTCAAGGATGTAGAGCAAGAGGAATACCCACATTGCTAGTGAGAGTGTAAACTTGCACACCCACTGTGGAAATCAATGTGGCAGATCCTCAGAAAGTGGGGAACCCATCCACTTCATGATCCAGCTCGGTCACTCTTGGGCTTATACCCAATGCATGCTTCATTCTGCCACAAAACACTAAAGTATGATTGTTGCTGATCTATTAATAATAGCCAAAAATTGGAAACAACCTAGATGTCCTTTAACATAGGAATGAATAAAGAAAATGTGAAACATGTATACAATGGAGTATTACTCAGCCATTAAAAATGGCATCATGAAATAAGCATGGAAATGAATAGAACTAGAAAAAAAAACATCTTGAGTGGTGTAGCTGCAGTATTCCCATCTACTTCAGGAGGAAGCTTTTCGAATGATGGCTGAACAAGGCACTGATCTATGAGTATAGAAGAATATTATTAGGAATCATTTTATCACTACATCTCTTTATCTTTTTTGACTCAGAAATACAAATATGTGTTTTCTTATATGCAGATATTAGCTGTCAAATTAATGATAATGAAGCTATAATCTCTAGACCCACAGAGGGTGAGACTAGAGGGAACAGATAGATTTTGTTAGGAAAGGGAATTGACTAGATTAATACTGTTGGATGGGTGACTGGAACAGGAGGGTCAAGTTGAGAATGGAAGAGGAGAGGGGGTTGTGTGAGGGATATCAGGGAGAGACAGCTAAAATTAAGGACCATTTGAGGGGTAATATGGGGACCTACCACAGTAGAAACTAAAATACACACACACACACACACACACACACACACACATAAACATATATATATATATATATATATATATATATATATATATATATGAAGGATACCGAAATGAAATTGCTAAGTAATGGAGGAGACAGAGTCTTGTCATCAAAAGAAAGGTCCAGTATCAGTGTTGGGCTACGTCTAACTGAATTGTTGAGAAAGCAGTCTTATGGGAATCCCCAAACAGCCCAGGCTGTGGGTTAGACTACAGGTTGGTCTCCACAACTGTCACAAAGTCACAACACTGAAGACAATATCTGCACAACGCATTGAAAATGGAGAAGATGAGACAGGCGTACATAGAACTTTCACTATCGTATTCTGGTCTTTGATATTCTGCAAGGAACAAAACCTGAAAGTCTCCATAAATCGATGGAAAATGGACTCAGACTCAGCTCTATTTAGATTCAGAGAAAACAGGAGTTATTTTATCCTGAGGGTTCAGGTTATAGTCTTTCACACAGGACAAAGTTTATGGGATGGTCCCTTCAGTTGTCTGGCTTCTGTAAATGCCTTGACATCTACTGAACACATAAGTCTTTGCTCTCTGCCTGTACTCACCCAGCTCTTTATGGGGAGCACTGTAACAGCACACTGTTCCCAGGACCTATGTGGCTTCTCTCTTCAGTCCTGGGGTATCAATCATCTCTACACTTCCTAAGCTCTTCTCACTCGCGTTGCTGGCATCCCTGCTGTGATGTTCTGAAGAAGTGCAAACTTTCATTCTAGCCAAAGATGAAGAAACATCTTCAAATGACTCCTGCTAGAAGGCTTGGCAAAGATATTCAAGGCAGATGAGCACCAAGGAAGGGAAGCCAATGCAAAAGATAAATAAAACTTTGTTTCAATTCTTTTTCCCTCTCCCACAGTAATAAATTTGTGACTTAGATAGCTTTATCAACAAATACTCTGCCACAATTTCAAAATCAGGGAGAATAGAGAGAAATGAGCATGTGGGGGTGGAGACTTTGAAAGAAACATTTTGAAACTCTGATCCCCTAAAAGGATCCTCTCTTCAACTCTCATGGAACAATATGCACAGTGCAGTGAAATATAGTGAGCCCTCCACTCTTAGCCTCACTACAGTAGGAATCCCTGGGTACCAGCATTGTACAGATCATTTATTTCTGCTGCCACCTGCCGGTACATGGTGTTTTCTACTGCACTGAGGAAGAGAGACAGGGGAGAGAAAGCGGTGTGTGTGTGTGTGTGTGTGTGTGTGTGTGTGTGAGAGAGAGAGAGAGAGAGAGAGAGAGAGAGAGAGAGAGAGAAGTATTAAGAGCGGCGGAGCTGAGTCCCCGTCACCCGGCCGCCCACACGGCTAGCTTTACCGGAAATAATTACACGGAAACTGTATTTTTTTAAACACCACTTCGCCCATTATATCTAGCCTTTTCTCGGCTAACTCTTGCACCTGGACTAGCCCATTTCTTATAATCTGTGTAGCCCACGAGCTGGCTTACCAGGAATGATCTTAACCTGCGTCTGCCTGGAGTGGGAGAATCATGGCGACTCTGACTCAGCTTCTTTCTCCCAGCCTTCTGTTCTGTTTACTCCTCCCACCTATGTTTTAACCTATGAGGGCCAAGCAGTTTCTTTATTGCTTAACCAATGAAATCAACAGATTGATATATGACACTCCCACATCAAGAGAGAGAGAGAGAGATTTGTGTGACAGAGTACTCATGCTTTATTTCATTGCGCTGAGCACTGAGCATGAGGGTTGATGCCTCCTTCAGCATCAAAATATTGGTAATGCTTCAAATATAAATTAAATTTTAAAACACTGAGTGGGGAGTGTATAAAAAGATCAAGTGGATACAATAAACAGCCAAAGGCAGTATATTGACACTAGAATAATATTTACAGTGTGGGGTTTTAGAAATATCTGTAACTACAATTCTTTTATATTTCCATATATAGGGCATTCTATGTGCCTCTACTTGTGGATGTAGTTTCAAAAGACACAGTAAATACAGAGTCCACTTGAACTACTAAGCACATGTTCTCTTCCCTGTCTTCTTGTTTATCTAAACAAATATGAATAGTGATATACAGTATAAAATACTGTTTGCCAACAAGAAACAAGTTAATACATTATTAAAGCTAAAAATTACAATGACAACTGTCATACAGTAACTCTAATGTACAAAACATTAACATGATGTCAATTGGTGTTTATTCTGGAATTTATATGCTGAGAAATTTTCATCAAAAATCAAAACAAATGAAACAGAGAATCATATTCAGAAATATGTCACATATGTTCTTGACCATATATTAAGCTCAAGCTTAGACTATAAGAAGACATTTTAGGGTCTCAAAAAGATCTTGAAGTTAGTAAGGGTTAAAATATTTATTACTACACTGGCATTATGGAAGACCAACCTCCCGTGAGTATTGTCAGCCACCCTTGAGAACCTTTGGCTCGATACAAGGAATGAACTTCAACTGACAGCATTGCAACTGGTACTGAATGTTTGGCTATGTGTTTGAAGAACACAAATTGAGAGATTCCCAAGATCATGAGACAGATACAAATGGAAGGTGTGCGATAAATTCATTTAGTGCTGCTATCTGAGTGGCATGCATGTGTCTAGAGAATGCAGTCAAGGTTCTATATATTAGCCACACTTTTATTTACAATAGACTGCAGTCTGAACTAGCTTATATGAAACAGGAATGGGATGCATTTCATACAGTCACAGCAACACAGAGATACTTAGGATCTAGTGAGACACCTCGAAACAGCTAAAATAAAGCAATAAGGACTTATATCACTCATCAAATCTGTTCACAATTCATATTGGCTAGAATCTCCCTCCACAAGGAACCATGCATCCTCTCAATAGCTCTCTGACTTCCCATGCTCACCATAAGTCTCACTTACAATTCCCAGGGAAAAGTTGATTGACTTGAGCCAAGGAGCTACATTAGGATTAAAGAACTGAGGCCGGAGTAATGAGAAGTGATCGTGGATGGCAAGAACTCTGAATCCTACCTTCCTCAGGTATATAGCAAATTTATCATATATTAAGCAGTGAACTAATAATAAATAGTTAAGAACTGCATTTTGGGAATTAAAGAGACATTGTTAGTAAAAGTGTTACCAACATTCTCTCTCATATAAATGAGTAAATTTGCTACAGACATACAATGGAATATTATCGAACCTGGAAAAGAGACAAAAATTCTTCGACTGTGATTACACTTATGTCTCTAGGGAACACTCAGGTGAAATGGGCAATCATAGGCTGAAGATTGTATGCATGTGCTTATATAAGGTTTTTAAAACAGCCACATATCCAACAGAGTCTAGAATAGTAGCCATCAATAAGCTCAGGGAAAGGGTATTTGTTGACCAATAGGGATAAGATATTACACCAGGTAGAGGAAAGGCAGAGATTTATTAGACACACCTGATCCCAAGGATGAAACTCCTTCAGTTCAGATCCAGAGCCTGAGGCCATTAAGGGCAGGAGTTCAGTTAATAAATACAGAGAAACCAGAATGGTAGACTAAATGGGAAAAGAGTAAGACATCAGAACCTTCCCATTTGGGAGTGTTAGGGGGGAATAGGCCCATATAGTAAGACTAAAACAAAGGGACACATTTAGCTCAGTGATTATCCCCTTGAGAAATGAAAATTACTCGTAAATTATAGTGTAGTGTCTAGTACCCAGAAGTCCTTTTCCCAAGATCAGGCTTTTGGTTAAGGACTTCCATTCCCTTGGGGCTTGAGGAGAGTTCCTGCTTGCTAAAGCAGTCTTTCTCCTTCTCTCTGGCAAGAGGAACTTGTGGCCCTTCCAGTAACAGAGGACAGGTGCCTATTGTCAAAGTCAATTCTAGGTTCCTCACGTGCCCCTTTTCTCCCACTTAATCCTATGTGCAATTCTAGAGTATAAAAGATGTATTTTTTTTTTCAATAAATGCTCCTGGTATCCAACCTGATTCACCCTCAGATCATGCTTATTCAGCTCCCCTCCTGTACTTCCTCCTGCCCTGCCCCCACCGACTTCACACACCCGCTTTGGGACCTGAACCCTCACAGAAGCAGGTCTTCAGCACATTGACACAGAACTAATAGTCAACAGCATTGACTAACAACTCTCAACACTGCCTAAGAGTCAGCCAGAACTCCTACCTGAAGGAAGACTATTCTTTCAATAGGGTACAGGACAACTCTCTTGTGTGCGTAGACAGCATTTCAGCATCATTTTGAGGGCCACTTTGAACAATAAAATCACCACAAAAAAGAAGTATGTAAAAATTTTAAAATACAACTTTAATGTGCTTAGACAGATTCAGTGCACACTGTGACAGGAGAAATGGAGGACTATCATCTTTTTTTGATGAGCTAAGGACCTTCTCAGCAAGTGACTCAATTTTTTGATATTCAAAAATTGTTTTAAAAATTATAAAGTTTAAAACCAGATGTGATTACAGTACAAATTCTTCGTATTTTTGTCAATGAACTAAGAATGTGACAAAAGTCAGTTTCCAAGTGGCACATTGGTTATCAAAGTCATGACGGCTTTTTACTGAATTAAATCATTTTTGCAGAAACTGAGAAAAAGAAGTTGATCTTTAAAAGCTGTGAGCTTTGAGTTAAAACAGTGGTGACTCGTTTTTTTTTTTTTTTTTTTTTTTTTTTGTAACACTGTACACAACCCCACAAGATAGGGGACGCACTGTATTAATTTGAGATGCCAAATAAATTTCACATAGCAGGCCAATTGCCAACCATGAAAATTCACAAAGAATGATGTTCAGTTGGAACCTCCAGCTCGCTCCTACATAATCCAGAAAGACCCATTCCTGTCTCTTTCTCTCTCCAAACCCCTCCTGCTCAGAGAGTCTCCAAACAAAGAAAATGTGTCAAGAGTCCACCCACTTCTGCATTCCTGGTAGCTATTGTAACTTCCTCCACAGCTGCTGCCAGTAGCCCAAATCTATGCCTAAGTGACTGTTGACTACACTTGGGCACAAACCCAGCTTCTGGTGGAATATCATCACCCCTTACCTACAACCTATAAAATCTCCCTTCTTTAGTTCAGAGGTGTGGCTTCTCCAACCTCAACCTTTGGCACTGGAGAACTTGTGAGAGTTGCTTTGGTCAAATAAACGTGTTGTTATACTTTTTCAGTTTGGCTTGACCTGGTTTACTGCATCAGTGGAGAAAACTACTATGGGGTGAGATGCAGAAAACACATGAAATGACAGCTAACTATATTTAACGTGAGAGTCTCTGACCCTGACCTCACAGTTTTGGTCTCTTTTTGTGTAGGCTGTATCTTGTCTCTCTATCTGTTACCCTGTACCCCATCAGTTCTTCCTTCTTCACTCTCTGTTCCATGGTAAGGTCAAATAATCTGAAGTAGAAATTTTTACCTGAAATGTGAATGTCCAAGAAATTTCATGGGCAAAGAAAAAAGTTCTAATCTTAATATATTAATTACCCACATTAAAATGTTTAGGTGGACGTTCCACCTCAGTACCCTTCTCTCTCTCCAAACTCTGCCCACTCTGAGAAAACCTACCAAGTGTTGATCCCATCACCTGAGATGCTCAATAACAACTCTACCGGGTATTTAAGACCCATCTATAGATCTGCCACATGATTTCCCTCGTGCCTCCCCTGAGAGTCACGTGGGAGTTGCTTTGCTCTTTTTATTAAACCTGTTCTTATTAATTCAGCTGGGCTTGGCTTATGGTATTCGTGGAGAAATCCAAAACCGGGGTTCCAAAAATACTTATCAGGAGGCATTGAACTCTGATGAGGACTATTAAATTAAAAGGGTTTTCCACAGATAGAGATAGTAAGAAAGTACTACAAAATGGCCATAGAGATTAACTACCACAACCAGACAAAATCTATCAGGCAAATAATGACTTTGGCTGTGGTGGTCCGAATAAGCATGGCCCCCTTATAATGAATGCTTAGTCACCAGGGAGTGGCACTATTTGAAAGGATTAAAAGAATTATGACTGCGGCCTTGTTGGAGGGAATATATCATTGGGGGTAGACTTTGAGGTTCCAAAAACACAAGCCAGGTCCATTGTTTCCCTTTCTGCCTGTGCATCAGGATGTAGTTCTCAGACACTTCTCCAGCACTGTGTCTGCTAGACCTCTTTCCTTTTACTACTCCTGTAATTTTAATGGCATAAACCTCTGAAACTGTAAGCCAGACCCCGACTAAAGCTTTCTCTTAAAAGAGTCATCATGGTGGATATGGGATTCCACTCTGTATGATGTGAATATGTTTTATTACCATTGATTGACAAAGAAGCTGCTTTGACCTATGGTAGAATAGAACTAAGTGGGAAAACTTAAACTGAATTTAGGAAAGAGAATGCAGGGAGAAGGCAGAGTCAGGCAGATGCCATGTAGCTTACTGATAGGAACCTTACCGATAGGTCACAGTCTTATGGTGATACATAGATTAATAGAAATGGGTTTATTTAAGATGTAAAAGCTAGCTATATGCCTGAGCCATAATCCAAACTTGTAATTTATAAACACTCTGTATGCTTATTTGTAACTGAACAGCTGCAAGACCAGACAGGACAGAAGTCTCTGATTACAAAGGGTGCCCATCGTGGGGCATGGATACATATAAGATGTAAGAAAGCAGTTTTTAAAAAAGTGTGTTGAGAGATGTCAGCGGGTGAAAATTTGGAAAAAGCATCTATGGAGGTATGGAAGAAGAAGTAGCACTGGACAGAAAGAAGAGTGAACCATTCTTCAACTACAGGACAAACCTTCAGTAATTTAACATGGAACCTGGAATGTTTCTCACTAGAGTGCCCATATGAGACAGAAATAGTCAGGCCTACCATTCCATGACTGGCCTACCCTTCGATCCCAGGCCTAGCCTACCATGACAGGTCTACCTTTTCATCCCAGGTCTATGCTTCCATGCCAGGCCTACTCTTCCCTCCCAGGTTACCCTTGCATCCAAGGCCTACCCTTCCATCCTTTAGTCACCATAGCAAGATGTATGTTGTCCCAAGAGCACCAAGTGTAGAAAGAACAGCGCTCTGAGACTGAAATTGTCCCTGAACATGCTGACCGAGCTAAACACGATCCAGGTATTGGGTCATGAATCCTATGTCCTCATCTCTATTATGGGGAATTAACTGGAGGCAGCTGTGAAAAGTCTTTTCTGTAGAAGCAGATGTTTTATGGAAGCACACGTCCTTCCTCTTCCCTTCCATGACCCAATTTATTCTTCTCTTTCTAAAATAATGGCCATGCCCAAGGTAGGAAATACTGATCTCATCTTCCCTCAAAATTTGCCAAGATATGTACTACTGACATGCTACTATAGAAGGGGATATCAAGGCTAAGAAGGACATCCTGGGAAGGGTCATTTATTTTTCATAATTTCCTTTCCCAAATGGGGAAAGGCAAGTTCTTCACGAATGAAATAATGACCTGGAATACTATGCCTTCTATTTGGTTGAAAGATTGCTACATGCTTGGTGAAAGTTCTGCACCATAGAAAATTAAGAGATCCTGCATGTGGTCCTTGGCACAATGTGGAGAAAACCCTAGCACAACCCATTACACTATGAAATTTTATAGACCCTCATTGGCCCCTATAAGGAGCCAAAAATCATGCCCATGTGAGTAATTGAGGAATTGACTGCATCCTTCTGTGAAGCTATTTTCCAGGAATACAGAGACTACTATGATCCTGACTACTGCAAGAGAAACAAGGAGGGAAGGTGAGTCATCCTATGTTCATGCTATAAATTTTAAGTGATGGATTTAAAATGAGCAGAAAGTAAATGATTGTTCACATTGCATTATGTACCAAGTGAAAACTCACACGTGTATCCTACCAATAATGCAAAATAAAGACATCCACAGGCGTCATCCTCAAACCATTACTCACAGGATAAACAGGCTAATGCATAATGATAAAAATCAGCCTTCAGAAACAGTCCCGGAGAATTGCTCAGGCGAGCAGGCAACAGTATTTTAAGAGTCATGACATGGATAAATAACAGTATTTTCTAACTTTAGGACACAACAGAAGAGACAAAAATAGCTGAGAGAGAGAGAACAGAAGAGAACACAGCCACTATCAGGCAGCTCAGTGGCACTAAGCAGCAAACACACAGATCTAATTCAATGTGTACCAATCTAAATGTCAGTGATAAAACTGTGTATCTTAGATGGTTATGTCAATTTTATAGAAAATTTTAAATTAAATTAGTTACTAAAGAGGTAGCAAGTAGGATATTTGTGCACTGTGAAGCTGTATTGCTGCGACTGGTGTAATAAAAAGCTGAATGCCCAACAGCTAGGCAGAAGAGATAGGCAGGCAGGACTTCCCAGCAGAGAGAAAACTCTTGGAAGAAGAAAGCAGGGTTGCCAGCCCAACAGGAAGGAAGCGGAAAGGGCAGTACAGAGTGGTGGTAACCCAGTCACATAAAAGAACATAGAATAAAAGATATGGGTTAAATTAAGTTAGAAGAACTAGTTAGGAACAAGCCTAAGCTAAGGATAAGGTGTCATAATTAATAAGTCTTTGTGGGTTTTTTTTGGGGGGGGACGCTGCTGGCCCAAAGAAAAATCCATATACAGGATCATGCAAAAATACATCTACCTAAGATTCTGAACATTATAAAATAACACTAGTGTTATGTGATTTTTGTGAACAAATAAAGATAACAACAAAGTTTACTTAAAGGTCATGTAAGAAAATATGTCGCTCATCCCCCCATCTCCCCAGTGCACAGAGAAATAAAGCAAGAATAGAGGGATCACATGGCACAGAAGACCACCACACATATGCTCCCATACCCCTGCTTTAGAAATTCAACTTAAAACGAAGTAGTTGAAAGTTTGGGTACCAGGTTGGATGGAGGTAAAAGAGATTGCTGCTGGGAGAGAAAGGAGGAATTCAAATCACTAGCAATTACTGAGAAAATAAATCACATAATTATGTCTCAAATTTAGCATATGCACACTCAAAAAGTAATCCTTAAGTCAAAAGAGTCCTGTTACTTTTATTCCACAGTCTAATACTTAATTTTATGAACAGCCAACATCATTTTAGATTTACACGAATTGTAGAGTTTGTGCTAGACCTACGCAGACAAAACACTTTAATTTTTTCAAAACTTTAAATGAAATGAGTCAGTAGCTATGGAAATAGATGATATTTATGACATCTAGCTGGAGAAATATAAAGTCTAGAAACAACTGGACTCACAAGGACATCATGAAATATAGCATCAGTACAGCCCTTGTTGTGACTTATCTTCATCATTTTCACTGAAGTTGGCATAACTAAGGAAAGCTGAAGACCACTGTGCCCACATGCTTATGAAAACAAATATTTAAAAGAATTTGATAACAATATTTCTCCTAACATAGTTCTTCGCTCTTTTCATGTGCCGAGTGATTCAAAATAAAATGTCGAAAATAGACCTAAACCTCTCCAGTCTAGGAAATGCTTTCATACAAATATTTTTATTCCATTGAGTCTAAGAACTTATAAGAAATCATGCAAGAAGGTGTGAAAATAAAAATAGTTTTCTGTTGTAGGAAAGTATTACATTTTGATTAAATGCAACATCAAAACCAACCCAGTTCTAAAATTAGATCATTTAATTCAAACCCGGCAATCAGAAGGAAAGGGTGTAACTCAAGTCAGAAAACAAATTCTGAATATTTCAATGTCCCTCTATATATGTTTCCATAAAATAACCATTCTCAAAAGTTACCCTATGCATTTTACATTCTCTAAGAAGCTCATAAACCCAGAGGCTGGTCAGATTGCTTCAGTGGTTAAAGTGCCTTCCCCAGGAGCATGAGAACTGAAATTCAGATACTCAGAACCCATGGAAATATCAGGTGGGCATGGTGGACACCCTGCTGTATAAGTTAACTGATTCAGGAAATAACCAGGCCAGCTTAAAGATAAACAATTATATTTTTACTTATTATAAGGGGAAACTCACACCACAAGAATGGGAGGTCCAAGTTCCGCTGTGTCCCACGGGAAATCACCCAGAGAGAGCTAGCACCTGATCCCTTCCAGGTTTTCTTCCTGGGCTCCAGGTAGCCATGCCTTAACTAGGTTCCACTTCTTAAAGATGATTGGTTAACAAAGCTTCACATCACACAATGCCACGTAAATTATATAAGTTGATACTCACAGTAATAAACTGAGTTCCTGCTTTTGAGTTGACTCCCTATCACGTCAGATTGACCTGCATGGTTGGGCTGCAGAATGGGTAGACAGTGAACTCACCTTTCCCTGGAGTATAAGGAGGCTAAGGAAGCCTGGCATCTCTGGTCTCATTTCTAACTGGCTTTTCTTTGTTTTGAAGCCTGGAATAAGATAACTATTTTTATATTCTGCTATAGCCTTCCAAAGTCTTTATTATCACAAACTTGGCCTTTTGAAACTAAACAATTGGGATTGAAATAATAACACCTCAGTACAGTTCTGAACTGAAGCACAAGAATGGAAATAGTATCCTGATAAAAACAAAAATAAAGAAAATGATCTGCTTTCCACTCATCCAGCAAGTGGTTCTGGCATTTGAGGGATGGAAAAAACATAAACAAGAATAGCTACATGAAAGTTCGTTATATTTTTCCTCCCGTGATTTTTATCTATATTTTCATTATTTGAGCTGAGAAGAATGTCATTTGGCATCAAAATAATAGCTCACAATGCAAAGACATGCAGGAATGAAGTTGTGGAAAGCTATTAAAGGAAATTAAACCAAAAAGCAGCTTAATCAGATTTGTAAGTTTTAAAGAGATTCCTCTGGCTCTTGCATAAAGGCGAGTACCTTAGGCAGAAAGCCTGGAGTTAGCACTCAAGTGTGAGTGATCAATTACATCCAGAGGTGGGAAAGCGGGAGGGCTGGGCAGAGAAGATAATGGAAAGCAAACCACTTATTTTCTTGATGGGTTGCTGTGAGAAGGACAGGGCTATTTTCCTGTCAACTGATCAGGAGCCAGCAACAGAACCAAAATTAGGAATCAAGACACTCAGCTGGGCCATGGCGTTGCTATGAAATTCTTACAGCTAAGTCTGTTTAGATCACACACACACACACACACACACACACACACAAAATGATGATCATAACATAATATGAAGTATTTTAAATAACAAAGGAATTATGAATTTAGCCTTTGACCACAAGTAATATGACACTGGCAAACAATTCAAAATAAAATGTATGAAAGCCTTCCCTTCTGCTTTTGGTTTTTGAAAATTCCTTGAGTCGACAGGTAGTTATCTTAAATAAAAACCACTACTTTTCCTTTACATCAATAAATTCAAGAGCAGGTATGTTAAGATGGAGACTATAGGACAAATGTAAGCTTAAACACTTTGTGAGAAACCAACCCAAACGTGGTTGGTAGAAGCTGACTTACATCCTGAGGAAGCATATGAATTTGCTTTTATAACTTGTCAAATACAAACAGTTAGGAAGGAACAAAATTGGTGCTGACATTTGAATGGCCCCAGGGCTGTTTATTTCAGCTTAGTAGGACAGAAAGCATTCATGGAGATATCATTTGTGTGTCTCCCTGCAAAGAAAGAAAGGTGGGCACTAAGACAATCCCAAGCATTAATACCTATGACAGAATAATGAACACTGACTTTTCACTCTTTGGCTCGTTTGAGTCTATCTAAATTTTTGTTTCCGGTTTGGAACTTACAATCACAGGGCCAGAGAGATAGCTCAGGGGTGAAAAACACTTCTGCTCCAACAGAGAACCCACATTCAGTTTCCAGCACTTACATGGCGGCTCACAGTCTTCAGGAACTCCAGTTCTAAGCGATCCAATGCTCTCTTCTGGTGTTTATGGGCACCAGACATGCACACAGCATACATACATACATATATACATACATACATACATACATACATATATACATATGCCTACATACAAATATATATAAATAAAACAATAGAAAATCCTTTTAAAACCACCACATTTCCTTGGGATAACCTTAAGTATCAGATCTCAAAGTTGGTCCGGTTTGAAGACAAGTGTCCTATGTCCCACTCGTTTTATGCAAGATTTATTCTGCATTTATTTCCTTTGTCTTTCTTTAAAGAAAATACTTTTTTGTAAAAACACATAATATACTCACTCCTCTAAGTATATAGGAATTGCCTTCCTTTTTGCTATTATAAACACCTGACAAGAACTCATTGAGGGAGAAAGGCTTGGCTTCTCTCTGAAGGTTTGAGAGTGCACAGTTCATCACGGCAGTCAGAGAATAAAACAGGGAGGTGGGAGTCACACCGCATCTACCATCAGCAAGCAGAGAACGACGGAAGCGGATGCTCCATCCACTTTTCTCTTCACTCAAGCCAGGAGCCCCACCTCTAAGAGCTGGTCCATTTGGAATGGACCTAATCAAGATTAATCTCAGTCGCCCAATCTAGAAATCCCTCATAGACAGCCCAGACATTTGTCTCCAAGGTCTGTCAAGTTGACAATATAATCACATTGTGACGGTTATCTCACAAAGTACAAAGCATTTTCCAGCCCCTTCAAGCAATGAAAATCATCTTGTTGCACTCCAACATGCATGCACTGATATCAATTTCCAACATTTCTGTGAAACTCTGACCCCTGTCCACATGGCCTCTATTTCTCCCATTTGGGGAGTTCCTGCGGGGATGTGGAATGCCCCCACTGGGAGAGCATATCCACAACATTTCTCAGCAAAACATGGCCAGGAACCAAGAAAACAAACATATTTTTTTTAAAAAAAAGCTCAGCTGAAGCGCTTTCAGACCCAACACCAGATAGCTAGACTCCTTTAAAGACTGCTAAGCTTCTAGAGAATCCCAGCTTTACCTGTCCCTGGACTTGCATGTTTAAAACATGATTTATAGCCACCCCAAGAACTACAAAGTAAATTGTACAAGGGTTAGCGTTGGTCCTCAGAGAGGACCGGAACAATCTCCTTACTTTAGGGATTGGAAGGACAGAAAAGCCTGGAGAAGAGGAATCCAATGGGAAGTTAGTACCACCCAGCGACCAGAAAGAGCTCAGCACCTAATTAAAGCTGCCCAAAGGGAAGGAACAGCTTTCCTGGAATCAGGTGCCATCAGTCTGTGGGTTGTCGTCACGAGCAAAGGCTGTGGAAATTGATAACTTGGTCTTTTAGAAAATCTTCACCCTAAAATTTACTAACCAGAGGATGAGAACCTGCTACTTGCTCAGTCCTTGAGGCTGGATGCCTCAACAGATGGAGTCATCCCACAGCGACTATGTCGCACTGGCGACGGCATGAATGCTTTCCGTCCGTGAGGTTGGCTGCCTCAGCAGTGCCAGTCTGGCAGAGAAACCTAGATTATTGCAGAACCGCTGGCCATTGGTCAATGATGAAGCCCTGGAAACGTTTGTTCTGTTGTCAGTGCAGAAATTAGCTACAGCAGCAACATGGTAAAATCAGTTAGCAGCAGGAGGAAGCCAGGCAGGCACCATCAAGGGAACAAAGGGCGAATAATTTCCCTTCTTCCATCCCTCTTTTATCTGGGTGGCTACCAGAAAATGCCACCTACCCTCAGGGTGAGTCTCCCACACTGATTAAGGCAACCAGGTAAGACCCCCTTCTTGGGTGATTCCAATTTGTGCATTCACAATTCCAATTAACATCACCCTAAGAAAAATAGCTACCACGTGTTTACTCTCACAGGTGGGACCTCGTGTTTGTACCTAGACTACGAAAGCGCAAAAAACATTGGAAAATAAAGAGGGCTAGTCAGAAAAGGAGGGTGAGGAAAGAGAAGGTAGGGGTGTGATGTAGACAGGCTTAAAGTAAGTATACATTATACTTGAACGAAAATGTCGATTTAAATAATTCAAACCTCACCTTGTCCAGTGGGCTAAACATTCTGGTAAGGTTCAGCTGGAGGCCTTTTTCTCAGCACCTCTCTTGTGACTGCAGTAGAGTTCTCAGAATGGACTTTGGGCGCCCCGGGATTTGATTTTCTCGTTCACTTGAGCAGTTGCTGCCCAGCTTCAGATCTACATTAGCTGTAAGACTGAGGCCTCAGTTTTGCACCATGCCTCATGAACATCATCACAGTGCGGCGTGCAGCAAAACGTCTGACTCTTTTAATAATGAGGGTTAAAGGGGAGGGGAGAGAAAGGGAGGGAAGCAGAGGGAAACACATAGCTCAATTAAATAGATAGATAGATAGATAGATAGATAGATAGATAGATAGATAGATATGAGAGTGAGGTGGAGACAGGGGGACCAGGGGTGAAGAAGTGGGGGAGCATGATGAAAACCTGCCTTTTTATAACCCAATCTTAGGAACAATGCTCCATCACTTTCTCATTATTCTGTTTCTTAGCAAGTGTGGGACCAGCCCACCTATAAGACCAGCTCACCTACAAGAGGAAGAGGTGGCAAAGATATTAATGATGGTGAGAGGTGTTCGCTGTGAATATCCCAAAGGCTGCCACCCACACGTGTTTGTAGTGGGGTGAGTACTTTTAAGCCACCATACTGCTTGAATTCACACCTTACCTTTATCATTTCCCGGGTGTGAGAGCTTCGAGGGAGTATCAAAGCATGCGGTTCCCAGTTCCCTCCTCTACAAAACAGGGTTGGTAATAGGGATGGCCCGTCTTCTGGAGATGCTAACTGCGATTATGTGAATAACCAGCACTAAAATATAGAGCTGTACTTTACACACTACAAGTATTCAGATAGCATTAGTCGCTATTATTTTAATAATTATATCAAACTGGACTTGTCCCCCTTCAGCTCAGCGCGTACACTCAAAAGGGCAGCGCCACTTTTTTCCATTGTGAAAATAATGTGACACCGGGAGACGGTTATAAAAGAATCCAAAGCCACAGTCCTTCTAGGGGAAGCTGAAGAACATCACCTCTGTTGGCACTCGGCAGTCTCCACCTCAATTTTGAATAACTGAAGTTTCAGCCGAGGAGGCAGTGTTTCATTTCTGCTCCTCTCCCTTGACCTCGTATCCTGATGTCACAATATCGTACTGCCCCAGTACCAACCTTCACTGTGCAATGTGGAATGAAACAAACTACCCTGGCTGACGGTGCTCTGGCTTTAGCTCATAGGTGTCAAGTTTTATTTACCCCTCCCTCTCGGTAGATGGCACCAACACTATACACACAAACCTGCCACAGATAAAAAGACTCACATAGACTTAGAGACTCAGACACAATTCTTAGACATAATAGTTATCACTCAAAACCACCTAAAATTCCATAGTAATTATTATCAATAATAAACACCCTCAATTAATGATTTTTTTTTTTTTTTTGGAAAAGAGTTCTTTAAATCTCCATCTTAGCAAGCTGTATTACTCCAGAAAGAAAGAATCCCACCACTTCAGGAACTCACTTTGCTTGGTCATCTGAGCTCAGGGACACCATATATACATGTCCTGATAACTAATTAAATTCTTTATTACAATCACCTACTGTCCTCACCTCTGGTAGGGCAGTTATATTCCCTCAAACCAAGTTGGTCTATAAGACCCACTCTACCTTTTGTCCAGGCATCCTTTTCTGAGAACAGCCCCTAACTTTTTGCTCAAAGGAGGATTTCAAGTTGCTGTATGAAAGAGATGGTTATTGGTAATGAGGGATGGGCTAACCATTTTTTTTATTTTTACTGTTATAATGAAGCTATAAATTCTAGTTTAGGTTCAGCTAGTATGCCTTCTAGCAAAGAGACATATTAAAGTGCAAAAGATTAACCTGAGAAACACAATATACCACAACACCTCCTTAACATTGAGTATCGTTGGGAAACAGCAAGATGCTCAAAGCCTGGAATCTGTAGAATATTATAGGAAATTAGAGGAATAGGGGATCAATAAACCCCTAATCAAGTAGCAATATTCAAAGAAGCAAATGATAGACTTAGCTTCAGAGGGAGAGATTCTTCACCATGAATGAGTATCATGAGGCCTCTTGGTTGTTTGGTTACAACTTTTTTTGGAGTTTTATCAAAGGAGTTGAAAGGTTTTTTCAGTAGCCCTTCAAGGCTGGGACCTCCAGAGTGGGCTCTGAAGCTGGGCCAGTCCTGCAACCCATGTTCGTTCTGGTCTCAGATGAATTTCTAGCTACCTTTCCCACTCCTGTTCATATTGCACGGGCCTCAAGCTATCTGATTTACCAGGATCTTCCTATTATGTGGACCAATTCTCTGCTTATCAAAAGGATATTAAGGGTCAGACAAGTTCCTACAAATCAGGCTGTCCAACGTCTTTTGCCAGTTACAAAAACCTTAAGCATCTCTTATAGGACATTCATTAATTGTAGGAATTCCGTGGTTTTTGTCTTTCCAACATTCTTTCTCTTGTCTTGGGTTTACTGCCCCCCTCATTTCATTCCGAGGAACTCTATCGCCTGCAATATCATTTTACATTCTTCCAGTGAGGCTGACTCCAACTGACCTAAGTGGTAGATGTGACTTTTCATTGGTCACAGAGGCCGTCATTGAGAAGCATCTCATCTCTAAGCCACGGATAGTCTCAGGGTGTTGGAGTGGCTCATGCCAAATGAAACAGAGCTAATCCTGTGAATATTTCTGGAATTTTTGCAAAATAAAAACTCTCTTTTCTCTGGGGTTGCTAATCAGACAGGATACAATCCTGGAACTTCTGGAAGCCACATTGCTTCCTTTTGGAGACAGCAAGACTGAGAATGAGGCCAGCTCAGACAAACAGGCTGTGGTTGGAGCAGATATTGTTCCTGTGGACAGTGTGTGATTACCTGGACTTAGCCATGCAGAGACAACTCAGTGAAATAAACCAGAATATTCCCCCTGGGACCTAAGGCAATTTATAATGGATTTAGATCCTATAAAACTAAATCCACCAATTTGACTTCCCCAACTTCAATGGCAGAAGGTTGTTAGCTCTCGCTTTAATAGTCTAGAGAGTGAAACCTGCTTTCCAATGGATTGTGAATCTTGGCTTTGATGCCCAGTTCTGTCTTGTGTGAAGTGAAACCTGCACCATGTAATCTTTGTATTCCCAGTGCTTCACTCAATTGTTAGCCAAGTTCCCTTGATAGCTGAAGAACAAGTAAAAGGCTGTAATTTTATATATTAAAGTAACACAAAACAAAAATTATAAAGGAAAAAGATGGGATGGGAAGAGGGACACAATAGTATATATAATATGAAGCTCTTCTTTCTTCATGCTTCTCAGACTCCTAACAACAAACCCTGGTTCTCTGATTCTATTGTTTTCAAGTGCCTCATAGAAACAAGGCATGAGGGGAACTCAGTCACTTCAGATACTGACCTAGAAATCATACTGTGAGAGCCTTGTCATCATTACACATCTATTGGTCTTTGTAATACTTAAATCTGTAGTCTCACTTAGGCTACCAGGCCATCCTATTCATTCTTTTGATGAATGTTACTTGTATACAAAATACTGTTCAATTGTGACATCTCATTTATGCAAATGTTATACTTCCATAATGTTCACTCTCCCTATGGCCTTGCTTAGCTACTCTCCCACTTCATTTTCCCTGAAATTGCCCCTTCTATTTTTGTCATCTCTACCTTTACCTAGGATTCACATATGAGAACAAAATATGTGATGCTTGTCTTTGTGTGTTTGGCTTTTCCACTTAGCCTAATGATCTCCTGTTCTATCAATTCCCCTGAATATAAGATGAACTCACTCTTCTTTGCACACGAATAACATTAGATTGAGTGTACAGGGTTGTGTACAGTACACTTTCTTTGTGACAGTCACTAGGCTGATTCTGAAATCTGGATGTTTTCAGTAACACTATTCTAAACATGGGAAAGTAGGTGTCATATGTTGTATGCTGTTTTGAGTCCTTTGAGTATGGATCAGGAAATGACATATCTGGATCATATAGTTTTCTATTTTCAGTTTTTGTGGGACTTCAGTGACAATGCCCATAGTGGCTGAGCTACTTTATAATCCCATCAACAATGTAGAGGCTTCCTATATCCTCAACATCCTCACCCGCATTTGCTGTTGCTTTAATGTATTGATGATGGTCATTCTGGCTGTGGTGAGATAGAATTTTATTTGCATTATTGATGGTAAAATCTGTGAAACTTTTCTTTCACTATTGGACATTCTAAGATGTTCATTTGCTCATTTATCAATTAATTGGTTTACTTGTTCTTTTGTATTTGTTAAAACTTGTTTTGTGTTCTAACAAATACCTATTTTGGAGAACATTCTAGGAGATGATGGAGAGACTTTATATTAAGTAGTTGCTGAATGAAAGTTTTGTACCTGTCTGCTAAAACTGTTTAATCTGTAGTGTAATTTAAATTTGAAATATTCTTAATTTTGGGGTAAGCAGCTTTTAATGACCTATTGAAGAGAATCTATTATTGAAATATCACTGTGTTGACCCTATCGTCTGTTCTTCTGTCCCTTTATGGCTAACAGTGTTGTTTTCCTTATTTCTCTAGAACACCGAATGCAGTAGAGACCAGTGGCTATGCACCTGTAACATTATATCTTCATGATGTATTTCTCTATTTACCAATGTGTGATGACCGTTGTTTCTTCTGATCCAGTTTGGTTTGATGTCTACTCCTAGATTGTACTGTGCCACAAGCCTCCACAACAATTTCCTATTCCTTATTGTAGTAATATGAGCGGCGGGGCTGCGTCCCCGGCACCCGGCCGCCCCCACGGCTAGCTTTACCCAAAATAATTACACGGAAACTGTATTCTTTTAAGCACTGCTTGACCCTTTAGCTCTAGCCCTTACAGGCTAATTCTGATATCCCGATCAACCCATCTCTAATAATCTGTGAGCACCGGTCTTACCGGGAAAGATTCAGCATGTCTAACCTGGCGGCTTGCTTCATCGCGTGCGTCTGCCCGGGAGAGCGGAGCATGGCATCTCTCTCTCTGAGGCGTCTGCTCCCGAGAGGAGAGCTGTGGAGTCTGAGCTCACTTCCTCTTCCTCCCAGCGTTCTGTTCTGTTTACTCCACCCACCTAAGGGTGGGCCTATCAAATGGGCCTAGCAGTTTCTTTATTGCTTAACCAATGAAATCAACAGATTGATATATGACACTCCCACATCACCTTATGAACCCGTGCTCTAGACAGCAAGTTCAGAAGTCCAGATTGCAAGGATCTGCCTTCATGCATCTCAGTTGACCTATCGCTTCATCTTAGGGAGCTCCAGATTGGTTGAGGACTTGGTGACTTGGATTTTATTACCTGAGATATCTTATCTGTGTTGCATAGGCTCTAAGTTGGCCGGAGCCAAATTCATTCCTACAGTAGACGCAGAGCACAACAAAAGCAGAAAAATGCAGTTTGAAGACTATGTTTGATAGTGGTGCAACATCACTCGGCCACGCTCTGTTAACCAACACAAGTTATAGGCCGTCAAGGCCAAACAGCGGGAAAGGATTTAATCCATTAATGGACAAAGCTTCACATTTGTACTGTAGAGTACATGGATGTAAAGTGGATAACTGTGATAAATTTACTATATAACCCCCTCTGTTAAGTACGTAAACAACTGTATAGTAACACTGGCACCTTATCACAGACATTATTTTGCTAAAATATCAATAGCCAAAATTCTATTTTTTTGAAACAACTACCATATGTGTCGGAATTACACATGCACCCCAAAACATATATAAAGTGTGCATGCTAAGGTCGACTTAGTGAACACTTATCATTTGGGGAAAATGCTAATACAGATTATATTTTCAACCCAAATTGCAAGACTTTATTTTTTAAAAAAATCAGTTATCTCTTTCAGAACCATGAACATAAAAATTCCCAGTTTTGACTAGAACAGTTCACTTGTCAGCCTGGGGCTACTCAGATCTTCAGAAAGCAAAGTTGGACAATAATGGAAGCTTGGTCATATTAGAAGTCAGTATTTGGTATCTGGTTGGTTTCTTTCCCAGCGTTAATAATCATGACACCTGAATCCTTGCTCTTCCTTAACTTTGCCACTGTTTACAGTCTGAAGGTTTCTAAAATGGCATCGCATCCAACTCGACTACTAAAATAAATGGCTAAATCAGCTTCCTAAGCAGCAGTAGGGTTAAGGCTAAAATTTAGATCTCCTCTCCTCCATCCTTTCCCTCTGCTCATGATCAGATGCCCGTTTGTCTGAGCTTGGACCACAGTCTCCTCTCCCAGGGCACTGTGACTCATCTTAATGAACTGAAGAACCTTAGTGGACACACACGAGTACTGTAGGAGTTCAAGAAAGCTCTATAGAGGACATGGAGAAAAAAATATAAGTCACAGATTGGATGGAAGGAAGAGGAGCATTGGTTTTCTGTGAGGCACATCAAGTGGCTGCAAGGCCGTTCACAGAGAAACGAGGAAAATCACAGCGGAAATCAAATACTTGGTTTGTCAGTATTATCTTTGTAACAGTGTCTAGCTATGGTCTATTGTGGGTCAGACACCAATGATGGCTTAGCTGCATGTGGATTGCTTTCATTCATCTTCACTGGTTCTTTGCAGGGAGAGGGTAACTTTGTAGCATGAATAATGAAAACCCAGAGACACATGTTGGGGTTCAAGCTGAAGATCAGAAAATCAAAAGGGCTAAGCCACTAGAAAAGTCTTACCGGTACCTGCAGTCTGATGACTGCAGACTGAGCCCTGAGCCTCTCTATCCTCCTGTCTTATATTCCCCTTTAGTGCTGGGATTAAAGGCTTGTGATTACCTACTACTGGAATTAAAAGTGGAAGTCATGGCCACCTGGATCTGTTTCTGCATTGATCTTTTATAGCCCAGGGTGGCCTTGAACTCACAGAGATCCATTTTCCTCTGTCTCCCAAATCCTGGGATTAAAGATGTGTGTCACCATTGCCTGGCCTCTAATGGCTTAGTTCTACCTTCTGATCTTCAGGCAAACTTTATTTATTAAAACATAAATAAAATACCACTGTATATCTTTTGTCTTTGTTTGATAGATAAAGGAACTGGAACTTAAAGAAGTTAGATAGCTCAAACAAGGCAGCACAGCCACCAACGACCAGGACAAGAGTGCAGAGCCTGCTCTTAGCCACTCAGCTGAGAAAAATTCCTGTGCATCCAACATTTCCTCTCAATGCGGTTTCAAAACACCTTGTGTTCTTCATAGATTGTCCATAAGCCACCCCATACAAAGGTTTCCCCATCCACTTGCTTGACTGTTGGTACATGCCGAATACTAAAAGTGGGTGTTCATTTACATCACAAACAATGAACATCTTCAGAGCATCTTATTTACATTGTAAGCTAACTTAATAATTAGTGTGGTCATGTCTCATGCTGAACCGCAGATGATTTTTAGTGATAAGATAACACCAAACAAAAAAATTGCAGATGAAAAGGGATGCTAGGACAGTATGGGGAAACACACTGCACCCATTGACATAATGAAAGTTAGATTGCTCGTATAATAAAATAAACCAACCAGAATGACTAGACAGGAGAACGACAGCTGGATTTCAATTCATAAAAACTTGAAGTGGAATGAAATGCCAAGAAAAGTGATTATTTTCTTAATGTTGAGAAAACTGTTGGTTGGAAATGTGTCATTTTTGTCTGGCTTTTTTTATTAGCTGATGTTTGCCCAGCCTTGTCGTGACCTGAAATTTCAGCTACAAAATTCAACCACCAAATACCCACTGTGAAGGAAGTCAGCATATAACAAAAATAAATAGAATCCCTGAAAAATTTAATGCTTCAGGTTTGTGACCAAGTAGGGAGGAAAAAAAATTTCTCGTTTCAGGTTTGCTTTACACCGTGATCGACCACTAGATGGCAAAAGACGACGCAGAATATAGCAGCAGAGGCCATTAAAGGGAAGCCGTGGAAAAAGAAAGGGATGAAGCTATTGAGGAGATCAAACCGCTCTGCAAGCATCAACAGAGAACGCGATGAAGCCACCCCGCTTTAAAACGTTCATTGCATTGATTCACCGACTTTGTGTGTTTGTAGGGGTGGAGACGAGCAAAGGGGCCACATGGCCAGAGAACACCTTATGGGAGGCCTTTCCTACCATATTGGGAATCGAACCTATATTGCCAGGCTTGGTGGCATGTGCCTTTACTTGCTGGGCTGTCTTGCCAGCCCAGTGTAGTTATTCTTAATGTTTGCATAATATTTCTAAATATGTTATTGACAGTCTTTAATTCTTGTCTAGAAGTAGTATGACTATGACCACCTGATTGCAAGACTTAGGTTCTGAGTCCCAGCTCTGACAACTTCTCTTCCTTTGTCTATCTCCTTTTTAAAAGATTATTTAATTTTGTTTATTCAGTTTATGCATATAGACATTTTATTTGCATGCATGCTTATGTATTATCTGTATGTCCGGGGCCCACATTGGGCAAAATGTTGGAGCCCCTGGAACTGGAGTTGCAGATTTTGTATTGAGAATTGAACCCATGACCTCTGAAAGAGCAGACAATGCTCCTAACTGCTGAGCCTTCTCCCCCACCCCCCATCAATCTCCTTCTAGGAGTTCAATTCCAGCACATTGTTTGCCAGCATCTCAACACGAGCCACTAGTTTTCTTCTGTCCTGTTTATTATTATCCCCGTTTGCATCCATTGTTCATCTTGGTCTCCTCTCAAGACCCTTCACCGCTTCATCCTTGGGTATCCATGATGCGGATTTGCTTTTACTGAGTCCTTCTGCAGTCCCCCTTTGTGGACCGAGTGTCCCCCTCCTGCCCGCGGGCCTTAATGACCCATCTGATAAAGTGCCCTGTTTCAGGTCTAACCAAAGCCAGGTGAGGCTCAAGATATGAGAGCAGTGTTTCTTCTTAAAATAAAATGGGTGTGATGGATTATTTTACATGGTCAAGTTTGACTGGAACAAAGGGTATCAGTGTAAGCCATCAACCGTGACTCATGGGAGAGTCTAGGGGGGTGGGTATAACCAAGAGACAATATATTTGAATCCACAGACTGAGGGATGATTCGCTGTTACAAATGGAGATTGTATATTAGCCAATACAATGATGAATAAAAAGCCTAGCTTGCTCTCTCTCTCTCTCTTTCTCTCTCTCTTTCTCTCTCTCTCTCCTGAGACACTCACCTTCTGTTTTTCCTTCAGACATGCTCAGGCCTCCAGCCTTGGGCCTTAAGTTTTCTGGATGACTTCCTTGGTTCTCAAGTCTTTGAACTGGAGATGTGTCCTGCCCCTCAGTGCCCTGGCTGGCTGGCTTTGCAGGCAGCATATGGGAGTGGGAGGACAATGTGTCAGTCACCATCACTGCTTGATGTCTCTCTCTGAATGATCCCTTTTCTCTCTTCCCCTTCCACCTTCCCACCTTTTCCCTTGCCCCTCTGCCTCTTTCTATCCCTTCTCTTCCACCTCCTTCTCTCATTCCCCAGGGAATGCTGAGTTGCACAACAGGCTACATAAATGATGTTACAGGAAGGCCAGAGAAGCAGGGCTGCAATAAAGACCCGTTAAGCCGCTTACTCAAAGTTTCTCATCAATAATTGCTAAAAATAGAACCAGAGACTCCTGACACCTGACTTGGCACTCTGCTTAGTCAAGAGCATCTTTCTTTGATCATGAAATAAAAGAACAGAGTAGCAATTTGGGGAGAAACGCCTGCCAAGTAGACTTAATCTTTCCCAAGTGCTATCAGTGAAACCAGAAAAGAAGAAAAATACTTTCTTGCTAGCTTCCCTGGCATTCTGAACTTAGTGACTTCTGGAAGATTCTATGCCCCCAAATGCAATTAGCTTAATCACAACAATGATTAATATAAAACCACCAGCCATAACACAATATTATTAGCAAAGGCATTAACAAAGCACAGGCAAGACGAAGGTTCCTTCGTTCCTTCACAAAGTGACCTTCGTGAGGGGTTCCAAAGAAATGTGTGACTGGCATGTGCTGTTTCATCAGAAGATGTCACATGCTGCTCTCATGACATATTCTCTAACCAAGGGCATACAACTTATCTCATGTTCACTTTGCCTGGTCCATAGTGGACAAGCAATATTACAGAAGGAGGGGATGAGGAAGATACCAGAGGAGGAGAGAGAAAAAGAACAAGAAGGGGAGGGATGAGAGACAGGAATCTCTATCAAAGGTATATACAAATGCTTTTATAACGTGTTTATTCTTCTCTTATTTTTATTCAGTTAACACAAATAGGAGTCAGGATGCTCCTCAGTTTGGCCTGTATTAGGACTGGCCAATGAAAACAGAATCCCGAGCTATCTCTTCTCCACGCTGAACAATTCTAGTCTCGAAAACTTCCCCTCACAATGTCCATTGTTTGGGGCTAGAGAGGTGGATCAGTGGTTTCAATCACTGGTTGCTCTACCAGAGGCCCCGGGTTTGAATCTTAGGCTCACACGGTGGCTCATAGTCATCTGTAACTCTGATGCCCACTTTTGGCCTCCGTGAGTGCATACATAATGAATGAACAGATACACATAAAACACGCATGCACATAAAGCTAAATCAAAACAAGTTTTTGTTGTTTACAACCTTCTTGCTCTTTCTTATAGGTGCCAACTGTGATTTCCTCCTGAGGGGTTGTGAGCATCTAATGTTCATCCCACTGCTCCACTATTCTTCACAGTGCCTTCCTCTTTTAAACATTGTTATAAGATATACCAACATTCTTTTTTTATTTTAGAGCATATTCTGAAGTGTAGGGCACGAAAGGCATTTAGGGATTTTTACATATAAATCAATTTTACCATGGATTTGTTTTCTTAAATGATAAAGTATTCATTACTCCATCAAACATTTTACCTCTCGGACCCTACTGCCAGATAACTGCCTACACCAAGTAAAATATAAAAGCAGATAAGATAGACAAGCATAATTCTTATTTATTTACATTTCCCAAAGTTGAACTTTAATGAAACAACTATTTTTACCCTAAATACACAAAATATATTTTAAAAATCTGCTTTACGGCATACAATCTCAGAGACCCAGCTGGCAAATACTATTTGGAACAGATGGGTAAGCTGGCTAGTTTAAGTCACGTGAGGTTCCGTGAGCTGCGTACCTTCCATGGAGTCCCTGGCAGGGTGGGCCGTCAGCAGCCAGGCTCAGGGCCTTTCCCAGCTCCTCAGAATCAGACAAGGGTGAGGTCCGCGAGGCAAGCGTCCACCTCGTAATTTCCACTCCAGCTGCCAGGGTTTCAGGAGCTCTTCACAGCACCACTGGCCTTTTAGCTAGTAGATCAGACTTTATTATTTTTCCTTTGGGTAAGAGTACAAAGACTTTTGAGGAGCGATGGCTAAACTGTGAAAAGCCCCATCTCCATCCAAAAAATCCAACCCCGTGGACCTGTTTTTGCAGCCCAGTTTCTGTGGAGAGCAAACTCGTGTTCTGAGGAAACTGTCTCACGCTTTCATCTTTCAGGGATTAACTGTATTTTTGGATGCTGGTGTAATATAAATCATAAAGCCTCCTTGTAATTCACTTACTTAGCCAAATATAGTGCTTGCACCTTACGGAACAACAGGTTAGATTTCTTCCGTGTAGCATGATGCCTTCGATGGAAGGCATTGTCTTTGAACTTGGCCTGCAGATGAACTTGCCAGGTAGCAGAAAGAAGTAAGGTCACAGTGAATGGCAACAACCACAGAGCCCTGAGCACCAGAGTCTAGGAGGTAGGAATCTCAAGCTAGGAGGCCATAGTCTTAGGTCTCATGCTTTCAATTCCTGCTGGTTTGATTTCTGCAACTTTGAAGATGGCGCCTTGCAAACACACGACAGCTCGACTTTTCATGAACATAGCCACGTAGCGATTGACGATGTTCACAATTAACCTACCAGCAGCCTCTGAGATAAACCTCCCATTCCCTTTCGCCTTTGTTTTGTTACAGTCTCATGTCTTTTTTCTCATAAAATGAATACACATTGAAAGTCCTTGGTGGTGATTTATAAGATGGTCCTCTGAAACATTTTTAAAAATTTTTTCATAGAGAGGCATAACATACCAAGAACTTTCAGATCCATTTGAAATCGTCTGTAACTACTCAAAATGTAGAAGATGATGTGGTTTTTAAAATTTAAGCTCACCAACTTGAGCCTATTGGATTATTAGAACAGTGTCTGCCTCTGTTTGCTCAACGTTGGCCACCTTTGTACCTGTAGCTCCAGAAATCCACAAGCAGCCACCCTGGAGAATGAACTGCATGCCCTTTCTTTCCACTTATGACTCCTGTCCACAAGTGAACCAGATAAAAACGCAAGGATCTGGCTTGATAATGTGATAATGTGGTAAGTTCTATGTCTAAGACTCAGTATAAAGTGTGTATCAGTTGGCATCCTTTTATTTAAAAGCCATATGGCTTCTCAAAGGATGCGGTGGGTGTGCTTCTGATAGACAGTTGATAGAGAAGATGGAAGAAGACAAGCTAAGTAGGTCTAAAACCAGTAATTCACAAAAAGGCTGGGTGACAGAAACTATAACATATGGCCCCGAAAAAACCACAAGCGGTAGCTTTTTATTAAATCCCAAAGTTAACTAGTGTTTTATGGGGGAGGGGCTGACTATCTTCCAAAATATTTGAAGTCACTGCAGAATACCAGTCTCCAAAGAAGGACTCTGTGATGATGGCTCTGACAACTGCCACCAATTACAGGTGAGGGTCAGAAAGAAAAAAAAAATGGACAAATAAAGACAGCCCTCAGCCTCCGATGCAGGAAGAGGCCTTTGAGTTCTTGACAGGATAATGACACCGCACAGGCTAATCTCCCTTGGGAATCATAACCAGATGTGTTTCGGAGTGTTGGCACTCAACCCCTTCTGAGATATGATTGATATGTTTACTTAAAATGTCAAAGAAGATAATGAAGTGGGTTAACTTCTAGCCCCCCCTCCACCTCGGATCTCCCTCCTCCCCAGTTTGCACAATTGCCATTCTTATTTGGGGCCATCTGACTTCTCCACGAGAGGACCTCAAGAATTGAATACAGTGCTACCTTCAAAAGTGGCAACTTCTGCCCAAACTCTTTCACAGAGAAGAAACTGTTTTTTTATATGATTCTTTTGGTCATAAGTACTCAGACGCTGGGGTGGCTTGTGGCCCCTGGTGCATTTGCTAAGTGGAACCCCTCCTATCCTGACCCTTGGTGTTTCCTCCAGTCAGAGCAAACCACAGTGACCCTAGGAGAGTTTGCCTTCTCTAAGGAATCACTCTGTCTTTCACATTGAAGAAGTATTTATAAACGTGATGGTTTAAGTGAAGCTATGCTTGAATTTTGCTTAGTTCTAGAACAGCGAGAAAGTTATTGTCATACAGGCAGTGGCTGGGCTCGCTTATGTCTTCACGTGACAAATGTCTGGTATACATTTGCTTTCCTGAGATTTTCCACACTTTTATTAAAACTAAATTCAGAGTCCCAAGATTTTAGTCGTGTGCTTCAGATTTCTAGACTTGCATTTAGCCATGGTGATGCTAAACCAATTCATTGTTTCCCAGGGCCTGGTGTCCCTTTCATTCTGTATATTTCTGTCACTTTTCTCCAGCCCCATCACTGACACCATTCTCACAAGTGGCTGAGTTGGACCAAGGGAACACCAAGCAGACCCAAGGTTGATCTCTTCAAAATTTAAGATCTAAGACTACCCTGGAGGAGGAAACAACCACAGATTTTTCTCTGAATATATTTACTGTGCATGTTTCTCATGGGAGAGTAAAATAAGGGTCTGGGGTTCCGGCATCCAAGATTAACTGAACTGACCAAATAGATAGGAGAGGCAGAGTAGAATAGCAGCTTAGAGCCTCAGCCTCCCATCGTCCTACAGACACGGCAAGTCGAAAAGGCAATAAACCAAACTGCTGATCCAGAAACTAAGGAAAGCCTGTGAGAAACCACACTAACTGCTTTGAAGGAACAAAATAAAAAGCCATATTGAAGATGGCCAGAAGGAGAGAGTACCTGCCTGCCAGTGTTACCTGTCCCCTGACTCCCAGAGGCCCCGTGTGAAGCAAAGCCCTGCTTACAGGACAGAAGGAATTATTCCACATAAAAGATAACAGCGCAAACTCTATATTACAAAACAAGGATAGTAGAATAGACAGCAAGGCTTTGCCCTTTAGGGCACAAATCAGGAAACCTTTGTTTTAAAACTCATTGACAGACACACTGAAGTCTGACCAGTAGAACCTGAACATTTGAGAACTAATATAGGACACCTCTGACTAACCCTAGCAGGAGTCAGATCCATGGCCACTGGTAGGTAGACTTCAGTTTCATCTGACACTGAATTATTTCCAGGCTTAAAACAGGCCTTAGCAAGGTCCCTGCAGGGGACCTCCACTATTCGCATAGTGAATTAGCACTGTGTGTTATGGGACTTAGCCCAGCTTTGGGTTTCTACCACGGTAGGGGCGGCAATATGTAGTTCTCTTCTCCCCATCAAGACTTAGGTTTTCTAGCTTAATCTCCACCTCGATGGCCAAGAAACCTTCTTCACCACCCACCTCGTAAACTTGGGTATCATAGTTTCTACCAGACTATTCCTAGCTCAAGTTCTGTAATTGTCCAACAGGAAGAAAAGACTTGTACCACAGTGGGATGGACTTCTGTGTCAGCCTGCACCATGGTCATCTGTGACAGGTAGTGTATGATCCCTATGCATTCTTAAAATATGGTCCCTGCCACCATGAGATTCAGGTACAACCCCACTAAGTTAAAGGTCAATGTACTGTTTCCATGGATGCTACCTCATGCTCCATCAACCTGCTCAGTGTAAGACCTTATTCTCCTACAGTAGAACAGGGTGGTAAGTGTAATATTTTACTCTGGCATTTAATAACGGTTTGGTGAAAGGAAGTGTTGAGAAGAGCCTAGTGGTACCCCTTGCTAGATCTGCCTGTGGCCACCATCCCTGGAAGAGTTCCAGAATCAGAGGACACAAGGCTCTAGCATATCAGATTTTCATCACAGCCAACATCATTTGTAACTAGTTTCAGTATCTTTAGGGATACCGAGGCATTTACCTTAGCACTAGGCACTTCATGGCCACAAAGGGCTAAGCCCTGTCCAAGTGTGGGTCTAGTCTTGTACAGCCATGGGTTCAGGGTGTGAAGCAGTTTGGCAGTGTAGTGGTCCCAAGGATGATGTGTGAACCCAGGAGTATTCTATCCATTGTGATTCTGCTCAGGCATGGGAAGAATTCTGCAGTATCTGGACAGAGTCCAGTGACTGTGGATGAGGCACCTAGGAGCCCACCTTGGACTGGGGTTCTAGGCACCCTATTGGTTCTTTCTGAACAGCACACTGATGGTGTACTTGAAATAAATGTGGGCTTCGGTTGCCTCCTAGAACGGAATCGGTGACCATACTGCAAGCCACTCCTGGCAACTCTGGACCTAAGCTCCATCTAATGCTGTGCCAGGCAGCGCTGAAACTGTGGAAAGTAACTCCAAGCTCAAAGAAAGTGAATACACAACTTACACGATTTGGAAAAATAAACACAAATGAAGCCAGACCAGGAATATTAGAACTAGTGCCTACCATATCAGAGCCTGATAGGGTTGCATAGGACAAGAAGAAAGAGTTTTTTTCGAAAGCCTCACCTCACTTAATAAGCGATGAAACTGGACTCGCTGAACATAGCAGACAATGAGGACTACTGAGAACTCAAGAACAATGGCAGTGGGTTTTTGATCCTACTGCACGTACTGGCTTTGTGGGAGCCTAGGCAGTTTGGATGCTCACCTTACTAGACCTGGAGGGAGGTGGGTGGTCCTTGGACTTCCCACAGGGCAGGGAACCCTGATAGCTCTATGGGCTGACAAGGGAGGGGAACTTGATTGGGGGAGGGGGAGGGAAATGGGAGGTGGTGACGGGGAGGAGTCAGAAATCTTTAATAAATAAATAAACAGAAAAAAAAATAAAAAAAAAGAGATAGTTCCAGGACAGGCTCCAAAGCTATCTAGAAACCCAATTAAAAAAAAAAAAGAATAAACTCAGCAAATTAAAAAAATGTGATGGAAGTCACTAAGCACAAGATTAATCAAACATGAGAAAAATAATGATCACAAACACAATGTACAATTGGGGGAACAGAAGAAAACGAGAAACTAGATTAGAAGAAACTGTCAGGTACTTTGGGGACATTGTCTAAATAGCACATATTTGGAAGTTCAAAAGTCTTGAGAATATAAAAGGTGTAGAAATCTTATTCAAAAATAGCCATAACAGGAAACTTCCCCAACTCTAGGAGAGGGGGCAAATAACCAGGTATGAAATGGTCAAAGGTTAACAGATTAAACCCAGTTAAGAATAACACAAGATATTTTATAACAAGGTTCTCAAAAATAAAAGATCGTCTAGGCAGCTAAGAAAAGGAAATAATTCAATTTTTGGCAATTTTCCTGGCAGTAGACATTTTAGAAGGAATCTTGGAGGCCAAAGGAGAGTGACAGAGATCTTCACAGTGCTAAAGGACAGAAGAAAACTAGCAAATGAATGTGAAGTGCCTGCCCAATCCAGTCTTTAAAATTAAAAGATGGCTGTAGAGAGATAAACTAAGGGACCCAATTCAGTTCCTAGGATCTAAATTGGGTGGCTTATAACAACCAGTAACTCCAACACTCTTTTCTGGGCTCAGTTGACACCTGTATTCACACACATGCACACACACACACACACACACATATGAAGGAAAAAAAGAACGAAAAAAAAAGTAAGTAAAAAAATTTTAAAAATCAGTATAAGAAAGATAAAGACATTTCCAGACAAAACAAAGTGTGTGTGTGTGTGTGTGTGTGTGTGTGCACGTTCACGTGTGTGTGAGTCCTCTACTATAAAGATTACATGGATGCTCTTCACACTGAAAGGGATGCTAATAACTAAAGGGACAGAGTGAGGTCTGAAACTCACTGCTGAGTTACAAACCTCAGTGAGTTAGCTCACTGAATTAAACAAGATACACCAGACATTTGTTTCATAAAAACCCTAAAACACAAAATTGCAGTAACAACAACATTACCATATGAAGAGATGGGCTGCCTGGACAGGATAATGGAGCATGAACAATCCAACATGGGAATGGGGATGCGGGGCAGGTGCAGCTTGCTTATTAGTGTGCTATCTGACACCATCTTGTTTTTGTCCTGTCTTTCTGATTATGTTATGTTGCTACTATTCTAAATAAAAGATGTTTATGAAAGCTTATGGTAACCTCAAGACTCTAAGATAAACTTGCCAAAGAAATAACAGGTAAAGAATTAAAACTATTGAGCCCAGGGAAATGTTTTCTGATACTGAAATGGGCAAACAAAAATCTGGACAAAACTCCAAAAGCACAGGAAACAAACCTAAAAATATTCCAGTAGATTTCATTTTCTCACAGCAAACAAAACAACCAACAAAATGGGAGAAGCTAGTTTCAAGTAACACATCAGTTGGTATGAATATATAAGGAATTCATAAACTCAATAGCAAAACCCAAATAACCCAAGAAATAAATGAAAGTACATCCAAATAGATGTTTCTCAAAAGATACATAAACACGGCCAGTGAATAAATGGGTACATAAAAAAAACATTCCATAGTTCTAACCACCAGGGAAATATAAATACAAACCACAGGGAGATATTGCTTCCATCAAGAATGAGTATTATCAAAACGCTAACAATAACCACTGCTGGGGAGGATCTAGAGGTAACAAAAAACTTGCACACTGTTGGAAGGAATGTAAATTAATGCAGTCCTTTGGAAAAGAGCATGAAGATTCCTCACAAAATTAAAAATAAATCTACTACATGATCCAGCAATCCCATTACTGGGTTTATGCAGCAAAGAAGCAAAATCAATATGTTACATAAACTCAGATATTCATTGCAGTGCCATTCACAATAGCTACAAATAAAAACATGATAAGTGTTTATGGACTGAGGATTGAGGAAAGAAATATAACTGCACACAATGGAAAAGGTATTGAGTTACAGAGTTAACAAAATCTTGTCATTTGTGGCAATGTAAATAGACCTGAAGCCCATCACAGTAAATGAAATAAGCCACATTCAGGAAGTCAAGAACCATGATATCTCACACAACATGATCCAATGAAGCTGATTTTACAGGAGTTGAGAAGAGAGCTGTGGCTACCAGGGGGCAGGAAGAGGAAAAGGATGAGGGGAATGTGGACCAACAGCTAATGTTATAGTTAGGAAGGACTAAGAAGTTTGTGCTGCTTTGTAGGATGGTCAATGTAGTGAACATGAACTGTGTGAGTTTTTTGTTTTTACATACCACACTTTACTCATTAAGTCAATATATTTGATTTGACTATAAAATATGGAGCATTCTGATGTCAAATAATTGTGATACAACAGTGTAATGTCACAATGGAGAGCTAAGATGTCAATGGAACATGATGATGTCAAAAGTCATTTTGAGGTGGTTGGATAGAGCAACTCAGCATTTTGATGGCATAACAAAGTATTTTGATGTCATAACGGGTGCATTATGTTGTCACAATCCAGTGTGAAGATGTCACAAGGCAGCACTATTATTTCATTATTCAATAGTGACAAAATTTACCTCAAACTACAAATAGAGTCCATCCCAGCTACGTTCCACAAAAATCATGGTTTTTTTTTCTTGGTCTTAGTTTTGTTAGTTCATTTGGCATGAATAAAATATTCTTGGTTGCTATGGTTTTATTTCAATTTCAATCCTATACTCTGACTCTTCAAAAAATTATTTTGTTTTTAAAAGCTGGAACAAAGAATTTTTGGTGTTTTTTTTTCTTTTTTACCATAAAGCAATAGTAAATATCAGTAGATAATATGCTTATCCTAATTTAAACCTTAGTCATGTATGAAAGCATGTGTGGAAACTGTGCATGAGATCCCATTTCTATGTACCCTTGATAGTCTATTCAAGCCCCTCAGAGAAAGAACACCAAGCTGTCTCATTGGGAAGCAGCTAAACCATGTAAGAATGTAAACACAGCTCTTATTTCAAGTAACTATTTCATCTGGAAACAAATTGTCTCTAGCTCTAATTTGTAGGGGGAATTAAAGTGCGATGATGAGATTAAACTGGTGTTATTAGGTGGATGTTGGTATTGTATTAAAAATGATTATCCTGGCTAATAACAGCACTTGAACATGTCACAGGCAACTCCAAATTTAATCCATTCCATTCTTGTGCACTTATTCCAACCCCAATCTGTTTCTCCTACAGTGTTCTTTATTTTAATCAGTGACATCACCATCCAAACAGGCACTCAACCAAGAAACTTTGTAGTCAACATCAACCTCTCTTAATTAGACAAGCATGGTGAGAAGATACATGGTCCTTATTTACGAGCACAGCGTAAGTCATTATTGACTAAATGTTTAAGTGATTTCTTTTTGATTACCCATCTGCATGTTCTTGGACAAGACAGAAGTTTTACCTATCAGGACTCATTTCTTCATTAATAAACTCAGAGACCCACACATAATAGACACAAGGTTCTCTAATATATAGCTGACGATCTATTAGATGTCAAGACTTCGTATGTAGTTTTGCATGGGTTGGTTCCCCATTCCATATGCTTCCAGGTTTTCTGCTTTTGATTCTTTGTTAGCATGTATTATTCTCATGTATACACTCACTCCCAGCTTGCTCCGAAAGCCTAGAAATAGCGTGTGATATCCTGCCAGCTTACTTTTAGTTAAAATCAAGTCGTCTCCTTTCATGCAACTTAATCACACATTTTGTCAAAGAATTCTTGAATTTGAGAGAAGTTATATGAGACAGGTGCTACTAACTTGTTTTTAGATATGTCATTTGGCCCAGGCATCCTAAGCCTCGATGCTGGGAGACACTCTTGTACACACTAAACAAGTCTGCTTCCACAGGCATAAACCTACTGCCCAAATGCCAACCAGTTGGTGCTCCTGGATCCCTTGTGTATTATTATAAACTCATTATTTCGGAATTGCAATAACAAAGACATTGACCCCTGAAGTGTCCAGGAAAGTGGACGACTTCCATCTTGTGTCTTGCAGTCTCTCCAGGCTCTGCCTTGTGAGTGCAATCATGTTTACATAAAGATTAGTTCTTGTGACAAGTGTCTGGGTTTTGATTTAGGGCTGACTAGAACTCACTCCACAATGAACCACTGGATCACAGTGAGTGTGTTCTTTTAATTTACTTCCATAAACAGGCAAAAATTGAAATCAGCTGTCAGCAAAGACCAAATTAAAGAGCGGAGCGTCTGAGCCACCATTGAATCAAGATCAGCTTTTAGGCTGGAGTGGTGGGAGGTTGGATTTCTAAATTGCGGAAGAAACGGTATTGTTGGTACAATGTGAAGATTTCACTTTAACTGCGGTTTAGATATACTGCAATGTGTTTTCTTTTCAAAAATTAAATTTAACTTGAAACTAATATCATTCTAAAAAAATACTTCCCTTGCTTATATGCTGTACATGATCTCAAAGTATAATGCAATAAATATGCAATCCGTCACCATCCCTAATATGATTATGGTGGATACAGTGCTGTTTGCTCAGCTTGCAGGCTGCGACACTCCTTGGTAGGGCTCAGAATAAACGGCTAATGCTTTTCATAATGATTTTAATGATTACTCTAATTCTGTCCTGGAGGGCTTTCCTTTTGCTTTTTTGTCCCACCGTGACCTTGAAGCTGAGCAAGGCTGCTGTGACTGTACTTTGCAATAGCGATTTTAAGAAGAAAGTAAGCCAATGTTCAGGTTGGAATTTCTGATAATTCAATAAATAGTGCACAAATTCATCATGTCTATTAAGGTAAGTGCAGACATCTGTGGTTATGTGTAATGCTGAACAATTAGGTTATCATAGGCAGGACCGTAATGAATGTAATTAGGAGGCAATATGGCATGGCAGGAAAAGCAACCCTAGTTGTAGAGTCTGATCAGGATCTGAATTGAGACATGCACATGAGTATGTAACCTAATGTCATTGAATTTCAACAATACCATTTGTAAAATAAGTCCATTTTTGTTTCATATGGTTGTTTAAAAAGTATAATTTGATAATGCACATTATTATATGCATAGCATGAAGCTGTGCATATTAAAAGTGCTCAATGAAATAATGCTCTATCAATTTTATCAGTTAAATTCAGCAACAGATTGTTGACTTTACTACGTGTCCAGTTCCATGGACAACCTTACACAGTATGGCATCATGTTCATGTCTTTAAAACCTAGTTGCTAGTTTTAATTTGGCATCTACAGTCCCTGGGGAAAAAAAATGTTAAAAGTAGAAAAATATCTGAGTAGGGACTAAGAAAAATGAACTGTATGAGGGGGTGAGAGAAGCTGAGCCAGGTGTGGATTATAAAAGAGAAAAACACTGCCTGGATGATGGGAGAATTAAAACTGTCTCTGCAGACTGTCTCTGTTGCACCATTAAAGTTCAACCGAAGTGCTACCTCTCTTTAAATAATATTCTGGATCTTCCTGAGGACGATCCAAATCCAACTTTCATTCCTTTTAGAGCTGTCTCACCTGGTGTAAAGTTATAAAGCTTTTAGCATGTATATAAATTTTACAAATCTACTTAATTTTAATTTTGAAGTTTAATCAACTGGACGCAGCAAAAGAAAACTGAAGATATTTCACTGCCATGCTGTAGCCTGGGTCTGAAGAAGAGAGAACTTAAATATTTAAAGATATCTCACTGCCACGCTGTAGCCTGGGTCTGAAGAAGAGAGAACTTAAATATTTAAAGATATTTCACTGCCATGCTGTAGCCTGGGTCTGAAGAAGAGAGAACTTAAATATTTAAAGATATTTCACTGCCATGCTGTAGCCTGGGTCTGAAGAAGAGAGAACTTAAATATTTAAAGATATCTCACTGCCATGCTGTAGCCTGGGTCTGAAGAAGAGAGAACTTAAATATTTAAAGATATTTCACTGCCATGCTGTAGCCTGGGTCTGAAGAAGAGAGAACTTAAATATTTAAAGATATTTCACTGCCATGCTGTAGCCTGGGTCTGAAGAAGAGAGAACTAAAATATTTAAAGATATTTCACTGCCATGCTGTAGCCTGGGTCTGAAGAAGAGAGAACTTAAATATTTAAAGATATTTCACTGCCATGCTGTAGCCTGGGTCTGAAGAAGAGAGAACTTAAATATTTAAAGATATTTCACTGCCATGCTGTAGCCTGGGTCTGAAGAAGAGAGAACTTAAATATTTAAAGATATTTCACTGCCATGCTGTAGCCTGGGTCTGAAGAAGAGAGAACTTAAATATTTAAAGATATTTCACTGCCATGCTGTAGCCTGGGTCTGAAGAAGAGAGAACTGAAATATTTAAAGATATTTCACTGCCATGCTGTAGCCTGGGTCTGAAGAAGAGAGAACTTAAATATTTAAAGATATTTCACTGCGATGCTGTAGCCTGGGTCTGAAGAAGAGAGAACTTAAATATTTAAAGATATTTCACTGCCATGCTGTAGCCTGGGTCTGAAGAAGAGAGAACTTAAATATTTAAAGATATTTCACTGCCATGCTGTAGCCTGGGTCTGAAGAAGAGAGAACTGAAATATTTAAAGATATTTCACTGCGATGCTGTAGCCTGGGTCTGAAGAAGAGAGAACTGAAATATTTAAAGATATTTCACTGCGATGCTGTAGCCTGGGTCTGAAGAAGAGAGAACTTAAATATTTAAAGATATTTCACTGCCATGCTGTAGCCTGGGTCTGAAGAAGAGAGAACTTAAATATTTAAAGATATTTCACTGCCATGCTGTAGCCTGGGTCTGAAGCAGAGAGAACTTAAATATTTAAAGATATTTCACTGCCATGCTGTAGCCTGGGTCTGAAGCAGAGAGAACTTAAATATTTAAAGATATTTCACTGCCACGCTGTAGCCTGGGTCTGAAGAAGAGAGAACTTAAATATTTAAAGATATTTCACTGCCATGCTGTAGCCTGGGTCTGAAGCAGAGAGAACTTAAATATTTAAAGATATTTCACTGCCATGCTGTAGCCTGGGTCTGAAGAAGAGAGAACTTAAATATTTAAAGATATTTCACTGCCATGCTGTAGCCTGGGTCTGAAGAAGAGAGAACTTAAATATTTAAAGATATTTCACTGCCATGCTGTAGCCTGGGTCTGAAGAAGAGAGAACTTAAATATTTAAAGATATTTCACTGCCATGCTGTAGCCTGGGTCTGAAGAAGAGAGAACTTAAATATTTAAAGATATTTCACTGCCATGCTGTAGCCTGGGTCTGAAGAAGAGAGAACTTAAATATTTAAAGATATTTCACTGCCATGCTGTAGCCTGGGTCTGAAGAAGAGAGAACTTAAATATTTAAAGTTTGTCTTGGAAATTCAGTCTTATTGATGAGACTCTGCCAATGAGAGAACATAGAGAAGAAAGGGAAAGCACACTGTGATGCCCTGCCATGTGTGACACAAATTGTGTTATGGAGACGACACTTCTTGCTGCAAATAGCACTGTGTTGATGAACTCACAGACAATCAATACTCCTAAAGTTGCACGCCTAGATTACAATGGAACTTGGCTGGCACCCTGTATGAATTTACGGTCCAGATTCTCTGCCACACTATCAATGGTTAATGAGTGGCAATGGAGTTCCTAAGAGGAGAAAGCACAATGAATTTTTTTTTTTGAGCTGTGAACACCACCTACATTTCCTTTACACTGACATTTGGATATTCCCAGAATATAATGTGGTATTTTAAAATAAAAATCTTGATTTCCATCCTGTTCAGTAAAAACAACAAGTCATGCCAAACTAAATAAAGTCCTGTTGCCCACAATGGACTCACCAAAAGCAAGCCAAAGTCAGACAGCAGTGGATGCATTTGCACATCCAAGGCAATTAAAAAATGTAATTTCTATGAGATGATACAAACCATAGACTGTTTTCTCATTAATAAAATGGCTCAAGACTGAACTGTGAGGCAGATTTAATGTGAACTCAAGTGCTCCTGAATTCATCCAAAATGCCGATACCTGAACCTTGGCCCCTTGGTCTAAGATTCTTCTTATTCCCATGAAGATGGAGGAGCTATAGTTGTCAAATGACCAGCCCACTACTTTGAAAACATGAAACTGACCTTGAAGGAAGTAGTTTTTTTATCATTTGGGATTTAGAGTAGAGTCTTCTCTGGTTTTGTAGATAACTGATTACAGTTGGTCTTGGTCTTGACCATTCTCTCTCTCTCTCTCTCTCTCTCCTTTCACACACACACAGACACACACACAAACACACACACACACACACACGCACACAACAGGAAGCAGGTCTTTCAGACAGTGGCAGGGTGAAATTGATTCTGGTGACCTTCCCTAGAATCCTTACCATTATAAACAGAAATCTATGCAAATGATGGCATGTTTCCTGCCAGCATCATCTCACTTTCTGATAAAGTATCTCCCCTTCCACACTTACAGGCATGAAGTTCTTAACTTCATCCTTAACCTATATCTTTTGGTAAACTATTCACCCTTGTTTTAAACTCTTCTGAAACCATTTCCATTCTTCCTTGGATTTCTAAATAAAGTTGTAAGGCCCCTCTTGGCAGTTATTCCCTCTTTCTATAGGTGATGTCTGAGACAAAATGTAACAAAAGATACTTAAAGTTGAAGATCTGGACAAATAATGAAAACAATGATTTATGTTGTGTAATATTACTTTAAGATGTGCTACATTCATTTGTGCTGTGGAATAGTTGTTTAATGATACAAAGATGTGTTGCATTCTTTTATGTTGCCTTTGTTTAACTCTGTATAACTGGGTTACTTGGTCTACCTAAAACACCTAATTGGTCTAACAAAGAGCTGAACAGTCACTAGCTAGGCAGGAGAAAGAATAGGTTGGACTGGTGGGCAGAGAGAGCAAATAGGAGAAGAGAAAGGATTGAGAAATGGAGAAGCGGAGGACCCCAAAGGCCAACCCTACAGTCACATAGCCACCAAGTAAGAAGGAAGAAAGATATATAGAATAAAGAAATATAAGAAGCCCAGAGGCAAAACATCGTTAAAGAGAAATGGGCCAATTTAAAAAGAGAAAAGCTTGCTAAAAACAAGCTAAGCTAAGGCGAGGCATTCATAAGTAAGAATAAGTCTCTGTGTATTTTTTTGGGAGCTGGGTAGTGGACCCTAAAAGAGTAATAAAAAATATATCAACTATAGTCTTAGGGTTTCTATTCTGTGAAGAAACATCATGTCCATGACAACTCTTATAAAGGAAAACATTTGATTGGAGTGGCTTACATGTCCAGAGGTTCAGTCCCTTAGCATGGTGCAATGTGGCAGTGTGCAGGCAGACATAGTTGCTGGAGAAAGAGCTGAGAATTATACATTGTGATCCAAATGCAACAGGAAGTGAACTGAGACACTAGACATGACTTGACCATATATGAGGCCTCAAAACCCACCTCCACAGTGACACACTTCCTCCAAAGTCATACCTACTCCAATAAAGCCACACTTTCTAATAGTGCCACTCCCTATGGCTTTATGGGGGCAATTACATTCAAATTACTCTAAGAAACGACTACTTCCTGCCACAGCCAGCTGCCACTTCCTTGTGATTTGTAACCCACTCCTACTGCTGATAGTCAACACAGAGCTCTCTGCTTGCAGCTGAGCTTATACAGCAGCCAATAGAGACTAATTCAGAATGCAGACACACCGCAGCCAACAGGTACCTACTACTGTAGAATGCAGGCACGCAGAAAAATGCTGTGTGCTCAGCTTTGTTCAGAACAAAATTTCTCTTTTAGAGGCTTAAAAATGATGTAGATCAGATATTTAAAAGGGCCTAAAATAAGAAGTTAGTCTTGGTGTCTAGAACAGAAATATGGCTTTGTACCTATAATGAAATCTCGTCTTGGTTTATCTCATCTGTCTTAGTGTTTTACTACTGTGAAGAGTCCCCATGACCACCATGGCAAGTCTTACAAAAGACATTAACATCGTGGTGGGAAGCACAGCAGCATGCAGGCAGAAGTGCTGGAGAAGGAACTGAGAGTTCTACACCATGATTTACAAGCAGCAGGAAGTGAACTCTCACACTGGGTATGGCTTGAGCCTAGGCAACCTCAAAGTCTGCCTCCACAATGACATACTTCCTCCAACAAAACCATACCTATACTCCAACAAGTTCTGACCTCCTAATAGTGCCGTGCCCTATGAGCCAAGCAGTCAAATACATAAGTCTATGGGAGTCATATCTATTCAAACCACCACAATATATAACATCAATTTGGCTACAAATTAAAAGAAAATCCTGCCCAAACATGGCTATACATCATGATTTCCAGGCTATATAGCAAGACATCGCCCCCCCCCGTCCTACACAGACACACACACACATATATAAACACACACACAAATAACATGAATAAAGAAATCTTCTGGGACCTAAGCCATTGCTGCTCTCTCCTGATATAGGTACTCTGTCCTTGGTGTCTGGAAGAATGAACCTATCCCTACCTTGAAGCAGCATGAAAGTGAAAAAACAACTCAGCTGAACTTGACCACACCCCTCACTATGCTCTGTGATCTGAATGACTACCCCCTTCTTCCCTGCTTCTCATCAGAAGCACAAGGCTCGCTCTTTGACTCATTGTGTCGGGCATTACCCAATGCCCAGTGGTAGGCTGAGACACAGATCAGCTCAGGAGTACAGGCCCTTGCCTCAGCTCGTCTCCAGGCAGATGACAGCTGACATCTATTATCTTCTGTAATTTTCTGAATTTAGAATTCAAAACATATTGGTGAATTGGACTATCCAGATCTTAAAACATCAAGTAGCTCATAGTGTGAAAGTGTTGGTTCCCAGGACTTGTGTTCATGTAGAATGTTGTCTGAGTTATATTAAGTCTTAAAGCAGTAATTTGGAGGATAATCATGTATTCTAATCTAAACATAGTTTAGATAAAACATGTGTAATTCCTAGTCTCTTAAGTATGTAGTACATCTTCGTGGGAAAAATTAAGAAACAAATTAAACAAGCCAACAACAACAAACCCACCCCACTTTGCTTTTCACTTTACACTTTTCCCATTTCCTTGACCTGTACCCTGAGCTACCTTTGAACCCTAGAGGTGATTACAAAGTTGGTAGGGGATAATCAGATGGCAGAGTTGTATTCCAGACTCAGAGTCTTAGCTTCCTCCTCTCCTGGGCCAAGACTGCTTCTACATTCAGGTAACTTTCAATAATTGAAAACTTCTGCTTGTCAGTGAATGATATGTTCATCTATGAGACTAGGAAACACTTCCTCCTCAAATTCTGGGCTGTGGCATCTGTTCCTCACTACAGCTGTGACATCATTTGTTCCCTGACTAATTAATTCTATGTTATTTTTTCTTGTTCTATGACATAACAATGCACTTTGGAAATCAGTCTCTAAACATGCTGATATTGATGAAAAGAACTAATTTGGGAGCAAGAAGTTAAGGTCTGTTTTCTGTCTTCTTTTTTCTTTTTGACTTTTCTTTTTCTCTCTTTTTTCTTTGTGTGTGTGTGTGTGTGTGTGTGTGTGTGTGTGTGTGCACGTGAAAGAAGACACAGGTGAATGCTTCTATCTTCTACAATATCTCTGAACCTTAATCTTTAAGGCTGTGTGGCTCCCTGAAGCTGGAGCTCATTGATTGGGTAGACTGGCTGGCCAGCAAGCTCCAGGGATTTATGTCCCTCTGCCTTTCCAATGCAGTGGTTCCCAGCACTTACCCTCATGCGCAGCTTTTACACAGTTCCTGGATGTCCAGACTGAATTCTTCATGCTCACGTGGTAAGAACTTTACTGCCTTGGCTGTCTCCACCCCTTTTGTACTACTTCTAAAAATCTCATAAAACACACTTCTGGGGTGCTAAATAAACTCACCTGATGTCAGGTGCCAAAAAATTCCTAGCTATCATGAGGGGCTGCAGCTGACAGGCAGATTTCAGGCAGATAACAGGAGGAACCGTATAGAGCAGAAGTTACCATAAGTTTCCTGAGTGGCTAATGACAGGGAACACTTGGTAAAGCCATTGACCAAGCTAAGGTATTTCCTAAGTTAACAGTAGGAGATCAAAATCAAGGCAGATTTGAAGTTGTTGCTCTGCCTGGACTAAAAGACACCAAAGCAGAGAAATTTGGTTCTAGACAGGAAGTCCTGCCATCAGAGCTAGCACACAAGCTCAGGGAAGTACTCACAGAAAGGCTGTATGATACAACTTAGTAGTTCAGAAAGCAAATCAAACAAAACTAACAAACATGCCATTGTGAGTCATGCCTCGTTGTCCTATTAGTCAGACTCAGGTACTTTACAATCCCTTCTTGCAGGAAGGAAGAATGGGTTTCACTGCTTGAAGAGAGTCTGCAGATCAAGTGGACCAGATTGTGAAGGAGTTAATGAATACAATATATTCCCTAGAGTGGGGGATGTCTGGGTCATTTAACATAAACCACAAATTGTGCACAAGACATCTTGTGATGTTTGACATATTTAAAAGTCTATAAGATAAAACTTACTCATTTGTTTATCAGACATCAGAAACTAGAATACAATGTAAGTCCTGAAGCTCTCAAGTTGTGGAGCAAACCAGACAGAGCACAGCCAATTGAGGAAACAAAAGCACAGAAATATCATCTGGGACCTTCCTTGAAAACCAAAAGGAGGCAATATTCTTGTGGATCCCTGTATGCCTCATCCACAGTATGTAATACTGGTTGCAACTCTTCCTTTATGTCTAGATTAGAGAACACGCCCATTTTTTTAAAAGTCACATTTAATTTTTTTCTTGGAAATCCTGACATTTTCCAAGAGAACAACTTCCCCATTGCCAAAATCTCTTCTTGGCCTGGGGTTTCTCCTCTGAGTCAGAGCCCTATTGTTTTTTACTTCCCATGCAATGTTACTGATTTCTTAGACAGCCTGGAAAAGAAGTGCAGGGTTTTCCTCTTCCAGAGCATAACTCACGCAGCAGACTGATGGCTGGACAGAGTGGAGAGGGGGCAAGAGGTAGGCATACCTTTACTATCTTCCCTCAGAAACCAATGGGAAGTCCTGCCTGCAGAGGAAACAATTGCTCTGTTCGCACAGTTACACTCTGAACTCACCGAGTGGAGCTCACATTGTTGGTAAATTTGCTTTGGCAATACAAATTGCTGGTGGATAAACAGAGAAGATAGTTTTGGTCAAACGGAGCAAGCCACTTTTTGAGGTATTTGTAAATTGAAGACCCAGGAACTCAAAATGCCTTCAATCTAACCCATTTTTGAGATCTGAAATAAAAACTGAATTCATTTAGCAAAAACTCATAGTCCTGACAGGCAATCTGCATTCCTGTTCAATATGTGGTTAAATGTATTTAGGTTTCTCATTCCTAAGGCGTAGTTGGTCTAAACACCACTCTTCTCCTAGCGTTCAGGACTTTCCCCTGCTGTATTTTCCAAAGCAGTAAATCTTCAGTACCTTGGAGTTTTCTCCCAGCTCATCTGCATAGGTCACTAGATTTGATAAACAGACACTGAAATCCTACCCTACTTAACGAAATGCTTCTTTATCCCCTTTTGAGATTATGAAGAAAATATTTTTTCTTTGGCTTTGTTTTTCACTTCATGTTTATGTGTGTATGGTGTACATTTTTGTATGTGTTTGCATGTGTATGTGTGGGGTCTTTCTCCACCACTCTTCAACCTCATTCTTTGAGTTAGGGTCTCCGCCAATCCAAGAATTCAATGATATGCCTCATCTCGGTATCTAGCTTGCTCAGAGTATCTTGTGTTTCTACTTCATGGGGCTTCAACTACAGGTGATCCCCCAGTGTTCAGATGGGTTCTCTGGATCTGAAAGCAGGTCCTTTTACCTTCAGGGCAAGACCCCTAACCATTGAACCATCTCTGAACAGTCATTTATTATAGCAAACCATTTATTTAAAAAATTTCAGTGAAAAAATATTAATTGCTTTGTGTACATTTTTACTCACAATAAAGATCAATAAGAAAAAGACACCTCTAACACACACACACACACAGAGAGAGAGAGAGAGAGAGAGAGAGAGAGAGAGAGAGAGAAGATAAGCACAAAACTCAAAATTTATACCCATGAATCCAGGTATCCATGAGCGAGAATTACTGGATCCATTTTATAATGCTTGGCTCAGAAAATAGCTAACAAGGACACACATAACTTACAATTTATTTCTTCATTTGGCCTGGGAGAGGTCATAACAGAAGCCCAGGCAGTTACCTGTGTCAATTATAGGGTTCTGCTGCTTGCTAGACCATACCTCTGAAGAACTTCTCTGAAATACTAGCTAGGAACCAAGAAAAGGGCATTAGCAATGTCTATTTCCATGCCGAGAAGCATAGAGTCAAGACTCCTGATCCTAAAATTCTAGCTGGATTCCATGTCCATACTAACATCCTTACATGCTAAATACTTTTATATCTTTTGTCCTCTTCCAATGTTTTTGATGATATAAATGCATCTCACTCCACATAAGAAGAATCCTGGACTTCTCTTAGGACTGGAGAGGGAGGGGGAGGGAAAGTGGGGGGAGTGGGGGAGAAATGGGAGGAGGTGGAAATTTTAAAAAAAGAACAATCCTGGAAATGTGTATGCAAAACTAAGCTAAATATGTGATTCTGCAAGGGAGACTACTTGCCTTTCATGATTCAAAGAAAGAAAGAAAACATGCTGTATTTAATTTTTCTTATTAAGAATTACCATTATGAAAATAAATATGCTCTTTACATCATTAAACATACTAAATTAAATAAGTATATTGAATATTAAATTAAATAAACTGAAACAAATTGGAAAAGGAGAAATTTGACAGTTCTTATCTTGCATCTTTTGGAGAGAAGCAAAGTGCTAGGGGAAAAGGCCTTGGGAGAAACTGACTGGTGTTTGGGGGCAGGGTCTTAAGAATTTCTCTTCCTACTACCAATAGCATGAAAAAAAAAGATTTTTTAAAAAAATGATTCAACACACATGGTTAAAAATCTCGAGGTTTTCTTTTCTTTTTTTTTTATTAGCTTTTATTGAGCTCTACATTTTTCTCTGCTCCCCTCCCTGCCTCAAGTTTTAAGATACAGATGGCCAGGTTATGTTTAAAATAAATTCTCTTTCAATGACATCAGCAGAGAAGGCATTAAGACTTCTCACAGGCTGCTCTCCAACCTAAACCTCCCCCTTTCATTTTGTTTAAATTCTGTTTTGTCAATATCTAAAAAACTCAAATTCTGAGTCATTTTAATGCATGTGTATATATGTGGGATCATGTGTTTGCTGATCCACATTCACGGTGTGTGTGTTCATGGGCTCATGCATTTGGAGACCAGAGAACAGACTCGTGTTGATCAAATATGGGGCATAGAGTTTGAATACCCAGAAAATATTAAAAAAGAAAGCTTGGTGTGATGTCATGTGCCTATAGTACCAGTACTGGGAAGTGGAAATTTGTTGAGCTAGAGACTTTGCCTTAAAAATCTAAAGAAAAGAAAAATAAAGGAAGACACTGTTGTAGGCATCTGGTATTAAAATATGTATACATGTATAACACACACATTTTTAAAAAGGTAGAATAGATATGAAATTTCCAAACTATTACCACGTTTATAATGTTTATCTTCTCATCATTTTGGGGAAAAAAAGGATGCTTTAGGAATTATTTCAATTTACAAAGGAGAAACTAAGGCCCAGACTGTTCAGGTACTTTCTAAAGTCACACAACACAGTTTCTCTCACACAGGTCTGTCCATTAGAATCGCTACATCAAAGAGTTCAGGCACTGTTCCTGCCTAGACACCGCACTGCCTATTAAACCAAAGTTCATGAGACTGGGATGTGAGTTGAAAGATTTTGGAAGTTTTTTAGTTTGTTCATTGCCAAAGCTACCCATATGAGTATAGTGTGTAGGGCTTAGTTTTGCGTTTCTTATAGAACTCATTACTTGTGAGGCAAGACTCTCATCTCCTAACCAGTTACCCAGAATGCCCATCCCAGTTTTGGTACACGGCATATTGCAGGTGAAAGATGGGTCTTTGGAGAACTTAAACAAATCTTCTGAACATCTAATTTAACATAGAGGGAGGTCTATAGTAACCAGATGACTAATGAGCCTGGTCCCTAACCTTGTTTACCTACTGTCTACATGAGTGTGTGCAGAGCCTCCAGGGACTCGTCGATAAACCTTAGTAGAGCCTGGAGGATGGTGGCAGGTTGCACTCTGCATAACCTTCTAGTCCACACTTGGAATTTAAGATCCCCCCCTCAAATTGTGCAATATCTTATTGCATCCTTCTTTCCAGGATTGTAATCAGAACTGTGGCCATTTGGGTGTATTATTTTTCTCATTTGGTTTCCCTTGGAAGAGGATGGAAACTCTGAGCCTTGGCCACTCCTCCATCTTGTTCTGATTTGTGCACTAAGTGGGCCAGTGTAATTTGTATGCTCCCTTTAATATCAAGAGAATTAAGCTGCATTATGTGGGAAGTGTACAATGAAGATTTATAGACCTCAAAAGAAAAATAAAAATTAAATTAAATGTTGAATTTTTCTTCCAGGTACAAGTGGTGCATTTGATGTGCATGCCAATGTTTGGTTTGCAGGGGAAATGTGTGTAAGCTCTCCAGGTTCCCTTTGTTTGGTTCCTAGATCCTCTTTGTATAAAATGTACTTTGTATAAAACTTTGAGAGAAAAGCTCACAGACACAAATGGACTAGAGTGAATCTGTTCCCACCATAAGCAAAATTGCTCGTGCAATCTGCTAGAACAAAAAAAAAAAAGTGAGAAATAATGTGGAGGAAAATCTCTCTGAAAAACGCTGCTTTATTCTTCCATTTAATGTGGTCGCCTCAAATTTCTCAGACAGTATCCTTTTAAATATCATTTAAAATATCATGTGTCTGTGATAAAAAATAACCTGACAAGAAACAATAAAAAAGTGGGTTTGTTTGTCTTACAATAGTGATGTCAAGGCAGGCACTTAAAGCATCATAAATGCATGGATCTTCACTTTCACTCAGCTAGTCCCTCTTGCTTCCAAGGGAATGACACCATTGCAGTGGTCTGAGTTAACTAACAAGACAATTACCCAAAGACTTGCCCACAATCTGATCTAAGCTGTCCCTCAATTGAGACTTCTTTCCTGTCTTTTGTAGGTTGTGTCATCAGCAGATAAAACTCATCAGCACATTCAGTTAATGCTTGCTGAATCAAATTTTAGAAATAAATAAACCAATGGACCAATAGCAATTTTGAATGGAAGGTTTCTCAGATCAAGCAGTCTGTTTCAAGATGTAGAAGGCTCATGTCAATCACTATGATTCTGTTTCTGGGGTTCTTAACAGTTGCAATGGGAATTTCATTTTACCTGTGGTTTGTGGAGTCACAAGGGTCTAGAAAATTAAATTCCCCTCTATGATATAATCAAATCACCTAGAACTCCTATTGCCCTTTGTTTTGCCCTGATTACTATTAAAAATGAGTATCAAAATCATTCCACAAACTACACTGAAAAAATAGCATGATGGTATGTTATTTATGAAATTAACACTGGGAACTTTAATTAATATCACACTCGGGACCTCACAAATTTTCTTGCACTTTGATCTTCTTTATTTTGACAAGAACTTTGTACCTACTTTGTTAAATGAAAGTCTTACTTTATCCAAAATCTACAAAGTTTATGACTTTAACGAAATTACATAAATTATTTATGGCTTAGTCTCCTCAATTGTTATATGAGAATAGTGAGAGAATTGTTCATTTTACTCTCATTTGAGCATTACAAAAGTTATCATAAGAAAAGTTTAAAAAATATAAAAAATGTTTAAAAAATTGAAGCATATTGACAATGGTATAGCACCTATTAGAGTTTAATAAATATTTGCTATTTTAATAGTGCTGAGTTGATGGGTCTATCTTTCCCTCTTCCTCTGCCTCTCTATATCTGTCTCAGACACACACACACACACACACACACACACACACACACACAAAGTACTTCTGAAATAACATAAACAGCAATTTTGACAGATGGTCACTTTCTTGTAAATATTACAACACTAGTTCATTTTGCTTCAAGGATATGCTTAACATGGAATTTTCAAATTCCAATGTACTTGAGGAGTTTTGCAGAGTGATCTTTTAGATACCTCATCATTGCACACACATATTCTTCAGTACCTTATAGGCAAGGCTTTGTCTAACTGTAGTTTACTAACCACCTACATTAAAATTCTCAGGGATTCTTAAAGATGTCAACACTTGCACCTGCCCAATCCTGCTGAATGAAAGTCTAAGAATATGAAGCCAGAAAATATGCATTTCAAACAGATTCACTAAGCAATATCTACCTGTGATGAAATTTGAAAACATTTACAACAGATTGAACATGTTAATTTTTATCCTAATACTTAGCTATCATTTAATCACAAAGACACAGTATTAACATACTCAAAGAAATCAAATAATGGTGATAAGTCATTATTGAGTGTCTCTGTGTGATAAGTACTATACCTGGAATATTTCAAGACGCATGAACCCTAATTTGTGTCCAAAAGGTGACTATGTTCTAGTAAACTTCTGTATATAATTGTGCCTCAGAAACTATTTTCATGAAACATTCTTCAAAACTGTCCTGTTACTGAGATTAAAACTATGAATGCCATGGGACAAATCTAATTGCTAGATTGTGTAGGCATTGAATTCTAGAATAAATCAATAGGCAGAGGAGGAAGAAGTAGTCCTCAGTTAAAGCGGCAAAACTGTATAAGTTTTGCAAACAGATCACATAATATTATGTCGATAAACTATAAAGCAAAAGAGGAAATTCCTCTAATATAGTGGTGTCATACAAATCACACACGCAGTGGACCATTGTTCAGCCCTACCGGAAGCCAAGGACACAGATCTAGCGGAAACCGTGAGTATCTGAGTGGCTGTACTTGGCTTTCCGTGCAGGTGAGGGAGTTTCTGGGTGTGAGTTGTGATGCTTACTTGCCTGGTATTATTATTCAGAGATTGCTATAATATCTCATATTAAAATCCCACCTGGAACATCGCAGTGTGTGGAGGGAACTCAACCCTAAAAGAAACACCTCTTTGGACTCTTAAAATTTATGGTATGTACCTCAAAAATCTTAGAGTTGATCCCGGAATCCACATGTGCCTCAGTTCTGATGCCAAATCATGGCGCTTTCTCTCAAAGTTCAACCATGTCCTTGGCATCAGAGGCCAAGAAGATAATGCAAAGGAAGACAGTATGATTAGCATGACTACAAAGCAACAGAGAAGCAATCATTTTCCATGCTCTGTTACTTGAGGCAAACATAAGTTTAAACTAAGTTCTAAAAAAGGATTTGTAACCTGAAGGGAGATATATTTGGGGAGAGGGGAGCACAGAAGTTTTTGGGGCAATGAGCGGGAGACAGATATTTTTAAGATATTTTCTATTAATCTGAGTTTTTAAAATTCAAAATTAAATAATCTGAGTAAAAATCTAACATTTTATTATACAAATATTGAAGTTTTGATCACAGCAAAGAATCTCATCTCTTCTTTTTCCTGTATCTCATTAAAAACGAAGAATCTTCTATTGAAAAGCAGTTTTTGTATGTGATCACTGTAGCTACTGAGGGTCAAATGACTGAACAAAAAAAAAAATCATTCGACATTAAGCTGTCTTCAACCCTTGAAAGGCTTCTTTACATTTGATGTAGAAAATTAAGAGGCACATTTGCATTTTCCAGCCCTAATGGAAGAACCAGCTCCTTATGGAAGAGCACACGGATGAAGAGATGCCAACAAAATAGCTGGGTTTCAAAAGCCATGGACTGTGCTCAGTACAAATAGCATTTGCGGTTTCCAACATGAGTCTCTGTGGCTGGGGTAAGTGAAGAGGAACTCAAGCTGAGCCTGTGTGCTGTTCTGATGAGCAGGCCATGTGCAGCCTGTTCAGAACTACTCCAGACTTCCAGGTAGGAGACTGCCATGCTTACACGGTACCACCAAATGTCAGCCTCCCCATTCCGTACTCATCAGGTCATCGGTTTCTTCAACTTGGAATGTGGTCCCGTTTATCCTAAGGCAGCCTTAATTCATGCAAAGTCTAATGTATTTGACACTATAACAGTTAGGCAGACTAGTCACTAACTTGAATTATTATTTGCTCTTGAGGTATGAGATCACTGAAAAGATTTTCATGAAAATAATAATAAGACCTAAGGGAAGAAAGCAAGGCGGGAGGAAAAACCAGAAGAGAGGGAAGGAGGAGAGAAAGAGAAGAATGAAAAATGAGACCGTCTGTAGGACAGAAAGATTAAACACCAGTGGTGTCATAAAGGTCTGTGCTTGGTGACCCGAGACCTCTGTTAAAGGCAGACTGGTATCAACCTGGTGAGACTAGACAACATTCAACTAGTCCACATCTTTTGGCTACCTGTGTAGTCTGGTTCAGCTCTGGAGCTCTCCTTTCTCCCAGTCACCTCCAACTAGGCAACACAGAGGAAGGAAGTCAGAGACCGGGGATAGAGAGCACAAGCACTCAAAACAGAGTATTCATGAGGACCCTGGGTCGTGAGGCCCTCATCACTACATAAATCAAAAAAGAAAAACATAAGAGGAAAGTATTTATTGCTCTGCTATTACTCAAACAGCATTGTTTGGCACTTGTTCTCAAGAAAGCTTAATGTCAAAACTTCAATTTCACGAAACAACAGGTTTGGTCAAGGCCAAAATGTTTTGGGACTTTTTTTTTTCCCTCCCAGTATTTCCACTGTTGGTGTTAGCCAAAACCCAGGCTTCATACCCAGATGAAAATAAACATAAATCATCATCCCTCAGAAGCAGCCAGGACTTAGTGTGAAGACTGAATGTGTGACAGCTTAGATTGGTTTGCGTTTTATCTGTGTTAGAGCCTTGACTTTCACATGCAGACAGTTGTCACCATGCCGGTGGAGTGACATTCCTCTCCAAACAAGAGCTCCCCAAAAATCCCATCTACTCCATCCAATGGGAGGCAAGCTCCAGTGATTCACGACATATTCTTGTTGGATTTTTTTTCCAGTTATAACTGGTAAGGGGTCCAGTCAGGAACTGAAATTTCTTTAGAGACTGTAACATAACTAAATCTTGGGAATTTAACTCCAGAAAAATCACTTAGTACAGACAAAAACAAAACAAAACTCAGCGCCCTTTGTGAGTGGCACTTCAAGACCACATGGCTAGCCAGTAATTACCTGCTGTTCCCCCTTATTTCTTTATCTATCTATTTATTTATTTATTTACATATTGACCTCTTTTTTTCTAACATGGACAGGATGAAGCACATAAAAGCACTTATTAAAGGACAGGATTTTGCCTTCAAGCCAGTCCCGTTTCTGCCCCCACAGGATGTACATGGTTTAACCAGACCCTGTGTTGATTGCCCTCTGTGGGAAGTAGTGGTCAACTCTAATTAACTAATTTACTTTCAACAAGTGTTTAATTAGGGCCTTGGCCCATATGTCGTGCTCTTTTGAAGATTCTGCCCAAAGTAAGAACTTTATTCAAAGACATCATCTGATTCTTTGGAGTAAGCAGACTTTGAGTGTATAGGAAAATCTACTTCCTTTGACAAATATTAAATAGAGCAACTAAATGTTTAAGTTAGAAAAGGCATGGGGCTATCCACGATAAGGGTAAATATAATTCTGCTTGGTCATGGAACTGGAGGTGAACCCTGGAAAATCAAGAAAATTATGCAAGACAGATGAGGTCAGTGTCACCAATGTTAGGCAAAGAATAATCCTCTGTATTCCTCGGCTATCAACTACATGCCAGATACTCTCTCTACTGTCTCCCTCAATGCTTGCAAGAATTGTGGGATGTAGATACTGCCCATTTTGCAGAGAAGGGAGCCAAGGCAAAAACTTAAAACAATGACCCAAGTCATGGCTGGCAGGTGTGAATTTGGGTGACAAGTCTCAAAGTGAATCTCAGGTAAGTGCCTTAAAGTAGTGATCCCCAAGTTCAGTAAGCAACACATGAGTGTGAACCTGTTCACCCGTCATAATCCAGCTCTGTGAGTCATGGAGATCTGTGAGAATATGTTCTTCTAAGAGGCTCAGCCTTCATTTAAAGGAGGAAGGACTCCAGCAGCAATTAGAACATTCCCAGGTATACTGAGGCTTGAGGGAGTGGGGGCAGAAGTGGCTGTGAAGTCCCTCCCTAGGTCACATGTCCATGTTTTCACATCCAACAGAGAGTGTTGAATGAACTAGGGCCTCCAGAAGCTCTCCCTAAGTAACAGAGTCAGCCTCTAATTCTATTGTGGGCTAGGAAAGAGGCAAAAGCCTTGAGACACACTAAAAAAAAAAATAAAAATAAAAAATCCTTAGGTGGGGGAAATCTAGTTTATCTGAGGGAGAAAATCAGTTTCATAGCTCGGGCAATGTACTCCCCAAAGAAGGTTCTGGGAACACTAGCCAACACTGTGACCAGACTGCATTGGAGGAAAATGCTCACAAAATGTGGAAACCAACAGTCAATTAATTGGTCACAGCTTGAAGAGTCAACTTTTATTTCAATGACCACGTGTCTTCTGCAGGGAACCGAAGGTCCGTTGCTGTGACTAAAACTACTGATTAGGCCCACTGGGACAAAGACATGTACTGGGTCCAGATCCTTGGTCTCCTACAAAACAGGTTTTCTTTCCTGCATAACAAAGTTTTAATTTTAATAAAGTCCATTTATTTCATGGGTCATTCTATAGATGTTGTAGTAATAAAACCATTATTAAACAAACTTGATTAAGGGTTGTCTGAAGAGCTTATTAATTTATCTGTCTTCCTTCATAGGTTACTGAGTTTTTTAGTTGATTCAGAGGGACAAGAGGGACACAGAAAAGTGTTCTTTAGCCATACTACATATGATCTTTATAAAATGTATTCTTCTCTCATGTATTACATCCCAACCACAGTTTCCCTTTCCTCTACTTCTCCCAACACCCACCTCACCTCTCCCTCAGATCCACTTTCCCTCCATTTCCCTTCAGAAAACAGTGGCCCTCATCCTTTGAGTAATACTATGCTAGCTCACATTAGACATAGCCTGGAGTTTGGCAAAAGTTACAAATAATCCTTAATTGTGTGATCTAGATGCATACAAATCAAAAGTATAATCAAGGATAATGGCAGCCCATCTTTACTTGGTATATACTCAATGGTACATGTGTAGTAAACATATATATATATATATTCATATATATATGAATACACACACACATGTATTCAAGCTTTATAATACACATGAAGATTTTTTTTGTTTTTCAAAATATATAAACCTACTTTTTTTAAATTTATAAGCCTTACTGAGTTTGGCTTTTGTTTTTTCACAGCCAGAAATACTTAAGCTGATTTGATTCTATGCCAGACATAGAGATTTAAACTGGCTTCCCCCAAAAAAGCCTCAGTGACTCATGGTAGGAAGAAAGCATCTGACAAAAAGAAAAAGAAAAAAGAAAAAAAACTTTAATAAGATGCTGTGGAAAAAGAAGGAAGGAATGTCAGGGCTCTGAGAATAGAAAACTTTAACCATTGACGGAATAGACGGAGCATGAACAGGCAAAGGACGGGCTTGTGCAATGACTTACACACGAGGAAGAGCACCAGACAGATGACGACAAGAAGCTCTGCTCTCTACCAGACTAAGCACAGAGAACTGTGTCTGCTCAGGACATGAAGGACCTCTGTCTCTGTTGGTGAGGGCAGGCAGAAGGTTTATAGAACTTTGCTGTCTTGACTAAGCTGGATTGAAATCTCAATTTGGTTTTGTAGTCTCTGCGTAATTTTGCATACATTTCTGACTATCTCCAAGTCTCTGTTTCCTCTCCTGGGAAGAAAAGTTCACGATATCTGGTTTTCCTATATTGTGAAGTTGAAATATAATTAATACTCTATTCTTGTCATGTTATTCTGTGATGGTGATACTATTACACAAATACAAAAAGAGATATTCCCAAGATACCGAACATCCAGTCAGGAGCATGAAGCAGCCACAAAGCTGGCTGAACATAAGGGAAGTGTAGGACACAGTGGGTAACATAATATTTTCAAGTATGTTGAATTAATTCAACTTATTAGTGATTTTAAAAATCATATAAACTGGAAATCAAGGTTTATGTGAAGATCACAGCATCTGTGATGGTGTCGAGAACCTAATCAAGGAGGAGGCAGAAAAAGAGCTGAGAGCTTGTTACTGTCAGAATCAGAGACTGGGGAAGGTAAGAAGGAACAGATGAAGAAGAGAAAACAGATTTAAGAGACATTTTGAAGTAGAATTACTTGGATCTCATGCTTGAATTAAGACTTTGATGATGTTCAGTTATCTAGCTTAGGGCTACTGATGTTATTCCCCAGCAATGGCCTACGGGAGTTAAGTCAAATCATCACTGCCCTGTTCTCACTTCCTTACTGGATCTACTCTGTGCTTTGCCCAAATCAGTTCTTATCTTTGCTAACTCATCAATACGCAACCTTCAGTTTAAAAGTTTCATAATCTATGGTGTCTACAGTTAGTCCTTTTTATTTCTCAATCTTTTTTCTCTTCAATGTGCAGCTCTTTAGCAAGCAATAACCAGAATATAAGAGAACTTATTAAAATTAAAAATTCTGTGTGTCTATTAGAGCTCTAAAAAAAAATCAGAAACCCTGAGCCTGGATCCAGTAGTCTGTGTTTAAACAAGCCAACCAAGTGATTCTAATACATTCTGGATTCTAATACTGCAGGACACCAGTGTTTCATAATATCCTGGCTTTCTCACTAGGAAGCAACTCCTGTAACATTCTACCAAACCCAGGGGGAAGACTCACTGCTTCCGGGGGCCTGATGGTGGGGCACCCCAATGCGCACCCCCAACCAGAGATACACACACCATTACAGGTAAAGTCATCATGGAAGAATCGCAGGCAGTTTGGACTGCTCCGTGACTGAGCATGTCTGATCTGGATCTTCTTCCAAAGGTAAATGAGAGTGTTCAGAATAACCACGTATTACTCCCTGTAAGGCTACCTCAAGACCACTCTAGAAACAATGCCCTGAAATGTAGCTAGGAGAAAAATTGGAGGGCATTGGAATATGTGAGGAAGTAATCAAAAGGAAAATTGTCTGGGACATTCCACTGCTCTTAGGGACAAGGCCACTCTAACTCCAAGAGGCAAATATAATAGCTCATCATGCCAGGTCAGTGGGTAAAATTTCAAGGGTCAACAAGCCATGGTCTTAAAGGCTCCAATTACAAACTAGATCACCAGACAGATGCCCAATTGTCTGCTGGACTCTGCAACAAAACTTTATGCTCCTAGGAAGGAGGGGGTGGGGCAAGTCTTTGGCTCTCAGGGAAAGAGGATTAATCCTACCCTGACCCCTGGGTCTCAGCTTCCAACTATCCATTAAATGTCTGGCTCAGTCACATCCCTGGGTGGGCTGCATAATTTCAGAATAGCTCCGAAATCCCTTCCTGTCTGTGATCCAAATAAAACCCTTTGTGCAGAACATTTTTCTTATTCTCTCGTCCAACGAGCTCTTCTGTTGAAATATTGTTAGACATATTCATCTTAAACCGTTCAGAACTACAGTTCCCGATTTTTTCTCTAATGGTGAAAAACCTAAATATCCGAGCTGCTTCTCATCAGCACTGCCTGCTTTCTCACAGTTTATCTTCCTGACCCTCTGAGCTAATTACTGGTAGCCTGGCTCACAGATAGACATCACCGTACCAAAGCTAGACAAGTAGGACTACTCTGAGGTCAAATGGGAGACTTTTCATCTCCCCTACACTCCTAATAATAGGAATTTAGTGCAAATAGCCAGAAAAAGAACCACATTCTCAATTCTGACCCCAGCCTTTAGGACACCCACATTCTGATCCAGGACAACTGCCATAACTGCCACATCACTGTCACTGAGTATAGCATGTGAGCACCAGGATCCTAGAATCTCCTAGCCTATATAATCGTGTCTTTCCTTATCTGAAAAATAAGGATAACTATGAAGACTAAATGAAAAAAAAGGAGGACATTGAAAGCCAATGTCACGTCTCGTCATCTTGCACATAGAGCATCAACAGATGATGAAAATATCCCACTATGGCAACTTCTCTGTTCTGCCCCAGAATTCTCTTCATCTTCCAGTTGAAGAACTTATGTCCATGGACTATACTCTGACATGACATTTCTGGTTTACGACAACCTTGTGTTTCACCCAAGAGCTCCTTCCTATACAAAATTCAGCTGCTAGGATCTTCATCAATGCTTCTAAAGCCACAATGTGTAGTGCCATACGTCATGGCATGTTATCTGTAGACTGTAAACTCATCTGATTCCTACCACTGTCAGGGTCTTAGGAGCTACTCTTCTCAACATCAAGCAAAAATTTATGAACCCCTGAAATAGATCCCTAAGAGTCATACAATCCATAAAAAGCACCTACAAGGTTTGTATGCTAATGTTAATATCAGTGGTTTATATTACGTGAACACCTCTTTGCAGTACTATGCTGGGAAACTGAAATTACACAACCGAATAGATTAAGGTATTTGCTAAAGCAAAACAAATCTGTAATGGGAGCTATTGATATATGGAGCTAAGTTTTGTGAAGGTTAAAAAGCAGTAGTAAAACACCAGCATGGTTTATTGAAAGTATGCTATTTCAGAAATTATGTCAGACACATAGATTGTATATAAAGTATACAACCTTTCTCATTTATTTGTAATAATAAATCATTTTAGGTACTTGAATAGATATAGAAGACCCCAAAAAGTAACTTGTACATTGCTCCTACATAATAAGATACTAAGCAACAGAGGTAGGATTGGAGTCCAGATGTACTAGCCTGTCTCATCCTGTGATGAGCCAATGTTCTAGCTAGCTTTCTATTGCTGTGATAAATACCAGGAACCAAAGCAAGCTGAAGAGGCAAGATTATGCTCCATCAGCAAGGGAGTCAGAACAAAACACCAAAGCTGGAAGCTGGAGGTAGAAACTGAAGAAGAGACCACAGAGGAACACTGTTTAGTGCTCAGTTAGCTTTCTGACACTGCGCAGTACCACCTGCCTGTGGCAGAACCACCCACAGTGGGCTAGGTCCTCCTCCATCAATTAGTAATCAAGAAAATTCCCACAGACAAACCCACAGGCCAAACTGATGGAGCATTTTCTCAACTGAGGTTATTTTTTTGTCTAGGCATGTCAAGTAAACAACCAAGAACGGACACCATAGCCGTCATCAGTATTCCATGAACATGCATGTGGGACTAAATGAACTTCCTTGTCAAGAACATATTTAAATAATTATTTGGTACTTAGCAAAATCACCTCTCTCTCTCTCTCTCTCTCTCTCTCCCTCCCTCTCTCTCTCTCTCTCTCTCTCTCTCTCTCTCTCTCTGCTGTTATGAAAAAAGGAAATGAATGGAACAGATGGTGGTTCTCCATTAAAGATTATCAAGTAAAAATGCCAGAACAAAGACAAAGTATATTACTAGTTACTAGTCTTGCCTGCTGGTCCTTTGGAGCATAAAAGATAGGGAAATTAGAAATGTAAGATATTTAAACCTTGCTTTCAAGGTGATGGAGAATCATTGTCAGAGTTAGAATTGATTATGCTGTCTACACTTTGAGGAGTGGTCTGCAGCTGGGCACAACTGGAAGCAGGCAAATATTTCTGAACCATCTCCTTAAATGCACAGGTGTCCTCGCTATTTCTCTTTTTAACTAAGGCAGCTAGTCATAGTTTGGTGTTCTATGTCTTATGTTCTGATTTTTTGATTCGACAAATATTTACAAAGAGCTAGTAGGAAGGGAAATACATAAATAATAGCCTTATGCTAACACCCTCATTAACACAGATGCAAAAATACTTTCCAACATATTAGAGACTCGAATTGGACAAATTATTAAACAATAGTATGCCATGGCCATGTGTATGAACTTGCCTTACTTTAAATGCAACAGAAATGTGTCGGTCCAAGTCTTTTGTCATCTAATTTATCATCTACATTATAATAAGAGGAGAAAGTCATGTGATAATCCTAATAGACAGAGGAACACATTTTGGCTGAATTCATGTCCATTTATAAAACAATTACTAGCAAACTGGAACAAAAAAAGAAAATGTTCTCTTGGACATATAAGGGCATCTCTGAGAATCCTATTGCAGAGAGAAAGATTAAACATTTTCCTCACTTGAGATTTCTCAAATCAACTTACCTGAAGACTCGTCTATGAATTAAAAGTAGAGGACTCCCATATATCTATAGGCACCATTTTAGTATAAAATGATATATACTGTCTGGCCCATTTGAGAGATTCTCATAGCTAATTATCTTCCATCAATACTCTTTTCTGCTCTGGTGTCTTCTCTTAGACTTCTCATGGAAATGTTAGATCTGGCCATGACAAATAGGTATGATTGCAGGGGATTCTATAGCCCTTCAGGGATTTCTATCTGAAAAAGTAAGTAAGCTTAGCTTCTTTGATGTCGTCAACAATATGTAGACATCACTATCTCATTCCCTGGTTTCTCTCTCTCTTACACCTCTGCCACTTTTCCAGATGAATTTTTCATCCCTTCTCACATAATAGTTTTCTATCATTCCTTAAGCATATTGCCATTCTCAACTGTGCTCCTCTAATCTTCAACACATTATAAGAAACCTTTGAGAAAAGATGAGAAGAAATCATTTTCCATGTAATATAAAGTTTAAAAGGCCAGGATCCCAACAACACACAAACACACACACACACACACACACACACACACACACACACACCCTAGTGATACCATTCAGTTATGTTGTTATGTATGTATGATTAGAGATGACCATGTGGGATTGTATAATTTATCAGGAGGGGTCATTCCTGAGGGAAACAGATTCTCAGCCTCTTAGCAGCCATTTATTGCCTATAGCTTTTCATCTAATGGTGGGGCTTTATGAGGTTCCTCCCATCTACATTAGACCATTACTGGCATTGTCATTAAGAAGGTTTTGCTTAGACGGCCATATTGTTGCTATTTCATTGGTGTAGCTTCCCTGCCATGCACAGATAACACTGTCTAGCAGCAGGTGGCCTGGTCTAATATACTTGGGTTTTCATTTATTTTTATAGCTGCTGAGATATGATAGATATAGCATCCCACTTAATCTTACACCTAGTTTATAAATTATTATAGATATTTTCAGTGGAAACATGGGTACCACAAGATGCTAGAGAAATTTACTATTGCTGGCATAAGTGAACAAGCCATAAAAGTATAAACATGAACACAAATTCATGACCCATGAATGCTACTCTTCTAAATACTGCCCTCTATTACACAACATAAATGGAATTAAAATGATCCATGATTATTTATCTACCTTCTCTCCCATGGTGTGAGGTAATTCTAAATAGTAGAAACTTCTCATGAAGACAGTTAAACTAAGACCATTCCTGGATGAAGAGTGAGAATCTCAATGTTGAGTCTTCTTACCTATGAAACCTGAAAGTGAGTTTGTCCTAAGTTGAGACTTTTCATCAGAGACGAAAGCCCTGGATTTCCCAGTTCACTGATGCACATAAGTCAACTTGCTGCTGGGATGGCAGTACAAATGAATAATAAGCATGATTCTGGTGTGTGCAGAAAGCTCAAAGAGGAGAATTGAATTCTCGGGATCTGGGGCTTGCATGTCAGGGCCTCCTTAGTCTCCACTTAATCAACAATGATCTTATCCCTTCTCCATAATTTCCGTAATGATAAAATTCTTCCAGAAAAATTATAGAACTATCATTGGTCCACTGAAAACCCTTGTATATGCAATCTGGTTGTTGCAGTCTTTTTGTTATCTTTTTCTGGTTGCTAAGTAGCCTGCACCAAAGCCACTACACCAAACCTTCAGTTTCATCAAATTTCCCCATGCAGAACAAATTGAGAAGGGATCCATGTAATATATTACTTCATTTATCTTCCACAAAGTATCTGTCTCAATACTGTATCATTAGAGAAATTAGCTCGAAACTTCAGAATATTTACTTTAGAAAATAAAAAGAAAAATGGGGTATAAAATAGACAATTAAAATGATGTAAGTAACTTTGGTTTATATAGCTAAAAGATTCATGTAACTGTTCGGCCATCTGGCTCACACATGGAAGAAAGCAAACTAACTGAGTTGGCTGAGAATATAAGAAGGACCATCTGGCCCTTAACAAACACTGCCTGAGTGCCTACTCTGTGCCAGGAACTGAAACCAAGGGTGAGGAGAAGAGCTTGGTGGAGCCCAGCACAAGCGAGTGGGTTTTTTTCTCTCTCTCCCTCTCTCTCTCTCAAGTTTGAATTTTGAGACAATGGACTAGGCTAGGCTATCACAAAAGCTTATAAATATTTCATATGCTAACCATATACTTAATGGCCACATTAGATATTACAAAATTGCTTTATTTTTTTCTATTGTGGAAGAGGTGAAAATAGCCTAGTTAAACTTCTATTTCTATGGAATGACAATCCGTCTTTCTGCCAGTATTGACTTTCCACTCAGCACTCTTCCCCAGTCCTCTGAAACTCTGCTGTCCTGGTTCACCTTTTTTGCTAAGATGTGCAGAATTCTCGAGATCTGAGGACACTGCTAAACCAGTCATGCTTAGCAGTACCCAGGACATTTCCGTTCGGAGGCCCTGCCTTCTACCCAAGAACAAAGTATTTAGTAAAACATACCCTGACTGGAAAACCACATACTCTTCCTTACTAAAGTCTACATATCCATCAATAGCCTTCTTTTATTCTTTTAGCACTTTTGACACAGACTCATGCAGTTACCACCAATGTAGTTCTGTCTCTCAGAAATTATGTAGGACCAGTTCTGAAATCACGCCGGCTCAACATTACATTTTAAAATCTGTCCCCACACATCCACATATGTTGTATGCCTTAGAAGATATAGGCAAGGAGTAGGTACAGTATTCCCAATCTAGGCTATCTTTCCCATTTCCCCAAGTTAGCACATATGTTCCTTTTAATGTTTTTCTTGATGCCAGTTCTAATTCTCTAAGAAGATATAAATTTTGATCATTTTCATCTGCAGCTACTGCTAACAAAACCACACTATTTCTATCCATGTGAGGTAACATAAAACATTCCGCAGACAGTTCTACAGTGAAAATCCACAGGTCCGTCTCTAAGAAGTGAAGGTCATTTACAATCAGAAACCCTCTAGACAGAGATATCCTAGGTCTTGTTGTGTAGACACACCGTGAGGGGAAGTTGCTTGTTCTCTGGTGCAATCGTGCTCTTGGAAGATTCCTCTGGAAGTTCTGTTTCCTCCATGCCTTTGTCTGTTACGTAATTGTTCCCTTTGGGACTGAGAACATGGCAGGTGCTTCATAGCAGTCCTTTCCCTACAATGGTAAAGGGAGCTACACAGTTCACAAAGCTTTAAGCTCCCAAAAGTCTGAGACATAGTATCCAAATAAGTATTTAACTCTTAACTAGTAGGAAAGAGTATGGCAGTCAGTAATCTGTCAATTATGAACACCTTGATCGCCTCTATGACTACGCTGCAAAAAGAATGACCCAAAAAGCCATGGACTAAACGAAAAGAGTGATGGTGATTTGCCTCATTCAGTAATGACACCTGCCATCTCCAAAGAGCTCTTACAACCTACCAGTAAGAACAAAATACAAAATTGTAATGGGTAAAATAGTTAAACATTTTACCAAAAAAGATATATTGATAACAAATAAGCACATAAACAAATTCTAATAAAAAGTAAAATATTATGCTACATACCACAAATCTGCCAGAAGGGGGAGCTTGTCTCCCCTTGTCATGTGTTAGTGAGAGTGTCAACATGTATGCACGTGTGTATTGTTGCTAACAACAGCAGGCCTAAGAAGTAAATGATACAAATGCCCATGAACTGTAAAAACTAAACAAATGGTTTTGTGTATGTGTGTGTATTTACATGTTTATTGACATATGGTTACACATACACACACACACACACACATATATATATATGTGTATGTATAGACATATATACATATACACACACTCAGGGATACAAAGGAATAAATTAGTTATATATCTAAGAATACAATTAGGTCTCAAAATAAGTCTGATTGAACAAAAGCCAGAAATAAAAAGTATATAGTGCACACTGATGTTTACATCAGCGTCTGTAAATATAAACTCACCTATAATGTGTGTGTGAGGGGAGAGGGTGGAGGGTGAGTGTGCAGGTGAATGCCTGCCCAAGACCCAAAAGCAAACAAGAGAGGATTAGAAGGATCTCGGGAGGTGTTTTACTATTGCACATGACGGATGTTTAATGTCTTAATTGCTGTGAGTAGCTTGTGGGCCTTTATATGTCAAAGCCTACCCTGCTTTACAAAATGCATTTATTTGCTGATTATAAATAAATACAATTGTTTTCCTTTAAGGAAGAGAGAGAGAGAGAGAGAGAGAGAGAGATAGAACAACTTACATTTAAAAACTAATATCTGGCTAAAAGTTTCTAAGAAATGAAATACTGAATCCATTATTCCTTCAGTTAACATGCATTTATTTGGGACTTTCTATCTTCTAAATATTATTACATTAACAGGGCAGGCAGAATTACCACAACTCAGACATTGAATCTCAGGGCCTAGAGACACAGCTCAGAGATTAAGAACACTTGCTGTTCTTCCAAAGGACCCTAGTTTGGTTCTAGTATCTGCCTCAGGTGGCTCACAAACCACCTGTAACTCTAGTGGATCTGACACCCTCTTATAGACTCTGGGCATTTGCACTTATACGCACACACACACACACATGTGCATGCACACACACATTTAAATTTATGTTAAAATTGAAAATAGATTTTTAAAATCTGTGGACACTGGGGAAGACATGCTCTACAGAGTCAGAAGGCCTATCTGTCATTGCCAGGAGGAGTAAGGCAGGGGAAGGAGACAGAGAACATGGGTCAGGGTTATTATTTTGATTCAGACATTCAAAGAAAGTTCACAGGCGACATAGTGGAAACCCCTTCATTACACTAATGACTTCATGCACAAAGATTTATAATTTCAATTTTTTTAAAGATTTTTGGATCATAGAAATAATATTCTGGTTGGTAATGCTAATTCTTTGACCTTTTTTATATGAATAATATGCCCTGTCTTGAGGGGGAAAATGGGGCTTGTTGGTGATAAGGGTGAGTGATGTGAGTTAAAAAATGTGTATATAAATTAAAGGCCTGTGAGATTTCTAAAAGCCAAACACCAATTAGAAAACCAGTTTCAAATTAGAATCATCTCTCATAATTACTACTTTGAAGGGAACTATCTTGCCTCCATAATAGAGCATGTAGCCCCCTTTCAATTTGGAGCCGAACGTAAGCGTTCTGTTTATTTAACTTTTCTCATCTGTGCTGACTTTTACATGTTGATATCAATGCAGTCCAAACAAACAGCAAGGCTGTCTCTATACTGTCTTATTAGCCTATCTCGGCTGTTGCCTATTCATTCACCAACCCCGCACATTCAAAATATGTGCTGTGTGCTGAGTGCTAACTGAATGCAAAATGAGGCTCTCAGTGAACCGGACCTTAATCCTGAATACCTTATTGTCAGCTAGCACTATACAACCATGTAAACAAATTTCAGAAAAATGAAAAGCTGCAAGGGGCATTAACTTTAAAGTAAAGATGAAGAAGGGAAGTGGATTGCCATGCTTTCTCTTATCGGGTGCATACCTTCCTTTTTAACTCTTTTGTTCTTCTTGGAAGGGTCTTTAGGCCTTTAGGGTTCATTATACTCAGCCAAAACCTTGTTATATCCTGTGTTTTAGAAATATATTCTAGAGTATTTCAGATACAAAAAGTTTAAATAATTTTTAAAAGTGTTACAGAGATGAAATAAATCAAAATATAAAGGAATCTGTCATGTACCCAACTCTTACCTTCCTTCCTGCTATATCCCGCCAAAGAAGAAACGGCCATACAGAACTTGACATCTTTCCAGCCCAACTCCTCTTTCTAATTTTCATTACATACACAGACATTAGGCTTGTTTACCCTGTTGCTTATGTGTTTTAAAACTCTGTAAGTGGCATCGTATTTGAGAGCTCTGAAATACCAGATTGGTATGTATAAAGCAAGTGAGGTTTTTCCCATTCCTCCTTTCTACATGTGAACATTCCATAATTTATTTATGCTTTGGTTGATAGATTTTTAATGAGGCTGTTTCAGCAGTGTTACTATAAACTTTACTATGTAGGGTGTCATGAACACATGAGGGGGAATTCCTCAGGAGTATATTGGGAAGTGGAATTGCTGGATCATCAAATATGCAAACTTTACATTTTATGAACATTACCAAATGATCATAGGAATGTAAATTGTCACCAGCACTATATAAATTCTTATATTTTCTAATTCTTGACATAGTCATATGCTATGTTTTCATAAGAAAGACTACAGAACAGCACTCCAATACGATTTGATTTTACATTTTCTTATTGTCACTGGCATCAAGCATCTTTGCATGTTCAGTGCTCATTGAAATCTCAACTTCTATTTTCTTTGTGCCTTCTATCAGAATACCTTATCTTATTACCCTCACTTTTAAATCTGTTAGAGTGTATTGAGTGTTTATTATTATACAATTCATTGTATGCATTGGTATGAGTACATACACATGCATGCCAGTACTTGAAAAGGTCAGAGGATGTTGAGTTCCCTGAAACTGGAGTTACAGGTGGTATGAGCTGCCTAACATAGGTGCAGGCAATACAACTCTAGTCTTCTAGAAGAGCAGCAATGTTTTTAAGCCCTGAGCCATGTTTTGATGAACGTTTTACTAGAACATACTTGAAACTTTAAAATCTTAAAAACAATAATTCTCCTTGCTGCCTTTAGCTTCAACTACACAACTTTTCTCTTGATAAAAAATATCCCCTCAAGTTTGAAAGCTGAAAGCTATATAATAGTTCTTCTTTCTCCTCTTCCTCTTCCTCCTCCTCCTTCTCTTCTTCTTCTTGTTCTTCTTTTTGTTCTTCTTCTTGTTCTTCTTCTTCTTCCTCCTCCTCTTCTTTCTCTTCTTCATCTTATTTTCTCCTTCCCCTTCTCTTCCTCCTCCCCTCCTTCTCCTCCTTCTTCTTTCTTATGCTGGCTATTCACAGGAGACATTAAAAGCTAGAATCTTAAGATATTTTTTAAAGTGCTAAAGAGATGAGAACCAATCTAGAGGTTCTGAGTGGAGACACAATGTTAACTAATGCCTGCAGATCAGTAATACAACTGAAACTAGGAAGTGTTTTCCAGGAGGGTGCAAGCTAGCATGGCTTCTGAGTATGGCTGTCCTGGAAGCCATTGCCTTGGGATGTGAATTCCTCAGGAGTATATTTGGTAATAGGATGGTTCGTGAGCAAATGCATAAAATTTCCATTTTATAAATGAATGTTACAATACAGACCTACAAATGTAGGGTAATGTATCAGGCACTGTTTAAAAAGAAGGGAAGTCATCACTTGCTCAGCAAGTATTCACCATGAGGTCTGGTCAGCCATGAGTGAGGCTGACCCGAGCTCTAAAGATCTCTGACACAGTTAACATGCTGTATTTATTCAGCATCATTTGCCTCTGTGTGTTCATTAATTTCTTTTTGCTACAAAGGAAGTATTTTTTTTGCTCACCGACTTTTCTAATACTCCCAATAGGCTGTCAAACTGTCCTGCGTATGAGGAACCTGGGGTTCAGAGTGGGACAAATTATAATTATCCATGCAGCAACCCATTGTTTCCTCCTCCGGATATTGAAACTTCTCTTTCTAGTAAGAACTCTCTGAGTTTACCACAGAGATTATGAAACACCAGAGCACCAGTTTTAAGTAATTTATATTTCTTTTGTGGAAGAAAGAGGAGAAGGAGGAGGAGGAGGAAGAGGGGGAGGAGGAAAAGAAGAAGAAGGAAGGGAAAGAGGAAGAGGAAGAAAAAAGCTAGTTCTGGAAACCCAACCTTTCCTATTTGGGTCAAAATGAACAACCCTTGGGGCTTCTTTCTGAGTCCCTAAAATATTCCCAGCTCTTCCGGCTCTTCTTATGATTGGCAATCAGAAGCCAGGGGGAAGAGAGGAGGATGTGGGCTGCACTGACCTGGCAATATTGGACTCTACGTTGCCCCGAAGATGCTTCTCGGATGAACGACTTACTTCTTTTGTACAGATATTAGTCATTTATTTTAAAGGGTGATATGTTCCCCTTAAAACGCTTTGTGCTTTCAGCAGAATGAGCCAGTGCCAGTTTTTTTTTAAACTCCAGTCAAGGGTTTTACTTACCCTTAAAGCTCTCATGGACACTAATCCACAGAAGCTGTTTGCTCCTTTGAAGTCTCCACTCCAGACATACAGGGTTGTAGCCACGAGCTGTAAGTCACAGTTGGCTTTAGACATATGTTTCTATCAGATCTAGAACTAACTTTCAAAATAATAATTGATGTGCAGCGGTTACTCTGCACTTTTCTCATGTCCTTATTCGTGAATTTGAGATGAGGGGATGATCTCCACAAATGGTCTAATAAAGAAGCACCATGCCAGCCAGACCCACTATGAAGAGCAGAAAAAATGAAGCTATGAACGCATTACCCCAAGTTCCCATGACTGTGTTCAGCCCTCTTGCCTCACGATGCACTCATATTTCTCTTAAATGGGGTCATGGATCATTAATCTCCTGGCCTTGAAATCTCTTATTATTAAAAGTGTTACTTAGCAACTTTTAGACATTGAAGTTACTCCAAATAAGAAAAGCCACCAGGCCTGTTGGTCTGTTCACTCTTATTAAAAAAATAAAAAGAAAGTAAGAAAAAAAAAACGATTGATGTCGTGTCCTGGAATAAGTTTCATTTGCTTTCTTAGAATTATATTGTCTTGACTGGGTTAGAACACACAAAAAAGAGTGTAGTATGAGTTTCTTTGGCTCCCACAGTTAGAGAACAAAATCACAAACATTTGGTGTTGAACACTATGTTGGCTCCATAATTCTTCATGCATAAAAATGACTGCCCTCTACAAATGTTGGATTCTGTTTTAGAAACAACATGTTCTATGTGATTCAACATAAGTATTTTTTTTTATTTGCTTGTTGTGGTTTTCTTTTTTCTTTTCTTTTTCTTTTTTCCTTCTCTTTCCTTTTTTCCCCAGGTGTGATTCATGGGCTGTCACGTTTTGCTAACAGCAGTCAGGTCTCTCTTGGTTTCTCCATGCTGTTTGCTAAAGCCACACAGATTGTCCAGATGGAAGCACAAGTCCCTTGTGTTCCTGGGACAGCATAAAACCCTGTTCCCCTAAGGCACTCACCATCCAGGTCTGATTTAAAATTACTCTTCTATCTAGGGCTGACTTAATGGGAATGGGGCCATGGGAAGGCACAGTTTTCATGACTGATACTGGTTTTAATGCCACACTGGGGTTTTCTTAAAATTCCTAATTTTTAAATACGTCTTTCTTTGCAATTTCTGTTTATCAGAGGCTCCACGAGTTATGTAACAGATCTCATATACAAGTCTTTGGTCTTTTCTGGAAAATGGCCATTTGAGAGTTAAAGAGATGGCTCCCTAGTTAAGAGTGCACAGCCCATGCAGAGGAGCTGAGTTCTGTTCCCAGCACACACTCAGAGTGGCTCACAAGCACCTGTAACTCCAGTGCTACAGGATCTGACACCCACTTCTGGCTACCAAGGACACCTGCATTCATAAGCACACACATACAAGCATAAGCATATGCATAATCAAGATTTTTTTTAAGCTTTAAAGAATTAAGAGAAGGGGCAAAAAAGGAAGAAAGAAAAAAGGAGAAAGGCATGGAGAATGGGAGGGAGGAAGGAATCACTTGAGGGCAGAACCTAAACTTCTAGCTCCAGTTCTGTGCATGGATTGATAGCATTGGAATCAGTTTAAGCATGCAATAAATGATTTGTTTTAAAATAATAAGTCTCTTTATCATGTTAACAATACAAATGAATTCTATGATAAATTTTAAACAGTTGAGCATTATAACTATAAAACCATATTTAAATTAGCATAACTCTAATTTATTTCTATAAGTGTGGAGGTAAAAATTGAATGCAAGACCTTTTTAAAGATAGACAAGGGCTTTACCCTTGAGATGCATCCACAGTCTGTGGTTCTGTTCTTGTTTATGTACAATTATGTTTAAATGTAGAAATATTCCAGAAATGTTAAAGGGCAGTTGTTCTTTTGGGAGAAGAGATTATGAAACATCTTTTGCTCTTTTTTATGTAAAACAGCCTGGTGTGGGAGTTCCTTCTGTCTACTGTTGCTTTTATTGGTTAATAAATAATGAAACTGTTTTGGCCTATAGCAAGGCAGAAGTTAACTAGGCAGGGAAAATTAAACTGAACTCTGGGAGAAAGAAGGCAGAGTCAGTGAGAAGCCATGGAGCCCCGCCACAGAACAGATGCCGGAACTTTACCGGGTAAGCCACAGGCACTTGGCAATGCCCAGATTGATAGAAATGGTTAAATTAAGATGTAAGAGTTAGCCAATTAGAAGCTATGGCTAATGGACCAAGCAGTGATTTAATTAATACAGTTTCTGTGTGATTATTTTGGAAGTTTGGAAACAAGCAGCCAAGCAGCCTTCCCACAACAATAGCCCAATATTTTTGCATATTAGCTTCATATAATTATACATTATGCTTAGGGTGCAGTGTGATATTTTGACAGTTCCCATGTACCATGCATGACTAAATCAGAATAACTGGCACTCACAACCTTAACCAGTCGCTCTTCCATTTATTAATATTTAAGAACTTTCCCGGTCCTGTTTTGCAGTTATTTTGAAACTCACATTGAACTCTTGATGTGGTGACTGCACTGTACTATGTGACTCTAGAGCTTACTGTGCTCCCATCCCCTCGTCTAGCTCCTCACACCCACCTTCGTTCTCTCCCTTGTTACATGAGTAAGCTGCAGTATTTGTCCCTTGGTGCCTGCTGTATTTTACTTAACACAATGACTGCTACATCCATATGTGTTGTCTGTCACAGATGACTGGATTTTGCTTTTTTTAAATGTTTGATTAGTATTTTGCTGTGTAAATGTAAACATTTTTCTTTGCCCGTTCTTCAGGCAATGGACAATTAGGATGTGCCTGTCTTGGCTGGTGTGAATAATCCTGCAATAACATGGGAGTATTAACATAAAATAGTATTGAAATGTCAGTTTGTATAACCTAACTTTATTAAAGATATGAGCTTAAATTTTATCTCTATCAAAGATCATATTTAAGACCATGAAAGATTTTTGGTTATATTTGAAATCTCTAAGAGGAATTATGAACATCTTTGATGTTATGATGTTAAACATGGCACCTATTTCTTTGTGCCAGTCTGAGAATCGATATTACTTAGGGACCAGTGTAATGGGGAAAGACCATCTAGTCAGTCTAGAGTTTCACATGCAACCATCTTTAAGTAGAGGAAGGTCGTACATCCTCGCCGTAGGGATGACATTAGAATGGTAGTTTTTAATGAAGACTGGCCTTGTCAGAAATGCTAGTACAATCTTTCTGCATGTCATTGAAGTATAGTTACATAGCTGTAATTTTACCACTTTGTGCTCCAAGAGTCCCATGTGTCTCTCCAGCCCTATTGGGTAAATCAATGTCAAGTTTCCTGAGAGCTTGAGCAAGGTATTATATCCTGTGTCCCCTCCCAATGCTCAGTACAAGACCTGAAGCATCATCCAAAGGCAACACATTTAGAAAATAATAAAGAATGTTTGAAATCCAGTCATCACCCTTAAAGCCAGTCACATGGCTTGATACTGCATATTATTTCATGCTATTATCAATGCAGTCAAGGTGATTGAATAGAACCACATTTTCATGTCAAAAGATAGAAAAAGATAATAGAAACATTCCCTTCCATTTAGTTTTGAAACTCATAAGAAATGAGAGTGATGATATGAATCCTAGGAAGAAAACTAGACCTAGACTTATGGGTCTGTCCACAGAGTAGTATGGGATAGGCCCCAGTGAGAAATCCCGGTACTCTGGGAAAAACTCAAAGTACATCCAAGATCAGCTGAAGCAGATTTGAATTTGGACCACTTCAATTTCCAAGGAAGAACAGGGATGGTTTCTCTAGACTTAGAACAGGTATGAGACACGGTGTTGATAAGAGAGCCTCTCTTATCCTGCTTTTGCCTGAGTCCCATTTTCCTGTTACTCTATTGAGGGAGTCCGGTATACCAGATTCTGGAATGACTCGTAAATTGTACCCAGTCTTCAGCTCTACCCATTTTTATGTACTTTTACATTAAATCATCCCAGACTTTCACAGAATCATAGGGTGAGTTTGTGGTAACGTATCCCCAAATCATTCTAAGATATGTTTGGATTGACTTTCAGCAGAGGTTTTATTTGTCTCTGAATGCAGATCAAAGGAATAGTCATCCCTGGGAAAGTTCAAACTCGAATACCTCCTCACATCCCAAGAACACATTCAGTCAGGAGGATATCATGCAATTTAGCGCATTTTGATAAAATATTGTTTGGGTAAATTATTAACAAAATGCTTTAAGACGAATCACTTAGCACAGAACTCAATCCGCATTATGGAGCAAAAGAAAATTCATCTGACCTGAGGAAATATATTTAATAATGGATGCCAATTTTTAGATGGTGGTCTTTTGAATGTTCTAAACATCCATAATTAGGGTGTAGCAAATTTAATGACAAAGAACTGCACACAAGCTCCTAATTATAGTGGTGTGCCACTGATCCGAAGGAGCTAACGAAAGGGTAATGAACATACCATCCATTTTGTCTGTTGCTCTTCCCCAAGCTCACAAAAGTTCAAACCTATAAGATGAAACACATTCAGCTACCCTGTTTTCAAAGCTCAACAGCCTGTGTTTTTGAAATACGCTAATTTAAATTTAAAGACACATACTTAATGTCTCCCCTTTGTAGCTTTTCAACAACATAGACACAGGGAGTCACCATCTGTTTTGAGCCTGGGTCATTACCAATTCATCCTCCTGCCCTGTATTATCAGATCAAGACGGTGGACACAAATTTGGCCGCCTGGGCGCTGGCATTATTAATGTGCACCCCGGCACATGCTCATAAAGGGGGTTTACTTGGAGCTGAAGCCTGGTGCTTCCTTTTTCTATTTGCCCAGTGCTCACGATTGCTCAGTATGAATCTACTAATGTAGAACACAAAGAACTTCTAGGGGTATCTGCCAACAAGTCCAAGAGAAAATCATTTATGTTGTCAGAGACAGGCATAGGTGGGCAGCACTGAAGGAGCAGAGTCAGAAAGAGATAAGATCAAGGCTGAAAACACACACAAGAGCCGTGTCTTCCCTATGGGCCTGGGGATGATGGATCTTAATGCTACCATACATCACTGTGTGCAACGTGTGAATGAAGATGGGCAAGTGTAACGCATCTCCACGTGGTAATAAAACTTACGGCTGAGTCCCTCTCAAGTCACTCAGCTCATCACAATATTAGGGGTCACTTAAAACAGATGTTTTACTCTGGTTAAACTTTGACCGTGTGTCAGTTTGTACACCACATAGAATTTATCATTTGATAAATTGTTACAAAGGCAATTAACACGATGCCCCTGGCTCCCCTTCCTGCTCTTTTTAACATGGGGCAAAGTCATAGCAGGATAATTATAATCATGTACATGAATATAATTCATAGTGTAACAATCTCATCTTTAAACAAATGTAACCTGGATATGTGTATAACCTTAATACCAGCACCTGGGAGGTTGAGGCAAGCAGATCTTTGTAAATTCAAGGCCAACCTGATCTACAAAACAAGTTCCAGGATATCTATGGCTACATTGAAAAACCTTGTCTCAAATAACAACAAAAAAAATGCAATAGTGGGCCGGGCGGTGGTGGCGCACGCCTTTAATCCCAGCACTTGGGAGGCAGAGGCAGGCGGATCTCTGTGAGTTCGAGACCAGCCTGGTCTACAAGAGCTAGTTCCAGGACAGGCTCCAAAACCACAGAAACACCCTGTCTCGAAAAACCAAAAAAAAAAAAAATGCAATAGTGTTCCTGTCACTCATAAAATTTTCTTCTTGGGCTGGCAAAATGGCTCAGTGGGTAAAAGTGCTTGCCACCCAGCCTGATGATCTGAATTTGATTCCTGAGATCCACATGTTTGACGGAGATAACTGACTGCTATAAGTTGTCCTATGACCTCCACAAGCATTCCATAACACATACTGAACCATTATCAAACAAACAAGTAATACTGTTAAGTTAATCAAAACATTCGCAGGATAGCTACTACACACTAGATGCATGAGGTCTCATTTCAAGGGGCTACAGCTCAGTTGTTGGAATAAACAAAATAATTGCTTAATTGTTGAAGAAAAGCTGAAACATTTTATTTAAAAATATTGCTTCCACTTATATTTGCTGCAGCAATTTAGAGGAAGGTATTAATAAGTCAGGGCTGCATACTCCCTTAAAGGGGTCATAGCTCTCTGGATCCCTGTGAAAGTCCATAGGTTGATTTCTTAGATTGTCATGAAAGAAGATTCAAGACTAGAAGGATTTGAGAACATCCATTCTCACCATTCTGATGTCCATGATGAAGGTGTTGACTCAAGATAAGGAGCAATGTAGGGCCATGAAAGTTCAATAAAGCAAATATTGACATTTTATTTGTGTTATCTTGGTCAACTATTTGAGCCAATTCTCTTCCATACAGTAACTTAAAAAGACTTATTTTACCCCATGGACCTGTGTTTGTGCCCAAGGAGCAAATATCATGCAGAAGGTGCACCAGCTCGCTATTCCGTACTAGCTCTCATGTGGATGCACACAATTCGCCTGAAACCCCATGGGTTAAAATCAGACAAAAGGACCATCTACCTGCAACAGGGTTGGGGAATAGTCATTGATAAGAGAAGAGGGAACCAGTTCTCCTAGGTTTTACCACAGATGCTATCCAGATATCACATACAAGAGAGAATATAGCCAGGAAAGGCATGTGTGATGGGGAAACAATAACAACATATTTATTTAATTTAAAATTGAGACGCAAGTAATTAAAGCTTTCATTTGTTCTATTTTACATAGAAACCCATGGAAAAAAGAAGTACTTTTACCATGATCATGATTTTCTTTAAACACTATGATTGCGTGCATGTGCACTACCTAATTCTGTTCAGACATGTATGCGCTCACATCAGAGAGCTGCTACCAAAGTAACTCAATAATTACAAGTTTGAGAAATCCTCATTGCTGAAAATTACAAACCCAAGGACCTATAATTCACAGAATGCTTGTTCTGTAGCTCACTTGATAAATTTTATTGATTTTGAAAGCAATAAAAGAAAAACCTTTGTAGAGCCATTGAGATAATTATTTCATCATAAATGTGGATGAAATTGGTAGATGATATGGTAACCTGAAATTAGGTATCATTATCACATTTATGTGAAGAGTAGTTTCCAAGTGTTTTAAGCATTGACATACTTTATGTTTTCTCTATTATCAAAACCATTTTCAAGGGATTGTAACCTATTGGTAAATTTCACTCTTGGAGTATATAGTTCCAAAATAAAATTGAGAAGACACAAACCTTCAATTATTACATTATTACATTTTTTCTAATGATCCCTATTTCTCCAAATATTTTTACTATAAATCACGAGAGAACATAGCCACATAAAGCCTTGAACTCCACCTTGTTATAAAGATAGGTCTTCTATAGCTGGGGCAGGCCTCAAACATCTAAGGCTAGCCTTGAAATCTTGACCAATCTCAGTCTCCTAAGCTTGTGAATGCTAGGATTATATAGATGTGGGTTACAATGCCCGGTATGATTCTTCTTGATCATGCTTAGTAACTGTTCCTGGTGTTCCTCTCAGGATACCTTTTCTTGTTTATTTTCATCCCACCCTCTGGTTGAGATTGAAGGTTTAAATACCTTGAAGCCATTGTTCTCCTATCTGTATTCTTTCATAGACACGAAGGTCTATAATTCAAAGAACAAGCTACATCCCAGTATGTTCCCAAATTATATTCTGGCCTTGACCTTGCCCTCATGTCTATATTTATAACCAGCTGCCTACTTACTGTGTCCACTTAGCTACCTAATACCATTTCAAGATCAGAAAATGAAAAGTAAGACTCGTTTATTGCCAGTTCTGTCCCATAAATACTGGTATTCGGAACAAGAGACCTAAACATCTTGTCTCCATGTCTTCCTTTTCCTCCTATCCAACTCCTGTAGCCCCTAGACGCAATTCCTCCTCCTCTTTTACTCTGATACTATCAACTCACCAATCATGTATAAATTCTCATCAGGTTAATGCAGTGACCTACTAATTTGTCTCCATGCCTTCCCTCTAAAAATCTACCTTTCACACAGAAGATTTGGAGAACAGTGTACAGAAATCCGAGCACACTTCTCTTTTGCTTAAGCAGGACAAAAATCCAGTGATTCTCCCCAGACTTCATGAGTATTCTCTATTCCTGTCTTTTTGTTTGTTCCACCTTCCTCCTACGATACTTTTATCTTTTCTTTCTTCTTCACTCCGACCATCCTCATCTTGTTTGTTCCTCAGGACCATTATACTGGTGCCTTCCATTAGTTAGGCTGTTCTTTTGAAAAGTCCTGTTCATCATTTAGGTCTCATGCCAAAATACACCTATAATGATTTCTCCTTGACATCCCTGCCATTGACACATGGTCTGCCATCTCCACTGCAAAGGGACTCGTAATGTTACCAAACTTCAGTCTGGAAATTATCACATGGTACTACTAAGTCACCCAGAAAACAAAGGCACTGCAAACATTGTCCACAGGGTTTTACTCTTAAAAGACACACAGTCCATCCACATTTTTAGTCGTGTTAAGACAGAAATGGAGGCCAAATGTTCATAATGAAAATATACTACCATTACAGGGAGAGCTAATAATTTCTCTCTGGGTACTTAGGCTAGATTGGGACGTAGGCAGTCTAGGTCTGAAAATCCCATTTCCTACTACTTTGCAATAATTTTTAGTGAAATGAGTATCCTAAACACTGTTATCAATATATTCGCTCATGTGTTTATGGGTCACAAGCAGGCAGTAGTGTTGGTGAAGCATTGCACCTCCCTGTAATTGTACTAGTAAAGCAAAAATAAATAGTCCAAAAGCAACTTTTGAGTTTTTAATGCACAAAAACAACAGCCCAGAAACATAAGCATTGACTTATTAACAATGAAGTATGATATTAAGGAGACCCCTCCCCACTTAGTAAATAGGAATATAGTGGGAATAGACATGAAGGGATGGGAACACTTTAGGATTAAGTGCAAGCCCTAAGGTTGAATACAACATTCATATATGGCTTATCTTGCATCAATATTTTCATAATGAAGCTTATGATATCTATACATATCAGAAAGATGTTTCTGACTCAACAAAATGCTGAAGAGGTAGTTTTACCAAGGCAAGGTGAGGAAAAGGCTTTACCTTGCTTTGGCTGTTTCCTCAAAACTCTACAACTTCGTTTGTTCTAAGTTTCTCCTGAATCAGCCAAGAAGATAATGCACTTAGAGCCTGCCAATTCATAAAACAAAGGACTGATTGACCCAAGGGGAACAAGGGATGTTTTTAACATCACCATTGTGTGAGTTGGCTGGGTAGCCTCCGTCATGTTCTTCCTTCTCGTGTAAGGCATCCTGGCTCCATGGAGAAACGAGCAATGTGACTTTCAGTTGTGGGAAGCCCTCTATCTTCTCCTTCACTTCCTGGGTGGTTTCATGATAGCAGCTTCCCCAGTGACTCCAGTGACCCAAAAATTTTCCCAGCTGACCCTATCATTGATTGTCATGAGTTACTTTAAGTCTGAAAAAAAAAATGAAACTGGGAATTGTGTAATAAATACAAGTAACTGCACAGAAGTCTTCTTGTTTTCAGCTGTGTTTCATAAATCCACTTTCTGGACTCAGAAAGAGTTGGGCTTCTGATAGCAAGATGCTACATGCTGCTTACTCATGTGTGTGTGTGTGTGCACGCATGTGTGTGTGCACGTGTGATACAAACTGGGGAAGTTCTATATGCATTGAAATTCTGACGTCAGTCATTTGACTCTATGTACAAACTAGCTTATCCTAAACTTACAATTAGAAACAAGCCCACCCCACCCCCATCAAAAAATAATACAAACAGAAGAAACCAAATGGCAACAAAACATTTGTCAATTTTCAAAACTAGAACAGTTCGAACAGTCATGTACCAGACCATGGTTAGGAACCATTAGAAACAAAGTGACATCTTGTTCATCAGGTATGACCAGTTACACACAAAAAGCACAAATATACAGGATGGAGCTTTGCAGATAGCTCAGCAGAGTGTGTACATGTCAGCGCGAGGCTGAAATCTAGCAGGAATTTCCACAGAATGCCCCTAGCTAAAAGCAGTCCCATCGCAAGATCATTTTAAAGTCACCAATGATGGGAACTTTGGGCGGTGACACTTCGCCTTATTTCCACTCCCACTTGTCTTTGACGATGCTCAACGCGAGAAACAAAAGTCACGAGAAACAGCGCTTGCCCGCTTCTGCATTTTCTCACAGGAAAGTAGGCACAGGTGCATTCTCCGGTGGTGATCTACAGCTGCATGCTTCCTGCAGGTTCACCGTGCCCGGGGCCGATTCTTAGGACACATCACAGGAGTGTACATGCAACAGCTCCCACTGATGAGGTCAACAAGCTCCTGCTATTACAAGGCTCCAGATTCAAATCAAAGCATAAATAACCCAGAGACCATGCTTGGGCACTTCCCTTCGCAATGTTACTGAAAACGGATACTGGTCGGAGCAGCGGGAACGCTCTCCACCAGTGTGGATTGGAGAGTAGCTTTGTGCACTTTTGCAATATAAACAACAGCAACAACAAAATCCCCCTCAAAATTCCCCAGCTATTGCCTGTATTTTATTGGTTAGCTCTGTCTGTTGCTAGAAAGACGCTGTGCTGCTCTTGGGCTCTTTCAGTCAACTTCCTCCTTTTCTTCTTGTTTCTCTTCTCCTTGGCCTTTGGTGTTCTCTTCCCTAGGATGGGATAAAGAAAGAGGGGAAACGGAGGATGTCAGACAAGTTCCTTTCTCACAGAAGGAGAATACAAAACATTAAGAATTTTGTCCAAAGCCCATCTGGAAAACATCACCCACGGAAAAGGCGGCCTCAAAGGGAAACCTGTTCACATTAATTTTGATGAAATCATAATAATTTCCTAAATTGGATATGCTGTCAAGGACAGAGACAGATCTTCCTGCTACAGGGAACTGGCATATTTAAATAGAGGCCGGATCAGTCTTACAAATATCCTTGTGCAACAAAAATTTTGCTTTTATTCTCCTGCTTTTAACAATGCTAACTTTAGTAGCCACCTTTGCCTCTTTCAACTGCTCCACATGTCTGTCAGTGAGAAGAAAATAAGCTTCTCTCTATGGTAAATATACCAGAAGTCTCAAACTCCCTTCTTCAGGAGGGTGGGTCTTGTTTTTGACACTGTCCCCACCAGATTCTCTACAGACCAATGAATGAAACAACTATTTGTATTGATTATTTTCATTTTCTATTAAAAAAAAACTCTTGAGGAATCATTCATTATATGTTTCATCACTTCTTATCCAATTTGCCTAGACAAGTCATTTTCATTAACACTGAGAAGAAGGCTTGCTTGTTCCAACAAGTGTTTTACTATCAGAAAACCACACCAAGTTCTTTCTGTTTCTCTCCTTAGCCACTAGGAAGCATGAACCACAAACTGAATACTTGAGATTTTTCTCCATCAGAGGCTATTGGATACAATTTCTTCTCTGCCATCTTTCATTTCTTCCATCTTCTGGCTGTGATTTGTATTTTATACTTTAGAAGGTCTCAACATTTCTTTACATACATGTATACACAAGATTACGAAAAAAAGAAACTGGAAGCACTTGGGTTTGGTTCACTGTTTTCATATAGAAAAGTGACATACTTAGAAAAAAGGGGGAACTTCATAAATGTTACATTTTACTGGATGTCACCACAGAAGGACTGCTCTAGAAAAAAATCCAATTACCAAATATCTGCTACCTGCCATACTTCTAGTTTCATACAAAACTCATGTTCTACTTCTGTAGGCTTAAGCAATCAGATACCAAAGGAATCTGTATTGATGGAACATTTAGCCAAGCATCCACCCAATGATCTTCAATTTTCCTATACATATGAAATTCAGTGACCTAATCCTTTTCATTACAACCCCCAAATGGAAAAGGTGGCTAATTTAAAAATAAACTAGATGGAGCTGGAGAAATGGCTCAGTGGTTAGGAGAACTTGCTGCTCTTGCAGAGGAACTGAGTTCAGTTCCCATGGTGGCTCACAATGACCTCCACATGTGGTAAACACACAGTACACACGCATCCATGCAGAATAAAACATTTATACACATGAAATAAATTTAAAAAAATAAGCAAGAGATAAAGGAGATACATGTCTTAGGAAACCAAAGAGAACACTTAAATTTCCTAAATTAAGGAAAGTATTTCCCGTTCCTTCAGATTTCTGATCAAATGGTCACTGTTCAGGTTGAGGAAGGGAAGTGGTTTTACTTCAATAGCCCAGCAAAGTGATAGAAACACAATCAACATTCAACAAATGATGCCTGGGTTAAAATAAAAATCTCAAGGAAGAAGAAAAACTTATTTTAATAGACACTACATTAAAATAATGAGAACATGATCATGCCCCCATATTAAATTATAAAGGTCCTTGAAGTTAACTTCTGGTTCTCATTAAAATTTGGCATTAATGTAATAATGGCATTTTGCCATCTTTAAACATAGTTAATCCTACCCAATGAAACCCTAGTCCAAGACACCATTAATCCAAGCAGCTGTGAAGTTATAACTACGTAGGTCCATTATCTCCAATGAAGACAGGGCTGATGAGAACAAAGAACTTAAGAGAAAATGGCACATTTAAAGAGAAGTGTCAATTACAAAGTTTTACAAAAATTTCTCAGTTCTACATGGTCCCTAAATAAACAAATATCTGAAGCTCAAAACAATCATTGCTGAGTGTATTTTAAAAAATCATTTAGTTTACTGTTCCTTTATATAAATCTTGGCATTGCTCTGAAGAGTCAATAGAAATTAAGCGAATGAGGGACTTGATTAGGGGAGGGGGAGGGAAATGGGAGGCGGTGGCAGGGAAGAGACAGAAATCTTAAATAAATAAATAAATAAATATAAAGAATTGACAGTAAAAAAAAAAAGAAAAAAAAGAAATTAAGCGAATGGAGAAGAAAACTACCATTCCTTGCTTAAACTTGGGTCTTCTAGACTGAAAATGTTAAAGACAGCCTCTGGCCCTCACAATTTCAACATCTTTATGTAGAGAAGGTCCTATAAAATAAACTAGATGAGGCTGGAGAGAGGGCTTGGTGCTCAAGACAACTTCCTGTTCTTACATAGGACCTGAGTTCAGTTCCCATGGTGGCTCACAACTATCCATGACCAGAGTTCCAAAAGATGTGAGCCTGAGCTATGGATGTTTGTGAGCCATGCATAGGTACACTTTGAAGACAGCTAATTTTGTATCTGTCATCTAATAACTATTCTTATAAAAGCATTAGTATCAGATGGTCTTGGCTTTGTAATGCAGCGGTTACCGACATTTGCATGAAACTCTTGGTACCATCGGCTTACTCAGTGATGCTTCTGAGAACTATGAAATATTTTTTCAACCTGTATGGTTATTTCTTTGATGATAAGTTCCAACTGATAATGATTAGGGGACATGGTGATAACCCTAATTATTTTCATATGAAGACTGGTGAACATAAACTCTTTGCCATTGTTTGGTAGATTGGTTGGCTGGTTTTGTTTCAGGCCAGTACCATTTCTGATATTAAATATATTGCAAATACCAAAAGAATTAAGATAGTAAGCCAAAATCTGACCACAAACAGGACTAAATTAACTGAAAATATTTTGTGGTCCACAGTAGATGGTTCTGACTTTATGCTCAACTTGAAATAATAGAAATATATTAAATGAGAAATTATAGAAATGATTCTACACACATTTTCTTCCAAATTAAAATTTTCAGACATTAATGAATTAGGTTCAAACTAGGAAACATCTAATCCTGTTCTTATCTATTTGCTCATTTTTATTGGACGTAAATGTGCTAATTTTTGTTCCCACTTAATTTTTCTATATCTAGATATATTCATGTATCCATATGGCTTGATATAAAAGTTGGAGAATGACTTCTGTATTTTGTGTCATTGTACATTCTCAACATATTTATGCAGATATAAAGGCATGAATAATACTTGTTACCCTAAAAGAAATCCAACAGATTTAACTTTCTTCCTCTTTATAATAAGGGAAGACTCAGACTCTTTACTACACAAGAACAGAAAAGAAGGTTGGGGTTTATGAGTTTGGTAACCTCCAACATATGCAACTCTAACTGACAAATTCTGCACATCATTAACTTGGCTTCTTTGAGAACACAGTGGCCTTGACCCATTGCTACAGCATGAATCTGTTCAGGGTAAGACAGCATACTCTGCAGAACAGATCTACTGAGAACAAGACTATGGGTGCACGATGATGCCTTGCCTGTAGTTACAGTCTTGAAGGAAACTGATGTGATGTAATGGAGAGAAGCTACATCAAAGAAGAAAGAATCTGGGTATTGTAATTGATGTGTATGATAAAACACTACATTGTGAGTCCTCATTTCTATATCTACAGTCATTGTTCATCAGAGAGTTATGAAATGCCACATGAGAAACCATGCTAAGATGCTGCTAAGATGAACGGAAAATAAATTATTAAAATGACCAAAACTAGAAAGGTATTATCAAAACCACACGCTAAGCAACATAATCTTTACACACATTTGAAAATGGTCCAAAAAGATATGCTATCCATTTTTCTACAGTGGAAGGGGAGAAAATGCTTATGGAAATATTCTTAACTATTAGCTGTGGATTACAGCTATTACATTCACAGCAAAGTACGTGATTGTGAAGCAAAATAAGAGGAAGAGTCTCAAATAACAAGATCTAAAAACAATGAATCTACTGGTTTCACTATTTCATTCTTCCACAAACTCTCAATCCCAACCGTTTTCTTTTCATTCAACTTCAGAAAGAATCTCTGCATCACTGCAGCAATGGTTCTTATGCTTCCTTCAGTAAGGCACAGAGGCTGCCTAGGGTCTCCAAACTGACTACTGGCTGTCCAAAGAAAGACTGTCTAAGAGTAAATAAGATAGAGGTAAACTAAAGGGGGAAAATAACAGCTGTAATTATAAAATAGAAAACCTTCTCTGTGTCTGCATATACATGTGTGTATGTGTGTGTAACATTATATATATATATATTTAACATATATGACATATGTGTCTATACATATACATAGGATTGGGAAAAACCTGCATTATAACCAGTGTAACTAACTGTATAATCAAGTAGTTATTGTTATAGCTACAACCATGCAAAAATAATCACTTATAAACAAAATGCAAATTTTGATGGTTTGTGTTATTCAAGGACTTTGTGAATTCATAAAATCTTTCAAGCAACTAACACTGAAGGATGTAAAATCAATTAGATGACCATCCTACTGAACCTTGCCACACCTCAGGTGTCTGGAGGCAGGACAGTAAGACATCTGAGAAGCCTTGTTCTGTAGACAATGAATGGCAAGTTGGTGATTTCTATTTCTCATATGGGCAAGCTGAGTTTATAGAAGAATGATGAGGAAGAGAAATTTATTTTTTTAAGAGTGATGAACAATTTTGTGGAACAATGCCAATTGGTACTTTAAATATAAAAATATACAAAAGGCTTAAATATAGTTCATAAAGAAAATTAAAATGGCTTAAAATATATTTAACAATTAAAATTGCCAAATAAAAAGAGGTGCTGATGCAGGATCCTTACAGGCAAAAATCCTTAAATCTGTTAATAATATGGAGAGACAAACATCGGATGCATAACAGAAATATAACTCAAATACAGCCCTTCTACAAAGTCATCTGGCAATATTCATAACTTCTGACTCTCAACTAGGAATCTATTGGGAAAATAGTCTATCCATGGGCAAAGCTTTATGCATGGAGGTGACAAACAGTAAATTACCTCAATGTGCTAGTATGAATTTTCACGACCTCTTCTTTTTATGACCATTGAAGCAATAAATATCCTTGTATCAAAACCAATGCATTTAAAAATTTAAGACTACATCAATTAAACCCATTTCTAAGAGTACTACTATTGCATGTCCCCAAAATGTATCATTAATGGGCCTAAGAAAAATTCCTTAACATAAAATACTCTTATTATGAATATAAGTAAATTCATTCATCAAATGATCACACATAATTGGATATAAGATATAAATGCTCATGAATAAGTAACTGACTTGAATGCCTTAGATATTAAAATGGTTATTAATAATGTGCCAGCTTTTTCATTGTTTCATCTAGAAAGATATGCAAGTTGGCCAATATAATGAGCAATCTTGGACCTACCACAGTCTGTCTTAAGAGCTCATAGTTACTAGTTTAAATGGGAAGTGAAGATTGTCTTTATTGTATGCATAATGTTCTAACATATTTTCAACTTCAAAATGACTAAATCAAGTTAATTAACTTGTCCATAGTGAAAAAACTTAGAGTCCCTCTCTTTGAAATTTTCCTGCATATATACTCTTATTTATATGAACTTGGGGGTCAGAGGGAGAGAAGGTAAAGGGTGATATCAATGGTAACATTCACTTGATTGGTTCAAGATTATTAAAGCCGCCCATTTAGGATTTATTGGAGATCTTGGATTTCAAAGGGTAGACTGAAAAAGCTTCCAGTGACTTCACTTCTACAGAAGAACGTATGCTTTCAACTTCTGTGCATAAAACAATAACAAAGAAAAGGCAACCATTACTTGAAAGAAAGCGAAGGGTGTCACAGGCTGAGTTATAAGGAAGACTGGAGAGAGGAAAGAAGGGGGGAAGTGATGCAGTCATATCCTAATTACAGAGCACCCAGAGGACAAGATTAGAAAAGAAGATAGATGCCCACAGCATATCATAGTTAAAGCACTAAGTGTACAAAACAAGACGGGTACAGATAGCTGCAAGAGAAAAAAAAAATTCAGTCACATATAAAGGGAAACCTTTCAGAATAACAACTGGTTTCTCAGTGGAAACTTTAGAAGCTAGAAGAGCCTAGAACAATGCATTCCAAGTTCTAAAAGACCGTGAGGGCCAACCTAAACTAATACCCAGCAAAACTATCTGCCATAATTGAAGGAGAAAGAAAAACTTTCCATGATAACAATCTTAAAAAAACATATTCAGCAGATCAAAACAAAATAAAATACAGGAAGACTGCAGAGGGGAACAAGCATAGCCAAGATACTGTGGAAGTAAAAGAAAAGTTATAATTCCTAAACCACAGAGTACCACTGATAGCACAAACAACACCAAATATCAACAATGGAATGACTGCAATCGACAAACACATTTCAATAATAACTATAAATATTAATGGCCTGAATTCTCCAATCAAAAACACAGGCTGGCTAAACAGGTCAAGAAACAAAATCCCTACGTCTGTTGTCTACAAGGAATGCAACTTAGATTTAAAAACAGGCACCACATTAAAATACAAGAGTGTACAACAGGAAGCACATCAATCTAATGGGACAAGGAAGCAAGCTGGTTTCACCATCCTTAACGTAGAAAAGATAAATGTCAAACTAAAACTAATAGGAACAGATAAAGGAAAACATGCCATCCTAGTCAAGGGAACAGTTAACCAAGATGGAACTGCTATCCTAAATATATATGTACCAAATTCTAGTGCACACAATTTTATAAAAATATTCTTCTGGAATTAAAGACAAAACTTAACATATGCCCATTAATAGCAAGCGCTTTCCATACTATACTTTCTCTAACACAGAACATATAAACAAAAGTAAACAAAGTGAACATCAGAACAAATGATATCAAAGATAACATGGTCTTAACAGATATCTCTAGGATATTCAGCCCAATCAACTAAGAACATACATTCTACTCATAAAACATGGAAGCTTTTCTAAAATATATCACAAATTCAGAAGGATAAAAATAACTCAGGTTATCCTATCTGACCATAATTAAAGAAAACTTAAATAGCAAATGAAGATTGCCTTTATTGTATGCATATGATGTCCTAACATATTTTCAAACAGTAAACAAATTGCTAGTAAATACTCACTCATGCAGATTAAACACTCGGTACTAAATGATGAATGGGTTAAAAAATTTAGAAAAGAAACTCTGGAACTAAACAAAACACAACAAATCCATGGGGTTGTATTAAAACACTCCAAGAGAAATGTATAGTTCTTAGTGACTACATTAAATGTCAGGGACAACACAAATAAACGATTTAATGAAGCAACTTAAAAACTTGGACAAAGAAGAACAAATCAAATCCAAATCCAGTTATCAGCAAGAAATAATAAAAATCAGAGCAGAAAAACAATTAAATAGAAACAAAGAAAAATACAAAAAAAATCAACAAATCTGAGCTGGTTCTTTGAGAAGATGAACAAGCTTAATGAATTCTTGGTCCAAGTAACTAAAAGAAAGAGAGGACTCAAATGAACAGATTCATAGATGATCAGGGAAACATCACAACAAACCCAAAGAAATTCAGAATGTTATAAGAGAATACTTTAAAAACCTGAACTCGGTTAAAAGCTGGAAAACTTAAAAGAAGTGGATAAATTTCTAGATTCAGTCAAACCACCAAATCTAAACCAAGAAAAGAAGAACATCCTAAACAAATCTATAATAAATGAGACCAAATTGCAATAAAAATCTCTCCTACGAATTAAATACAAGGTCACATTAACTCACAGCAGAATTCTGTCAGACTTTCAAGAGGTCAGACAGGCCGTCCTTCTTAAACTTTCAAAAATAGAAAGGAGCACTTCCAACACCCTTTTAAGAAGCCAGTATCACTAATGCCAAAGCCAGGCAAAGATACAACACAAAAGAAAGCTATAGACCAATTTCACTGATAAATACAGATACAAAAATGCTCAATAAAATACTTATAACTAAAATACAGATATAAACCAAAAAGTTATCCAGCATAACCAAGTTGGCTGCATCCTTGAAATTGAAATAGTTTTGCATACATGAGGCAATAAATATAATAAGCTACATACATGAAGTTAAAGAAGGAAGAAACAAGATCATAGCCATCGATGAAGAAAAGCCCTTGACAAAATTCAACATGCCTTCATGATAAAAAGCTCCAGAAAATACAGAACTGGGGGAACATTCCACGACATAATAAAGGCTATATCTAAGGAACCCACAGCCAGTATCACCCAGAATGGTGAAAATCTAGAAGCAATCTTATCGGGGTCAGAATGAGAAAGGGCTGTCCACTAGGCCTACTCCTTTTCGACACTGACCTTGATGTGCTAGCTGGAGCAATAAGGCAAGAGAAGAAAATTGAAGGGAACCAAATAGGAAAAAAAATAAATCAAACTATCCCTTTTTGTAGATGACATTATACAGCAGCAATCCCAGAAATTCTACTAGAAAACTTCTTCTAAACACTATAAACAAATTCAGAAATATAGCAGGATCTGGAATCAACTTACACCTATGAATAGCATAAACCAATCATACAGAGAAAGAAATCATAGATTCCTGATAGCCTCAAAGAATATAATATATAGGAATAAACCTAATCAAAGAGGTGAAGGAACTTTACAATGAAAAATTTAGAACTCTGAAGAAAGAAAGAGAAAAACACTAGTTTCTGGTGACTAGACGATGGAAAGATATCCTGTGCTCGTGGGTTGATCAAATTAGTATTGCGAAATTGAACATTTTATTAAATGATTTCTACAGATTCAATGCAATCCCAATTTTAAAAAAAAATTTCATTCTTCACCAAAATGGATAACCATTCTACAATTCAAGACAAAGTACAGAGTTCTAGTCATGAAAACAACATGGTACAGGCACAAAAACAGACATGTAGATTGTGTAGACTGCTGGAATCTGCAGGTTAATAGATGGAATTAAAAAACATAACATTGACTGAAGTAATCTAGACTCAGAAAGACAAATGTTTCATTCTCTCTCCCATCCGAGGCTCTTAGCTCTACATATTCAGATATCAGTACATAAACTAGAGTAACTGCAGAAACAGGGACATCAAAAGTGACCACTGCAAGGGTAGGGGAGACCAATCAGGCTAGAGATTATCTGATCTGGGAAATCAGGAAGGGGGGAGGGTATTAAATTAGAGAGACAAATACAGAAAAAGGAGGGAGGGAGGGAAAAGTAAGAACGTCTGGAAAAACCAAAACAAACCACAATATAATCTATCTAAAAATATTTATAACACATGTAAGTTGGTGTATAAGGACATACATGGTTTAAATGAATTTTCTCCCATCTGGGATGGCTGGGCTTCCTCCAAGAGTCAAGATCATCCAAATTCTGACCCCAGGCATGAGAAACCCTCTTTTGAATCGTGGGTCATAGTTATCCAAGAGATTCCCAAAACATTCCAGGCTGTTGCTGGTCACTTTGGTTGCTCCATAAGAGGTAAAACGTAAGTCTCTATTTCTGAAGACATCAGGCACTTCGGAGATGTGGCTCAGAGACTATCGTGTTATAGCTGATCTAAAGTCTCTCTCTGAGGACTAGCTTTCCTGGTATCAGGAGACACCATGAAGCTTCCAAACGAGAAGCAAGCAACAGTCCCACCCAGCTACGGCACCTATGAAGCACAACAATGAGTAGTATGACAGGACACTAAGGGTGCATGGAGAAATAGTCTCCCACAGGGGAAGAACACAGCTGGTTATATAATACCAGAGGGTCAACCCTGAAAGCGCGCATGCAAGTAGCATCATACGGACTAAGTGTAAGTAATAGGTGTGTGTGCGCGCGCGTGTGCACGTGTGTGCATGTGTGTGCATGTGTGTGCACACGTGTGTGCACACGTGTGTGCGCACGTGTGCGTGCATGTGTGCACGTGTGTGCACGTGTGTGTGCACGTGTGTGTGCGTGTGTGTGCGTGTGTGCGCGTGTGTGCGCGTGTGTGCATGTGTGCGCGTGTGTGTGCATGTGTGTGCACGTGTGTGCATGCGTGTGTACGCGTGTGTGTGCATGTGTGTGTGCGCGTTTGTGCACATGCATGCATGTGCAACAACAATGAAAGAGAGCTACAAATTTGAAAGAGAACAAGGAGAGGTATAGGTCAGGCTTGCGGAGGGAGGAAATGACGTAATTACACTATGATCTCAAAATTTAAAAAAATGAATAAAAGGAAGTGGGGGCTAAATGGCTACAACTCATTGTATGTGTACCTGAAAGTGACCGAGAGTAAAAATAGGAAAACTCTGGTTTTAAATAGAAAGCAGTACTAACAAAATCTGCATACAAGCCGCATGTAACTTTCCAGTAGCTTCTCTTCTCACGTCACAAGTGGGAGAGCATGGCAACCACCCACATCAATCATGATGGATGCAACAGACTTCTCTAACCATACGAACATGAAAATTATTCAGGATTCCAGAATCTAGAAAACTTACAACCTTTGCCAGCTTAGAAGAATGAACTCACTAAGCCCTGGGATCTGAAAGTGAGATGAGTTGCTGGGTGCATAGGTGTCACTATCTCCATGCCAGCTTTTACTGTGATAAAGACAACATTAAAGTGGCCTCTCGGCCCTTATATCAGACAGGTGATCCATTACCTGTCTCTCTTGGTTTAAAGATCTTGTTTGACATTCAAATGGTAGAGATAGAAATATATAGATCCCAAATGCACTCACTCCTATGTGAATTACGCTACTTACTGCTAACGTTTCCTGCACGTGGTATTTCCAGCGTTTCTGGGTTTACGGCTACAAACATGTCCTTCGGCTGTACAATATGGCTTTTGTAGGACCAATAAGATAGTTCCAAGCTGTAACATTTCCTAATGCAATGCGGTCAACAGCAACATGACAGGAATTGGCTCCGTTCGCTGTAATACTGACCACTCCAGGTAACTAAATTCTCAGATATACATCACGAAGATCAGAGAAAACGTTCAAAGAAACGATTCTCTTTATTTAACAGTATGGAAGAATGAGCAAGGAGAAATGGCTAAAAAGTGTTTTCCATAAATACTTTTGTATTTATGTAAAGGGCGAAGTTCTTGGGTGAGGAATATATACTTCCACCACAAGGGGGCAGTAGTTTGCTTTTATTCTAAGACTATTAGAGAAGCATTTGTGTGTTTTTCTGTTTTATTATTGTTGTTCAGGAACGCTTTACAGTTCCTACTTCTTAAATACATTTTAACCTCACCTTAAGGCTCCATCTTTCCCAAGACAGTAACAAGACCCAAAGGCAGCACACGCAAAAATATAATTACTGTTCTGTCAAAAAAGATGTCTGTGAATTAGAGAAAAAAACTATTAATGATGATCCTAATATCCATCCATTTAGGAGGGAAATAGTGCTGATGCCAGACCGGAGTTGATATTTTATGGGAAAGTGAATACACATTACAGCAAAGAATCTTTTATCTCTAGTTTATAAGGACTCAAAACTAAACATGATCAGCAGCTTCTATTTCACATGGTGCACAGAGGATTAACATTCGGAATAAAATCTGGCCGTTGGTGGGGTGACGGCTGACACAGGACTCTGACCTACTTGGCCTCCATCCTCCCAGCCACAGTTAGTTAGCTGCAAGGATGCAAGTCAAGAGGCAACAAGTGACATTTCAGACATGGTCCTCAGGTTCAGCTCTGCAGGGTACATTAGACGGTGAACAAGGTGAGGCACCAAATGTCTGGACAACCTAGCCATCTTCCTCCAACTAACTGCCAGCAGGACCAGGCTGCAAACATGGGCTTTAGTCTCTCTCTATATATACCTAGACTTACGGCCTTGAAAAGTCACTCTACACAGATGCCGTTGTTGTCATTTTTTTAATACAGATAAAAGACGACACTATTCCTCTTGGTGATTTTTATGAGAAATGCCCCTGCCAGATCACAGCCATGGAAAGCCTTTACTAGTCAGCCGTTCGTTCCTTCGGTCCTTCTGTGAATTTCCTGGAGGTCACTTTGCACTGTTTGTTTTTTTTACCATTTATCAAAATTGAGTCCACGAAATTACCCCTATACAGTTTTGAGGCTGTAGGTTGTAAGATTACCACGCCCTTTAAGCGGCTTCTGCATATCCTTACCTTATTTAATTGAACACTGAGGAAAAGGTCAGTACTTAAACCATACTGCCCAAAACACTGTGCAGCAACATGCTCTCCATTTACTCAAAATAATTTGCAGGAAATGATCGGTCTCATTTAGCAGTTTTATATCAAGTCTGAAAAGATTATCAGAATTTGCCAAGAAAATGATATTAGGTTGGGAGTTGGGGTGTCATCAGAAATTAATTTCAGGTTCCTTTCTAGCTAGTTTATAACAAAACTTCCCTTCTAAAAGAATCTTCTTAAAAACTACTGGACTTGCTGGACAGTGGTGGCTCATACCTCAAATTGGGTCGGTCTTATTTTCTTTTCTTACCCTTTTTCTTCTAATCCTAGTACTTAATTAAGCCTATACCAAAATCTTTTTAATTTTTGAGATTAGAAAATAATTACAAATTTTCTCCGTCCCTTTTCCCCTTGCAAACCTCCCCCATACAGTCCTCCCTGCTCTCCTTCCAAATCGATGGCCTCTTCTCTTTAATAACACACCCAACTCTGCTTCACAGAAACAGCCTCATCCTGAAATTCCCAAGTTTTCTTTTCCATCCAAGTCACAAATCCCTACTTGGCTTTCGTTAAAGTCCCTAAACTCTACAGAAGTTCCTCAGCCTGTCAAGGGTGGCAGTGTAGAGTTGTGTCACTATACCCACAAACTGACAGGAGGATGAAGGATGACTGCAAGGCCAACCTGGACTTCAGAGTGACACTTTGTCCCAAAACAAAACCAAAAATTATAGCTGTCCTATAGCTATTGCTGTGATTAAATAAATTAATGATTCAACAGGGTGTCGTTCTGCTGTGATAAGGCAGAGGACATCTGTGGGGGATTAGAAATTTTCAATTTGGGTCTCGTCCAGCAAGACTAGGGGGCAGAGTCACAGGTGCTCTGTGGACTTCCACTCAGGCACAATTTTAGCAACCAAACAGACAGAATATTTGCTGTTGTTTTCCACTCAGCCCTTACAGCATTTAGCAGTTGGAGCATTCTCCTAGGTTCTGCCACTAGGTTTTGACTTATAGTGTTATCCATTGCATCAGTGTAAGTGCTGTAGGAAGAAATCGAGAGGAGTGTTGGCCAAAGTAAATCCATTCAAATACCACTCCAGTCAGAAGCTAGGCGTCATTAATGCTCAACTCATCAGATTTCCATTACAAAGAGAACATGCAGCTAACATTTCCATGGCTGAGAACAACTCAAAAGTCCAATACCAAATGACAAAGTCTAAGGATTCTACCTGAACATCTATGGGACAGGACCTCAAGGCTCATCTCTTCCATCTATCTGCATTCAAATGCATCTCCATCCACTTACCACAGAAAGACTAGTTTAAAGACTCAAGAGAATACTTAAGTATTCTTAATAACTTTAAGTACCAAGGAGATGTTGACTCTTTGAACCCCAAACCTCCATTTATGGCTACTCAAGTATGAGTTCTGAACATGAGAAAAAGAATTGGTCACTAGGTTCCAAACAATCTACACGTTCTTTAAATCATATTAGATCGCCTTTAGCCTTGCTGAAAGCATACAGTATAATTAACAGATATACCGCTTAGCTGACTAAGTTTGCCAAAATAGTTAGCTTATATAAACCTCAGCTGTGCTCATTCATCTTTTGAAATGTCATATTTATTTTAGACACTAAAATTTATTCTGGCCAAAGTCTCCCAAACAACACGGCAAATCTTCCTGCAACACTGCTTTTCCAGTCTAAAATCTTTGGGTTCGTTTACGAAGGTGCTCAGAAAATGAGAGGAACAGAACTGGAATCAATGGCATTTTGGATTGTTATATGTGAAAGATTTACAAGTAAGGCCCTCGAGTGGATGGTTTCCCCCATCATCTTGGTACAGAATGAAGGTTAAGAACTTGGTATCGGAGACTAAGTCTGGGTTTAAGTTCCCATTCTAAGTTGACTCAAGCCTCACAGCTGGCATCTGCTTCAAGCCACAGCTGTGCCTCTCTAATGTGGGAGACACAACAGGGACAAGAGGGACCTGGGAGTTAAGGTGGCTGTTTGGACTAAGTGGAAAGCTGAGCTTCATCCATGGTACCCATGAGCACCGAATACGCATTAGTAGTAATGGTGGCTGTCACTGATAATAAAAGCAATAAAGAATGTCAAAAGAGGTCCAAAGAGCCAGAACAGATCTTAACTTTTCTTAGAGTACCCACGTTAAATAATCTAAATCAGAGCCAAACCATTGACCATGTGCCCTGACACCATGAAGTCCAACAACATGCTCCAAATCAGTCATACCATAGATTTTTGGTTGTCACACTGATAGCAGAAAGGCCTCTTACTACTGCAGCTGATTGGTATCCATGGGTACGGGTAAGATTTACTATATATCCTATGTGCCTCTGATTTGCCAAAGCAACTTTTCAATGTTTGGAGAGGTTAAGTAATGCTACAGAAGGACTCATGTCCAACCAAGTGAGGATCACACACCCAAAGGAAAACAAATGCGTAGAGGAGATAAATTCACTTCATGATGGATGTTTACCAAAAAGAAATTACATCCACAGTTCTCTCAGTTGGAGACCAACGGCAAGCTACATGCCCCCTGTTCAGCAGCTGAATGCTTGCCAGACCCTGCGGCTTGGCTCCCTCACAAGCCTTAAATACACGCACTCCCAGAGCAGCACCCAAGAAAGCCGACCATGTGCGAGCTGCTCCGGGCTGAAAGCAAGGGAGAGCAGAGAAGCTTTTCAACAACGACAAGCTTGAAGAGATTACACAGATAAATAGTTTCAGCGTCTGCTGAAGTACAGGAATTCAATTAAGTCTTCCAAATCACTGAGGGATCCTTTAGCCCACGTCAGTCCCCCCTCCTTTCCTCCTGTCGCCTCTCCTTGTACTGTGCTTTCAAACTCTCTGTGGAGCAAGAATAATGAGAATTTTATAACACATATAAAGTTCGAAAGCTGCTTTTCCTAGTTTTTTTCTGCCTCTCCCAAAATCAATGTCTCACTATACAAGGGGGTGGAAAACGACTGTCCATATTTTTAATTCTGAATCTTTAACGTTCCATGGTATAATGTATAGAAATGTTGCTGGGTAGAATTAATCAGGCTCAGTCAGTCAGGTAGATACAGAAAGACTGAGGTCATTCACCCATCTGCCATCTTCCTGGTGTTGCTAATTACTTTTTATGTGGGCTGACCTGATCAACAACATTTTTAGTTAACACAAACATTATGGAAAGCATTGCACTTGAATGACCGACCCACCAAGGATCCATTCTGATCTTCCACAGAGGAATTCTTTTACAGAGGAATTCTTTTACAAATGGAAAGACTAAGGATTGGTTGACATTACTGAACTCTACAAACCATCAGTCAACTCAGCAAATAGCTAGCAATATGAGCATTTCCTGTTGTTACAATTGCCTAGAGAGTGAAGAGCAAAGTAGGACTCGGTCTGGGCAATCAAGTTTGCAGGAGAAATGAATGTTAAGGGAGAGGAATCAAAATATCCCAGACTCTACGACCAAATCTCTATTACTCTAACTGCAGTGAAGAGGCTGTCTCAACTACTAAGTAACTCAAACATTACAACTCTACTCTTCATCTAAGCAAATAAGCATCCTTCGTTGTACCAAAATTCTACGAGGGTTTCTCGTGGTATGAAGATGCATTCTGAACCACAAAGTTGAAAAACAAATGCCCCTGCACTAAAATTACACAGCCTTGGTTGTGTAATGACTTCAAAACTATGTTGTTTCGTCCCTAAATAAGTCATCTAACTCATGGTGGGCCCTCAATAAAGTCTTATTAAATAGACAGTTATGATCTAACACCGAAGAAATGGGCTTATTTTCAAGAGCGTCCCTGCCCTCCCCCCCACATCTCAAGACCAGACCCAGGCACTGAGGTTGGCCCCATTACCAGATACTTGACTTGACCACTATGCGTCATTATTCACCCCGTGACTGTATGATATGGTTCAAATCCTCACATAACTAATTGACATGCCAAACTACCAAGTAAGATTTTATAATCCAATTTGTTTCTCATCATTTGGGCAGCTGTTTTAACCAAACTCTGCTAATTTGTTTCAGAGCATACATAAAATCCAACATTTCTCCACTACACAGGCTGGAAAATTACTAGTATTTTGCCAGCATAAAAAATTAGTTTACTCTCATAAAATCTTGTAACATAAAATTAAGATAACTACAAGACAAAATTTAAGATTTAAACTGTTGAATTTATTAATCTTGCACTAAATATTATACAAGCAACATACAAGAGTTACTTTGTTTGAACTACCCCCTTTGAATTAATGCTATGTCCTTCATAGTAAAAAGAAGATTGATATAAAGTATGTCTTTATTATTTGCATATACTCCAAATCACAGATTTTCAGTCTTTCTGGCTCCAAGACAGCCTACATCCAGCAATGCCCTTGGTAATTTGAGGTCTGCAATGTCCATGCAACACAAGCCTCTTTTATTTCCTTTCCATGCCATCAAAGGACATGAATGTTATCACTCCACATGGCTTTCTGTTTGAATGCTTGGTGCTTGCTTACAAAAAAAAACTGAATCATATATTTGCAACATGTTGCTGAAACCAATTTAATATTATAAAATAATATAATACTATATAATATAATACTATAAAAATAAGAGTGGAAAGCTAAAACATTGTATGAAATTGGCAGAGGAATCTGGTTAGGAATCAACAATGACAAACATGAAATTAGCAACTGAAATATGCTTCAGAAACTTCACACCCCTTCATGACACAGAACAAGACAAATTCTAGGAACTACTATTGAGTAAAATGGCATTTACCCCATTTTCTTTTTATCAGGCCAGCAGAGAAATCTTTACATAACTAGATATTATGTCTGAAGTCCAACTCTATTATTCCTAGGTACTGAAGAGAGACAGTAGCATATACAAACATAAGCTATTCTTTTATGTATATGTGGGAGGAAGGTGGTGTTTGGAAGAAGGGGAATTTGGACTGGGAAATGAATCAACCACATAAAGCCTAAGCAACAACATTCAGTCACCACATTGGTGTACCTCACTGGCAAAATGATAAAAAGTTGGATGAACATTAAAATAAAGTAACCACACAAAAAGACTATAACATGTTTTTTTTTTCAAAAAAGGCTATTATTTTTGAAGCAGCAACCACAGGGCCTACATGAGTCTGCACCAGGTCCTCTTGTGTATATACTAGAGCTATTAGTTTCGTATTCTTATGCAACTCCTGATTTTGAGAATCAGTGGGTCTCAGGCACCTGTGCCTGCTCTTGGGACTCTTTTCCTCCTTTTGGGTTGATATTTCCAACTTTGATATAGTTTTTGCCTCATCTTCTCATATTTTATTTTTGTCATGTATGGTTGTTATCTCTTAAAAGCCTGTTTTTTTTTTTCTAATGAGAGACAGAAAGGGGGTAGATCCAGAGAAAAGAGAAGGTGTAGAGGAACTTGGGGGATGAGTGGGAGAGAAATCTATAATCAATATAAAGTGTATAAAAAATAATTTATTTTCAACAAAAGGAATTGCAAATCATTTAAAACACTGAGGCCTGAAAATGTTGAATATTGGTAGGTGCACAGCAGCTTGTTTCAAAGTCAAGACACCTAAATAAAATGAAAAATTATTCCCTTGCACAATAAACATGTATGCTTACAGGACTTGTCTCAAAAAAGCAAAGGAAAGATCTTAAAAAAGAAACTATAGTGAGCAAAGAGAATCAGGACCAGGACCTGCGAGATAGCAGGTACCTGATGTCAGAGGACAGAATCAACTGGAGTCAGTGATCATGTGCATCTGGGAAACCAAGACAAAACCACAGAAGAGTTTACCTTCAATTCTAGACAGTGCCTAAAGAACACAAGGAGGTGATCTTTGCCAAAATGTGTTGACTTGTCTATTTTATGGGAAAACTGGGGGATGTTTTATATATTTTGAGTTTGGAGTTTGTGTGGGATGACTAGGTGGGAGTGTGAAGGTCAGGAATAGGGCATGAAGGTACTGAGCAGAACAGCAAGAGAAAGGGATGTAAATACAACAAAGAGAAGACCACTGAAGCTGACTAGGTTGCCTCTGAAGAAGAGGAGCTGAGGAGAGATTCAAGAGCTCCCAAAAGTATGTTTGGAACTCACGATAGAGAATTTACTGAACAAGACCTGGGTTTCAACGCCACCATCCCAAAAGAGAGAACAAAATAGGTAGTCATCTCTTGCACAAAATTACGAGTGGTTGCAGTCTTATAGACTTTATAAGATGCACTGAAGGGGGAAAGGTGATTGAACTGAATTCAGTTACCTACTATAACGGGAAGATGGTATCATCTTTTGGGAAGAAAAAGTCAAGGCTAAAATAACAAGCCTATGGAGCAAAAGACCTGCGATAGATAGCAGGACCCGTGAGCTGACCTAAGAAATAAACTGAGATTATGAGCACACTTATCCACCTAGTTTCTGATTTCTTCAGCCTTCAACAGGATGAGTAGTGTGAGCCTTGGGAGTACCAGGAAAGGCTAAGGCTCAGAACGACACAGAGTAATTAGTGCAATCCTCTTTAATCATGCACATGGCTCAAAGCACATTGACTCCTGAAAGCAATGACCTATCTTCCTAGGCCCTCCCATCATACTACCAGAAAAAGGAAAATCTATGATGTGTTTTCCATGAGCAAGGCCCAGTGGAGTCCTACTGGTACATCACACAATTCTTCAATCTGATGGTAAGTTTTTATCAATAATGGCACTCTCATGATGAAAGAAAAAAAAATAAAGGCAGTATTTTTCCAGTATTAAAACATAGTTCCTATACACACTGGGCCTGCTACACAAGTAACTATAAGATCATATAAAATATTCAAATTTGATAAAGAAAATGGTCATAAAGATCACATATATGCCATATAAAATATACATGGACATATATTATCCATTCCTTTCATTTTTAATGACCATAAAATGCTGTTCTTAAATTTATTACCCACTTAATATATATGTACACATATACATGTATATGTGTGTAAGATAAAATATATACGCCTGTCCATTTATGTGAAAGTGTTTTAACTATAGCCATATTAACAACCCTTTAAAAATGACAAAATCCATGAACTCATTTTTGAGAGAACATGCATGCCAAGTTTCACCTCTGAGAAATATTTCAAAATTCATTTTCAGAAAGAAGCTGACATGCCCTTAATTCTATTTGCCTTAGCTGGCGCCAGTCAAGACTTAGTAGAAAGCTTAGGAGACAAGAAGAGAAGCTAAAACTATCACTGTACGATACAACAAGTTATAAATCCAGCATTTCTGTGCAACTTTGGACTCATTTCAATTCATCTGAAAATTAAAGACCTTGTCTTTGGACTTGGCCATTTATTTATAAGTATTGAACTATGAAAATTTCAAAACACTGCCAATGTACAAGTGTTGGCCCCTCATCTTAACATGTAAAAATTCTATTTTTTCCTCTTTTCTAAACTTTTCAAAGAATGTTCTTTGTCAAAGATAGCCTCAGATTACATAGTTTTCTAGCAAAAAATGAAAGACCCTTCTTGCTAATAAACAGATGCATATAGCCAAAAAAGATAAAATGTATTTTTAAAAATACATGTTAAGATTGTGTTTTAAAATATAAAGCAGTTCTCAGAAGGTGTGGTAAGGCTGGTACTTACACTTGGCAGGTCAATGACAAACACACGTGGAAATATGGGTATTTTTGCAAAAAATTATCTCTTCCTTTGGTACAGTAATTCTACTTGGTGCAGTAATTGAAAGTATGTGATGTTTAAGTTAATCATGAAAATACTCTTATAAAATTATTGTCTTATAAAATATATAGTTGCTATCTGAAGATAATCCTCAGACAAAAACGTTTGCATCAATTTTTTAAGTTGCCAAGAATATAAAAAGTGTACTCTTATGTGTATTCTGTATATTATGGATATTCAACATTTGAGAGATATGATACTGCCCTGCCACACTATCAAACCCTGAAGATTTAACAGTAGGCATGCCAAATCTTCCATCAAAAATCAAATTTCTACCACCAAAACCAACTACTATCAATACCCTTCTAAGTGACAGTTTTTATTATTTTTGTCTAAATTATCCTGTTGACAGAAGAGAGAGAGAGAGAATGAATATAAAGTTGGGTGGACCGGGAGGTTGGGGGGATCTGTGCGGACTTGGAGAAAGGGAAAGAATATGATCAAAATATGTCGTACTAAAAAAAAAAAAAACTTTAAACTAATAAAAGAAGAAATAAAAATAGTGTTACTATATTATTAAGTCGTTTATTACATATTTTCTATCTTGGTATTTTATCGAGAAACCTTGACAAAAGGAAACAATTTACCCAAAGTACAGAAAACTCTTGAGTGCATAAACGTAACGTTAGGACATGGTTAAAAAATAAGATCCTAGCTTCTTATATACAAACTGTTTTCACATATCTATGAAAGGACTAGGCTTGTATATATTATCTTTAGTATATATTTTACCCAATGCTCAGATGTATATAGAGAAAATATTTGGAAAGATTTTTAAAATTATGGACTATCACTCATCTTTAAGCTAATAATTTTAAAACTTGTTTCAGAAAATATGTTAATAATCCCAATGCTGTCTATCATAAATAAGGATCAAAACTGATGTGATCTAAATATTTGGCTTAGAATTTTTCAATCTTATGGTATCCCACTAGGCCCTGCATCTGTAAAAGACCTTAATCCTCTTGGGAAGATTGTCCAGATTTTAGGAAACCATTTTCAGGTCTCCAAATGCCATGACTGGAGGACGCTGACAGAGCTAGTGGAAACAGAAAGAAAAGACACAACAGTTGGAGGCTGCTGGATCAACCCCACTCGTAGGAATGGAAGACTGAGGTTTGCATGGTTAACAAGAGCCATGGAATTGGGACAGCACTACAACTTTCTACAATGTAAAGAACCCTGTGTCTTTGTGTAACACCCACTGCTGAAGGAGATGCCACACCCACATCTAAGCAGTCATAAATATCCCCACAAATGTAGTCACTACATTCATTAAACCTCATAAGACTGTAAGGTAGATGACATTATTTGCTCCCACTTCACAGAAAAGAAAGACTCTCGGTGATGCGTCCTGAACCAGAATTAACAGGTATTAGCTCTAAGGAGACTACATCAAGATCTGTTCTCTTTTGCCACTTGCTCTTTTGCACCTAGTTACTTAAGAGCAAAAACATAAGAAGAAACGCAACAAGCCAACAGTGGAATCTTGAGAAGATGTGAGGGCAGGCATCTGCAGGAGATGCTAGATCAAGGAATGTACTTCTAAGGAGAGATACTCAAATACCCCGAGTATCAAAATCCCTGAATATCAAATTGTTAGTTCTACATTTTCACTTTTATAAAGTGAGTTTCTGCAAGATTGCTGCTATGAGGTTCTTCATTGAATGGATTCGATCCAGGTTATAAGGGAAAACCCCGCCTCATAAACTTCAGCAGACCAGCTAAGAAAATGTAAACTTTGCTCATGCAATGCATACAGAGGGAATATGAACGGACTGAATAAAGATGCTTCTTTATCTGTTAAAAACCCTCATCTTGTCTGTAAGAGCGCTCTCAAAGCAAAACCGCAGCGCATGCTTGACTAAACATTCTTGTTCTCGGAGTTCAGCTTTTCAGTTAGAAGGGATCATAAAATCAGACTTTTTTTAGCCACAATAATAACTAATAAGTGTGTGTGCGTAACAAAATAACTAAAGAAAAATAGGTCATGAATTTGAGAGGGAGTGAGCAGACACAGAAAAGGCTGAAGGTAGGGAAATTATGTAAATACAGTATATATACATGAAAATTTTAAAATGAGTTTTACAAAAATTATAATTTTTGTTTTTTGTTTGTTTTGTTTTTTGTTTTCTTTTTTGAGAAAGGGTTTCTCTGTAGCTTTGGAGCCTGTCCTGGAATTTGCTCTGTAGAATAGGTTGTGAGTTCGAACTCAGAGATCGGCCTGCCTCTGCCTCCCGAGTGCTGGGATTAAAAGCATGTGACACCACCACCCGGGTGAAAATTAGTTTTTTGAAGTTGTGGTTAATATATGATATTAAAAGGAATATTTGATAAATTTAAACAAAAGTATATCACACACATTGTTTAAAACTGCACAATGAAACCCATTATTGTATATACTTATTGCGTACTTATAAAATTAACAAGTCATCCAAAAATTAAATACTAAATGATAAGTTTATAATTTCCTATATTTTATATATCCAATGACACTGACTTCATTTACAGTAGTCATGATGTCCGTGAATAAAAATATTCAGAAGACTTTAAAATTAATTCAGAAATGCTCGAATAATTACTACCTCTAAACATTCTCACTGCCTACCCATTTCATAGACCATTGCAGACACATCTCATGAAAATGCATTTATCTTTTAAACCTCTCATTGATGATTCCTGCAGAATTATTTAGCATATTTAAATGAAAGGTTTTCATTTAAAAATATACATTGTCTCAGTCCTCAACATTATCATCACAAGGGTCATTTATTAAAACTATAATATGCCACCCACTCAGTGAAAATAAATAAATACAGTAAAATAAACTATACTTCCCCAGCCCCTCAACGAACTGGATTAAAAATTATGTGTCTCACCTGAGGTATCTATACGAATGTGGAAAGTATCTGGTTCAGTCAAAAAAAAAAAAAACCTTCCTCTCATCACCCTCAAGCATATAGCCTCTTAGACAGGGCACAGAAGTGCCCAGGGACCAAAGTAAAATAAAGATCTGACTAGGCAAGGGAGGAAGGAATTTAAACATAGCAAAAGCTCATGTTAGCACATGTTGGTGCCAAGTGTACTCTGCATGCTAAAAGAGTCAGAAGTGTGGATGAACTGAGGCAGAATGTCCTAGAATCAAAATGAAAATCTTCTAGACTTCTCCCGGAGAACAGAAACCAATGTGGGGCCACGGCCACAGCCACAGCACAGCCTACGGTGGTGCCACAGCACAGCCTACGGTGGTGCAGCAGGTACAGAGTTGAGATTTTTCTGCTGTGTTTCTAATAAATGTCAACTGCCCAAACAAAGCCTTAAGTCAGCACAAAAGATGTTTTGAAAATATTTCCAAGAACAAAGTCAGATATCAAAAAGTCAAAGAATATCTATAATACGAGGAAAGAAATTGTGGAGAAAGAAAACAGGTTTGCGCACAGCAACAACAAAAAAGGTAATACTTCTTGTTCGTTATTAACCCAGGTCAAGCCCTAAACAAACATTCCTTCCTCCCAGTTATTCTTGAGTCACATGGCCACTGGCAGGAACTGTTATCACTGCATTTTCTGCAGAACATTTCGGAAACTTGAAACCACCCCTGCTTTCCCTGTGTGAATGCAGTCTTTAACAACCATGAAGTGTTTGCCTCTCAAACTGAATGCATCTGATGGTCTTGGTGGTGTGATCCATCACCCAGTGTTTAGCAGAAAGAAAAGGGGGTAAGAGGGGTGGAAAGGTGACCAAACAAAAAGACACAGTGATGGAAGAAGTTGCTATGTGACGGTGACACAGGACATGGTAATAAGGCTGCCTCTCATGCTTTGGCCTCTTGGTCTTGCAGCTCAGTCACCCAAACCATAGGACATTCACAAGGCTATATTGCTGACAGTGGTGACACTTGAAAATGTGACCAGGTGGGTCTTTTCTGCATTACCAACCCCACAAAGCATCCTGCCAATCATTCCAAGGATACAAGGTGAATAGTATAAAGTTAATTATCTGGAAATACGCTGTACACATTCTATCTACATTAAAAAGAAGAAAAACATTTTCTAGACTCAATCACAGAGTGCAGGGTGTGCCATGTCAACAAATCTTTAGTATTTGAAGGGTTACTTAAAAGTTGGAATGCCTATTTTAGGTCAGTTTCATAATTGCTAAGTATCCTCGTTAATTATACCTACTATTGGGGTCCTCTCAGCAAATCACAACTCAGGCCCGTGAGTCAACACAGCAGAGGCCGTCTTCCTGAAGGTTCCACATTTTGCTGTTACATGCTCTCTAGTACACACTTCTCTGGTACACGCTCTCTGATACATGCTCTGGCTCTGCTGTCGTTACATCCTCTTCAATCTTCCACAGCAAAAATGGAAAGAGAATTCTGCCTTTTGCCACTAAACTGATGAGTAAAGGAACTTTGTTTGGGGTGAATTTCTTCTCACATTAGCCTGTCTCCTCTTGTACAGAGTACCGAGAGATAGTTCTCAAGTCTTTACAGGTGATCACTGCTCCTTAGCACACAAAAAGGTAGGTTTTCCCTAGAAGGAACTTGAAAAGTAAACTACCCAGTTTTCTAACTTAGACTACATTAAGTATATGTGTTTTATAACAGACACTAGCTAAAAATGCAAATTATTTCTGCAAAGTTCTAACCCTGTTATTAATCCATTGAGATTTGACCCTTTACCCCTTCATCTTTCCCCTGGCTGTACTCCTATGTTTTCATTGCATGTTTTTAAGAAAGGGAAACAGTAGTAAAGCTACCCTTAGATTCTAGTTTCAGAGTCTCAAGAAATGACCCATAGGGGTGGATAGGAGCAGTTTCCTAACTAAGAGTCAGATGGCCTATTTCTCTCAGAAAATGTAGAGCTCCCAGGATGCTTTGCACACAGCTCTTTGAGCCATAGCTACTTAGCCTCTACCTCAACAAGCTTCTGTCTGAAGTGGAATTTTTGACAAGTCACACAAATTCAGGGTAGATCAAAGAAGTCTTGGAAATCTGAAGTGCCCTTCCCAGCATGAGTCTGGGAGAATATTCATTTAACACAAAAAGCTAGCTGAAACATCTGCTCAAGGGATAAATATGGAAAAGCCAAATACACTGGCATGCTTCAGCCACAGATACGTGCACCAGCCACAGATCTCTCTTGATAAGAGTTTGGAAAGGGTTAATGGATCTCTTTTACAGATCTTGGGAAGCAGCTGGTGCCCATGTTTTTCTTACATGGCCATGTTCTTTGCTGTTGGTGTTTGCTTCTTGCTTTCATTACAATTAGAGTGGCTTTGATACCTTTTCAAATCTTGAGTCACCTTATCAGCAGAGCTTGTGGTTTGTACAACTCTTATTAGCAAAAACATCAAGTATCTTACTAGAAAAAGCACATATTTTCCTCATTTCCTCCGAGGCTGTGGATCAGGACATACTTACAACAGAGCCACGGCAATTACTTCCAGATTCTAGGCTAACCGTCTGAGACGCACTTGGGAGTCTTATGTAGGCTACAGCCTGAGTCTGAACTCAAGGCTCAGCACCGAGATGTCAGCTATCACTCTCTGATCTCCTTTGCTTTTTTCTTTTTTAAAATATGCCATATTTCCCTTTATGGAAGTCCCAAAATAGAGGTCTCAGGTTCTTTTTTTGTTGGCTTTTTCATCTAGTAGCTCACTCTAAACCAACCAGAGAACATCTAGCAATACACAAAGTTCAACAGCATCTCTGACCCTTATTCCTGGTTGTGACTACAATGACAACTGACTAACAAACACATGTAAAAATCTTAACAAGTGGACTCTGAAATTACGTATGTGAGGATGATTTATGTGCACCATCCCGTGCATAACAATTGTTGATTCTTTTTCAGTCTTGCGTGCTGAGAGCATCCCATATTGTCTTTACTTTGATAACCTTCAACAGATACTCCATTAACCACAAGTAAAATCTACTAGGGAGCATGCGGAACATGAAATGAGATTCACATCCCTCTGATGAATAATCATTCTCTTGGGTATCACCAGCATTCAGACCATAAACACAACAAATGGGAAGTCAGCATTTTCCAGTCATTTTCTGCTCATATAGAAGTCTACCGAGTTTGACAGTTAGCAGAACTCAGCAATGGTGTAATTTTGAAGTAATACTAGACCGAACAGTCTATAAACACTGTAATAAAAGTAGCAAATTCTTTACAGTGATTAATAAATCACGTAACAGCTACTGAAAAACCTACCAAGGAAATATATGGAAAGGGAAAGGCAATTGAACAAGGTTGTACAGAGGCACATGGTTTTGACAAAAGACAACATACATCTCGTTCTCCCAGGGCCATAGAACTATCTTCAACTACCTGATATGCATTTTCTGCCTTTAATTCAACTGCCAGTACCTGCAAGTTTCTACATAGGGGATGCTATATGCCAGGTTGTTAGGGGAAGATGTTAAAATTCTGTAATAATTTTACGAAATAAATTCAAATAAGAAAACCTCAGTCTAACCTCTACATGTTGAGGAAGAACCTAGTCTTCCAGAGACCATCCAAAGGGTCCAGGCTGAGGACTGTTATTCCAAAACCAGAACCTCTCCTCTAATTCCAGATTCCAACTGCAAGTAAAAACTTTTCCAGTTCAAATTAAGTTTAGAAACCTTGAGGACAGTAGAAACTTGCTAACTGAATAGGTTAACATCTTTTTTTTGCCTGTGTGAACATTTTTGAAAACCCTATTTGCAGGGCCATAATCGGACAGCCAAATAGCCATAAATTGTAACATTCATCTCAGAAATAAAATGGTGCTTTCACATAAATGTCAATAAGCTTAACTTCTCACAGCATAAGCATCCGAAATGAAAGACTGAATTTTAAGATGCTTTAGCTTTTTTTGTAGTACTGCCATCTAAACCAAAATAGTTTTTATGCTCATTTTTTCATGGTGATAAAATAAAAAACTTTTATTTAACATAATAATATTCTGCCCCTCTTAAACAATACAGGACTCCAAAGTTATTTTTTGGTCAAAGGGAATTATGTTACATCCTTTTAGAGAGAGAGGAATTTGGGGCTAATAATTTGTTTTGATTTTGTTATTGTTAAAAGAAACAAGTGCTGAACATTTTGAAAAAGTTTGAATGCACATACAAGCTGTTTCTGAAACTAAAGCATAAAATGAACTAAAATTGTAGCTTTTTAGGTTTAGCTACCTTTGTTTCTGCCCGGACGTCTATTTCCAGTAGCAGATGAACACACTAATCTCCTGAATATGGAAAATGCCAGCATTAAAGCCAAATAAAATTGAGTTTAAGATAATTATACTAGATTTCATCAAAGCATCTTGGCACTCAGCAAAATTCAATCCCGGCTAGCTGCTGAGATTTCATCAGGCTGTTGAACAAGCAGAGAAATAAACAAGAGGGGAGAGAGGACAAGAACAACGTGATAACTGTCAAACAAAATGCTGAGCACAACATGGCACAGTTCCCTAAATGAAACGCTGGGGCCACTCATTCTCTCTCACACATAATCTCGTCTAAGCACAAATGTGCAAGGACAATAAATTATGATACGTTTCAAATGTTCACATCCTCTGTATGGATTCCTTACATTACACTGACTCTGGAACTGTTTGTTAATAAATACCGAAGTTGCGTAAGATAGCACCAACTTCAACACTGTGTGAATAAAAAGAATCTTCTTTAAATGGCAGCGCTTGAGAGGTCACTACCCTTGTTTGAACTCCTTCAAGCAAATTCTTAATAAATGTAAGCGATTCTAGAAGGAATGGTTCGAATTAGGGTACTACCATTGTTCTAGTTTTCGAACGAGATATGGGCACATGCCATCCACCTGGTGGAAAGAGTTCTCGCAGTGGCTCTTGGAATACACAGCTCTTATGTTTCTGATAAAGCAGAGGCAAAATTATAACAGCAACACAGAACGCCCCGCTTCAAACGGGGCTACAGAAGCTGGCCAAATAGCTCTTAATTCAAAGCACATTTGATGACTGTATTAAGTCAATCTGTGCACATGGAGTTGACAATTATACCAAACGGAGGAAGAGCCGAAATGCAGCAGACGCTTGACATTTGAGATAGAAATTACTTTAAATTACTCAAGATAGCAATACCTCGCTCAACATGTAAAATCCATGTATAGATGCAAGACAGATGCATGCAGCTCCCTTATATAGAATGTGACATCAGCTAAAAAGAAGAAGAGGGGGAAGGGAATAGGAACCTTATGAGCTACAGCTGACCTAAGTTGGTATTAAATTGCTTTTACCATTTATTGCATAAGATGTATATTTCAAGGAAGATACAGAAGGAGTTGGTATTGGGAGAAATAGATCCTTCAGACCAACCAGTCTGTTGTCTGTTTCCTAAGGCCACAATGATAAAGATATAGATTTTTAATTCAAGTATCAACTTTTTGCTACCTTCTTAATCTAGATATTCTAATAACTAAATTAAGAGTGTCTCAAAACTGAACAAAAAAAAACATTAAGACCTGTGAGAAATGTATCTTTAAAAGACAGGTAAATTTGAAAATAAAATATTCTTAGAGGCAGTGCAAGTTGATTTTGAGCTTCGTCTGAGGCCTGCTGTGTGATTTTCTGCCCTCCATGTTCATCTTTTCCTGTTGTTGTTATAACACCCGCTGACAAAAGAAAAAATAGTCAAGAAAGGAGGGGTTTGTTCTGGTCACAGTCCCAGCATATAGTTCACCACGGCAAAGAAATCAAAATGCCGGGAGCTCTCGAAGCAGTTGGTCACGTCACAATCAGGAGGCAAGGAGGAGTGAGCAGAAGCTTCTACCTGACTCCCTTTCTCCGTCACTATAGTTCAGAATCCCAGACAGGGAATAATGCTAGCCACAGAGAGTGCGGCCTTCTTTACATACAACCAAGATCTTTCCCTACAGATACTTCCAAAGCCTGCCTCTTAGGTTCTGTAACACTGACACCACTAACCATCACTATACTATTCAGCTATATGATTTGTATATTCCAATAAAAGACTGTAAATTTAAAGAGATTTTTTTAATTACTGGTTCACTTTACAAGTGAGTAAGAAACACGTTAGTGAGGCTAGTCCAGGCTAACTTTCACACCACTGTTCTAAGATGAAGACTGTGAAAGCAAAAGGCTTGTCCCTATAGAGGGATGAACACTGGGAGGGGCATCACCTATGGGCATGTCCCAGAGATCACTGCGCACCAAATGATGAGAGGTTTTGAACTGAAAGAGTGTTAGGCTTGGTATCTATGCAAAAATCAAGCTTTGTCTTGAACCATTTACTTTTCCAAGTAGCAGCGATGCACCCTAAGGTGTCTCTGGGCTCCTCAGCTTTATAATAGGAAGACTACAAATGAACGTACCTGAAAGCATTGGTCGGAAGTCATACTCTCTGCCCTCTGTTATCCCCTGAAACAAAGTCCATGTATGCAGAACCTCCAGAGAATAAAAGAGGGAAAGGAAAGACCAAAAGCCTGTGTCCTGTCTATTTGGCTTTGCCCCAATCCTCAGGGAGAATCCCACACACCATGGTAAACTGCAGAGAACCTAATTTGACCAGCCTTGAATGAATGCAGGTCTCTAGAGATTCTTGTCTTCTCCAAGTCTCCCTCTTTCCTCAAGGTTTAATCAGTACTACATAATGAACCGAAGGGTAGACTCCCCAATGCTAAAGTGTCTTTGAATATAGACATAGAAGTACTGTGTGTTTACTGAATCTGTTATCAATTGTGCATACATTTCTTACCTCATGTTCATTACATGGCATTCAGGGCAATGCACTAATTTTAAACTATATGTCACACCTCTGCTTTAATGTCTTGTTAGGTGGATATCACACATATTCAGGCTTGAGTTCATTAGTGTATCATCTTCCCTGTGATCATCGCCTAGCCAACTTCAAATCTGCCAGGCAACATTCTATCTGTGAGACTCAATTTGATAACCATCTCCTGCTGGTATTCTGATTGCCTCCCCACTTCCTCCCTTCTTATTATATGCCATTCACGCAAACGGCTGCCTTTTCTCTCTCTTGAAACATGGATTTGTTCAGAAAGATCATCCACATTGATGTCTGCTAATCCACACCTGTGTCCCATTTTTCACACTCGCTCTTCAGTTCTGTTCCTTGTCGCTGGTGCAGTCCTCTCAGGACTCCTGGCCTGCACATCTTCACAACCACCAGCCCATGCTATTCATCCCATCACTTCTGTCCCTTTCAGTAGATAAGGCTTCCTCAAGCTGATGTCCTATTAAGGATGGTCAGTGGCTGCCTCCACCGATTCTTAAACTTAGTGTTTTATTCATTGCCCGTCCCTGGCAGCGTGAAGTGAAATCAATTCAGTTTTGGCTACGCTGACACATTAGCTAGCAGGAATATAAAGATAGCCCCAAGCCCAGTTATATAAAGACTTCGAGTACAGATAACAGTAAGGAAAAGGAGTGTCCAATGGAGAAGCAATACTAGATCGGTAGACAGTGAGCTGGGCAATGTAGTTCTGTGATAAAGCACTAGGTAAGCAAGTAAAAGACCCTGGAATTTATGCTAGCATTCCATTTTTTATATTCATATTATATTAAACAAGAAAAGAATAGTATTATTTAACCTTCATGACAACCCTATGTCACAGGTACATGTTATCCTCATCACATAGATGTTGGCACTGAAGAAACATTGCAAAGTAGCTGGCTTTTAGGTGTTGAGCCAAGATTTAAGTCATGATATGTCAGTATGAGGATTGTATTAAGTCTTGATATATCGGTATGAGGACTGTATTAAGGGGGACAACTGTGAGGTTTGTTAAAAGGATGACCAACCCCAGGGGAAAAGGGGTGTAGATTATGTAACAATCATAGTAAACTGGGCACACTGGGAAAGATGCAAAAGAATGAGTTAACCTGTAAGACTGTAGCTCAGAAAGAAGTCGGTTCACATCAGAGGAAGCTATGTGATGGGCTAAAAGCAAAACAGTGAGAGCCAAGAGTAGGCTAGCTCATAGGTCTTGCAAAATAACAGAACCTGAATAAAATGTGGCAAAGAAGTCACCTGTTTACATCCTTGCTCACTTACTATTAAATCATGCTGAGGCTTGCTAGCCCCATTTTACACATGACCGAACTTTGGAAAATTAAGAAACTTGATGTCTTTCAACTGAGAGGTGAACAAGGACAGTGTATAGCAAGTTTAAAACTCAACTCCCTTCCTGTACTGCGCTTTCCACAATACTTCTGTCTGCCATGGCTGAAGGCATCAATTAGAAGGTAATGAGGTATCAAAGACATGCAGGTGTGTACTGGGAAGCAGGAGGAGCACAGCTGAGGAGCCCTGAGCAGAGTGGGCTGTTAAACGAGAAGAGGAAGGGAAGACCAAATAAGATCGACATTTCCTCCTGCCCCATGGCACAAACGTAGCAAATTAGTTACTCCACCCTTTCCTCCTGAACCCAGCATTTCACTTGGGACTCCTTCAAAACCCCCAGTCCAGTTACTAACGTGTCAGATAAGATCATTTTAGAACATACAGTTGAAATTGGGCCTTGTGGGAACATTTTTATCCTTGTCTTAAATAATATTTATGCGTTTTAAGAAAATACACTGGAAGGAAAAATACATTAGGACGTTAATATGACAAAGTTAAAAAAAAAAGACTAAGCCATTCAAGCATCTGGGTAAATGGCAAATGGAAGGATAAGAAACAGATATGGTTCACTTGGGGTAAAGCAAACTGTGCCTAGACTGAAACAGAAAGAGGGGAGAGAGAGGAGCAGGAAACATTGCACAAATAACCAGGGAACGGCCTGGCTTAGGAAGTTGGCAAACAGAGATAGCGGCGACATAGTAGACTAGAGGCCAAGACAAAATCCTACACTCATCAGAAAAGCAAGCAAACAGAAAAATTCGTAAACATCAGGACTCTGAAGTATTTGCTGGTAATTTGTCCATTAAAATCTGCCTCTGCTCAACACTGGGCCCCAAATCCAGGATGGACAGTTTATCCTCTCACTGACACCTTCCCAACACAACATTCAGCCACTTAGCTTTCAGCGGCTTTCTGCTAAACATGCCCGCCCTATCAAACGTCTCCCGGACTTTCCACTCCGGACAAAAGAAAGTCCAAAGTCGCCCTTGCCACAGCCACGGTTTCCAGTCAGCAGCTTACACTTTCCGCCATGTAGGGTTTGACCTTCTAACACTGAGCTTCTGCCATCTTCATTTGGAAAAAAAATGCCCAACACAATATCAGAGAATCGCAAAAGATGCTGTCCAGTTCATTTTGTATTGGCCATGCGGGGTGTATAGAACTTATTTTTAATAATAGGGGTTTGTATACCCAGTGAGGCTTCCTTTGACAAAATTAGTTTTTCACTTGCAAGTGGTTATCAGCTGGAGTTAGTTTCTGGGTTAGGGGTGGGGACATGTGTTCATTTTTCAGATCTAGCACCCCATTTGCTGGAAACCCGTGCAATCCCTCTGGATGCTGCCACAGTCCCAGAGTTTATACCTATATCCATCCTCCTGTGTTTAGGGCGCTTTGTTTCCTTGATGAGCTCCTTCCCCTCTGACTCTTAGAATCATTCCGCCTCCTGTACCACTAAATTCTCAGGGGAGGGATCAGATAGAGCCATCCCGTTTAGGACTGAGTGTTCCAAGGTCTCTCCCTCCTTGCTCATGATCTAGCTGTGTGTGTCTGTATTTGTTCTCATGGGCTACAGAAGGAAGTGTCTCTGATGGTGGCTGAACCGTGTGCTGCTCTCAGTGCAGAAAAAGGCCATTAGGAGTCATCCTCAGGCTCGCTTCCCTTGGCAGAACAGTACTACTTGGTTTTTCCCTAGGTCCCTGGCCTAACTAGTCAGGTTCTTAGACATCCAAGCAGTGTCAGGGACGGGTTCCCTCTCTTGGAGTGGACCTGAAATCCAATCAGATTTGCTTGTCTTGCAGTCAGGTCACTGTTGTGAATAAAAGGATTCGTAGCTGGGTTAACGTTTATACTTCTCCCTTGGCAGAAATCAGACTATACCTTCCAGTACCACGGATACTAGTCAACTGTGATGAAGATTCCAGATAGGTAACAAGTTGACTTCTCTGTGTTCGGTGAGTTGTGCAGGTGTTGTCTTCAGTGATAGGACCTTACTGCAAGTTTGTGGAGAGCAGCCAATTACCTTGGCAATAGCCTGAGGTTTTGCGGGGTTCCCATGGATTCCCTTTTGGCTACAACTTGATTAGATGTAATCCATTCCTATTACTAGAAGCTTTATTTGGTGGTAAATGCCTCCCTCATAATTTGATGATTTAATTTAGATCAACTTCAAATGTGTCTATTATTTTAGAAAGTTTCTGCTGAGATACACACACACACACACACACACACACACACACACACACAAAGTAAATAAACAAATCTTAATACAAGACTTTATCCATTCTTGCTCTTTAGAAGATTCTTGCTCTTTAGAAGATTTTCCTTGGCTCCTAATAGCTAATAACATCTCCCCACCACACACACACACACAAAAGTATCTATCAGAGCCTACACTAACAGTCAGTTGACATTCATGATCTGGCTCTTTTGCCATTGTGTGATGTACATTTCTCTCTGCACTGACTTGATTATCAGTTTGACTTCTAAAGCTCCTTTTGCTCCATCTGTTCTTTTCTTCAGAACATGGAGGACTGAATAGCTAGAGCTATAGGAGAAGCATGGACTTCTTAAAACAGCAGCTCTCGCGCATCAGCTAAATTCAACAGAGAAACGGGAAGGTCTCCACAACACATTTTAATAAAGTGAGTTCATCTCAGGAAACATTTACTCAATTTCCACTTGGTTTTCTCATAACTAATAATTTTGATACAGATTAAAATCATCCAAAAACAGCCTTGGAAAAGAACCAAAAATCACAAAGGCCCCTTAAAATATTAGTGTAGGGAGGTCCCTTGGGAGATCTTCCCTACCATCTTGTAACTATTTCCTGACAGATCTCAAGGGTAGCTGCCCAAACCCAGGAAAATAGAGCTATACCATATATAGATATTTAAGATGCCAAACCTCCCCTCCAAATCCAATATTCACTAAAAACATTTTGGATGATACCAGAAAAACAAAGCTGATGATAAAGGAACTCCAGATTTCTGTGTCCACCTCTCCCACGACTTTGTGCAGGGAGTCAGATGAGCATCACAGTTTCCACTTTCACGGTGGGGTAAGGATGAAGCTGCCTTCTGGGTACTTAGATGTGAACTAGACAGTCTTCAGTACTCCATCTACCACAGGATCCCTGCTCTGAATGGGCATCCCATCTGAGAAGTCTTTTTCATCTGACTGAAACCTCCTTAGCTTTCCTCTCTCTATGTAACTAGACTATGTTGTGAGAATTATCAGTTTCCCCAACTCTAGTCTATCATCGACATCCTTCTCCCCCAACATAAATTCAGATTGTGAGCAGATATGTATGTGTATGCACCAGTACATTTTTTTTATTTATAAATAAATGTACACCATAACTTTTCTTTGAAAAGCTACTAATATTATAGTTTATAAGCCTTATTATAAACTCTGGTGGAAGTCAAAATTTTACTCAACTATTTTTATGAATATTTGGACACATTTCTTTTTCATCCATCCTGAGCTCTTTCTTGTTCTGCCTCCAGTTTCTTGGTCCTCGTGTTCTTACATTTTTGGGTTCTGTTTCATCATGCTGCTATGTATCATCTTACACTGTCACTAAATACTATGGACATCTGGCAAGGAAATATAAGGGTTCTGTGTTAATTCCTAAATGTCCCTTTATTAGGTAAGTTTACAAAGGTTTTATTCCTGGTCTCGGAAAGTCCTTAAGTAGAAGAAACAATGCTAGACCTATGGAGATTACATCTACGTATCACAGAGAGGCTGTTTTGTGCAGTTAAACCGCTTGCTTCCATAGCTGCAGGTTAATAGAGAAAATGTTTGCCAGGCCTCTTCTCAACAAAATCATCCTGTCACCTTAGCCACTTTTCCATAACGACGACATGAGTCACGCTGGGATTATAGTAAAACTGACAACAAAACCTTGTCTTGTTGCCCCTGGTCCTGGACAAAAAGCACAAGTCCAGCCGGAGGCCAGCCCAGTAGCTGGAGAGGTGGCACAGCACACCGACTTCATCCTACTCTTCCTCCACACCATGGGAAGATCACAGGCATCGGAGGTGGAGAGAGGGGATTTCTAAGAATCATGGGGGGATTTTTATGTCGTGCCTGGCAGAGGGTACGGCAGTGTTTCCTTTAAAGGGACACTCTACCTCTGGCACCATTTGTGTCCCATGAAGACTTGTTGTTATTTTGGATAGTCATAAAATGGTTTACGTCTCCTACATTAAGGTCAAACTAGCTGACTACAGAGCAAAATTCATAAAAGAAGGGCACTCTGGAATTTTCCTATTTGCTTTGTTACATGGCAGACATCAGGACTTCGGTGGCATATATAGTTAAGAAATTCTTTTTACAAGTACCCATAAAAGAGACGAGGACATGGTGCCCCACAGTATAATTGAATCAGTCTGGTAGAGCTTCCAGATGGGAACCTCAGAGAAGGGCACAAAGGTGTAGCTTCTTTCGCTTGTTCATTCATTCACTCTCCCCTCTGGGCAAGGAAGAACGGCATCAGGACAAACTCGCAATTAAAGTAGGAAAACATTCTCTAACTTCCCTCCCTTGTTACATCTATGTACCTTGCTCTCCTGAGATTTCTGTGCCCATGCCCACACCCAAAGCTTCTTTTAGTTTAATACCTATAGACTTTATAATCTCCATCCACAGCAAAGGAACCTGCTGTGCTACGTCAGACGTCCTCAGATTTGACACTCTGCTATGTGAGAGTCAGTGAACCTGAAAATAGCTAGATTGTTTAAGAACAGCAACAAGAAAAGGTGTGCTACTGCTGGACGCAGTGGCACAAACCTGTGATCCCTACACTTGGAAGGCAGAATGTCAAAAGACCCTGGTTTTCCTAAGACATTGTCTCAAACACACACACACACCAATGGAAATTCTACTATCACTAACAGCTGGAGTCAATGTTTATCTTCTGTTCATTTTCTAAGAACAAGAAAAAATAAACTTTAAAGGAAATGATAAGAGAAGGGCCCAGAAAAGGGCATTTCTCAACACACCATTAAGCCCCCTGAAATAGGAATTTTAGAAACGCTACTGCCAGAAATTTTTGGAAGCAGGTGTCCAGTTGTAAAAACATCAGCTTTATATGATAAGGATAAAATTAAAATTTACAGAGTTGTAGCTCTGGGTAACTATTCAGGCTTACATTCAGTATTTACACCATCTATGTATCCAGAGTCCCTAGATACATAGTGCAACTGAAAGTGACCACTAACATAAATCACTGATTGTTCAACGAAATATAACAAAGCATCGAGTAGAACACGGAGAAAGACAAAAGAATCCTCAGAGAAAAACTTCATTAATGACATTTTTTAGACAGTGTGTAAGTCACATGAGAGAAGTGTTTCTCCTTATCCTCTCTTCTGATGATCCTTGAGGCTGGCACGTAGAAAGTAGACCACATCAATTGCAACACAAACGCAAAAAACAATGTAGAGAAATAAAGAACATATGTCTAAAATGTATTTTCTTGACCCTGTCCTACTGAAAATGTGCTTGTTTCCTGTTCTTGGTTTAACCCATCACAATCGGTGGCCATCTTTAGTTCTATTATCTAATGCTTAGTCCACGTGATGCTGTAAGTTTATGTACAGAAAACAGATATAAGTCACGTCTTATTACTTGTTATCCTTTAAAAGTAGATGTTTACAAGATTGAAGTTCTAAGGTGCTAAGTGACGTTTGCTTATGTTTCCTCCCAAGTTAAGAGCCAATTTTGATTGGGTCACAATTAGGTAATCTTAAGATGAATGAATTATTTCCAAATTGTATATAGTATATAGTAGCAGATATAGTATATAGTAGCAGATTTCATATTTATATTTAACTTGTTTGCATATTCTTAAGGAAAACTGTGCACCGCTCCAAGAATTACCCTGTAATGAGCTAACAGGAGCTGAGGCAGCCACAGCATCAAATGCAGAAAGCCACTGAGCATCTGTCCGAGCATCACCTAGAGGCTGATTACTGAAATGTCTTAGAAACAACGATGATGTTAGGCATAGGGCAATCATATGAAGGGCAACGAATGCTAAATGTGGCTTAACACATCAAGAGGCATCATCCAAAAAGTTGGCCCTGAAGGTCTAAACATTAAAGGGACTCTCCTGAAGCCATATACACCCCACAAACTGAACACCACCACCAAAACTAAAGGAGAGGAGGGCCTTCATAGGAGAAGTGTCAAAGCACAGTTAGTGGTCAGTGCTTCAGGACATATGAAATGTGACCTCTGGGGTTCACCTCAGCAGTTCTTCTACAGAGGAAGGTATCAAGAAGGAATGGAGGTTGCATGTTGTATTTTCAAGTATTAGTAAGGAAACAGAATGATACTTCTGTATGTAGGAGCAGAGAAAGCTGAAAGTTGGGTGCATCACTATGCAAGACAGTCATGGCTTCACCTTTAATCTTCACTACAGGAACTAGAAGAAGACACAAGAAACTCAGGTTTCCCAGGAATCAAGATCTTGGTCTGCTCTTCACTCTACCACTAGTAACATTCTAAGGACTAATCAGAGCCTCGCTGTCACTCACTGGGACTTCCTACTTCCCCCAAATTTTGTGGGAGAATCAAGAATATTAAAATAGTCATTGAGTCAACTACTACAACAAATGTGTCTTTGATATTCACATGTGCACCATTACTCAGATTGGTTGTAGAATATTTGTTTAACTATGTAAAGATGTGTTGCTGCTTTATCTTGCCTGCCTAACGTACCTGACCATTCTAATCAAAACCTGTATGGACAATAGTAAGGGAGAAAGTATAGGCAGGACTTCCAGGCAGGGAGAATAAGTAGAAGGAAGAATGTAGACTCCAGGGAAGAAAAAAAAATTAGATTCCAGGACCCAGCCAGGCATGGAGGAAGTGGGAAAGTAGGACATACAGAGTGAAAGAAAGGTGTAAAGCCCCAGGGCAAAATAGAGATAAAAAGAAACATGTTAAATTAAGTTAAAAGAGCTGGTGGGACAAGGCTAAGCTAAGGCTGAGCATTTATAATTAATAATAAGTCTCCATGTCTTTATTTGGGAAATGTTTGGCAGTACAAAGAAAATTTCAACTATGTAGATTTCTGACCAAACACCACTTTCACAGTTTTCTGAATATCAAATATAAGTTAGCACATCTCAGCCGAAGCTCTCCTTCACTAGCACACTTTACTTTTCTGTCCAGCTCATGTCTGTGCATCAAATGATAGATGCTCAGCCATTCACTTCTTCACTACAGCTATTCTTTCTAAGAAAAGCTTTCCAATTCTTTAAGCAACAGAACAATAAACAGTACGGAACACTAGTCAACAAACATCCAGCAAAACTTGCAGTAAGAGCTAGAGAGAGACTTAAACAAGTAAACACACTTGCTATACAAGCCTAAGACATTGAAGTTGTTTGCATAAAGGTAGGAGAAATTTAAGTCCACAAAGTTCCCCCTCACACACCTACTACTACTAACAATAATAATAATAATAATTTTAAAACTTGAAAAAATAATATGAAAAACATATTAAAGAACATTTGCTAATCTTATAAGAGGAGAAAATTATACAAACTTACAGATAACAATATTTCCCACTGTACATGGGTATCCTCCAGCACCATACAATTTGATGTTGTTTTCCCACTGATCATTCAAATATTTAATAGCCCATTTATCTTTTTCTCTTAAAATACTGCCTAGTATACAATTTAAACTGGACTCAAAATTTCTTCCACTCAGAGTTTTGGGCTATTAATAAACTAAATTATTCCCAGCAGGATGAAATCTACCACTCAGGCGGTGGGAAGGGGTGGTTGTGTCTGCAATATGACCAGCTTTTACTTTTTAGGGGTCTGTTCTTTCCACGTGTCTTCCAAACACACTGTCAGCTCTCTGTCTTGTCATTGTACCTCCTGGGGTTTCCTGTGATCCCCCATTTTCCCTCTGTTTCTCATTTACCCTTCTTTTTTGGTAGCTATGCCACAGGTAACACCTACATTTAAAACAAATCCTATTTAGTCTTTGAAGGTTGACAACACAAAGTCCATTTTTGAAGCAGAAGAGCAAAAATCAAGAGAAGACTGAGCACATGCTACACCAAAATGGGAAGAGCTCTATGGTCAGTCTGTGCTCTTGGACCCCAGCTCTTTTTCTTGTCTTCTCACCACAAGACCATACCTGTTCCTCTCAGCAATTAATCCTTCTGTCACTGGGGTTTAGAAGAAAAGTAAACATTAGAAATTTCCAACATTGGTACCTTCGGTTTATAAATGAGGAAATAAAGGCCAAGAGGGGTTAAGCAACTTTGCCAGAGGTCACAAAAGTTATGAGTTGACAGGATGTAGACACCCAGATCACAGACCATACCTCCTAGGGCACATCCAAAAGTCCAAGAAATCTTACATGTTTAATCAACAAGGAAAGAAAAGAAAACTGACTAAAACGAAAAGTTTGGAAATGAAGAATGGGGACTTTAGTACAAATACATCTACTGAAGTTGCTATGGAACTTCCTTATTTTTTCCCCTCACAAAACAAATTGCGTGTGATGGGTAAAGAAAGAAATAGGTGAGGTCATTATACCACGATGCTTTGGTTGTTACATTTACTTTTATAGTTTTTCATTTTCTCCTACTTAATAGCTTTCAGTGTAACATCTTATGCACTTAGCCATTCCATGATGCTGACCTCTAGCTCGGGCCTTTCCTTAATCAAAAGCAGCTGATTTTAATGCGTCTGAGCTCCAGTGTGAAGGAGGCTAAGACTGCATTTGAGTGCAATCAGGTTAAGATTGGCTCCAATGGGAGAAAAAAATCCATACATATGTTGAAAAGATCTGCAAAAAAAAAAAATGCCTGTATTCCCAACCTGATTACGACTTACATTTTTGCATGGTTTGTCAAAGCAGATCACTGAAATCAAATCAAGATGGAAAAGGGGATAAAGTGGTTTTCTTCTTCATTCTTCCGTAATCAGCGTGACCCACTGAAGAAGGGGACTTTCCCTTCTCTCACCTGAGGCAAGGTGGGACTCACCACTGGAGGTTATGCCAATTTTTAACAACCAATGCCCAAATTCCAAAATTAGTTTCTTAGTTCTTATATCCTATATTTGTAACTAGAAGTCATTTTATTACAGAACCATTAATGTTTACTAATTTATTTTCTTTAAATCAAACAAAACAAGTTTCAGCATATCTTCGAAACCCTGTTTTATGTAAACCCAAGCGTGTTTACTATTTCACTATATTTAGACAAAAAAAATAGTAAACTGAAAATGAAATAGCTACAGGGATTAGAGCAATGCTTAATGGATAAAATATGGTTAAAACCTAAATACAGTTTAAACTGGAATCTATATCTGATCTGTTAGGAGACGAAAACTAGCATCTCAGGCTGATGTGGTGTGGTGTGTGTGTGTGGTGTGTGATTTAAATAATCAGTAGAATCAGGTATATTCCATGACGGTGGCAACTGTCAGTAGCACGAAGAACAGAAATGCGATAAATATTATGACTAACAACCTATCTACTCTCTAGAAAACTCTCAGTCAGGACTGAGGTCAGGACAAAATGAAAGGCTAGAAAGGGCTAGAAGAGTGTGTGGGCTCTTCCAACACATAAGCATGTTTGTTACAAGAATATTTTCAGTCTAATTTTTGCTATTAATGTAAGCCACAATTGCAGGACCATGATGCTTAAAAAGGGAACGGGGGGGGGGGCAGGAATGGACCAGTTATATAAACAATATACAACAAAGAACGTCTTTCTTTTCGATACCTGAATACATCGGGTTTGCTTTTAGGCAAAAGGTTGCAGGTTAAATGCTCTCAGCTATCCAAGAAGTGGCTTATTAGTTTTGTAAGAAAATATTTTCTTATATTTTGACTGAAAAATACCCACTTTAACTGAACAAAACCATCCTTGTTAGTGCAAAGCAAACCCAAAAAAAAACTTTGTTTCAAAGGCCCAATAAGGAAAAGCACGACTAATTCAAGAGGAAAAGCTGCCTCCTCCGCGGGAGCTTCTGAATCTGGATCTAATCGTCCTCAGAGGCTGGCTGGAGTCTTGCAGACTTCAGAGTGTCGTCGGCCTCCACGGATCTTAGACCTTCTCTACACAGCAGCACGGAGTGGATAGAAACCCATTTTAGCAGCTACATGTCCTCTTTCTGGGCTAGAATTAGAAGCCAAGAAGCTACACACTAACAGAGGGTGAGGGGAAAGAGGCCAAACGAGGTTTGGGCTATTTTAGGAGGCACTTTTCCAAACACAACTTTCTTTCGGCTTTGGTTTTCTATTTGTACACTTTTGAAAAAAAAAATCTCTCAGTTTCATCTGTGGCAACATGGCTTTGGCTAGTGATACAATAAATGTCAACAAGTGATTACTGCTTCAAGAAGCACACTAGCATTGTGAAAATTCCCTCTCAAGAAGCTGGTGAGATGATTCGGTCAGTTATATGCTTGCTACCCCAGCCTGTAGACCTAAGTTCATACATCCAGTATCCTCAGTCAGATAGGTCAATACTCCAGCCCTGGAAAGGGTGCACAGAGACAGAGGGCCTTAAGGCCTTGCTGGCCAGCCAGCCTAACCAAAAGTGTGAGTTTGAGGTCATTAAGGGACCATGTCTTAAAAAGGTTGGAAGTAATAAAGGGAGATGGCAAATGTTGCTGTCTAGCCTGCACACACAGACACACACATGTGCACATAAACACATATGTACACAACACCCACATACACACAAGAACTGCATTTTGACCTCCTGATTCTGTGTTGTCCAACACCTTGCTAAGGACTCCTAATTTCTAAATGAGCCTAATCCGGCTATTATAGAATAATTACTACAAATCAGCATTAATTATTACAAAGAGTTAAACACACACAAACTAGTAGCTGTTTTCTACAAATTAGTATCCAAACAAAGAGAAGGGGCTGATTGTGGTAACAGTGAGACAGGGTTCTTTCCTCCCAGTGTTTGGGTAAGTTTATTTTAAGCTGTCATCTGCAACTAGTAATGATGCAGATGATTTTACAGATTCCATAGACCTCTCTACGCTAAACGCTTCTCAATGAAAGCTGGCCCCTTCCTTCTGCAAAGACCCGATTTCATAAGACCCACTTTTATGGTACAGTTGAAAAAAGACACACACACACACAGATAAAACCTCACACTTTCAGAAGTCTCATTTGAGAGAGCATGTTCATATTCTTTCGAGTTTTTTTTAAAGAATATTATGAAAGCAAATGAAATGTCCACTCTACATAGAGCACAGCTTAAGCATTTGTTTCTGAAATAGAATCTTATCTCTCCATTGTCGGTATCAGGATTCCATCACAGATAGATAAATAGCATTTATGGCAAGGAGGGGGAGAGGGAGGGGAAAACTTGAGAAAGCACACAGCACATGAGAGCGCTTAGTTAGACCCACCTCCTGGACAGTGCCTCATGGCCATCTTGCATCGCCTGGATTCAGCAATGGTTGGACATGGTATTGTGTCTTTTGCTGGCTTCTTAACAATCTGTCGTGTTCTGGTTTCCAGACCCCATTTAAATCCACACGTGCGGTTGTTTCTGCTACATGTTCCCCACTCACTCCAATGACCAACTTCACATCCTTCTGATGAAGATTTTAAAAACACAAACATAGACAGCAGTTGGGTATCCACTGTTAAATGTGATATAAAACTTATACAACACTTGTTTATCTATTACCTCTAGCATAAGTCTCAAAAACCAGCTTATGTAGCCTAGAGGAGCTGAACTCATCTGTCTAGAACTACAGTTGCTTAAGTCAGAGAGTACTGACAGCTAAGGCAAACAAATGCCACATAAGGAATGAAGGAGCCATTGCTTTCCATCTGTCACGTTTCTGAAGGGATACTGCTGGCCAGTCAGGAATGCAAAGCTCTGTCATCTCTAAAAGATGGTCTCGAAACAGGCAAAACCCAAAGAGAAGATGCCACGGTGGAAGTCACCATCTACCAGGCCAATTTCAGATTCCCTACCACATACCCAAATCTGTAACTGTGTTTGCTTTATTTCACAAGTACTGGGGGTCAGAAAGGAGTTCAGTATGTGAGTGTAAGTGTGAGTGTGTGTGTGTTTTCTGATTCTGCCTATCCTATCTACTCTTGTATTACTTACCCTCTGTATCCATGACGTATAATACGCTTGAAAATTAACAGACAACGGCAGCAAAAAAATGATATCTATTTTTTATAGTCATGAAAAACTTTTGATGCCCATTTTGTAAGATGACTGAGGAGTGGTGGAGGCAGGAAGAGGACAGTACCACTGTGCGGAGTTAAACCTCCTATCAGCTTTATACTGAAAAGCTTCTCACATGATACATGAGGACCCCAGCCTGGAGTCCACACAGGGCACACTGTGTTTTCAATCTCAGTAGGCATCGGAGCCAAGTCCAGGATCTTTTCAACCCCATTTAAAACTGTTAGATAGGGTTATATATGCACAGGATTCTATCGTGAAATATTCTGTAAATTTCCATTTACAATTTGTAATAGGTGTGATTCTTGCTTCAAAAGCTAAAACCGCATTCATATGTTTTTAGCAGCTTTTTCATTTTTTCAATTGGGTGATAAATTTATGTACTAACTCACACATTAATAGTATTGCAAATTAACACATTTCTTTCCAAAACTTATGTCTAAGTTTTCAAATATATATAACTTCAAAATGGTTCAACAATATTTCTAAAGAAGTAATTGTCAAGTGCCATTTTGAAATCACTCCATTTAAGGGAATGGGGAGTATAACTGATGAGTCTTAGCTCCACTGGATGGCAAATCAGATGCATCTAGTAAAATTTGAGGGAGATGAGCATGAAATTACAGCTAAGATCAAATCTATAGATTTGTAAGTGTAGCCACTTTACCTGCTAATCAATAGTACACCCATGGGGGAAAAAAAACCCACAGTATTTTATAAACACCACAGTATAAAGCTCACATGAAGTTTCCAAAATGGTGATTATTTTTTCACAATATGTATGTTAAGGTATTCTACAGATCTAAAATTCAGTTAACACCAAAGCAATTTTAATAAACTTTGTAATTTGCAGCCAATCATCAAGAAAATATATTTGGGCAGAAGAACATTCTCTCACTTTTCTCTTTTCATGCAGATGGCTAAGCTAGAATCTCCATAGTTCGTTTATTTGTATGGCGAAGGCAATAGCATGGATGGCATAATAATGCTTGGAAGTTTTGTTTTTCTCCTAAATAAAATATTTGAATAGGTATGGCCCCCAGAGACACAGACTTGGTGTTTGAATGCTAGGACCATAGGGATCCACAATAACAGGAGGTGTGGCCTGGTTGAGTAAGTGTGGCCTGGCTGGAAGAAGTGCCTCACTGTAGGGCAGGCTTTGAGGTCTATACAATGTGCTCAATCTATGCCCAGCACACAGTTTCCTTCTGCTGCCTATGGATCAAAATGTGGAACTCTCAGCTCCTTTTCCAGCACCATATCTGCCTGCACACTGCCGTGTCCCACCACAGTGATAATAGAATAAACCTATGAAACTGGAAGTCACCACAATTAAATGTTTTCCTTTGTAAGAGTTGACATGGTCTCCTCACAACAATAGAAACCCAAACTAAGGTAAATACCAATAATTTAATATGATAATAATAAATGGGTGTATTTATGATAAAGTGATAAAGTTTATCACTCCTTAAGAAGGCTAACTCAGCAAATTCATAACTACCAAGTTTTGGAACAAAGATACCATCATCATCACAGTGCCTAAACTCTTTAGAATCAGCAAAAGAAAATAAAACCTTTTGGTTCTAATGAGCAATAAAACTCATTTATTTTTAGGCTGACTATCTCCAACATGAATATGTGCACAAACAGGCATAAAAAATTTCAACTGGAGAGTTGAATTAAGACCTACTCACCTACACATTCCATGGTCTCATCTAATGGTGCAAAACCATCTGGACATTCATCAAAGCAGCGGCCTCTGTGCAAATAAAAGCCTACTTTGCACTTGGTACAAAAGTCTTTGCTAAAGCAAGAGTCACAGTTTTCTATTCTGCATCCTACAATTTTAAAGAGAAAAAAAAGTTAAAGTTGTGCATTTTACAAAACAAATTATATAAACTCACTGGTTACCTTAGTCAAAGCAATAATGGTTAGAAAAGTCCAAAGCTTTTATATTCTTATGTTAGAGCATTCTAATTCACTCCCTAATTCTTCCAACAGCATGCCACATTAATAAGTAAGAATGCCAACAAAGGCCCTGAGGCAGCGGGGGACTCCAGAAATGTTTGGAAGTCCAAATGGGATTAAAGCAGATGATTGTAAAGAATATCCTCTGACTACAAATTACATCGCTCCAAGACTGAAGTCTGTGCTGCCTTTCAAAGTTCCACAACGGGAAACAGGGTGGGAACTCTACTCAGCATCTTCTGTTTTCAGATAGTCAGTGACTTAAGAATTCAAATTTCAAAGAATTTTTAAATGCCTGGTGCATCACCCAAAGCACTGGTCAATGCCCATGGTCTTTTTTTTATAGAGACAAGAGTAGGGGAAAGGAAGGATTAGGTCACTTTGTGGAAACATGGCAGGAAGACCTTTGTATACATTTCCATTTACTCTTCCCAGTTGGGTGAAACCCTTAATTTGTAAATGAGGACCCTGGGATCTAAGAGACAGAAAGTCATACAGAGAGGAGTGGCTGCTTTGGTTCGGACTGGGCTTCTTCTTAAACACAGATTATGATAAAGATGTACAATAACGTACATAAATCTACTGACACATGAGGTCTGCAAATAGAAGCAACGGACAATCCGAAACATTTTCCAACCAAAAGACACAATGTTCCAACAGAAGTTTAAAGAAAGCAATTAATAGGCTTGAATTCTAGAGCAGCTTCTCTGGAAAAGGCAGTGACATCTGGGCCAGACATCAGTGGCAGGCACAGGCAGAAATGAGTGTGCTTCCTGGAGGGGACAGCAAAGGAGCTGGCAGGTTGGTTCACTGAAAGGCCAGGGTTTCAACAGGCTGTAGTTAATGGTTAGTCGTAGCAGATCTAACTGTTGGTGATCATCAGTACCCAGAGAGTGATATGCAAACCCAGTAGCATCACATCCATCCTTCCACAAGTTCCCAGTACTAGATTCAGTGTCATAAGGATTCTGGAGAGACGTAAGTCATGTATTTCCCACAAACTAAAATGTATTTGGAATAGAAAATATAACTGAAATTAAAAAAAAAACCCTTTGTGCTTAAAAGTTTAAACATTGAGAAAATGATTCCAGAAATTAGCAAAAGGCAAAAAAAAAGTCATCTAAAATACATTATATAATGTTAATCTCTAGGCCATAAGAAAAAAATGGCAGGTCCCTGCCTTTCCATTTTGACTCTGCAAGGGTCTTTTGTGCATGGAGTGACCACCATGGAACACCTAACTGAATACCACCAAATACAGAGCCAGAACACCAAACGGGTCCACCAGTAAATTACAACATTGCTTCTTTGCTGGGGGAAGAAAATCATGGGCACAGAAGTATAGTTTGTCACCCCATAAAAGGTTCATTTGTAGTCTTAAGTGCTGTAACCTGCATTTTAATAAACGGAGGCCTACAGCTGGATAGAAGCTCACAATCACGGTCAGACTACATGACCAGTATGTCCACAAATTGTGGGTTTTCTTGCTTCATTTTTCGAAGAGGCAAGCAGCCTTCTCTGTTACAGAATTATTTTCCAAGACACGATAAGCATTCCAAAGGATGAAATAGAAGAGGGTAAAGGGAACAACAATAAAAAAGAAACTATATTGTTTTAAAAAGTGAGGACTCCACACATCAATCAGCCATTACCTACAAGGTCTGATTTGGCTTTTGAATATGTTCTGCACAGTTAAGTCGTTTGGCCAAAACGTTATAGCAACCAGCATTTGGAATTAATTTTACAAGATTTTTTTGCTGATCTTTATTGTTACTTAGAGTTCCGTTCCTCATTCCGTTCCTCACTTCTGAGACCAGTTCTCCAGTGCAGAATTTCTCAAATGTCTATCATTCTCCGTAGAGTCCCCCAGGACTATTTCAGGCATAAATCCTGCTGGAGAAAAGCTTAATTATGCACTCTCAAATTTGATACATTTGATACATTGATAGCAGAATACTATAACCATTAAAAAGCACACTGGGAATTATAAGCAATGGCTTAGAGCAAGTGCTAAGGCCTATTGTGAAAGGAAAAAGAAAAGGGCAGGCTACAAGTTATATGGAACATGATACAACAAAGACATATAAAGAACGGTGTGCATACGTATGTGTGTATGAAGTCCATAGAGAAGTTAATTTGAGGGTAGGAGAGCAGAACTGTGAAACGCTAAAAGTGTTGTGTGTTCCAAAATCATATGAAACTTTTATAATTGCAACTTAGCTATATGATGAAAATAAAAAGATTATTTAAGATATATGCAACTGAATAAACTACCGAAGTTTTTTTTTAAAGCCTCTTTATTAACACTATGAAATAATTCTTTGGATTTCAACAGGGAAAAACAAATAATGCTGCAGATCACGTCTCAAACCTTTCCAGATTTGGAAGCACAACCTAGACCCTTAATATTGCTGAAGCTGCTTTAGCCTTCAAACTAACTCCATGTTTGTTTAACCATTTCTTGTCAGGTTCTCTGTTTCCTAGTGTTCTGTGAGCAACTTTCTCTTCCATTCAAAGAAAAAAAAACACCCTAAAATAATATCTATGCACTAAAGCATCCTTTAAAAGGTTTGTTTGGGGCTAAGCGCACACACCGAGAGCTCTGCTGGTCTTCCTGGATTCTATGGATTCCCAGTTTGCATCACGGACTCATCTTAGAACTCTAAACTTTGACCTAAATAGCAATGTGTGAGCCACGTTCCCAGAAATTACCCCTTGGTGTGCCTCGGAACCTCGAACCCTTTCTCATTAGCCCCAGATCCCCCAATCCTATTTGACCATGACTCAGAGAGGTAATGCTTCCAAGGGGAAGGGTAATCTCTTGGGGTGGTGGTGGGGGTCTCATAGTCCTGTACTGAGCCAGGAGCGGCTTTCCCCAGAACCACCTAAGCCATAGGTTGTTACCCTCAATTTATTGGGATTCATTTCAGTCTCGTTAACTTGTCTTTTCACACACAAAAGTCATTCTAAATAAAATTTAAAACATTTAAAAAAAAAGCTTTTAGAGACATACAGAAATTTTCTTTCTCCCCTAAAGTCACATTAGGCTCATTCCATAGGAAGGATCACTGTCTTAATTATTTCTCATGTGTGTTTCTAGAAATCTCGTTGTAAAACATTAAATTTAATGGGTTAAACACCATTTAAATGCCAATGGGAACATACAATAGCCAGTTTTACCTTTGAAAACTTTATACTGTGTAATAGGTATATCACAATTTACTAAGCAGGGGCCTTTGGCATGAAAGTTTGTGTTTTAAGTTTTTGTTCAGAATGTAAGAACCTACTTTAGCCAACTTACATGCTTCTTAATTACAGTGCCTCCCCAAAAATGTAATCCACCAAGTGAGGCTGCCAATGTCGGTTTAAGTAAAATTACTGTCCAAGTGAATCTGTGGCCAAGCGCAGCCTGACAGGGCTGTCATTTGGCCACAAGGGCTTATCCTAGCCAAGAAGCAGAAAAGCATGCTGGGCAACCCCCTTCTCCTGTCTTCCCAACACCACCCCATACAGGGTCTAAAGTAACATTTTTCAAATTATACTGTAGTCGACTTCATTCCAGGCATTCCCCAAGAACCTAGTATGTGCTGAGTGTGCTGCCAGACCCTAAGAACATGGTTCGTTAACACCCATCCCTCAGTCCCAGGGATGCCAATGCCAAAGTGATGGGCCACAGCCACGCGGCACTAACACAGTATCGAGAGATAATAAAATACACAGTAGAAATGCCTTCTGGCTGCATTACCAGCAGAGACCAAGCGCCCATTGCTGTTCTCCCATTAAATTTTTATTTGTTTCAATTTATGAAATCTCCTTGTCTGGCACAGAGCTGGACATGAGTGGAATTTTAGCACATGCCAAGTAAACAAATCTCAAATGCCATTTACAAACTCAATTTATTATCTGCATAGTAAGTATGAGATTGCTAGCATGTACACTATACGCATCTCAGATATGAAAAGCATGAGAAACAAAACAAAACAAACTATCCTCACCAGCCATAGAGAACTATAAATCACACAGGAATACCTAGTAAATATCTGAAAACAATTAGAATAGAGAAAGGAAAGACCCAAGTGAAGCAGGTAAAACATCCTGTGCATGTTGGCCTGTTTTAGTTAAATTTACTTTTAAAAGACAGAGGAAACTAGAGCCCTGACAAGGCAAGGTTGTGGAAGCACTGGAGAAAACGCACATGGCTGGCGACTGGCCCAGGGAAGAGTAGGCTGAATAGGGCACAGGTGAGAGATGGGGATGCTTCCTTCTATCTATGAAGGTTTTAAATACTTAAATAGCAATTGACATTATTAAGAAAATAATAATGGGTTGCTTTAAAGATTAGGGACTTGATGTGCCTTAGAGACTGGTTTTGTTAGATACCCAAGCACAAGAGCAAACTGACCAGAATAGTGCCTGGACAAATAGAAATCCATAGGGTCTTGGAGACCTGATGGATGAGTAAGCTCGGGATCTTCGGCCTGCTTTAAAGAAAGGCACTTTGGCAAGCAACTGAGTAATAACATGACTATCTAATACTAGAAGGGCTATAGTGTGTGTGTGTGTGTGTGTGCGTGTGTGTGTATCTGTGTCTCTGGGTCTGTATGTGGAGAGTTTCAGAAAGTTAACCTCACTGAAAGACAAGTTTAAAAGACAGCATTTAGGACCCTAGCAGTAAAATTGATGCCCTGTAGTAAAATTGATGACTATCTTAAATATCACAATAGAACCTACATCCAGCAACTAATGGAAACAGAGGCAGAGACCTGTAGCCGAGCAATGGGCTGAACTCCCGAAGTCTAGTTGAAGAGTGAGGAGAGTAAGAATATAAGCAAAGAGGTTAAGGCTATGATGGGAATACCCACTGAAACAGCTTACCTGAGCTAATAGGAGCTCACCAACTCCAGATGGACAGAAAAGAAACAAACATAGGTCAAAACTAATCCCTCTGAATAACGGTGACAGTTGTACAGCTGGGGCAGACTACAGAGCCACTGGCAATAGCACCAGGAATTATTCCTACTGCTTGTACTCACTTCTTGGGAACCTATTCTCTTTGTATGGATACCTTGTTTAGCCTAGATATAGTAGGAAGGGCCTTAGATCTTCCCCAAAGCAATGGGCTTACCCTCTCTGAGGAGTGGGGTGGAGGGAATGGAAGGAGGGGAGGGAGTGGGAACTGGGATTGGTATGTAAAGTAAAAAAAAGATAAGTTTGATTTTTAAAAATAAATAAAAATTTAAAGATAATATATTTCTAATATTGCTAGTACAAAAATCTCACAGTATGGATGGATGAAAACTACCATTCAAAAGCTAAAAATCACAATATTTTGCAATAGAATCTAGCTACACACAGCTCATCAGGGGTGTCAGATCATTTCAGATTAAAGAAAATAAAGGGCAGCCCTCGACTTTTCATACTTACAGCTGAATGACTTGCAGGGTAGTATAGAAAACCAGCATTACTAACTTAATGGACAATCCTGCTGAAGTCTGGGAGAAACCCAGTTGAAATGGTTCAAGTCAAAACTGCTTCTACCAGGGAGCATACTTAGCACAGATGCCACCCAAGTATCCCGAGTACAGAACAGGGTACAAGGGCTCAGAGACAGAACTGAGTACGATGAGAAAGCAGAGGCTATTACAGCAGTGCTATGGTCAGCTGAGGACAGTTATTTCATCACTCTTACGGAACAGTGGACAACTTAGTAAGACTAAGATTCTCTTTATCTTCATGACCCAAAATAAGAGTAATTTCAGCCTTCATTTCATAGGTCTGTCAGGATTGTTCAGAAGCTTCACACGGTACCTTCCTGTGTAGCCAAGGTTGATCTTGCACTTGACCTTATCCAGCCTCAGCCTCTTGATGTAGAGTTACAGGCATGCACCCCTATATGCTAGGCATACTTTATTTTGATGCCTAGAAATACAAATGCTATCAAAATAATTGTCTTCACAGGCTCATTTTAAAGTTAAGTCTTCCAAATTTACAGTGTATAAGCACCAAATTGAAATTTGTGAATTATATGGGTAGTACCTTCTCTGTATTTTAAACGGCATATCTTTTCTACATGCAAAAGAAGGAAAACAAAATAAACACTGGCTATGACCAAAAGCTTAGTAGACAAATACAGACATGGGCACTGTCTCTCACAGTTCAAGCGCTGCATATTTCAAATTGTCCTGCAAACAAATGAGATGAAGAAGAGCCTATTTTCTGGGAAATGCAAGGCTTTGTTTTAAAGGAATTTGTATTTCCATTTAAGGAAGATAGGAGAGACAAGCACCTCAAAGTAAAATTGACAGGAAGACAATTTTAAATTATAAAACAAATTCATATTTCATATCAGATTTCCAATTCTTGCCAGCAGCAGGTTCCTCATCTTGGTTACTCCTTGTGCTTTTCCTATTTTGGTAACTTGTCAACCCTATCATATTAAGGTGAAACCTTAACAGTGTAATAAACTTCAGACCTGAGTCCCCACTGCAATTTGCAAAGTCTTGGAAAAGGTAATTTTCTCTGCCCAGCTGAAAGGAAACGCTATATACATCTTACCCTCCACTCAACCTCCACCCAAGGCAAACCAGAAGAATCTCTCAATACCTTCACACTCCAAATAGGCTTAGGGCAGAGATACAAGGCTTGAGAGTAAATATCTTAGAATATATATAGACCTTAAGGTCTCTGTCAACTACTCAACTCCATTAGAACACAAAGAAGCCACGACTCAAGCATCAAAAAGCATAGCTGTTTTCCAATAAAGCTTCACTCAGACACATAATCTCAAGTGAAAGTTATGTCCCATGCATCATCTTCATGTTTATTTTTTTCTCTGGCACTTAAAGCTCTAAAAGTTATCCCTTAACCAAGGCCCTGACACACACGAAGGCAGGCCAGAATGTGCCCTTGGTTGAATTTTACTGAGTTCTGACTTTAGCGAACACTTTCACTTGTAAACATCAAGTAGAAGCATCTTAACTTAGGGACTCAGAATGAGTCTGAAATCCACCATCAATTCCACACATAGTGAAAACACACAGAGATTCGGTGCTCTCCACACGAGAAAATGACTTTGATCAGCCATCAACAGGGATATACTGTCTTGCTGTAGTAAGTGTCTCGTCCCCTGCTGGCTATGTCACTGGCATGTGAATGAACGGGCTGGGTGATAAAAGAGGGAGAGAATCTAAAAACAAAACGTTTAGAGTGAAAGCAATATAAATTTACTTCTAGTTCTGCTATTTTTAACTAGCTATCTGTCATCTGTTATCTTTAACTCTGTTTAAAGATGGCTTAGCTATGTGTAACCATCCAGTTCAACGACAGAAGGAAATAGAAACTCTAACCACACCATACCGTAGAAGCCAATCTTCAGGTTGGTCAGTAGATGCCTCCAAAGGTCTGCTTTCACTGTCCATGACAATGCTCTGACAACATTTCTAAGCACTTTAGCAGCAAGGGAGAAGTTCCACAAGTGCTTTAGAAAACTATACCATGTCCAGTCAATGCCTTACTTTTTAGAAAAGCATACAATCCAAGGAAGCATGAGCCTTTTGAAATGAGTAATGTTGGGGCCACAGAGATCGCTCTTCATGTTGACCCAAGTTTAGTTCTCAGCAGTCCCATTGCAGGTGAAAATACTGGAGGGAAATTACTAATTAGAACTCTGATGATGCCAGACTTGGTGAAATATGCCTATAAAACAAACAATCTGAAGGTTAAAGCAAGAGAATTGCAAGAATTGAGGCAAGTTTGTGTAAGCTGAGGTTGCTCGCTCATTTCCTGAATGCTCAGACCTAAATAATCACACCGATACTATTTTGATTCCAAGACTGTTTGGCCAATGATTTGTGCATATTTCTAGCTATCTATTTGAAATTAACCCATTTCTATTAATCTGTGTATCACTCAAGGCTGTGTCTTACCAGTAAAGTTCTGTTCTGGCATTTTTCTCCTTCTGCAGCTACATGGTGTCTCCTTGACTCCACTTACTTCTCTCGACATCTCTGTTTGGATTTCCTGCCTGGCTTTGCTCTGCTAAGCCATTGGCAGGAAGAGCTTCATTCATTAACCAATGGTAATAAAACATTCACAGCACACAGAGGGGAATCGCACATCAAGTTTGGGCTATGTGGGGAGATGCTGTCTCAAAACAAATGACAAATAATTACAACAAACCTTAATATATCCTATCAAATTATTGATGGCTTAGCCATACTGCTTCCCATCACAATCAGAAAAGTATAACTGGTAGGAAAACCACTTTGATCTTTCAAAACCATGCATTTTTATATAACTTAACTGCTTTAAACAGTTATGAAATAATTATAATTTGAAACAGCAAAGAGAAAGAATTCTAGTTTTATTTTTGTGGCTGGGATAAATGTTCTAACAAAAGAAACTAAGATTATTGAAGGATTTCTTTGGCTTACAATTCAAGGTTACAGTCTATCCTTACGGGGAATGTTAAGGTGGGAATTCAAGTAGAAAACCCACATCATATCCACACTCAAGAACTGAGAGAAATGAATGCACTTCTGTTGTCTGCTGGACTGCTTCTCTCACTTAGCTTTCTTCTGCCCAATACAGGGAATAGTTCTGCCCACGATGGGCAGGGTCTTCCTCATTACCAACTGAGACAAGGCCTCCACAGACTCGCCCACAGGTGAGCCTGATATAAAAAATTCCTCAACTGTTACTCCCTTCCAAGGTAACTCTAGGTCAAGATAAGTTGATAAGTAACAGAACACAAAGGGCAGTAGTTTTTTTACTTCAACAACATGACAGATGAGTGAGGGGATAAATACTCACACTGAGATAAACAGATAATGTATATTAATGTATTGCAGAATACGCTGTATGTACAAGGTTTGTGCCAACTTAAAGCATTTCAATTTTTAAAGATTTATTTTTATTTGTGTGTATGTGTATGTGTGTGTGTGAGTGTGTGTGTGAGTGAGTGTGTGTGTGAGTGTGTGTGTATGTGAGTGTGTGTGTATGTGAGTGTGTGTGTGTGTATGTGTGTGTGTGTGTGTGTGAGTGTGTGTGTGTGAGTGTGTGTGTGAGTGTGTGTGTGTGAGTGTGTGTGTGTGAGTGTGTGTGTGAGTGTGTGTGTGTGAGTGTGTATGTGTGAGTGTGTGTGTGTGTGTGTGCTCATGCACACATGCCACATGCGCATGGGTACATGTGAAGGTATTTTAAATCCTTTACTAGCTCAACTTCATATCTAAAGTCAAGCTTAGACTCTTGACTTACAAGCTGTAGATCTTATTAAACTTACCTATCTGTCTCTAGGCCTATGTTCATGTATGTCATTTATCTCCCCAACCTGCAATCAATAAAGAAACCAGAGCAGGACGCTCTGTGTTTTCAGTGTCTAACATGACACTGGAAGCTGACAGAAGGATGTACTGTGATAGATGTGTCTGCTGAAGGACCAGAACATTTGAGATTCAATTTCTACCCTTTCAGGATCCTCTCTGCATATCTTAATGCAATCATATGCTTTTGTTTACAAATAGTTCACTTTAGATTATAAAATATTTTCAACTTAGACATCAGTTTATTGTATAATACAGTAAAGAGCTCATGACCGACTCTTTATTCATGCATATTCCTTAACTATTAATCATGCAGATATGACAGCTACAAAGAAAAAGTGAACAGAACACTAAAGCAACTGGACTTAAGAAGAGTAAGTTACAATGAGAAGAATATCTTTAAGAGGAACTACCAAAAGATTTTATTCTTTTACTGAGACGGTTTTATAGATAGGCTCAGGAAGAGCACGAGCCAACTCTCATTCCAGAGTGTGTTATGTAAACGGTTCTAGCTTACAAAGCTAGTTACTGGCAGAACACACTGGAGAACCCAGGATTCCTTCTAGTATAATCTTCTTTCAAATCGATTTGCCACAAATTGATTTTGACCATTAGAAAATACTGACATGAACTACTTAATGCAATTTGAAACACACTGGCAAGACTGTCATGAAATACTTAATGGAATTTGAAACACACTTGCTGTTTATTCCTGAAAACAATTGAAGTTTTTCTAATACTTTTATTTATAATTGTGCAGTTATTTTGTCTGTACTTTATTGTTCATTTTTTGGTGTTTTGAGACAGGGTTTCACTGTATAACAGCCCTAACTGTCTGGAACTTGCTCTGTAAACCATGCAGGCCTTCAACTCACAGATATCCTCCTGCCTCTGCCTCCCAAGTGCTGGGACTTAAAGTGTGCACCACCACTGCCCAGCTCATGTTCATTTCTAAGTAACAACACAATGAAAACATATTCCACTGTGAGTCAAATGTTCTCGAACAGGATGGGTATCTTGCTGACTACTGGAATAGTTTGGGAGCCATGCATTTCTTTGTTGTTATTGGTTTTTTTTTTGTTTTGTTTTGTTTTGTTTTGTTTTCGAGACAGGGTTTCTCTGTGGTTTTGGAGCCTGTCCTGGAACTAGCTCTGTAGACCAGTATGGTCTCGAACTCAGAGATCCGCCTGCCTCTGCCACCCGAGGGCTGGGATTAAAGGCGTGCGCCACCATCACCCGGCTCATGCATTTCTATATAAACCAAAAGATCTATACATGTTTGCAGCAGGAGGAGAGAAACAGAATCAGAAGGTTGAAATGGAAAACTAGGAGAGACAGAGGAAGACAAGGATAATGTAGATCAAACTCTTCCAGACCCATCCATGAATACATCAATCATCTATCTCTATCACCTATCTGTCTGTCTGTCTGTCTGTCTATCCATCCATCCATCTATCCATCTGTCTATCTATCCATCTGTCCATCTATCCATCTATCTACCTGCCTATCTACCTATCTAATCTCTACCTTTTAATTAAATATACCTTTTCCTTCCTTGAACAGGCTATGCATGTCTTTGAATATAATACAACACACACACACTCATTGAGGGGAGAAATTTACCAGTGAAAGTATTTTTATTTTGACAAAACACTATATCTAAGACTATTTTGAAATGTGTTGTTATTACTTGTTAACTCTCATAATGCAAAAAGAATGGCTAATGTTTACATTACTCAATCTATAAAATGAATACTTGAGGTATATTGTAAACTACTTCCTATTAAGTGATCAAGAGAAGAAATAACATTATTAGCAGTTACTCTACTAATTCAATGAAAGGCATAAAAGATATTGAAAGGGAGTTTTCACCTGATAACATAAAAACACCACAGAAGACACAATTTACCACCTTTCTATATCACACATTTAACAGCTGCTTAGATTGCATCAATTTTTCATGTCAGGTAAGGTGGCTCACACCTGGAAGACCTGCATGGGTGGCAGGCATAAGTAAGGATAGGAGGACCTACTACGATGTCAAGAGTGAATCCAGGTTATATAGTGAGTTCCAGGCTCGCCTGGGCTACAAGGAAAACCTATCTAAGGCAAGCCTGTCATTAGGTAGTCTCATTCAATCTACTCAGAATAGCTTCTCATCATTATACAGTAAAACTGTACCTAACCACTTATATTTTTTATGGATGGATAATAGTTTCTTAATATCTTTATTTTATTTTCTATTCATAATACTCATTCCTAAAAACACAGAAAACACCTACAGTCTTCATATATACCGTCCCTTTGTCACTACACCTTGCCTCCAAACTTTGGAAAGGGAATGATAACCAGTTTAGGTAACTTCATCCAGAAAATGGAAATATACAATCTGCTTTGCACTATTTAAACAATTGAGGGGAAAAAATGTATGTGTCAGAGAGGTTGGCACAGAACACAAACTAAACAATAGAGTTTATGTGCCATACAATCACTTGACTATCTGTGCTTTAACTAAACGAGACGACATCTGTGTATTGATTACAAATCAGGATAGTGGTTAGAATGAGAGAAGAGAGAATTCGGAATAAGAGTGACTGAGTCCGGAAACATTCTTTTTAATCCCATGGTTACATGTACCACTTCTCTTTGTGGCAAATCTATGTTTATTTTTTGTCAAGGTGGATTTGAATCTGATATTTCACTTAATTTTTAAAAAAAAAAAAACTTTTAAAATAGGAGAAAGAAGGAAGTTTACATTTTCTGTCAACTATACTAAGTGCGCGCATTCACACTAATAATAAATGTCTAGCTTCATGTGAAGGAAAAGCATATTAAAACAAAAAAATCACTTTATATATTTTTCATTAATTCCTAGGTATTTACGAGGCAAAAATGTCTGCTGTTAGTTGAGATATGAGCCGACACCTGTACTATATACTTATCCAAATTTCCACAAGATTGGGGTAATATTTTCCTGAAGATTTCAAGATGTGCATTGTAGTGAAAAGTACACAAAGACAAATCAGACAAATATGTAAAAGTATGTATGGAAATGGAATAAAGAAACGTTTTTAAATGAACATCACTCAGTGAGTTGCCAGGAGGTAATAGCTAAATGTGTGTGCCAATCCCAGAGAAGTATGTACAACTATGTTAAACGGCATGAAAAAGTCTGTAACTTAAGTTAAAATAAGCCACAAGTGTGACACTTTCTTAAGGAGGGGAATACACCACTGTGCAAAGAAAGGCATGCTCAAAGACAGAAGCCCAAGTGTTAGCTTTTGGGATCTTTGGGAAATGTTTTACTTTTGGTTTTTCAGATGCATTGTACTAAAATTCATTTCTAAGCTTCCTAAACGAGGAATACATAACAACGTAAACCTGGCGCTTCTGTGCAAATCAATTTGCTAACAAATGAGGAAGAGAAACTCTGACAGGAACATCATGTAACATAATACCCAGGACAATAGAAGCTTGTATTACCTCACTTCAGTAAGCTACTCAAGTGATTTTCATGAGCGTGTATGAATTTTACAAACTCACACTGTGCATCCCAAGGAGCCGATGTCAGCCACCCTAGGGAGCAAAGTGTTCATTTGGAAGATAGTCACTTCACGCTTGTACCATTTCTCTTCACAAAACATCACGATGAAGAGGCAAATTTCATTTAGAGAATTTTCCAAGCTACTATTTAAAATTTATACTCGTCTATGATCAATCAATAATCTCAGTGAGAAGCGGCTGTAATCACAAATTCTGTCTCTAACGAATTTTGTAATTTAATACCATCCTCTAGATGCTGGCTAAAAACTGACGTAATATACACAGAGACTGAAAATGAGAAAACATCATAGAAGAACCATAACAACCTGATGCCATCTAGAGCAGCGTAAATGTTTGCCTGCTTCCCCTTTGCTTTGCAGAGTTTCCCTAATAAGTACTTCCCGCTTGCACCATATAAGTAATGATTGCCTGTAGGTCAGTAGTCTCCAGCATTGATTGCATTCACTTACAATACGTAAAACCACAGCAAGCCCATTCTCACGTGTAGATTCTCCTTCCCAAACCTGATATGTGATCATTGCTCTCCACTTCCTAGAGAAGGGGTCAGCATGATTAGCTGTGCACGCCTTCATCCGGAGTAGAGGGAAGCTGCTCACCCAGCAGGAATTTTTACCGAGACAACTGTGTTTACACCAGTTTGTGGAAGAACACTGTGAATTACGGTGCACACCCTCAAACGGTTATTAACAGCACCCCTTCTGACTCAGTAATATCCCAGGTTGGGTAGGAAGTTGTAGAGCCAGAATGTCGCCCACACACAGTTCACAATGTGATAGCTCTAGAATTTAGAACATGCTCCAAACGATCCTCTTCCAGCTTCATCACCTTGCACACACACTGAAAAATGTGCACAAGCACAAAAAGAAGTGTGCACAGGAGACCCAGATACTCAAATCCCACCAGAGGTTGCCTGAGGCAATCAGGACAGAAAACTGCTTCCAGGTGGATCCATTAGCCTATGGATCATCAAATCACACACCTTTGAGATTTAAGATGTACTTAAAAATTCGATCAAACTATTAAAACGTGTTGCGAGTTATGTCCTTCTAACAGTCCAAACAATTTCATGAAATAAAGGTATAGCCAATCTTCGTCTCAGACTACATATTTCTATCTTTGCAACTGGTACAAACTATTCATCCAGTTACTTGACTTTAAAAATGCCTAAAAATCACTAAACAGCTCCATTGCATCTTTATCAGCAATGGTGCTTTAAATAAGTTTATGTTTTTATATATGCATATTTATATGTGTGTGTATATTTAGTTGGAGATCAAACAAAAGCAGGAATTACAAATCCAAAATAAAAAAAAAGAAACTATAAAATTAAGGTTAAATTAAAGATTATTTCCCAGGCATATTAAAATCTTTTGTGATTGGTTGGTTATTTTGTTTCCAAGTAATAATTTCTCCTTACGAAGTTCTATCTAGCAAGCATTTTTTTAGACTAATGTAATGAAAAATGGTTAACCTAAATCACTGGAGGAATGTGTGTGACTGTATGATATATGCCTACATAAAATATAAAGTAAAAGTTTTCTTGCGCTACCCTATTCATTATTGGAAGCTTTAGTTTAGACTAATCTACAGACCGTTACAAATATTTTCTCTAAAATACTTAGCACAGTATCTAAATTGCACATCCAGCAAAACAGGATGGAGAAAAGTCAAATACTCACTTGCACATCTGTTCATATCTGGAGCTCGATGCCCATAGTACCCTGACGGGCAGGAATGCAGGCACTCTCCATACTGGCGCATCCCTTCTCTTCGAAGAAAGAAGAACAGTTTCTGTTGGCATCGGCTGCACCCATTGTCCTTTGAACAAGACAAACAACCCTTGCAAATGGGATTTGATACATAACTAGCTGTAAGAGAGAAACAAAAATATTTAAGTATGAATGTCCCATCGCGAAAGAAAGATGTCTTGTGTTCTAGACACAAGAGGTGAACCTGCTACTGTCAGCTTTCTAAGCCAAAATCACTTCTAACCACTTTCTAAATACTCATCTTTACACCTCCAGATGTATAGAACTCTCACCCTCAAAGAAACTTCTTTTTGAAACAGTTGAAGACTGTGAGAGAGATCCATACCTGGCCAAACCGTGGAGACTGAGTGCTGAGAAAAAGCGGCCCATCTACAAAGCAAGCCCTAAACTCAACGCTCAGGGAACATCATGAAATGGAGGAAAGAAATATTCTAAGAGACAAGAGGCCAAGGATACCTGCTGATAAATCATGTCCCCTACATATGACAGGGAAAATTCGTCAATGAACTCTCAACAATATGACTGACTGAATAAAGCCAGCATCATGACACCAGTTGACATACCAGGGCAGACAGAGGGAATTCCATATGGCCCCACCCCTAGATGAGGATCCAAGCTGTTAGTGGCCTCTGATCGGGCCAGTTTCAGCTGCCTCCAGGGGGGAAATAATCCCATATAAGATTGTCTAATTCCAAGAAGTCAGCCCTAGACATACATACATACATACATATACAAAACATATATATATATATATATATACACATATATATATACATGAACAAAGCTAAATGGATGTTGTGGTAATATATATTTAATATATTAATATATATAAATGTGGGTGTGTATATGTATGTGAATATACATTAATAATAATTAAAGAAAAGACTGTGAGCATGAGAAGATGGTCACCAGACGTGTTAGAATATAGAAAGGGAGAGCAAGAGTTATATAGATGCAGTGGTCATGAGAAATTCTCAAAAACAAAACTATTAAAAAAGAAGTCTCTGATTTACTCACATAGAAATATAAGCAAATATCCTCACCCTGGAGAAGGAAACAGTTTTTTTTTTTTTTTTTATTTTTGAGACAGGGTTTCTCTGTAGTTTTGGAGCCTGTCCAAGAACTAGCTCTTATTGACCAGGCTGGCCTCAAACTCAGAGATCTGTCTGACTCTGTTTCCCAAATGCTAGGATTAAACGCATACACCACCACTGCACAGCCCCTTATATTTTAAGAGTATAAGAAAAAAAACAATATTTTCATTTTTAGAACTTAAAAACCAATATTTGAATTTAATATTAACACAAGACCAGAAAATAATTCAAAACTAAATCTCCTAAAGTTCTTCATTACCAATTAGAAATACCAATAAATTTAGCCTGGCAGTGGTGGTGCATGCTTTAATACCAATATCAGGAAGCAGAAGTAGTAGGTGGATTTCTGTGAGTTCAAGGCCAGCCTGGTCCACAAGAGCTAGTTCCAGGACAGACAGGCTCCAAAACTACAGAGGACCTTATCTCAAAAAACTAAAATAAAAGAAATAAAAAGAAAAGAAAGGATGACCAATACATTCAATCTTAAATTAAAATGCACTTGCTCTAACTTTAAGGTATTTACCAAAACTCTATAAGGCACAGAATTGCTAAACCAACAAATAAACAAAATAGATGCATATCTTATTAGCAGGAAGAAAGAAACGGACATATTGTGGGATGTTCACATTATGAATGTAACTCAACAACAAAAAACTTAGAGACTTGTCGAAAAGGCAGGCAGGAGGGAGACAGAAACAACTGGGGGGGAGACAATTAGAAGGTGTTATACACAAGCACAACACTGTCAAAAACATGTTAAATAAAAGTTATAATGAAGACAGGATTTTAGAACACAAAAATTGTCAAAACACAGCCACAACAGGAACAAAATTAATACACTGTATGTTGATGAAGAATCAAGACACATAGGAAAGAAGGAATGTCCTGGAAATTCATAAAAATGTTCTACAGGCTAGAAATAAGAACACCTTGGGTTTCTGAAGGTGGAGAGCTGAGCTAGAAGGAGTTCTAGTTCCTGAGTTAGTTTCTATGTAACAAATATCACAATGTGGTTTAGGTGACAGGAACTCATTCCACGTGGTGAAGATGAGGGCCCTGATGTTAAACACAGCATGCTTCTTCTGAATTCCTGGGACAAGCCTTTCTTCCTTCTCCCTGCTGCTGGTGGCCCCAGGCATTTCCTGGATGAGTAACACCACCTCTGACTTGGTCTTCTCCTGACTGGTTCCTCCAACACCTTCATAACTTTTTTCTGTCTCCTATAAATATCTCATGCATTTATAATCTCATAGGATAGGCTTGTTTTTTATATCCCTCATATCTGCCATGACCTTCTTTTCAACTGAGGTCACTTTCTAAAGCCCTAGGTAGACATGAATTTAGCAGGGAATAGTAGCCCACTATAAGGTAATATTAATACTCCCCATCTTCAGGGATTTATTACACAGCTCTGTATTTACAAAGTTAATATGACCATGCAAGTGTAGCATATATTTTTGCACCCTTATAATTAATGTGTATGACTCATATGTAAACTGTAAGACAATTTAGAAGGCTATACAATAACTTTATAATGCAATGACTTAGGGTTACATCTCCTTTAAGATTCTAGGAATTAGATCCTCAACTGTAAGTTATTTTCACTTTACTTTCCTGTCTATTTTTTTCCTTTTACTGAATTTATGATGTCTTTTAATAAAGAAGTTCCATATAGCTTCTCTAACATTCCCAGTTACATTTGGAAAAGGATTTATTCTAATAGTGTTCTTGGTGTCCTGAGCAAGTATGAGTTTTGGCAATCTTAGATCCAGTTGAACATTACTGTGTAATTAAGGAAAAACTCATGGGTAATAGAGTCCAGATAGCTGGGGGAACAGGAACAGAGATGGAATGTAGAAGCTGCAGTGGAGAAGAAAATCTGGCTGGGAAAAAAGCCAGCTGTCTCATTTTGAGACTTGCCCAAGAATGGGATCCATCTAAAGCACAGAACCCTGTGGAATGGCATTTAAAAGTTCTTGTGTGCACAACTAGGAGTCTAAGGCAAAACCAGGAGCTGCTGGCAGATGCTGCTGCATCCAGAGCCCAGAACAAGGTCCTCTACAACCAGTGGGAGGAGTGTGCTGCCTACCTTCTACTGTTGGAATTAATCACAGTTTGAAAAAGGTTATTCACATCTCAGAGCTGGCTTTGAAGTGAGCGGAGAATTTGAAAGGTTTGTACTCATGAAAGAATGTTTAAGGAGCTTGTCTATCCCACACTGATCACAACTCAAGAGAAGCTGGACTTGGAGTTCATAGGTCAAACCAAGAGCACATTATCATCACAAATCATACTCCATAGTTAAGAAGGAAAGAGGAAAGGGAATTGCAGAACCAAGGGAATCAACACAAATTAAAGGCTTTTGTTTTGGTTTGGATTTGTATTTCGGAAGACTACTTTCATCTTGACCACAAGGATTTCAAGAGTCAACAAATTCTGCCCCTGCATTTGTTTTTTGAAAGGTATTCTTAAAACTGTTAAAAAACACATTGCTTCAGTTACTTGAACTTTGACAGACTTAAACAATAAAAATGAATTAGGGAATCCTTACCATAGTCTGTATCTTCACTATCTTTATGACCTGACCCAGAAGGAATTCTCTTAAAGCAAAAGTGATAGGCCACACCCAAACATAAGTGCTCTGTTAACAGTTCCTCCAGTCCTGAACTTCTAACACAGCTCAGTAACAAAGGACAAGAACAAAAGTGTGTCCTGCAAGTTGAAGCTTCCTGCCTCGATCCTCAAATAGAACTTTAGTTTAATTGCCCTTCATTCCATATCAGTTATATCCACAGACTTCTGTCTGTGCATTGGAAATCAACACTTAGGAACAGTTCAACCAGAATATGTCCACCCAGTCTATGTAGTAACTATCCTAACTTTGTATCCAAGCACGGGCAAAACAGATACTTGGACGTGACTATTTTATCAAGGTCATAAGTCAAATGGCTTTGCCTATTGCTGTGAGATTTAATTCAAGTGTGCAGGTGGATAAACAGTTCTTAATTCCCAGCTTTGATGACCATGTTTATTTGTTTTTTTTCTGTAAGCTTCAACTCCTCCAACCTCGAAAGCCTGCTGAGATCCAGAGCCTCATACTTCCAACCAAAACATGTTTCCAAATCTAGACCCACCCAAGACTGGAAAGATAAAACTCATTGCATGAAACATGGAGAAGACCCAAAAAAGCAATGGTGGTTCTGCATTGCCCTTGGTATGTCTTAACCAAGGAGCAATACAACATTCCAAGTACTTTATCATGGGAAAAGGCAATATAGTTAGAACTTGTTCATAATTCTGTCTATCCAATTGTATTCTATGGAAATTGCAAACTAAGTCTGGCCTTTTTATTAATCTTGATCACTATTAAATATATCCAGTTATCCATATTTTCATTTCATATGTAGTTGTTGAGTAGCCATCTGTTTCCAATATATTCCTGACAGTTTTTTAAAAGATCTCTGCTATTTCTGGAGTTAGTCCCTGGCCAACAAGACGAGGTCAAAATTCCTTCTAGGTAAAGGCATCCATTCTTGACAAAGGGACAGATGTCTACTCTGAAAATGAGGGAACTCAACAATGGGCTGTTGGCACTTTAACCACACTTCTTATTTGCTGATAAAATAATATTATTAGTTATGCAAACTTTTAAACTAAACAGTCAGTATGACTTTATTAATGAAGCTAATCATAAAATTGCTATTGTGCACACCCAGCCACAAGTCCAAGGTGTATATTAAAAATAAATAAAGTGTGTGGCACTAACAATTTTCTGGAAATCCAATACAACTTAACTTGTAGCCATGAGCATGAAAACAGTGCTGTGAAAATCCACACACAAAGCAGCTCCACGAAGAACCCAAAGCCATGAGCCACGTAAGATTTGATTCAAATTCATAACTCCTATCTGGATACTTTGCTATTTTATGTGAAACTAAATATTTACCAAAAAAACACCATAAAACATGGAATGCAATTATGGATATAAAAATAACCTTTAATACTGGACGTTTATATCAGAATCACATAAGCTTATGTTTTAAATAGTTTAAATTTAGAATGTATTAAAATTTAGATAGACACTACTAGATGTCATCCAGTATAGTTTTAGGAGATAAAATAAACATAAATTTAATACAGAAAAAAATGGATAAACAAGGGAAAATCTTGTGCGAAAACTTCCAAGACTGTTAAACTTTTAAAGCATAGGTTCTCACCCTTACTCAGGCTACAACACTTTAGTACAGTTCCTCATGTTATGCTGACCCCCAAACATAACATTACTTTTGTTGCTACTTCATAATTGTAATTTCGCTACTATTATGAATCATAATGTAAATAAGTATCTGATACAAAGGTTATCTGGCATGCAAACTCTGTGAAAAGGGTCATTTAACCACGGGATCTCAACCCAACAGATTGAGAACCACTGATCTCGAGGTAAACGATATTTTCTGTCCATTTCTCACCACGAGATTCTTCAACAGTAGTTTTTAAAATAAGGCTTAGACCAGATGGGGTCCCTGTGCTGAAAGGGAAAGTGGACACAATCTACTATCTCTAACTGATAACCACTAACAAAGGAAAAGCTAATTTTCTTCAACAGAGTCTCCCTGGGGCATACAACCCACTCTTAAGGCAGGCCCCATGGACAGCAGGACATGGTCAACACAAAATGAACTCGGTGGTATTTTTGGAGGTGTTTTGCTTTGTTTGTTTTATTCATAATACTTTAAGCTTTTTAAATTTTTTAATTTATTTTACTTTTAGCCTTAGAAGTCTTTTGCTTATATATTATGGTTTCTGATTTTTATGGGATTCCTATGTGTGCAAATGTGTGTGTCTGTTCATCCGTATGTATTTCTTGTGCCTTTCTTTGGCTCTTTTTGTTGGTTTGCTTGTTTGTTTTGTCCTATTCTAGTTTGTTTGTTTTTGCTTTTATCTTACTTTATTTAATTATTTAGATGTCTGCTTGCTTTCTAATGAGGGAGAAAAAGAAAGGGTGTGTATTTGGGAAGGATGGGGAGGTGGAGAAGATCTGGGAGGAGCTGAGGAAGGGGAAACATATAATCAGAATAAATTGTATAAAAATTCATTTTCAATAGGATATATAAAGGAAAACTAAAACAAAGAGTTAAAATAACACAAAGCTGTGACTTCACACACAAGTACTAGAAATTGGTGTCCACTGGTTAGCTAGAAATGCTATTGTTTGATAAATCTATTGTAGCCACCTAAAATATGTCAGTTACTAATTAAAGCTTGGGTTGTGCTTATCTCTAGAAGTACTCACTCAGAAAATAGTGTTTCTACAATGAACAGCCCCCCAAAATATGGAAATTTTTTTTACAGAAATGAATGTTTTCTTTTTTATTTTGTTTGTTTTGATTTTAGCTTCTTGAGATCAGCTCACTGTACAGCCCAGGCTAGACACCTGAGTCCACCCCACTAAGTGCTAAGAACAGGTATCAATATTCTTAACTACAGCAGAGCTAAAGGTCTTAAATTATATCATTTTTCTTCTAACAAAATATATGTCACTGTAGAAAAATTCAACACGAGAAGTTAGATTTTAAATTATGAAGGGGTTGAAGAGTTACAAATCTATTTAAGCACAGGAAGTGTTAATATCTTCCAAAACATAAAATCACTCCAATTATAAACCCCTAATCACCCTCAGCAGCAGCACTGTTCCAACCACAAGCATCATAAACTGTCACTGCAGGGGAGCATGGATAACCGTGATTCACTACACCCACAGGATGGCTCATCACGTAAGATTTTTTAATACAGTTCAGGGAAACAGAAGGTCTTCAGGAAGCATGCATGCTTTACTACAAGTCAGTTAAGATGTCCCCAAGAAGTTCAAAATACTCAGTAAGTGCAGATCTAGGAAAGACAACAGGAAAAATTGAGATTCCTTCTTACATGGCTCTGTTTAAGTGTGTAACAGGCCTGTCCAGAACGTTATAGACTCGGTATTTTTTCTTCTAAGTTACAAGTAACATACTTTATTAACATTCAGGAAAAGCTGCAAGACTAGAAGAGATGGGAAGACTATGCCAACAGTTGTCAGAGCAAAGGTAACTTTAGTACAATCCATTGCACCTCAAGGAAAAGCAACACCCCTTCAATGTATTTCCCAAAAACCAGAAGCAAAGGAGAGAAGCCTACATTGTGTCGGGGCACCAGAAATGAGAACAAGCATCCAGAAACCATGTGGTCTGCAACACAAAACACCCTAAGTACTGTATCTGTACCAATCAGATTCAGATCCTCAAGAACAGACACTTCAGAGACGCTAAAATCAGGGCTTTGGTGTGAGAGATTTATGTTCTGATCAACTAAGCATCATTTAGTCATAGTGCAGCTCCCCCAGATTAATGAGTACAATTCGTATGTACATATTCAACTGAAGTAAATTGTGTTTAGAAATCCATGTGCCCATACACAGAAGAATGGGTAAATAAAACATGGTATAAGTACAGAATAAAGAAAAATAAAATTGTGCCATTTGTTTTTAAATGTATGTAGCTGGAGGTCATATTGAGCAAAATAGACTAGATGAAAAAAGATTAATATGAATATTTCATATTTTCTCTCATTTGTGTATCCTGCAATTCTTCTGTAGATATGGAAAGGCATTGTGTGTGCATGCACATACTTATTCACAATGGTTAGCTTTAATTATCAACTCAACACAACCTAGAATCGTCTGGAAAGACATATTCAATGGGGCATTGTCTGCACTGGGTGGCACTGTGGCCATGTCCACTTACGATTGCCTTTTTTTTTTTTTTTTTTTTTAGACAGGGTTTTTCTGTAGTTCTGGAGCCTGTCCTGGAACTAGCTCTTGTAGACCAGTCTGGCCTCGAACTCACAAAGATATGCCTGCCTCTGCCTCTCAAATGCTGGGATTAAAGGCTTGCACCACCACCACCCAGAGAGGACTGCCCTATTTAAGTGAACTGAATCAAGACCCAGTTCACCGTGGGCAGCCCTATTCCCTAGAGAGGCGAAGCTGAGCTCTAAAGAGGTGCAAAATTTAAGCTGAACACATCAAGCAAGCAGGTGAATATGGTTTCATTATTTTCTGCTCTTGGCTGTCGATGTGATGTGACCAACTAGCTGAATTTCCCACCCTAACTTCCCCGCAATGATAGAATCGTAAACTGAAATAAATCCTTTTCACTTTTCTCTCCTAAAGTGCTTTCTGTTGGAATATTTTATCATAGCAATAGAAATGAAATTGGGAGGGAATGGAAGGAAGTGCCTATGACAGGAATGCATGATATACTTGAAAGGAAATGTCTGTATGAAACCCAACACTGTATACAATGAATACAAGCTAATTTTTTAAAAAAAAAAGTAAAAAAGTACTTCAGAAAAAAATTTCTAAAAGTTGATATCAAACTTCAAGTTAAAAGACAAGACATCAGAGAGGGACAGTCACCCACAGAGTACAATAAAACCTCTCAATTCAATATTTACAGTACCCATTAATGTTTAAGCACTTTCTGTAACCAATGCTTAATTTAGGAGTCCATGCCTAAATTATTCTTCTTTGCCACCTGATACAACTACAGATCCCTATACTGGATGTTAATTCTAACACAACAGAAAATGTGCCATGAAGGATGACAACACACTTACCCCAAACTACACTATTAAGACATGCAGACGGGCACACACACACACATGAAAAGAAAAAAGAAAAACAAACCACCAACAGTGTAGACTCTTCAGGTGTGGATACCCTTAGTATTAATTATTGATTAAATAAAGAAACTGGGCTGGTACTGCTGGCCTTTTCAAAGAAAAAGTATGGAAACTGGTTCTTTTCAAAACAAAGGAAGAATCCTATCATATGCTCTATAAAATAAGCCACCTGGTAGAATCCACAAGAAAAAAAAATAGTTTATTTCATGAAACTGTTCTAATGCCAAAGGAAAATCGTAAAGTTAGAATGCGTGTGACCCTCTAAGCCATGGTTAGAAACTGCTGTGCTGTGCGAATTACTCATGCTTAAACTTGGCTGATGCTTTAGCAACACACTTAACCAGACCCATGACAAAATATAGACACAATGTTGTGCTCATGGGAACCCCAACACGAGTAGATCTAAATATATACATTGATGAAGATTGTGAAACCACCACTTTCATATGGTCCCATGTTTATACAAGGAAATAATCCAATTATGTAAATAGACAAAAGTACTCACAAACCAAAAGTTGTGTTCCATAAAATATTTAAATGCTTCTTACACCAACACTATGTGAAAGCAGTTTTTGCAGTCTCCATAAGTACTGCAACATATGTGTCAATGTCTGGCCCATAATAATTCCCAAATAATATGCAAAAGCTTCCCTTTTTCCTTGGCCAGAATTAAATTTAATTTAAAAGGGAGGAAAAGAGGGTATCACAGAGTCTATTCAACAACTCTATACACACCACCTACTTTCTAGAAAACACAGTACTTGTTAACTCCTGCCCACACCTTCTTAACTTTTAGACCAATAAATGGAAAACAAACTAAATGGCTATCTGATGTCAAACATAAAACCCACAAAAAGAAACGAACTCTAGATGCCCTGTGATATAGAGGTGGGAAACTTCCACTGGGTTTTTAAAGTAAGAATGAACACAGCCTTGTTAGCTCTGTTGTAAAGTTTTGAGCTTTAACGAAAACCACTAACAACATTTGCATTTGGCAAAGACTATTCTGCAGGAGTTGTGGCTTTCACTTTCAATACTCTAGTGTTTTCCTGTGCATCTCCAGCATGTGGTCATTGCTGGCAATAATCATCTGCGAAAGCAAGCACCAGGTGGATTCGCTACTAATCTTCAGACATAAAAAGATTTCGTTTCCATTTTTTTTCAACAACTGGCCTACATTTGCTCTTTATGAAGGCATTTTAATGAAAGCATTAATGAAATGAAAGCATTTGCTTGGTAGATATGCTTACTTCACAGTAATTCATACCGGGAACCCAAAATGAAATCTAACTATTCTAAGATGATTCTGTAAATTCAGACCAAGGAAAAGAAGAAAGGCAACACAAAGGGCAAAAGTAAAGAATTGTCACTGGAGAATATGGTACATGACAGGCCACATGGTCTTGCACTTTTGAAGACAATACTTATCATTCTGAATCTCTATGCACAGGAGTGAATAAACAAAGACTAAGAAACTTTCCTAAGGTCATAGAGCTCGAATCTAGCCCTCACCTTTTACTTCAAAAGCCACGGGTTCTGTTTCCCCACTAAGTAAAACGTATGCAGCATTTAGAAAGAAAATGCATTAAGCATCGTGAAAATCATTACAACAACTCCCAGCAACACTTCCAAATAAAACTGCTGGTACATCAAAGAGCATGATAAGGGAAACTGAGTTACAGGTTTATTCTGGCAGAAGTTAAAGAGAAACCTCCAAAACTATAAATGGAAAAGTCTTTAACTGTTTGGTTAGATAGCAAAAGGCCAGAACTTTTTAAGCAGGGAGCTCTACTTGACAAGTTCAAAGAAAACAAAAATCACCCTCAAACCATGCAATTTCCTGCAAATGGGCAATTCTCTTCACTGTCTTTGAAGACAGAGCCCATCCTGGCTACAGGGCCTTTGAAGTCACACAGAAAGCATACCTATGTAATTAGAAAGCATCAGAACCCATTCAAATGGCCCAAACTGGACTCGAGGATGCACCAATGCGGGAGTGTGGACAGAACAGGTAACTTGCTCTGTGACCTGACTTGCCTCTACTCTCTCCAAGCTTGGAATCCAAAAGTAACCCAAATATACATTAATAGAAAACTGCTAATAGTATTTGATTACTCTCAAAAAGTATTCCTATACATAATCTACGTAGACACAGATAATAATACAAATATACAAGGCAACACAAATGTATAGTAAACACATATACAACCCCCTAGGCCAAACTAATCAAATGGCAGAGAGAGAACATGCAAATTAACAAGATCAGAAATGAAAGGGGGGGCATAACCACAGACACAGAGGAAATTCAGAGAATCATTAGATCTTACTACAAAAGACTATATGCCACAAAATTGGAAAACGTGAAAGAAATGGACACTTTTTTAGATAAGTACCATATACCAAAATTAAATCAAGACTGGGTGAACAGTTTAAATAGACCTGTAAGTCACGAGAAATTAGAAGCTGTCATCAGAAATCTCCCTACCAAAAAAAGCTCTGGACCAGATGGTTTCAATGCAGAATTCTACCAGAACTTCCAATAGGAGCTAATACCTATACTCCTTAATGTATTTCACAATATAGAAACAGAAGAGTCATTGCCAAACTCCTTTTATGAAGCTACAGTCACTCTGATACCAAAACCACACAAAGACTCAACCAAGAAAGAGAATTACAGACCAATCTCACTCATGAACATCGATGCAAAAATTCTCAAAATACTGGCAAACCGAATCCAAGAACACATCCAAAAAATTATACATTATGATCAAGTAGACTTCATCCCAGAGAGGCAGGGCTGGTTCAACATACGAAAATCTATCAATGTTATCCATCATATAAATAAACTGAAGGAAAAAAAACCATATGATCATTTCATTAGATGCTGAAAAAGCATTTGACAAAATTCAACAAAATTCAACCCTTTATGATAAAGAGGTCTTGGAGTGATTAGGGATACAAGGGCCATACCTAAATATAATAAAAGCAGTATAGAGCAAGTCGACAGCTAACATTAAATTAAATGGAGAGAAACTCAAAGCCATGCCACTAAAATCAGGAACACGACAAGGCTGTCCACTCTCGCCATACCTCTTCAATATAGTGCTTGAAGTTCTAGCAATAGCAATAAGACAACATAAGGAGATCAAGGTTTGACCAGCTTAGCTACCCCCCAAGCCCTCAGTCTGACCTCGGGTTGGCCCTCCTTAACATCTACCCCACCTAGGATCTGCTGGAGTTCAGGAAGGGCCTGGTCTTGTGGAAAAATAACCACAGGAACTTCATGACTCGGGGCAGACACGGGATATCATGGAGAAGTTTCAGCAAGGATCCAGGGATGATGGTGTGTGTACCAGAAACCAGAGACCTTGAACCAGACCAGTGACTCGTAGCAATGAACATTTGCTAGTAAAGCTGATTGGACAAAAGGGTGGACTAAGTGACTCATGGTTCCTTATGCTCCCAGGGCAAAAGAAGTATTGGAGAGGTGGGAAAGATAAAGAAGTGAAGAGCTCCTTTGGGTTTTGTTTTGTTCTTGTTTTTGTTTGCTTGCTTGCTTTGTTTTGTTTTTAATTTTCTTTTGGGGGGGTGCTGCAGGGCTGAGAGAAAGATATAGGGGGCTGGGAGGTGAGCAGAATTAGGGTGCATGATGTGAAATTCCTAAAGAATCAATAAAGAAATTCTATTTTAAAAAGTATAACCTCAAGAGTCTATGAACTATAGTTGTAAAGCTTGAGAAGGCAAGTTTGCATTTACAGCAAAAGTTTCAAAGTTAGAGAAGGAATTATAATATTTACAAAATAAGAAACAACATAAGGGAAGAAAATAACAATATTCTAGAGAATGGAGTTCTCTGATAAACTCAAACATTTGAATCAACAGACGCAAAAGAAGAGAGAAAATTAACAGAATAATCCTTAAAAAAATGCAGGCCAAGGGAAAGTTCCCCAAAGCTTATGAGAAATTTTATGGTAAATTTATCAAAAATAAAAACTTAAACCCACCTATTAGGATGTAAGGGGGCTACTGGAAAAAGAAGAAATATTGTAGTTTATCAATTTCCTAAAACTAAAAAGCTTCAAAGTGCAATGGAAATGGAAAATCAGATACCTGACCACAGTATGGATATATATAGTCTTACACAGCTACAATACTATTGTTTGACTTTAGGCATATCCTATTTTCACATATCCTATTATCTATAAAATGTTGAATGTCCCACTATTCAAAAACTATAGGGTATGCATTGCTTCGACTTGTTTATTTTTTTTAAATTTAAAATAATTCTTACCCTCTTCATTGCCTTGCTTTGACATTTTTACCGTCTAGGTCAATGGTCTTATGGAATGCCTTAAAAGCTGGTACTGATAGAGATTATAGAGGTCACTACTTTGTAGTCAGTAACCAAAATAACTTACTGTTGTAATGTGATGGATGGAAATATGTGTGTGTGTGTATGTGTGTGTATCTGCACGTCTGTGTCTGTTGTGTCTGTGTGTGTATCTGCACGTCTGTGTCTGTTGTGTGTATGTGTGTCTGTGACTGTATATGTGTGTGACTGCATATGTGTGCATGAATAAAGTTATCTAAGAGATTATCTAATAATTCCAATGATGCAAGCTGCCTTCACAATGCAGTGATTTGACCAAATCAACCTTAACTAAGTAATCAAACTTAGCATCACCAAAACACGGGACAGACAGTATTGTACAGCACAGCCAACCCCCAATATGATGTGACTAAGTGTCCACATCTGCACACAAGTCTGGGCAACAGACACTCACAAATATTTTGTCATCACTGTCTCCAGCTACACTGTAGAGATGCAGGATTTGGAATTGCGGAAACCTTTCTCCTTACTCTCGATTCTCTTTCATTCTCAGTCACGGTGCCCTGCCAACAACAGAGTCCCCAATGGAGTGTACCAAATGGGGAAAGAAAAGGGCACTAAGCACAGACTAAAAGGAGTTTGGTTTTTTTTGTCCAGTATAAGACAACATCTTTATACTGATCCACACAGGCAGTGTGTCTGCACACACACACATGCGTGCACCCATGGCATAGAAATAAGTGGAATTCGCTGCTTTCTGGGGAAATCCGTGCATTAACATGTAATTATTGAGCTGCCACAAAGCCTAATTTTTGTTTTACTTACACCATACAGAAATAGGTTCGAATAGAAATTCTCAACTTCTTGCTTATATTCAAATGGCATACCCACATTCCTGCTTAAGTTATCAGTCAGAGCGGAGTAGCAGTAACCTTGTATATAAAGTCATCTATTTTGAACAGAATCCATCTCTCTCTGTTGTGCTTGTGTCCAGCCTCCCTCACAAAACTAAACAGCTGTCTGGGCTCTGAGGAGCACCCTCCATATGTGGACAAGACACCACAGTTCATGCTGTCATCAATAACCTTTCACCGACATTCAACTCAGTCACTCACAAGAATGTTTGAGTCATCTTATAAACCACTGCAAATGTCCTCAGTGTGAATTGTTAATCCACAACATACTGCTTTTTAACTGGAACTTCGTAGAACTGGCATGAAAAGAACAGATGTTATTGTACAAATAATACTGATAAAAAGCAAATTAGATTCACATATGAAACTATTATAAACACATGTAAATATTTCTTAATTTCATAGCAATGTCAAACAAATGACTATGTACAACATTTGCAACTTTTTAATTCTATTTTCATAAGGAAAATGTTACTTGATACACTATATGACAAAGTCATAATATGAAAGAGAGGTAAATCCGCAGAAAGAAAAGCAACAAACTACAAATATTCCATCAACAAATAACAATTTTTATATAAAGAATATTTGAAAGCCTTCTAGCAAAAAGACATTCTAGAAAAGTTTAAAAACCATATAAATAAGCTGTTGAAAAGGTACATTGCTGTAGGAACTCCTTCAGCCAATAGCCTTTAAGACACGAACTCACTTGGGTGTGGTCTCTTGTACTATAAAAGTTTGAGCAGTCTCTCTCGGTTGCTGGATTCATTTCCTATTCCCCACTTGCGCAGAGGACTGCTGATCAGTGAATCTACCCCTAAATAAAGAACCCTGTATTATACTCCATTCTGAGCTAGCATGGGACTACTTTATCGCATTCATCTACAGTACACGTGGAGATTTATTGAACCTGATGAGTCCCAAAAGATGAATCCAAATAGAGAGCTATCTGTGTCCTACATTGAGGTTTAGAATATTGATTATTTTAAAAAATATATATTGGTTTGGACAATGAGGTCAGAGAATCACAAGTTCTAGGCCAGAGTGGGTAATATAAAACGACACTATATTTTTTTGTAGTTTTTTTAATTTTTACTGATTTCTATTGAGCTCTACAATTTTCTCTGCTCCCCTCCCTGACTCTTCCCTCCCCCCTTCAACCTTCCCCTTAAAAAACTGTCTTGTTTTTTTAAGTAAACATTTACTCTTTCTGTCTCTGTTATTCACCTTTAACCATGGGTGGGAGTGGAGAGTGGAAAAGGGAATATGGGGAGAAATAACTAATACTACAGGTCTTATAAACAAGTCATATCAAAACCTACCTCTTAGAAGCTTCCTAAAATAGATGCATATAAATATGTAAAACATTACTTTTAATGTAATTACCCTACAATGATCAGACAATTCCCAAAAACCTGCCTGATGAGTTAGGGCTACTGGTGCAATAGTGGTAAAAATGGTATGAGAGTAACCACCCACTTTATTATTGAATGTAAGGCCCACTTCACAAGATAGACCTGCAATGTTAATGGGGCCAAAAGCCTGTGGACAGATAGGTGATAAGCATTGGGAGAGTACTTAATACTATTATTCTGCTAAAGGAATATAGAATAAAAAAAAATCACTGGTATCTTAAGGGTGGGTGGGAGGGGGGTAAGGGGAGATGGGGAGAGAAAAGTGAGAAGGGTAGGATGGGGAGAACTTGGGGCAACAGGATGATTGGGATAAAGGAAGGTTGGATAGGGGAGCAGGGAAGCACATATCTTAATTAAGGGAGCCATCTTAGGGTTGGGAAGAGACTTGGACCTAGAGGGGCTTCCAGGTGCCCAAGGCAACGTCCCCAGTTAGTTCCTGGGGCAGCTGAAGTTAGGGAACATGAAATGATCCTATCCTATAGCCATACTGATGAATATTTTGCATATCACCCTAGAACCTTCATCTGGCGATGGATGGAGATAGAGACAGAGACCCACACTGGAGCACTGGACTGAGCTCCCAAAGTCCCAATGAGGAACAGAAGGAGGGAGAAGATGAGCAAGGAAGTCAGGACCAAGAGGGGTGCACCCACCCACGGAGACAGTGGGGCTGATCTATTGGGAGCTCACCAAGGCCAGCTGGACTGTGACTGAAAAAGCATGTGATAAAACCGGACTCTCTGAATACGGCGGACAATGAGGGCTGCTGAGAAGCCAAGGACAATGGCACTGGGTTTTGATCTTACTACATGTTCTGGCTTTGTGGGAGCCTAGCCAGTTTGGATGTTCACCTTCCTAGACCAGGACGGAGGGGGGAGGACTTTGGACTTTCCACAGGGCAGGGAACCCTGACTGCTCTTCAGACTGGAGAGGGAGGGGGAGAGGAGTGGGGGGAGAGGGAGAGGAGTAGAGGGAGAGGGAAAGGAGTGGGGGGAGGGGGGGAGGAGAGGGAGGCTGAGAGGAGGCGGAAATTTTTTTTTCTCAATAAAAAAAAAAGGAAAAAAATCACTGCTAATGACTTCTTGCTATACCTCAGATCAGTTTATCTCTCAACCTTCATCAGAGAAGTATCTGCTCACAGGAGGTATCAACTGACAGACAATCAACTGGCCCATGTGAAGAGATTCAAGAGACTGGGGAGGGCTCAGTGCTAAATGGGACAGTCATCATATGCCTCCCCATAAAGCTCTGGATCTTCATGGAAAAGGCATTGGAAAAAAATTGTAAGAGCCAGAGACGGTGAATATCTTTAAGACAACACTGTTTTCCAAACACAACGAGAAAATAGCATATACAAATGCATAGCACTTGCAACAAGATGCACAAAGCCTGCACAAGATCAAGCCAGACAAAACTCCCAGCATGGGGGAGCAGGTGGGTGTTGATGGGCATAAAATCCATACAACAAGCTGAGGAGCTACTGGCTGATGGTTTCTGGGAAAGGAAGAGTCAGTTGTCTTTAATTGTGGTACCAATTGCATGCTGACCACAGAGAAGGCCCTACTGCCAAGAGTAGTTCAAAACAAAACAAAACTCAAGTTGGGAGCATAGGTGAGAGTGGAGAGTAAAATCCGGAAGTAGTGGGGGTGAATATGCTTACAAGAAGACTATATGACATTCCCAAAGAATTAATAAAAATATTTTAAAATATAAAAGTGTATTTAAGAAAAGGGTATTTCAAATATCTATCCTGGTAATATAAACTGGCATAAATCTTCTATAATATAACTAGGCAATATTGAACTTTCTGCCTAACCCAATAATATCACTTCTAAGAATCCAGGTGGAAAAAATTAATTGGGTAAATACACAAATAAAGTCAGCTTAGATTATGGAATTCTCTTAAATAGTCAGGGTAGGTAACAATATAACATGCATCAATAAACTATCATATATCTAATAACTATTGATATTGACTAAAAATATCCATGGATTGAGTATACATAGAAGTGTGAACATGTGTGCAGAAGGCTCTTTATGTAAGATTCAGAGAACAAATTATAAAGTGTAGCATTCCTATTTCTCTTTATTTAAAAAAGTACATACATCATGGGTGATATGATACTTTGGGGTATTAACTGAGAGGGTATTTTATTTTATTTTACTCCATTTTTGGCCCTTAGTCATCTACACTCAAATACACGAGTAGAATTCACTGGCTCGGGGAAGACTGCTCAAGGAAAGTAATACAGAGGCTCAAATTTTGAGTTCCCAAACAGAATTTTAAAATCTTGGAAGAGGCATAACTCTGTTCTGTCCTTTAATTTTACTGAATTGTAAGACACTTGGCTTTGAATATTTAAACCAGAAACTCAAGACTCAGAACAATAAATATGCTCATAGGTAAACAGAGAAAGCTATCTATCCGAACAAATTACCTACTTTGGAAAGATAAGGATGTTGGGGAAAAGAGTTGGGAAGACAGATTTAATAAGTCCTTCTGAGGGGGCACAGGCTCTCACCTTACGGAAATGATACAAAAGTAACCCATCTACTGATGATAAGTTTGAGAACCGGAAATCAAGGCACATAGTATTAACACCCACCAGGAGTGTTCCTTCTCCTAAGACTGAAACAGACAACTGGGGAAAGGACAGAGGGGGACCCCAGGGCAGAGCGGACTTGAGGTGGCTTCCCTAGCCTGAAGCAGTATGGAAGAACATCCAAAATGTGTCTTTGATGAACTGAGAGGGCAAAGGCAAGAGACAACCACAGGGCCAGGACAAAAGTGCAGAGTCAGCACAGGAAACAGAGTCTCCAGTGACATGTGTCATGCCGTGCAATGACATGCACTAGGTAAGAAAGAAGACAGACGATGAGCAAAAACAGCCCTCGGCAGGAGAGGGTAGCATCCCAGGACACTGGCCCTCTGTGGCCTTCCCTCCCCAAACATGATGAAATGCCTGGTGTAAAATTGGGAGGGGAGGGGAAGAGCAAGGCACACCCAGGAATGAAATAAGAACATATTTAGCTGACACAATTTACTAGAATTAATTTTCCACTAAGAATGAGACCTTTGGGATGGAAACCAAATTTAAGTATAGAACAACAACAACAACAATAATAATAATAAAGCAACAGCACCACTGAGCAATGGCATTTCATAGAAAAGTTCTGCCTTTTACATACATGTGTGGAAATACTTTGTAGTAGTGTCAAGCATCTTACTGCAAGGCCATGAAACAAACTGTTTGTTGTTGTTGCTTTTATGGTAACATTATGGTTAACAAAACCAGTTATCTTGTTCAAAAAAACAGTTATTGTTCTGCCAAAATATTTTAAAGAAGTGAATGAATAATTATATTTCAAGAATAATTTTAATAACAAAATACACAGATCATTTCTCTCCATTTCTAAATCCCAGATTTAAGATGTCCAGCATTTCAAATACAGGACTAATTGAAAAGAAAACGGGAAAAAGAAGTCTCACGTGGACCTATGATTTCCCTGAAAGAACAAAGCAGGGCACACGCAGTGGGATCCACGTGGAGTGACTGCACACGGCAGGGAGATATTCTGAAGGAAGTGGTACTGTCTCTTTAAAGACATAAAATCCTAATTCTCTTAAAATATACAGCAACCCAAAGACCTGAATAACCTTAATTACAATTCTCTGCAAGTAGAACCTTCATAAGCCTTAAATCCCTTTGCTCATTTTTACTGCCAGCAATTAGACAAAGTACACAGAGCTGAACCCTATGTGTTTGCGTTTAACAGTATCAAGAAACATTTGTGACATTTAGGGGCCTTCATTTCCTCGGTTATTTTCAATGCAATGAAAATACTTACAGAGGGAAAGAGATGGGCAAGGGAGAGAGGGTGAGAAAGAATGAGACTTAGAATAAGTAGAAATGAACTTAAAACTAATTCAATATCCAAATAAACAATATTTAGATCTTGTTCATATAGTTTGTTTCAATATTCCTCCAGCCCTCAGGCAACATGTTAAGTAGGAAATCTGAAATCAAGACTGAGTGTATGAACTGTGGTGCTAAATTAGCAAGGGATACTTTAAAGCCCAGCTACTCAAAGTGTGGTCCTCGGCCCTGTAGCATCAGCCAAAAGCTCCACCTTGGACCTTATCTTCTTCCATCCATTGAAGAGGATTCCTAACTGGATTCCAACACGCTGCTTTAACATATGCATACTAAAGTTTAAATTTATTCCCCTCCTATATTCCACAAAAAAAGAACAGGCAAAACAATCCATCGTGCTTGAGAAGCCTAAAATTACCTTTGTGATTCTCTATACATAAAACATATATGTATGTGTGAATGATATTATATATAATAAAAACAAGTCATAATAATGGAAGAAGAGATTTTCTACATCATAATCTGAAAACAGAAACTGAATATTGAGTTATGTGCAAGAGAAATTCAATGTTCTGTTCCTGGAGATAATTAGTAGATCCCACTCAACCTCCAACACGAAAAACACTCTAATGACTTAATTATTACTGTAGTCAAGTATGGTCTGTGTAATAAATAAATCTTCCTCTCAAAAAGTAGAGAAATGAGCTTTGAGGGTATCCTAACTTAAGGAGAACTAACAAAGATTAGGAAATAGAAAAAGTTATGCTTCTCAATTGTTTTGTTTTTTTTTTTTTTAAATTCATCAAAACTTACAACTCTCATTTTGGGATTTTACCCGAAATGTCTATATCTGGCCCAGATCTGAGCCTGATGGTCCATCTGCATTGGATCAGCCTTCACAAGCTTTTCTACCCTGGGTTCTGATGATGTCTTGGAGGCACATGCTGTGGAGGAACAGGGCTGTTCTTTGCTGTCAACCTCAAAGGTTAAGAGGACGCCCCTTGTAACACCCCACTGTGAGTCTACGCAGGGTTAAATCATTGACGCTATTTGCATTTTCACACCTGCTTCCTCTTGAGTAACCAGTTCTGTGAGTTTATGACCTACTGGGGATGGTGACTGCTCTTTTAGCCTAAGGCTGACTATGTCTTGGAATATGGCACCGTGCACATCACCTACAGCACCAAACTGTCAAGAAGAAATGATCACATATCCCCCCAGCACCCAGTCTCTACTCTTGCCCCTCTTTTTACATGGGCAAATGCCTCCTATCCTGACCATTTTTAAATCTTTCTCTGTCTTCCTGACTTCTGTTATTATCCTTCTGGGACATTATCAGTCCACTATATATATTTTATTTGTTCAAGGTAATTGGATATTCTGTATTAAATTTTAAAAATCATTTTCAGAGTTCAGGGCCTCATAATCCCGAGAGTCCGTAATCTGACATCAATACCTGTAACTTCAACATACTGGAAACCTAACTAATCTTGCAGCTGGCTTTGCCCTTTCTGTTTCACTGGTTTAGGTTTACTTTCACACATATTCCTGTTCACCATTGGTAACACGAAAGTGTCTGGCTCTGCACACTTGAGGAAGGTCCAACAATTTCTCCCACTAGGCTAGATGTCTTCTTAGCAGAGTTTATTGGTACCTGTAGCCAATAAAGCAACCTGTACAAACTCTAACTTAAGACTAATTAATCCTTTTAAATATCCCCAAATTCCTCCATATTTCCTCTGAATAAAGTTATACAACCGATCAATCCTGACACAATTTGTGAGGCAGAATTGAAGCAGCATAATGCAGCCTGCAAATCCATAGTGGCAATTTTATTTTAAATATAAAATTCTATCACTTTTGTGATATAAATTAATTGGTTTAATTGGACACATGTTTTTAACATCTAGGAATGACTAGGCTTATGACACAAATCTATATAACTATTCTCCATAGCAATTCCTATAGCATTTTACCAGTGTGTGTTAATTTTACATAATAACTATTTCAAGAACATCATGTATGCTGACCACATTCATCCTTTCCCATCCTTTCCCATCCTCTCTCCATTGAGTCTCACCTCATCTTTCTCCATTCTTCTTTTCCTACCCTTCTTTTTGCTATCATGTGTGTGCGTGTGCGCGCATGTGTGTGCATGTGTGTGTGCGTATGTGTGTGCATGTGTGTGTGTGCATGTGCACACAGCACGCACACATGCATGCACTCATGCACTTACAAAGCTGGAAAGAATTCTAGAAGCTATAAATGAGATGAAAAGATGGGATATTTATTATATTTACTAGATTAGTCTATTCTTTATTAAAAATTCTCAGCATATGTTCTATACATATAAAAATGACAATATTATTGATAAATATGATAAGGACTATCTTGACAATTGTTGCTAATATTTGATTCCATGTGGTATTGTCTTAAGAAGCTGAACCATGGCAAAGATTTTTCTCCCTAAACAAACATTCATCAAACTCCTCTGAGTCCTCCTCTTCCATAGTCCTCAAACGTGGTCCCTTGTTAGGCAGGATTAATGCTTAAACTGACAAAGAGCTGGGAGAGAATATTCTCTCTGGATGTCTGATGGAATTGCCCATTCCCTCTCTGGACATCTGATTGCCTTGACAAAGTCAGCAAGGCTGTTCAGTCTGTTTAGAATCTCCCCTTCTCATGTCTCCTCTGGGCAATTGTCTATATGCCGCCATCCCTGCCTGCCAACCCTGACACTCATTGGTAAAATATCCCTGCTTTTACTTCTTGTACCCAGAAGTTAGCTCAGCTACCCCAAGGACTCTTCATTCCCACTGTAAAAATTGGGCGTAAGGGGATCTGCTTTTGAAACTACACTATCCAGGCTTAATACTCTCTAAAGAAAAACAAGATGCCAATTATCAGCAACTCTGATAATTTCTGAAGATAAAGCAAGAACTCGATTGCAGAGGAAGAATTATACCTTTCAAGAGAAGAACCAGCTCTAAACTTATACACTATATTTATACTCTTACAGAAGTGCTAAAGAGGAAATTGGGAAAGGTTGGGATTTAGTTCTTTGATAAAGAACTTGCCTACAAACACAAGGCTCTAGGTACCATTACCAGCACTGAGCAAAAAGAGGGGGTACACTGGGAGTGAGAATTGGCAAACAATATAAAGTAGGAGGCCTCATCCTGAAGTCCATCCTTAGAGGAGATCCAGTAAATAGCAACATCACCCAAAATATTCAACTATGTCATAGAATAAAGGTGCTTTGTAATGTGTGTGGTCTTAACTCATATATCTTTTCTCAATGAGCTACTGCTGGGTACATCCCATGGGAGTAAAGCTAAGAGGATCTAGAGAACAGGATATCCACCACAAGTAAGAAGTTGGAGGGAATCTTCAACATGCTACTTCAGAGGAATCCCAAGATGACTATGAAGTAAGATTTAAGGCAGTACAGCCGATTGCAGATCAAAGCCTTCAAATAAGAATTCTTTTCCTCAAAAGGATAAAATGGTTAGAACAGATTCAGACAAACTGAAGAGTTTTCAGTTTCATTGGGGATACAGTTAGAGAGGAAATACCATTCCAGAGAAAATGAGTCATAAAATTAAAAATGTAAGAAATACACTCAAGGGGATGGGATGGGATGTAACTCAGTTGGTACAGTGTTTGCCTAAAAGGCAGAAGGCCCTGGAGTTCATCCCAGCAGCACATAATTGAACACAGTGGTGAGGGCCTCTGATCTCAGCATTCAGGATAACCAGAAGCTCAAGGTCACCTTCAGCTACATAGTTAGTTCAAGACCATGTTGTGATACAGAGACTGGAATGGAAGAGACAGATGAATGGATGGAGAGAGGAAGACACAGATCAATTCATTGTAAGGTGAGCCATTGGGAAAGAGTGGGTCTCATTACCTAGAAAATTAATTCAAGTGCTTTAATTGGACTGACAGGGAAGAACACCTATATTAATGATTCATGACATTTGCAATAAATCCTTTCACACTGTGATATTTAACTGATATTTCCCAAACCTCTGTTAGGTCAACAGGGAGACTTCAAACAGTCAACCAGTTTAACCAGAACCACATCGAAGAAAACTGGGCCACACAGAAGTACTTTCCTACATATGATGCAACACAATACATGTATGACTTCAAATGCCCCAGTCCTTCCACTATTAGTTAAAACTGTCATCTTTCTAGACTTAGCAAAATATAAAGACATCGTTCAAGTCTGAGGAATTTCATATTTAGTTGGAATTAAATCTCTTTGTTCTTCTTTGCCAAATGTCTATGTTTAATAGGGTAGAAAGGAGGTATGGATATGACTGAAAACCCAGACTAAGCATTAAAACTAAATGCATATATCACCAAGTGCTAAGATTTCGTCTGTAAAATACCCCATATCTGAAAGTGCCAATACTCTAAATTTCATGTCTTCATCTTCTAGTAATTTTGGCTCTTACATTGAATGATTCATATATTAAAATAGATTTCATGCTTGTTCAAGAATTCTATCTGGCTTTTGTCCCCGGATCATTGGGCTACCGAGCGGCCCTGTTTAGTTGCTGAGGAATCCCATCTGGATGGGTGAGTGTATGCTATCCAGGGGCAGATTCACCCGGAAGAGAGCACAACCCCCCCTCCCACAGCTCCTTCTGCAGGGCTGTCTTTCTTTCGCACGACCCAGCCCCCCAGCACCCCTCCCCAACCCTGCCCTGCTGTATGCTAGGACCAGTGCTCAAGAACAGTTTTAAGCTACTACACTAAGGCTACCCACCTAGGGCGGTAAGTGCCTGCCTACCGGGCAGGCCTCAGGGTCCCCTGTAAGGGAGCCCGGGCACCTTCAGCTCATGCGCCAGGCTCTCCTGTGCTCTTCTGGATACCGCCCCTCCCTGCTCCGTTCATCCTTTTGTCCACGGATCATTGGGCTACCAGGCGGCCCTGTTTAGTTGCTGAAAAATCCCATCTGGACGGGTGGGTGTGTGCTATCCAGGAGCGGATTATCCCGGAAGAGAGCACAAACCCCCCTCCCCCAGCTCCTTCTGCAGGGCTGTCTTTCTTACACACGACCCCCCCCCCCCCCAAGTCTTCATTTTCTGCAAGGTCCATTGCTCAGGAACAGTTTTCTGCTCCTACACTAAGGCTACCCACCCAGAGCGGTGAGAGCCTACCTACAGGGCAGGCCTCAAGGACCCCCGGTAAGGGAGCACATGCACCTTCAGCCTGTGCGGCAGGGTGTCCTGTGTTCTACTCGTCCCCACCCTGCCCCCCAAGTTCCCTCTTTTGTCCTCGGGTCATTGGACTACCAGGCGTCCATGTTTTGGTACTGAGGAGTTCATCTGGATGGGAACTGGTTCCTGCTTCTACACTGAAGAGATACACCCAGAGAGTCAATCACAGCAAAGACTGGACCAAGACACCAGGCCTCTCCTTGCTCCATTTGAAGGAAGAGATGGGAAGGCGCCAATGCAAGAATTCCTCCAACAACCTGAAAGGCAACATGACATGACCAGAATCCAGGGATCCGGAAATAAGAAGAATTGTACCCCCTACTCCAGAAGAATTAGAAGAAATCGACTCAAAAGTGAACTATATGAAAATAATAGAAGACCTTAAACAGGAGATGAAAAACTGCCATAAACAATTAGAGATCACAAAAAAAAGGTAGAGGAAATGAATAAATCGCTCAAAGACACACAAGAAAACCAAGAGAAAGAAGAAAAAGCAATCAAACAGGTTAGGGAAGCGGTTCAAGACTTGAAGAATGAAATGGAAGCAATGAAGAAAACACAAACCGAGGGAAGGATGGAGATGGAAAATCTGGGTAAACGAACAGGAACTACAGAGACAAGTACTAACAACAGATTACAAGAGATAGAAGAAAGAATGTCAGACACTGAAGATACCATAGAGAAAATAAACACACTGATCAAAGAAAACAGCAAAACCAACAAATTCTCATCACAAAACATTCAGGAAATCTGGGACACAATAAAAAGACCAAACCTAAGAATAATTGGGATAGAAGAAGGAGAAGAAGTACAGCTCAACGGTCCAGAAAATGTATTTAATAAAATTATAGAAGAAAACGTTCCCAACCTAAAGAAATATATTCCTTTGAAGGTTCAAGAAGCATACAGAACACCGAATAGACTGGACCAAAAAAAAAAAAATCTCCTTGCCATATAATAATCAAAACACAAAACATACAGAATATTAAGAGCTGCAAAGGAAAATGGTCAAGTTACTTATAAGGGTAAACCTATCAGACTTACATCTGACTTCTCTATGGAAACCATGAAAGCCAGAAGGTCCTGGATAGATCTACTTCAGAAACTAAGAGACCATGGATGCAAGCCCAGACTACTATACCCAGCCAAGCTTTCATTCACTATAAATGGAGAAAACAAAATTTTCCAGGATAAAAACAAATTTAAACAATATGTAGCCACAAATCCAGCCTTACAGAAAGTAATAGAAGGAAAATCACAAACCAAGAAGTCCAACAATGACCACAATAACTCAAACATCTAGAGACCCTTCACTAGCACAACTCAAAGAAGGGAAACACACAAACTTTACTACTAAAAAAGTGACCGGAGTTAACAACCACTGGTCATTAATATCACTTAATGTCAATGGACTCAACTCACCTATAAAAAGGCACAGGCTAAAAGATTGGATAAGAAAACAGGATCCAACATTCTGCTGTTTACAAGAAACACACCTCAACCACAAAGACAGGCACCTACTCAGAGTAAAGGGCTGGGAAAAGGCTTATCAAGCAAATGGACCCAAGAAACAAGCAGGTGTGGCCATACTAATTTCTAACAAACTGGACTTCAAACTTAAATCAATCAGAAAAGATAGAGAGGGACATTTTATACTAATAACAGGAACAATTCATCAGGATAAGGCCCAATCCTGAATATCTATGCCCCTAATATAAAAGCACCCACGTACGTAAAAGAAACATTACTAAAACTCAGGGCTGCCATCAAACGGCACACACTAATAGTAGGAGACTTCAACACTCCTCTCTCACCAATGGACAGGTCAATCAGACAGAAACCTAACAGAGAAATAAGAGAATTAATGGAGGTGATGAATCAAATGGACTTAACAGACATCTATAGAACATTCCACCCAAATAGGAAAGAATATACCTTCTTCTCTGCAGCTCATGGAACCTTCTCGAAAATTGACCACATACTAGGTAACAAAGCAAACTTCCACAGTTACAAAAAAATATTCCTAACCTCCTACGTCTTATCAGACCACCATGGATTAAAGTTAGAATTCAACAACAATGCTACCCCCAGAAAGCCTACAAACTCATGGAAACTGAACAGTCAACTTCTGAACCACACCTGGATCAAGGAAGAAACAAAGAAAGAAATCAAAGTTTTCCTTGAATTCAATGAAAATAAAAAAACAACCTACTCAAACTTATGGGAAACTATGAAAGCAGTCCTGAGAGGAAAGTTCATAGCACTAAGTGCATACTTAAAGAAAACAGAGAAAGCACACATTGGAGACTTAACAGCCCACCTGAAAGCTCTAGAAAAAAAAGAAGCAGACTCACCTAGGAGGAGTAGAAGACTGGAAATAATCAAAATAGAAACACAGAAAACAATCCAAAGAATCAATGAAACAAAAAGCTGGTTCCTGGAGAAAATCAACAAGATTGATAAACCCCTATACAAACTAATCAAACGGCAGAGAGAGAATATGCAAATTAATAAGATCAGAAATGAAAAGGGGGACATAACCACAGACACAGAGGAAATTCAAAGAAGCATTAGATCTTACTACAAAAGCCTGTATGCCACAAAACTGGAAAATGTAAAAGAAATGGACACATTTTTAGATAAATACCATATACCAAAGTTAAACTAGGACCAGGTGAACAATCTAAACAGACCTGTTAGTGGGGAAGAATTAGAAGCTGTCATCAAAAACCTCCCTACAAAAAAAGCCCAGGACCAGATGGTTTCAATGCGGAATTCTACCAGAACTTCCAAGAAGAGCTTATACCTATACTCCTTAATGTATTTCACAATATAGAAACAGAAGAGGCATTGCCAAATTCCTTTTATGAAGCTACAGTCACTCTGATACCAAAACCACACAAAGACTCAACCAAGAAAGAGAATTACAGGCCAATCTCACTCATGAACATCGACGCAAAAATCCTCAACAAAATACTGGCAAACCGTATCCAAGAACACATTAGAAAAATTATACATTATGATCAAGTAGGCTTCTTCACAGAGATGCAGGGCTGGTTCAACATACGAAAATCTATCAATGTAATCCATCATATAAATAAACTGAAAGAAAAAAATCATATGATCATTTCATTAGATGCTGAAAAAGCTTTTGACAAAATTCAACATCCCTTTATGATAAAAGTCTTGGAGAGATTAGGGATATAAGGGTCATACCTAAATATAATAAAAGCTATATACAGCAAGCCGACAGCTAACATCAAACTAAACGGAGAGAAACTCAAAGTCATCCCACTAAAATCAGGAACACGGCAAGGCTGTCCACTCTCTCCATACCTCTTCAATATAGTGCTTGAAGTTTTAGCAATAGCAATAAGACAACATAAGGGGATCAAGGGGATTCGAATTGGAAAGGAAGAGATTAAATTTTCATTATTTGCAGATGATATGATAGTGTACATAAGCGTCCCCAAAAGCTCCACCAAAGAACTCCTAAAGCTGATAAACACCTTTAGTATTGTGGCAGGATACAAGATCAACTCCAAAAAATCAGTCGCCCTCCTATAAAAGGATATGGAAGCAGAGAGGGAAATCAGAGAAGCATCACCTTTCACGATAGCCACAAATAGCATAAAATATCTTGGGGTAACTCTGACCAAGGATGTGAAAGATCTATTTGACAAGAACTTTAAGGCATTGAAGAAAGAAATTGAAGAGGATGCCAGAAAGTGGAAGGATCTCCCTTGCTCTTGGATTGGGAGGATCAACATAGTAAAAATGGCAATTCTACCAAAGGCAATTTATAGATTCAATGCAATCCCCATCAAGGTCCCATCAAAATTCTTCACATACCTTGAGAAGACAATAATCAACTTTATATGGAAAAACAAAAAACCCAGGATAGCCAAAACAGTCTTATATAATAAAGGAACTTCTGGAGGCATTACCATCCCTGACTTCAAACTCTACTACAGAGCTACAGTATTGAAAACAGCTTGGTATTGGTATAAAAACAGAGAAGTCAACCAATGGAATCGTATAGAAGACCCAGACTTTAACCCACAAACCTATGAACACCTCATTTTCGATAAAGGAGCTAAAAGTATACAATGGAAAAAAGAGAGCATCTTCAACAAATTGTGCTGGCAAAACTGGATGTCAGTCTGTAGAAGAATGAAAACAGAACCATATCTATCACCATGCACAAAACTCAAGTCCAAATGGATCAAAGACCTCAATATCAGTCCGAACACACTGAACCTGATAGAAGAGAAATTGGGAGGTACCCTACAACACAGGTGATCGATTCCTAGGTATAACCCCAGCAGCACAGACATTAAGGGCAACATTGAATAAATGGGACCTACTGAAACTGAGAAGCTTCTGTAAAGCAAAGAACACTGTCACTAAGACAAAAAGACAACCCACTGACTGGGAGAAGATCTTCACCAACCCCGCAACAGACAAAGGTCTGATCTCCAAAATATATAAAGAACTCAAGAAACTAGACTTTAAAATGCTAATTAACCCAATTAAAAAATGGGGCACTGATCTGAACAGAGAATTCTCAACAGAAGTTCAAATGGCCAAAAGACACTTAAGGTCATGCTCAACCTCCTTAGCGATCAGGGAAATGCAAATCAAAACAACTTTGAGATATCATCTTACACTTGTCAGATTGGCTAAAATCAAAAACACCAATGATAGCCTCTGCTGGAGAGGTTGTGGAGGAAGGGGTACCCTCACCCATTGCTGGTGGGAATGCAAACTTGTGCAACCACTTTGGAAAGCAGTGTTTCGGTTTCTCAGGAAATTCGGGATCAACCTACCCCTGGACCCAGCAATACCACTCTTGGGAATATACCCAAGAGATGCCCGATCATATGACAAGGGCATTTGTTCAACTATGGTCATAGCAGCATTATTTGTAATAGCCAGAACCTGGAAACAACCTAGATGTCCTTCAATGGAAGAATGGATGAAGAAAGTGTGGAATATATACACATTAGAGTACTACTCAGAGGTAAAAAACAATGACTTCTCAAATTTTGCATGCAAATGGATGGAAATAGAAAATAGTATCCTGAGTGAGGTAACCCAGACGCAAAAAGATGAACAAGGGATATACTCACTCATAATTGGTTTCTAGCCATAAATAAAGGTCAGTGAGTCTATAATTTGTTATCCTACAGAAGCTAGATAAGAAGGTGAACCCAAAAAAAAACATATAGCTATCCTCCTGGGTATGGGAAGTAGACAAGATTGCCAGGCAAAAATCGGGATCTTAAGGGTGGGGTGGGAGGGGGTAAGGGGAGATGGGGAGAGAAAAGTGAGAAGGGTAGGATGGGGAGAACTTGGGGCAACGGGCTGATTGGGATAAAGGAAGGTTGGATAGGGGAGCAGGGAAGCACATATCTTAATTAAGGGAGCCATCTTAGGGTTGGCAAGAGACTTGGACCTAAAGGGGCTTCCAGGTACCCAAGGCGAGGTCCCCAGTTAGTTCATGCGGCAGCTGAAGTTAGGGAACCTGAAATGATCCTATCCTATAGCCATACTGATGAATATTTTGCATATCACCCTAGAACCTTCATCTGGTGATGGATGGAGATAGAGACAGAGACCCACACTGGAGCACTGGACTGAGCTCCCAAAGTCCCAATGAGGAACCGAAGGAGGGAGAACATGAGCAAAGAAGTCAGGACCACGAGGGGTGCACCCACCCACGGAGACCGTGGGGCTGATCTATTGGAGCTCACCAAGGCCAGCTGGACTGTGACTGAAAAGGCATGGGATAAAACCGGACTCTCTGAATATGGCGGACAATGAGGGCTGCTGAGAAGCCAAGGACAATGGCACTGGGTTTTGATCCTACTTCATGTTCTGGCTTTGTGGGAGCCTAGCCAGTTTGGATGTTCTCCTTTCTAGACCAGGATGGAGGGGGGAGGACTTTCGACTTTCCACAGGGCAGGGAACCCTGACTGCTCTTCAGACTGGAGAGGGAGGGGGAGAGGAGTGGGGGGAGGGGGAGAGGAGTGGGGGGAGGAGAAGAGGAGTGGGGGAGGGGGAGAGGAGTGGGGGGAGGGGGAGAGGAGTGGGAGGCTGGGAGGAGGCGGAAATTTTTTTTTCTCAATAAAAAATAAATAAATAAATAAATACTAGGTCATAAAAAAAAGAATCTATCTGTTACTGCATGAGTGTTTACAGTAGTTCTAAAACTCAGCTTATGGTATACTTAAATGCAGCAAATATAGATTCCTCTATAAAATATTTACAAACAGAGAAATAAACTTGATAGATTTATTTTTTTATTTCTGGTCTGTGAATCTCACAATTTTTGATATATTCAGGTGTGCAAAATGAATTCAATTCCAAACTCAGTATTTTATCCAACACTGATTCTTTTTTAAATATTTACGTGTGTGTGTGGGTGCGTGCGTGCGTGCGTGTATGGGTGTGTCTGGGGGTTTTGCTGCATGTATATCTGTATACTTGTGTCCTCAGAGGCCAGAAGAGGGTGTCAGATTCCTGAAATTAGAGTAATGAACAGTTGTTACCTGTCATGTGGATGCTGAGGATCAAACTCAGGTCCTCTGGAAGAACAACCCGCAATATGATCCTTTCCATAGCAAAAGGAGTACGATTCATTTATCCCCTTCCTAGTTATATCTTTAGCTCATCTTTCACAAAGCTGACCCATACTCCATGACAGGCTCTCAGTTTTGTGGGCTTTGCAGAGACACCCAGCCAAAGGCAACTGTCAGTCATATGTTCACATACTGCTTTCCAGAGACCTTCAGTTAAATGCAACTGTCAGTCACATGTTCACATACTGCTTTCCAGAGACCTTCAGTTAAAGGCAACTGTCAGTCACATGTTCACATACTGCTTTTAAACTTCCCTTTAATGCTTTCTATTTTCTTGGCTGTTTGCATTGTTTGTTTTTCATTTTATACATTCTTTTATTCATTTCTCTCTCAACCAAGTTTATTGCTTTGTTCTTGTTTTGCTATCATGTATGAGAGCAATGAACAGTCTGAGGAAGTATCAACGGTCTTGCTGATTGACCATATAGTAAGGCCATTATACACACATCTCCTAAAAATACAGTAATCCTTTATTGGTACATGATGTTATTCACAACACGTTCTTGTGAAGGCTGTTGGAGACTCTTAATAATAAGACCAGCACCATAAATTACTACTTGCCTACACATCTAGGACCACAAATCTAAGCAAAATTGAAGACTGAAACTCTGTTTCTCCAGGTTCTGGGTGGTTAGCCATCATTTGTTGTTTAGAGCTCAAAGCAGAAATGTGATTGGTACCAGTTTAGTTTCTTGGTTGTGATGAGAAACCAGCAGCCTCACTAGAAGTCCTGTCTGGGGGGCTTAAGCTTACATCTCACCCATCAAAACCCATCTTTCCATGGCAGATGACAGAGACAATGCCGATGCTCACCCATCTGCATTATGCACGCTTTCTCTCTCACACACTTTGCATTTCCTCTGTTGCATTTGTTTCAACTGGCACAAAATATCAGTACATGCTTACGGAGTATAGAAAAATAACTTGATGCGTATGCAACCAGCAATGCTAAAATTATGATCATTAGAATTCTCTTTCCTTTAAGCATTTATTATTTCTACCTATTTATAAATTTTATTCTTTAAGGTATTTTAAAATATATTGTGAATGACATTATAGCTACAATTCTAGGCTACTGAATACCAGCACTAATTCCTCCTACCTAGCTGTATTTTAGTTACCAAATTCAGCCTCTCTCCAGCCTCTCTCTCATTACACTTCCCCTCTCCCAAAAAGACTGATTCTTGTTCGCATTTCTACAAATGACATGTGATATTTATCTCTCCGTGTTTATTTATTTTATTTTGTCCTCCAGCTCCATCCATCTTGCCACAAGAGGCAAGAAATTTTGTTCATTTTATAATTGAATAGCATCCTATACAATATACTCACAGACCACAAACAAATACACACGCCACAAAACACACACAAAGAAGAGTTAATGGGCACTATGACTGACTACATATTATGGGTTCTCAGAATAATTGTAAAATTGTAGTGGGAGTGCAGATGTTTCTTTGGCATGATGACTTCTCTAGTATGTACATACATAAGATGGAATTACTGCAAAACCAATTAAACAAGTGGATAAGAACATTCAAATTTGAAAAAGAGAAAATCAAATACTTACATAATCATAAAAAAGAAAACATAAAAGCTAGACATTTCTCACCCCAGAATACATCAGCCTTCATAACTTCATGCTCCAAAACCTCCTATCTTTCTAACCACAAAAATATCAAAAGGGTTTATTTAGAAATAAAATCCCTTGATATTACTCTAAAATCCATTAAGGTTTATATCACCTCCAATCAATGTGGAGTAGCATCCTGACATAGGTCTGTATATAAAGCATAAAATACAAACTGAGTTCCTGCTTCTTCTTTTCATCCACTATAAAAATACATCCAACCCTTATGCCCTTATTTTTAGTTATGATTCAAAATCATGTGTAATATAGTCTTCACTTTACTAATTTGCCCTCTAACAAACATTTTGGTTATTTGCTCTGTCCTGGGATGGCCAAATGGTGAACTAAAACAAATATACAATTACCTCACTCAAGAGAGGAGAGGAATATAAAGAACATTAAATTCCCCATAAGAATAGTTCTCCAACACTCTCACTTTTAAAGATAAGACCTATATAAATCTAGAACCCCCCCCAGAGATATTTCTATTATATTTCTCACAATCTGGTGAAACAATATAACTGTACTATGTATCTTCCCAGGAGAGAGTAAGCTTCCCATGGGAACGTCATTGCCTATGCACCCCGACACACCCAGAGAACAACTCAGGGCATCAACTATTGACATCAGCTATTATTGCACAATGATATTACCAAAATAAAGGGAGTTTTAACTAAGGTTGTTTTGGATTTTTTTGATTTATTGGAAATAGATTCTTTTCTCATACAATGTATCTTAATTAGAGTTTCCTCTCCCTCCACTTCTCCCAGTCTCTCCCCCAACCACATACCCTTTCAACTTGGCTCCTTAGAAATGAAAATAAGACTCTGTATCACCAGGAACATACAGTATAACACCATATATCTGCAAGGCGTGCCAAATTTAGTAGAACATCTAGTGGAAAAGGCTCTCTCATGATCACTTAATCCCTAAGTTAACTTAATCACAACCATTTTATCATAAAATATATGGATCACCTCTTCAAAACAATAATCAACTACATCTCATATCAAACGGGTCATTAACTTATTGAAGCAATTTAACTCAGCAGGTTGTATAAATAAACAATGTCTTCCGAGTAAAGATTCCCTATCTTCAGCTACCCCACACCTCAGTTTCTAGCTGGATATCACTTCCTTAGGTACAGCACACAGATTCCCTAAGTAAAAGAAAACAGAAATACAATGTAATTCTTACATGTGAAAAACCCATTTCTTTTCCATCTACGGTGTCTTTAAATATAAAACCATTTTTCCATAGTCCCCCTTACATAACACAGGTAAAAACTGTCTTATTCTTGAGAGCCTGGAGAACATGGGTGTTGGAGGGGTGTGATAATTCCCTACAGTATTAAAAGGGAGCAGAGATGTTCACCCCTTAAAGCAGTGGTTCTCAATCCTCCTAAGACTGCAAGCCTTTAATGTAATTCTTCAGGTCATGATAGTCCCCAAACATAAAATTATTTCATTGCTACCTCATAACTTTAATTTTGCTATTGTTATGAATCATAATGTAAATATCTGCTATGAGACCCCAATGTGGTCCCGACCCACAGGTGGAGAACCACTGGCTTAAAGAATAAGGATTTAGTCTTCTCTTTCGTTGGCCTTAAGAGTCTCATGATCAATGGTCAATATTGCTAACAGCAATAAAGATGGTCTCCCCCACCTTCATTATCTCACAGAACTCTGCCTGGCAGGTACAATACCCACCCTAGTTCTCTAAGCCTTGACAGCCCATTAAAGGAAGTCTCATCTCATTCTTAATACAGAGGCAGAATGTACCTCATAAAGTTCCCTGTTCTTCTTGAGATGTGGGGGAGAGGCGTGAAGAAAAGAGCCAGAAGAAACCAGACTGAGAAAATGAAAAGGTGCTGTGTTGAAACAAGTTTCCAAGAATGGAAGACGTAGTTCTTTGCTTTCTATCCATAGCACCAAAACCTAAAATGTTTTTCATGTCCTCTGCTCTGCAGATTTCCTTTGGGGAAAAACAACACTCTAGTCTATAACCAATCCTATATGAGTTTATGTGGAATGACATGTTGGGTAGCTGATAAATACAGGAAAAAAACAGAGATTGGCTATCTTAGGTGCTCTTAACATATACAGCTATTCCCAGAATTGTGTATGTTAAAAGAGCACCTTATGTGATCAATGATGAGCATGCAAATTTCTTTGACTAGAGTAATCATCCATACTGGATGTCTCAAATACATACAATAAAAAAATAAGAATAAATTAGAATGTATTAAGGGAAAAGCAATAAAAGCATAGGAAACGTGTTTTGGCCTTTCTCTCTCTTTGTTATACAGGTATATTTGTATATTACAGACATATCCAAAATGGGAATGGGAGGAAAGGAAGAGAGAAAAAGACAGTGGAAAAAAAAAGATTGATTCTTTACTTATCAGTTTAAAATTAACTTCCTTAATTCATTCAGATTCACACATACTCATTCATTTACTCTTTACAATCAGTAAAGATGACCCCTCAGTAAAGATGAGACAATAAAATTATATTGCTTTAGTCAAATGCTCTGAATTCAGAGACAAGAAAGCATGAAGGGTTTTCACCATCCTGGAGGCACACACCACAGTGCCCCCACAGCCCATCTGAAAGCAAAGCTCCAAAACCACCAGCTTCTGGTTAAAGTAAATCAGACCAGAAACAACGGGGTCTTTGTGGCAGAAACTTGAGTTCAAGTGCACGAGGATCAGATAAAATGCAACACATGGCGTCTGAACTCCAATGATAGGCTTTGATTTCTAGATTAAAAGTTAAGCAACCAGCAGCATTTGAACGCTTAAGAGAAAAGGATATACAACAAAATAAAGACTGGCTTCCTCATAGGTGGACAACCAAACAGAAAATGGAAATGCTGGAGGTGTTACAGACTGGCCCTGTGACATCTTTATATTAAAGTGGCAATAGCTGTGCTGTATTCAATAGGACATTTTGTTATGATTATAGGTAACAGATATTGATAACCATGTTTAAAAAATGTGTCTCAAAAACTACTGATAACAAAAACAGCTATTAATCCGGCAAGACACACGGTCAGGCTCGTGGTCTTTAAGGCCCCTCTCCTGTTCAAGGGGAGGAAGTGGTAGATGGAACGAGTTATGCAGCGTGTGTCTCAATTACCGCTATAAAACCAGTTACCCAAATTCTTTTAGAACCTCTTGTTAGGAGCTACTCAGATTACCTAAGATAATAAAAAGCCAGGAAGCATAAGGGTTCTTTTGACCACACATTAAACATGAATTAAATTACTGAAATTTCACGGTGTACAGTCCCAATATAGTATGTTTCTATGTTTAAACGTAGAAGTTAACAATTTTATATACTGAGGGTAGTTTTAAAGGAATGCAAACACTTTTAACGAAAGTAACTCAGATCCAAAATGTAACTCTTTACCAAAGATAGTTTTAAAAAGCTGGATTATGTAAAGGAAGTAAAAATATTAACCATAAAATATACTTGCAGAAGATGATTTTTGCAGCAAAATTTTACACAACTTATGACTTCAAAATACTGGAGCAGTATAAATACCCACCCATATACAGGAGAGTTGTTGAATACATTCTGGCACATCCATGTGGTAGAATATAATACACTCACTCATCATTAAAAAATGAGCAAGATTCCTGTACTTGGGAGGCAGAAGCAGGTAGGTCTCTGGAGTTTAAGGATAGCCTGGTCTACATAGGGAGTTCCAGACAGCAAGAGCTACATAGTGAGACCCTGTCTCAGAAAAAAAAAAAAAAGAAAATCAGTAGGACTCCTAAACTGATCTAGGCTTATATTCCGGATATACGGATAAGCCAAAAAAAAGTTTAATGCTAAAGCATATCATATACTGCTATCTTTTGATTCCAAAACAAAAGGTAAATTTAAAAATATACATATGGGCTCCTTTGTGAAAAAAGTCCCATGATATACAAAACAGGAAAGAAAGGAGAATGCAACGAGTGTAGAAGTGGTGGGCTTCTGGAAATACGAACATCTCTTTCCATGCTGTTTCACCTTTCATAATTATGTTACTATCTGCCATACTGAAAGCAAGAAAAATCACAAGGATTGGGACAAGGGAACCGAAAATGGATAAAACAGAAGACGACTTAATGTGAATTTATATATAGGTAGAAGACAACTTATGTGAATTTATATATAGGTAGGCACACAGACACATGCCTGCTTCTGGGCTCAAAAAAAAAAAAAAACCCAGAAGCAATGAACTTACCCAGCATACAAATTTTGTTTCCTAAGTTACTCTTCTCAACCAAATGACTCTTCTGAAGGAATGCTGACTCTACGCCTGGGTCAGGGAAAGTACAAAATCTGCTGAAGACATCTGGTTCCAGAGAGCAGTGCAATGTTCCCAGAATGCTAAGAACGTGCCATAAAGACCAGAGAGGCTCATGTCCAATCAGAGACTATTTGAGCAACAAGATAAATGGTGGCAGATTCTAACTATCCATAGCAGAAAATAACAAAACATGATTCAATCGTGCCGAAGTACATAGATGAATAAATAAATCAGGGAGAAGGGGAAAGTTCTTCCTTACTATAAAATCCCATTCAGGGAAGACAAAGTAAATGAGGAACTTGAAGGATTGCTGGAAATTGCCATGGTCATAGTTTCTCACTCTAGCTAAAAGCATTTAATGAATGTGTGATAAGAAAGAAAATTTCAGGCTAGCAAGATACCTCGGCAGATAAAGCACATGCCAAGAAAATCAGGATGCCCTGAGTCTGAGCCCTAGGATCTACATGGAGCAAAGACAGGAGCCAGCTCCAGCAACTTATCCTCTGACCGTCCACCCGTGTGCCACTGCGTGCATATGCCCTCAAACACGCGCGCACACACAAGATTTAGAATGTAAAACAATTAATACATTTTTCTTTTTTGATATTATAAAATAGTCCCATTTCTCCTTTTCCTTTCCCCCCTCTAATCTCTACCATAAAACCCCCTTTAAAGAGACAGGATTTTATAGCGTGCCCAAGTGTCAAAGGCCTTATTAAAAGTAATACCAAGGGAAACTGGTGTACTGTACAACTGAGACATTTCAATGCAGTGCTGAGACTGCCACCATAACGGGATCAAGGTGGCACCAGGTGCTGCCTGATACAACACACTGAGGGCAAACATTCCTGTCATATCCCAGATAGAGATAAAAGGCTTCAATCTAATTATGAGAGAAGCCCAAACGGAAGACTTTATACAGACCAGCATTCCACTAGCATCGGTATTTATGGATTGGGGACAGTCTTAGTTAGGAGACCATTACTATGATAAAATGCCATGACCAAAGCGTCTTGGGGAGGCAAGGGTTTATTTGGCTTACATTCCCATAACACTGTTCATCATCAGAGGAGGTCAAGACAGAAACTCAAGTAGAGCAGGAACCTGGAGACAGGAGTTGATGTGAGTTCATGGAAGGGTGCTGCTTCCTGTCTTGTCTACAGCTCAATCTTATGGAGACATTTTCTCAAGAGTTCCCTCCTTTCAGATCATTTCAGCTTGTATTAAGTTGACATAAATCTTTCCAGCACAGGGAGGCAGGAATAGGAGGATCAAATGGGAAGGGGAGTAAAGAGGGAGCAGAGGTGAGGAACACGGGGAAGGAAAGTTAAACTTAGGGTCGTTTAATAGATCAATGGAAGCATAACACAATAGAAGCTTCCTAAAAATATAAACATGTTAGAAGGCAACCTAAATAAAATTGCTAAATAATGGGGAATTCAGAGCTCCAACTGGATATCTCTTCTCACCAAAGGAAGCTCACAGTGATGGGAATGTATTACATCTATTGAAGTTATTGACAACAGGAACCTCAAATCCATGCTATTGCCAAGTCTGCTGATTGCTTTCCACAAACTGAGAGTAAGGCCCTATCGCTGAAGAAAGCACTTATACAGTTCATGAAACATGGAAAAGTCGAGCTGATGCCTACATAGAGCCTTCACAACTATAGACTACTACTGTTCACAAAACTAAAGGTACCACGCATGCTACCAAAGGAGAAACACCAGCCTTGTAATGCATCCTTCATACCCGTCAAAACCGTCTTAGGTCATTCCCAGGTCCGCTGATAGATTTGGTCTTTCCCCTTCATTTCCATCTAGACTAGTTGTTGCACTGTGGAGAGAATGGTATATACTAAAGAGTTTCATGTATGCCAACTTTGACAAACCATTTTGTATATTGCTCAATAAATGGAATTCTAAAATCCTCACCTGAAATGGAAGAGACCATCAATTTCCCAGTCCTTTGTCAAGGATTAATTTGCCACAATCTTAAGAATTTCAGTTGGTGGCGCACGCCTTTAATCCCAGCACTCGGGAGGCAGAAGCAGGCGGATCTCTGTGAGTTCGAGGCCAGCCTGGTCTACAAGAGCTAGTTCCAGGACAGGAACCAAAAGCTACGGAGAAACCCTGTCTCGAAAAATCCAAAAAAAAAAAGAATTTCAGTGACTCAGAGAGTCACAGGTAAATCAGCTGTCCCTCAGGAGAAATTCCTGTTCACACAGTGTCCTTGCCAGCCTCTCCACCTTACTAGCCTCTCCCAAGAAGGGAAAGAGTTCTCTGGGTAGAGACATAGCAGTAATCTGTATGTTGTGAACCAATTGCTTCCAGCATCATTTCCCCTTTGGAACAGGTCTGTCATTCTGAAATTGTTACAGAAGTCAACCACCAAATGGAACCTTGCAGCTTCTCATACCACCTGTGCCTGGGTAGACCAGACTGTCGGAATCCAGTTTAAATTAGGAAACTTATTTTTCTAGTTTTCAAAAGGTACTTCTATTATCAGCTTTCACCAGTAACAAAGATATTTAGGCATCCTCTGAAAATCGAGAACAGTTAAAAACAAATGCTATATATTGGCATAAAGTAAACTGTAGAACCCTACTATATCATTATAGCATATTCACACACATGCACACACATACACACATATGGGTGCATTCAAATACAGATAGATATAGCTATGAATATATATATGAGTAGATAATAGATATAAAAGACAATAGATAGATGATATGTGGATAGATAGGTGATTGATAGATGATTTGATAGATGGAAGATAGTGATAAAGAGACACATACATACATACATATATAGAAATACAGATAGATACGTAGATGATAAATTATTTAAATCATCACATCTTAGAGTCAGTTCAAATCCTGATTCTTAAAGTAATGTGATTTGGGGAAAGTTTCTTAATATCAGAGCTCATCTTATCTTTTTCTTTTCCACTGTTCAAAAAGGATATCCTACACAGCAGGGGTCAGCAAACTATAACTCAGCAGCCCAATGTGGCCCATCACAAGTTTTTTTTTTTTATGTTTTTAGAATAGAACTACGTTTATTCCTTTACATACAATCCACTATTACATTAGGATTCTGAGGAGAGCACTGAAGAATCACTATAGAAATATGACCCATGAGGCCTGAAACATTTATTTTCTTGACCCCTATTATAAGGATTGTTGTAAGAGTGGATACAATGCTACAGACCACTGGCACCTAAAATTTAGGTGACTATTATCAAATATCATGATAATATTCAAAGTAGTATTTTTTAAAGAAAAACTGTCTGAAAACATATACATAAAGTAATATTATAATGGCCTGAGCAAATTGGATATATATACTTAGAACACACACATCACAAGTGAAAGAAAAAAGTCATGAATTTGAAAAGGGAGGAAAGTAAGTATAATTTTCAAAAATTTTAAAAGCCATTTAAATAATAAATGAAATTTTTCTATGGTCATATAAAATTCTACACTCAAATACTACACACATTAAAATATTAAGAAAAAGTAGCCCATAAAAACCATTTCCTTGTTCCGCAAATCCTAAGGCTGAGGAGGCATTACTCACAGTCCCTACACTGTGAAGCTTTTCACCAACGGTGCTGATCTCATCAGTTAAAGCTGCGGCTCCAGCGCCTGCCTGAGTACCATCTTGCCTTGACTTTTCTCCTGTCAAGCAAATCAGTCCATTTTACTTTTAAACCCGGCTTCAGTTAAGTTCTTAGGGCACAAGCAGAATGAAGCCAAGTTCTTGGCCAAATTATCGCAGGAATGGCTTATCTAACCACCCTATCAATCTCCCTTCCAATACTGGCTCGAAAAACGGTCTTTATAAAAGGAAAGCTCTTACATCCCTATTGGATCACCATTGTAAGGTGCAGGAATCTCAGGAAGCTGGAAGAGTAAACAGTCGGAGCCATTTCTTTTCTTGTGGCATAACTAAATGGCCCCATTATGCCACCAACTAAAAATAAATTTTAATTTTATTTCTGATAATTAAAACTACATCTCACACATACTTTGAAAGGTCTGCAGATTTTTAATTCATATTTCAAAAATAAAAGGCTAAACCTTCATGATTGCAAAATCTTTCGGTGTAAGAAGATGTGCATATTGACAGCTGGACATGAAGAGTAAGTGACAGAAACTCTAAATATCTTCCTGTCTTGAAAATTCAAGATCAAACGTGAATGAAAATGTGAAAATAAGATTTAGTGGGAATGTGGAAGGTTAGAGGTTTAGTTGGAATTGTTTCTTTTGTTTCTTCCTGTAAATGGCAGAGAGGGGAAACACGGCCTTGCATCAGGAAAGACATCAGCTTGCTGAACTCAGCTGCAGCCTTTTAGAGGCAACAAATAGCTTCCTCCATCTCTAGCACAAGCAGTGAAAGAAGAAAGGTAATAGACTAGAAAAAGGTTGATGCCTCATCCCGACTGCAGTGTGTGACCCAGAGACTGTGGCAAGGAATGGTAACCTACAGCTTATACGGGTGAGAATTTTAATTCAGGAACCTTGAGTGGACCACAGGCATCAGGTCAAAGGCAAGTACTGGATTTTGCCTCTGAAACCTAAATGTTGAAGTCTCTTGCTGAATTCAAAGATTAAAGTTTATTCTAACAGCAACAAAGATAGCACAGGAAAACAAGGAAGTGACAGACAGGGTCTACCAGTTTTTGGCCTTACTCAACATATTCACATAAATTTAAAAACATTTATAGCCCCTGTATTGCACACCTTCTTAGATTCAACCATTGAGTTTCTTCCTTGAAAATGATTAACTTGTTGAGAGCAGACACACTTCAGTGTTATCATTGTCCCTGATGACAGTTTCTGGCTTTTGAGGACAATGTAGTATATATAAACAGTCTTGATTCACTGTTTTAAAGGTGGTTTTTACATTTGTGTGTGTGTGTGTGTGTGTGTTTTCTTGACTTCATGATTAAGATATGGAAATAAAAATTGACTTCTCTCTACAAATCTTCCTGACTGTTTTTGGAAAAATAAACATTTCTTATTAAGTACTACAGCACAAATTGCTGATGACTACCTTCTTTTGTCTCAAGGATATAGTATGTCCCCAAATTACAGTGTTGGATCTAAGCTTCTCTAGCATCTCTTGTCAGCTATGACCTTTTTGGGAGGGCTGTATTGCTTATAGAACTCTGTCTAGTTCTAGTGTCCCCACCACAGCACCCATCCTCCATATCCTTCATAAGACAGGATATGGAGGATGTCACATCTGACTGGGTATCTTTTCATATATTCACAAGAAGAATATTCAAGATGCCACATAGCCATCAATTAATGTTCAAAATTAAGCTTCTCTGGAGTCCACTTTTCTCTTTAAGAAAAAGAGAATCCTGGGTCTGGTGAGACAGCTCAGCAGATAAAACGGCTTGTAATGTAAGCCTGAGAACTCTGAACCCCAGGACCCATATAAAGACAGCCCACGCACTGGCTAGTGTCTATAATCTCAGCAGCATTCCTGTGCAGTGGGCAATGGAAACAAAAGACTCGGCTGGAAGCGTCGCTATGCCCCACAGCCACAGAAAAAGGAAGACAAAGTAGGGAGAGAAAATCAATCTGGAAAATTGTCCTCTGACCTACAGACACACACACACAAAGAGACAGACACATACACACACACACCTACACACGCAAAATAAATCTTTAAAAAAAAATGTATCCTTATAGGTCTTTGTGACTACTGGTGAACTACTAAAACTACTAATCGCTACTGCTATTAAAAGTAGGTCATAGAGTAGGGACATAGCTAAATCCATAGCGTATGTGGCTATAACAACCAAGTCCCTGGGTTCCATTCCCAGCACTGCCTAAAAAACCTGGTGTGGTGGCAAACACCTGCAGTCCCAGAACTCAAGAGTCAGAGGCAAGTCCGGTTTTATTCCAGGCTTTTTCAGACCCAGACCAGCTGGCCTTGGTGAGTTTCCAGTAGAACATCCCCATTGTCTCAGTGTGTGGGTGCACCCCTCGCAGTCCTGAGTTCCTTGTTCGTGCTCTCTCTCTCCTTCTGCTCCTGATTTAGACCTTGAGATTTCTGTCCGGTGCTCCGATGTGGGTCTCTGTCTCTGTCTCCTTTCATCGCCTGATGAAGGTTAATATTCAGGAGGATGCCTATATGTTTCGAACTTGCTGAACATAGCAGACAATGAGGACTACTGAGAACTTAAGAACAATGGCAATGGGTTTTTGATCCTACTGCACGTACTGGCTTTGTGGGAGCCTAGGCAGTTTGGATGCCCACCTTACTAGACCTGGATGGAGGTGGGTGGTTCTTGGACTTCCCACAGGGCAGGGAACCCTGATTGCTCTTTGGGCTGACGAGGGAGGGGGACTTGATTGGGGGAGGGGGAGGGAAATGGGAGGCGGTGGCGGGGAAGAGACAGAAATCTTTAATAAATAAATAAAGAGTCAGAGGCAACAAGATGAGAAGTTCAAGGTCTATCATTGGTTCCATGAGCTCAAGGTCAGCCTCAGCTGCAGGAGACCTTGTCAAGAACAGGAGGAGGCCGCTGTAGGTAGAGGCACTCACCTATATACTATACTTCACAGATCTTGGCCATTATTTTAGGAAGAAAAGGATACAAACAACAAAGAAAAGAAGTCAGCAGTCTGTGCTGCAGTGCTGTGTTGGGAATATGTGAAGACCTGGGCACGAGTCCATCGCTTTCTGCGAGGCAGCAGCCAGCGTGCGTTCTTTATGCCATTCCATCATATCTGGAAAGCTAAAAATGACAAGCCACTGGCAACACCTTTTGCTGAGTCACTGTGTTCTTTGTGTGCATTTTCTAAGAGCAATCAAAACAGCAATTGGGGCACTAACTTTACCAGATGAAATCACTGCATCTGCGCTGACACGAGGTGCAACGTGGAAAGCAATTCCTCATTAAAACAGAAGCTGCAGTTCACGTTGTTGAAAAACTGCTTCAGATGGCTCATTCTCGGGGGACAGATCATAGTGCCCATTAAGGACAGAAAATTGAAAGAAAGCACTGGCTCCTCCCACAAAATGCTTAAAATCCCACGAGGCTGTAAGCTTTGCTTTGTGTTTTCTCTTTTTTTGATTCCCTCCTTACTTCTCCAACTATATCAAAACTAAAGTGATCTTGAATTGTGTCTCTAAGCCCCCCCCCCTTCTAACTGGATGCTGATTTAATTAGACAAAATTTTGTAAAGCATTTTTGAGGAAAGCATTTTTGAGATTATCTGAGGAATTTGGGGATAAAGTATTCAGTGATACTGAGAACCTCCTGCTTTTGGTGAATGTGACAAAGCATTGCTAAATAGGAACATTTTACAAATGAACAAATCATCCCATTAGGATAAAATATATATCAGAAATTTGCTTTAAAGTGCTGAAATGCCTTCCAAGCCATCTTACAGAGTAGGCTACCTCTACAGACAGTGTTTTGTGGAAATACACAGTCAGTGTTTTAAAAGAAAAATAACTTGTTACTATTAATATATATGGCTTCAAACAATACCAACAAAATATGAAATATATACATTGAAACAAATCACAGAAGTTGTCTAATTGTGTCTAAACATGTCTTACTGGGTGTACTAGATAAACAATAAAGAAACAATAAACCCTTAATCAAAAAAAAAAAAGAAATTTGCTTTAAAGTATTTATAATGTTTGCTAGGGGAGACATTTTTACACCATTGGTATGGAAGTCACAGCCTGATGAATAAGTTTTTAACTAAGATATCATAACCCTTTAAAAAAATCAGTCACACTCATGCTCACACACACACACACACATACACACACACACACACACACACACACACACACACAAAATAGATAATTAGCTCGGGAGAGGAGAGGGCTCTGTAGGAATAGTGCGAGGGGGTAGAAAATAGGTGGAGTGAATAGGATAAAAATACATTACATACGCATATAAAAATGTTGTGAGATTTACTAGTAACTAATATATAAGGAAAAAATGAAAATAACAAATGCTGTTAGGAGAGAAAAGAGAAAAGACAGAGGAAGCCTATGCGAATCATCTGAAATTATTAAACCTTTGTAATGGCCACAGGGGCTAATGCCTTTATTTGTACTTTAATTATCAGCTTCTTAAGTGAAGGAGCCTGATATCTGTTTCCTCTCCTTTATGGGAGACTCAGAATTAGTGACTAAATGGGTACAGTCACAGGATGGAGCCACAGCGGCCATGACAAAACAGGACATCATCGCTGTGCTCAGACTGCTCAAATCTACCTGAAAATCAAAAGAGCCCCTGAGGCTCACTCACTGGCCAGTGCAATCAGTAAGCTTGAAGCTCAATAGAAACCCTGGCTCAGGTAAGACAGAAAGAAACAAGATACATGACATCAACCTCTAGCCTCTGCTTGCACAGGCAAGTACACCACCCGATACACGCCCCGGAACTACCACAAACACACCAGATCTGATGTGGAAAATCTACTGACACTCTCCAGTCTAGTAAGACATGTGCACAGGACACTGGGACACCTAATAACCTCCTAGGGCCAGATTCCTTCACAGGAGCTATGTTATACTTTCTTCATGTTTTGACTGAAATTACCGAATTTCCCCCAAGTGTTGTTCTATTTATTCACTCCTCATAATGTAAAATAAATATTTAAATCAAACTGAAAAGTGTCTCCAGTATCACCTGCCTTCTAAGTTTTGCTAAGAGGAGAAAAATAGAAAAAAGAGCTTGGAGAGAGGTCATTGCTTAAGTTTGTGTGTATGTATGTGTGTGTATGTGCATGTATGTGTGGTGTGTGTATCTGTGTATGTGTGTGTATGTGTGTATGTATGTGTGTGTATGTATGTGTGGTGTGTGTGTATGTGTGTGTGTGTATGTCTGTGTGTGTGTGTGTGTGTGTGTGTGTGTGTGTATGTGTGTGTGAACAGATCATTGTTTGTCTGGCAGTTGCATTAGAAGTTGCAACCAGAACTTTACAGATTCTGAATACAGCTCAGTGGGAAGTATCTGCCCGGCATGTGTGAAGTCTTGGGTTCAGTCCCCGCCACAGCAAAAATGAAGATTCTAAACTGTGTTTTCCTCAAATGACTGCTTCTTGCTTTGTGCATCCCCTTGCTGGGGTATGTGAGGCGAGATCTGGTGCTACTTCCTTCATGCATCAACTCCCTTTTTTGTGTCTGTAAACTGTTTAGTCTCAGCTTGGAGTATAAATTAGCATCACATACTCAGTTTCCACAATTACAGAAGCATATAGTGACTTCCAATTTCTCTCTAGTTCTCTGCTTTTCTATTCCCCTGATTTGGGCACTTGCTCAAAGCTTGCCCACAAGGTGTCTGTTTCTTTTTAGCTGTACTGGGGTCAGGGTTTCCATATCTCTAAGTCCCCTCTCAGGCCATTCCCTCACAAATCAGATTCTGAAACCATAACATCTATCCATGGCTGCCAAAAGCAAGGTCTGTTATCTTGACTTTTTTAATTACAAAGAAAGAATTATTCTGAGATTCTGTAAAAACTGCCCCTGCAACTATCATGAGGAACATTTTTAAGAAGTCTGCATTCAAATTCTCAGTATTTGTAAATGCACGGAAACTTCCCTTTAATGAACCAAGCAACAATCACAAGTATGTTACCATTTGCACAGATCTCAGCAAACCCAACAGAGCCCACCCCACATCACTGATGTGCACTAACATTTGACTATTAAAAACATTCTGCTGGGATGCCAGCAGAGAGATTTATATTTATTCTTATGGTATGTACCATAAATATCCACACACTTGTCAATGAGAGGCTGTAGGTATGCATCAAGAGTTAATTGCAGAAGTTTGAGAATCTCTCAAAGGCCACAGGCTCCTGTTACCTAGGGAGTGTTTTACAAATGCTTTGCTTTATCATTATAAGTTAACTAAGTTATTACCCACAGTTTTGAATGAGTTAGCTAACTTAGTTGGTTAGCCCATACATGAGACACCTGAATATTCCCACCTTTCCACTCATCCTCTTCCTTACTACATTGCATGCTTTAAGGGCCCCTGAATCTTAGTTGTATTCAACCATAGCTTTGTGGTAACCTGGCATGTAAGACAGAACCTATAAACTGTAATAATATTGACCCATTTACTCAGCAAATTTTCATTGCTGAGTAATGTTAATTTCTAGCATTTAAGAATGTACTACTTGCCATACTTCATTTACTTTACATTTAATATTTGTAAATCCTATGAGATGTTGTTATCATCCCAGCTATACACAGAATAAAAGTGAAGCATAGAAGGGTTTAAGTATCTTGCCTAGAACCACTATCATTAAATAATAAAGCCAGGATTCACACACAGGCAATCTGGCTTCAGTGCTTAGAACAAAGGACTGCTCCAAGGGAACTCATCTCCATGCCTTAGGAAAGACATTGAGGCCAGGCACGTGTCATGGGTGGCCCTGACTGGAGACCTAGTAGAAAGGCCATTCCATGAAGCTGTAACACTGAAGCCTGAACTGCCTTGGAGAACTCAAGATAGTAAGAGATGCCAGAGTTGAAAGGTGGTTTGTCATAAAGATTTTTTCAATATGGAAAACAGAGCCATGAGACTGTGTTCATCTAGCCTCCCCACTGTAATGGTCCTAACTCTGTCACCTCTGGTGGACATTATGGGAACTGACAGACTGACATCTACTCAGTCTCCGTCATGTATCTTCTTCCTCTACCATAGGCATCTGACTTTATATCCTCACCACTCACTGCTATGTTAAAACGTTAATCTCTAAGGTTATAGATTTGGGAGGAAAGATCTGGATCATGAAGGGCAGCCAAATTAAATGAGTTAGGCCATTTATACAAAGGGGCCAATGAACTCATTAACTCGTTGTACCAGGAGCAGATACATTAAGAAGGCAGAGGTTTGCAGCCCATAAGAAAACAGCCCAAAACTCAACTGGACTGTCACCCTGCTTAACCTCAACCTCCACAATATTAAATTCAGTTGTTCAGAAGCCGCCTAGACCATAGCAGTGTTATGGCAGCCTGAGCTAAGCCACCTTCCCTCCCTGTCAAATAATCAAGGATATAAATAAGAAATCCATGCAAAAGAATGCTAAATACCTGTTGCCAAAAGGGACAGGAAAATAGAAGACTAGCTTGAAGCCATTGAAGAGCATACAGCATGGAGTTGCTATCATAAAAGCTCAAAGGAGGACTGGTCATGAAGCCTGTTAGCACAAATCCCTTCAAAATTCTAGACTGATCATCATACTGACAGTGCTCAAAATATAATAATAGTTACCATATGAGAATTACAGACCTGAGGTTACAAGCTCAAAAATGAAATCAAATCAGTGAAGCGACAATAAGAACAGTTTTGCAGCATAAATTATATTCAAGAAGAGACAGACACTCACTTGAGAATAGAAGGATCCCAGGCTCCAGTCAGAATATTGGTAACTGAGAAGATGAACTCAGGAATAAGACCTCTAGACTCACCTACATGGAACCTATGGGTCCAGAGCTTAACCCTGTGAACTCCACGCAAACTGGGGAAAGGTGAGGCAAGGTCAGCGCCTGGTGATTTGTGATAGAAGGGACAAGGGAGCAGAAATGGATAACAAAGAAGACTCTTAAATAATGACAGAAAATAAGAGTCAAAAGAGCACATGGGGGGAGGGGCAGCCTTTTCTTGAAAAATCTAGAAAAGAGAGAAAGGGATTTCATAGAAGGAAGATTCCAGAAATGACATTTTATCTGCAGCCCAACCTCACCATGACTCAGGGTTGACACTCATTAAACACTGCAAGGCAAGATGAGGAGCGGAGCCAGTAAGGAAACTGAACCAATCTGTTTCTCCTATCGCATTTTTTGATACCCAGAGGCAGGGAGGAGCCTGTGGAAGGAGAATCTGAGCCCAAGGGCTGGCCACTGTGAGGAGTGGAGGACAGGCTGATGGGACACCAGCCATAAGAGGCACAAGGCAGTCGGAAGCAGGCAGAGTGGCAGTATCACAAACCGGGACACTGCTGGTTACATTACAGGACAGCTGGAGGAACCTGTGGTCCCTTCAACCCCTTGCCTATAAGCTCCACCGATTGACACCAACTGTACCAGGCTGCTGCTAAGTGTAAAAGCAATAAACACTGGTAGAGAGCGGAGCTGCAACACACTAAGCATAATGAAATAATAAATCAAAGATGAACAGCAGCTATTATTGCCTGAAGGGAAGAGGCATGGAGTGGGGATGGTCCTAGATGGAGACTGATGAAAGTGAAAACAGCCTGGGGCAGTCAGTGAGTGGTGGAGAAGAGACGAGATAAGAGCAATTACATCACAGCAAAGGCCTTGACAAATGGAGCTTTTAAACCTGGGCGTGAGTGTGGTCAATTTGTAGGGGGAAGTTGTTTTGATTAAAACACTCCCTCTATTTACATGTAACGTTCCTGTTTTGCCACTTAAAAATCTCCATTCTTTTTGGTAAAAAGCTTTCAAGAGATAAAAAGCCTGGTGAGAAACAGCAGTGTGCCCAGGCATAGATGCCCACTGCAGGCTCCACAGCCTTGCCAGCCCAGGGTGGGTGCCTTTCAGTTGCTTGGTCAGTGAGGCACTGCTCAGCAGGGACTATTTGCTGCCTGCCTACTGAGGAACCAAACAAGAATTCATTTCTGAAGATGCCATCTGCAAAGTTTACATCACACTCTTGGTAAGCCGCGACAGGAGAATGGTTGTCTTTGCCTTGACTTTTTGCTAATGTATTTTGAGGAAGAAAATGATACATCTTGGAAAAAACCCAGAACACGGTCTTAGCACCTCTGCTGGAGAAGCACGCCAACATTCTCTCATTCCACGTATAATTTGAGAGAAAATTAAAGAGATATCCGTGACAACTTGGCTGAACTGTGTAACTGTGATAGCCAGGCAAGAAGCAAAAGAATGTGAATGTCCTGCAGCCTGGTGACAGCTACTCCAGTCTGTATGAGGAAGGAAAGATGTCCCTAAGGAACACAATACTCAAGGGGAGTCGTTTCTGCAAAACATTGTGCTAATGGCCAGGAATTTTAAAGGATTTATATAGCTTGGGTAACATTTAAATCAACTTTAAAGGAAAGAAGAAAAAAAATCACCTCAGTTTTCCACTTAAATAAACAAAACAAAAACAATATGTTTACTAACTTAGAAAGAATAATTAGTTTAAAAATAATGCCTGCTACACAGTGGTAACGGCTGAGCTAAGCACTTGAGTAACAGCTCTGTACTGTGAAGGCAAGTCCCACAAGAAGCTGATAGGTCCCAAGACGTGTCACAACAAAATTCTAATGTGGGCACTTGAGGTCATCAAAAGGCACTCTCACTGCAGTCCAAAGAGAAAGCAAAATATATTTAGGATGTGATGGAACAGGGAAAGAGTCTGATTCTAGAAGACACAATAACACTGGTATTTTGGTTGCATATATTAGAAATGGGTTCAAAATGCAAACAAATATGAATTCCTTTCTCCTTTTATTATATGACATTATATATTTAAGATCAGTGAGATATTTTATTGACTCTATAAATACCAAGAACTTACAAGTACTACAAATTCAGGGCACCGAGGCAGAGCAGCCTGACTCATAGGTCATTACAATACAAGATTAACTAAATTGTGCTGTTCATTTATTCTAGACATCAAATGACAGTCATCTTGCCTGTATATGTTATCTTGGCATATGGTTCTTAAACACTAATTTTTTTCCTCCATTGTCATAAGTGAGTTGAAGGGGAAACATGAAGAATTTGCTAACTGCAGACTCTATCAAACAGCCACAGAGCCAAGCTCTAGGATGTATGTATGTATGTGTGTGTATGTACGTATGTGTGTGTATATATGGTCGTAATTAAACTGTGTAATGCAAAACATAGCTACATACCTATTCTCTCCCTTTGGCTTTGCCATTCCTATACAAGGAAGCGAAGAATACTTGTGTCAGATCAACATAAGTATCAAAACATGAAATATCTCCTAGAGGCCAAGAAACAAAAAGTTCACTGTGAAAGTCCTAGCTCTACTCCAGACAATGCAAATCAAGGCAGTCTCTGCCCAAATAAGGCTCGCCACACAGATTTCAGAGTATGGAAACCATTTGTTAATGAGCAGTCATAATTCAGGACTATGGCTCTATGAAAAAACAACGTTTGTACATTTGCAGAACGGCATCAGAAGATTTCACAAATGCAAAGATAAAATGTGCTATCATTTATCTTTGATTATAATATCTGGAATTTGATTGCCTCACGAAACATCCAAATCAAGAACAATTATAGATTTTTCTCTCACCACATACACCAAAAAAACATTTAAACCAGTACTTCTTTGACACCGTTTAGAAGATTGGAAAGGAAGAAAATGGTCTATGTGGTGTCAGACGGAGCACTAGAATATGGACACGGATGAGGCAAAGTGGGGAAATAAGAGCAAAGACTCACAGTCAAGACAGTCAGGGGCAGTTTTTAAGGGAAACATTTGAAAAGGGGCAGACGTGTACTATCTGGCCAGATCAGTTTTCCGATTAAAATCAGATTCCGTGAGTCAGAAGCAGTGTCTGCAGAGCGCCCCTTCAGTAACTGTTCCTGCACCCCTAAACCTGACTATAGCACAGATCAGGACTGTCACTTAAGTCACACCCAGTATACCAACACAATCCTGCCAAAATACACAGAAAATGTACACGTATTAACTATTCTATGAAATTCCTCTCCCTGCAACAGGGAAGGACAATCCATTGTACATTTCCAGGGGGGAAATGGACTGTTCAAGTTGTATGAAATACTTAGCCTTTACCTAGCCATCAAAGGAAATCTTATTTACAAAGATAATAGTTGATCCCAATGATCTAAGAAAAGAAGAGTTACAGTTCAAAAGAGTAAAGGGTGGGGCAAAGATGAAGCCAAGGCCACCGTGATTCAGAAGCTAACAGGAGCACCATGAGACCAGAAAGGTTCCTATGGTAGGTGCCATGCTCAGCCTTCATTGGGGGGGGGGGGGGAGTCCTGCCTCAACTTAATGTGCCAGACTTTGTTGACTCACCATGAGAGTCAACAAACCTATTGGGAGGAGTGGATAGGGGGTGGGCTTGGGGGAGGCACTGGGGAGGGGGAAGAACTGGGGTTGGAATGTAAAATAAAATTTAAAAAAAGACTTAAAACAGAAAAAAAAAAAAAAGGAGCGGTCAGTAGAGCTGTGAGCACTGCTGTTTCCTTCTCAGCAGTGGCCCCAAAGAAGCATGACAGTAACTGAGCATCGCCTTCCTGCTCTTCCATTGTACTTCATGAATCTCATGGGCATCATCCAGACTAGAGATGTGACCAGAAACACAATTCAAGACTTTCAATCTTATTATAAATATTTAATTGACCCTCAACATTGATCTCCCATCAGAATCCAGGTCATGTACATTGCAGGGAAGTCTGGGAAATTTGTGGCTTCTTGCTTTACCAACAAAGGTATAACACCCACCCACGGTCTCCCCCACACACGCTCTCCCCAAACATTCTCCCACACATGCTCTTCCCACGCATGCTCCTCAATTTACCAACAAAGGTACAGCCCCCATACCAGCTCTTCAAACACATTATTTCCACCTAACATTCTTTCTTATCTAAGTATGACAGCCAAGTAGAAAAGAGGTTTGTACACTGTTGGGCCTCTCAGTGACAACGAATCCACTCAAGGTTGGGGCAAGTTAAGGGATTAACACAGTAAGATTTTTCATTCTTTAAGACTTGTTTTTGTCAGATTCTTCATTTTGCAGAAAACAGAAACAAAACACACTATGTGCCTATTATCAAGAAGCACGGTAAACACTCTTGAAGTTTTATCAGTCTAGTCCTTGTTACCCCCTAAGCATGCAAGTGCTACGAACACCCATTTAACAGGCAGGGAAAACTAAGGCCTAGGGAACTGGGCAACTCTCTCTGAATATGCTGCTTCAGCCTCCAGGGCTATCCACCCAGTGCCTTGCCCCCCGTGGTATACTTCGTAAAATTTGTGAAGACGAAAATCACAAGGAGCTTTTTTAGCAATGGCGAGGGGAGTGGCGCCAGCCCATCCGTGCCTCCTCATTCTGTGTCATACAAAGAGGACAAGAACAGGAAAATTCTGACTAGAAATGAGAGAAAGGGAGAAAGCCACAGCAAAATTACAGAAACAAATCTATGCCAGGAAAATAAATGTGTTAAAAATTATGTGTGTGTTTCTTAAAGTTTCAACATTTAAGATATTCGTTTTCATTTACCTGGAATTTTGGCCTCCCAAAACGAAATGCTTTAGTGACAAATAACTTAGGCCTTACTGTCCCTGCTTCCAACAACGACATTTAGGAAGGACAGGCAAAGCTCTTTCCACCCTCCCAGCCCACGCTCGAATTACTTTTCACCATTTTTTTCTATCATGCACGTAACTCCTTGATCTCTGGGAAGACATGAGAAAACTCCCTGTCTGTCTCCACTACAGTTAATCAATACTGGATAAGAGTTAGCACCCTCCAAATTACTTCTTTTAAATATTTTTATTACCTGTTGCTTTTTCAAATACTCTTTCCACAGCCCCAGAAGAGCCATCCAGTGGAAATGAGACGCTTTTGAGTTACAAGTCCACAGACGCTGCAATGATTTCCTTCCTAAGATTTTGGAACTGATGGGGTTAATAATAGGGGGTTATAATAAAATTTACCTGAAAAAGAGTTTATGCAAGAGTGAAACACATCCCACTGAAAGATTTCAAAGACAAGTCTACCTTAACTTCACCTACTAAATGCTTAATAATCAGTATAGGCAGATGGGGCAAATGTGGCAAGATGCTAATCATTTATTCTAGGCTACATGTATGTGGGTATTTATTTTGTTTTCCAACCTATATTTATGGTTATTTCTAGTTTAACAAAACTGGAAAGTGAAAGGGGTTTCTCCTTTACCATCTGAAGGAGACAAGGGAGCTTTAACACAAACTCCATTTGTAATGAAAAAGCAAGACAATTAATTAAGTTGTAAACAAAAATAACCAAGTCTCTGGGAATAACTACTGTCTCTACCAAGTCAAAGCTGAACGGTACCTGGCAACCTGTGTGCATCTCACTGGCCTTCTTGGCGTTGAGCAGAGAACCAAGCATGGTTTATGCTAAGACCAGGAAGAACAATAAGTCATCTAAGATCATCCAGAGCAAGAGAGTCCTAGATTCACTAAAACTGGCTTGAACTTTCCGATTTCTTCCTGGGAGTGAAATAACAGTAATTGCAACAGTATCATACCTCCAATACACCAGAAGAGAAGAATCAATTATTAAAAAAATTATATTAAAATCAATTCTCTGTTAAGCATGTGCACAAGACTTATACAAAGCTGTCTGAACCATTAGCAATATCTTTATTTCTCCTTCCACCACTACCACATTTGATGAAGAAAAAGAAAAACTGAAAATTTAAACAGGGGGAAGGAATAAAATCTGAATATTAAAGTGGAATTCCATTGCTATAGAATAGTCTAAACAGCATGCCACTGAAGGTCACCAAGTTGAGACCAAGAATGGTAAAGAGAATTGGAAGGAAGAGGGTGAGGTCTAAATTAAGACTATAAATTTGGCATAATTAAAACAGAGATGTGTAGCTCCATCATCAGGAAATGGGGTGGTACAAAGACAATGTTTTTTTTTTTTATCCTAGTCAGCTGCTTCTTATTGAGAGTCCTAAAGAGATGTTAAATGATTTAGAGAAAGTATTGAAAATGGTTGTTTTCCAAACACCTTGTCATAGTTAGGGTTTTTTTATTTCTGTGACAAGGTGGCATAACCATGGTGACTCTTCCAAAGGAAACATTTAATTGGGGTTGCTTTTAGTTTCAGAGGTTCAGTCCATTATCATCATGGTGGGACATGGCAGCATGCATGCAGATGTAGTGCTGGCTACATCTTGCAACAGGAAGTTGACTGAGACACTGAACAGTATCCTGAACATAGGAAACCTCAAAGTCCACCCCAACAGTGACACACTTCCTCTTAATGCCATATACATGCATAACAAAGCCACACCTCCTAAGAATGCCATTCCCCATGAGATTATGGGAGTCGATTACATTCAAACTAACACACATCTCACCAATCAAAATAGAAATGCATGGAGAAAATGAACAAGTAGTTTGAAGACATGGTGGAAGACGTGGTAGAAGATGTAGGGTCACAAAAGCCTTGTTAATGGTGTGATGTAGGACATGGATGGGACAGTGTGGGGAGGGAGCTGGGGAAATGGCTTAGTGTGTAAATCATATGCCACATGAGCATGAGGATCAAAGTTTAGAGCCTCAGCAGCCACATAAAAACCAAACAGGAACAGGTGTGGTAGCGACATGTACTTTCAGCACATGGAAGCCAGAGACCAAGGCGAAAGGACTAGGTGGACTTGGCAATATTGACATTATTTTATTAATCATTATTGTGACTCACATTTAAGGCATCTTAAATATCAATTCTATTTCCCTTGAATTCCCTTTATTAACTAAGATTTAGACAACATCACGTTAAACAAAAGAAGGACTCCTGCCTCAGTAACTAAAGGCAAGAAGGATACATCATCATGAGTGGCTCCCGCAAAGGGCTTACTATGAACGAGCATGGGTGTAGAACATATTATTTCACAAATCAAAATTCAGGGTATGAATTTACCACTACTCTGAAGGATGTTGGGAAACACTACCTAGTTATGCAACAGAAAAGGAAAAAAAAAAGTGAATGAATGCACAGTGCTGCCTCTTACAGGAACGCTGAGGAAATTGCAGAATGATTTAACCAACAGGCAGCAGACTTGACATAATGGAGCTGGAAATAGAGGGAGATAAGCAAGGCTCTCAAGATATAAAGTTCAAAGAGGTTCTCATCACCGGCATGGATGAGCACACACATCCCAGTTTGTGCCTTTTTTCTCGCCCTGAGAAATACAAAAAAAACATAAGGAAGAAAAAGTTATCTCAACAGTGCACAAGGCACCCATCAGTCTTGACACAAACACAATTTGAGTGCTTAAGACCAGAAGAATCAGGATAGAAATAACAAAGGAGAGGTGGGATGCAGATAGGGTTCAGGTCTCATTATCCTGCAGACTGTGCAAGGAGCTCAAGATTTATTTGGGAGATAATGGACATAATCCATTGAAGCACTTGAGTTGGGGAACCAAATACTCTAACTTGTCTTATAGCAAGCACTCTGAATGCCCAGTAAAGAAGAGAGCACAAGATGAGTTGGAAGGTTACAGGGTAAGGAAGAACATAGCCAAAGAGTTACTTCCAGATGGTAGCAGATTTAAGGGGGGGGGGGTGATATATCCTAGAGAAGGGTATATGCATTACTGAAAAAACAAGGAAAATGATTTAAGCAATGGAACAACATCTATTCTTACTTGAAGTGAGGTAAAACAGGAGAGCAAGTCTTATCTTCCTATTTAAATGTGTGTTATTTGGAGATGAGGGAGATGCCTTTATTCTCAGTGGAAACAGATTTAAACAAGATGTTCATTTAAAAAAAAAACAGACAACAAAAAGAAATTATCATGGGCCCAAAGAATTACATTCACCATTCTTTGAACAGCCCAGTTGAAGGTTACAGGCTACGTCCAAAGTTAAACATTCTGACTTCTCAGCAGTCTTCATACTGCATGTACTGGCTTTATGGGAGCCTAGGCTGTTTGGATGTTCACCTTACTAGACCTGGAAGGAGGTGGGAGTTCCTTGGACTCCCCACAGGGCAGGGAACCCAGTCTGCTCTTTGGGCTGAGGAGAAGGGGGAGTTGATTGGGGGAGGGGGTGGGATGTGGAAAGTGGTGACAGGGAAGAGACAGAAATCTTTAATTAATAAATAAATTTAAAAAAAAAGAACCAGTACAATGTTTAAAAAACCACCGGCAGTAAAACCAAGAGCCTCACATCCACAGTTTGATGGTAAAGGGCATGGTTAAGCCAAGATGCCTAGAATGAACCTCTACCCCAACCACTGCCAACTCTGTGACCCTGGAAAATATCATTCAGTCACTGGTGCCTTCGATGCTGTATCTGTAAAGTGAGAGGAAATAAAGTCTGTCAAGAGGGTTTCGGATGACTAAATAATATATAGCCTTAACTATGTTTCAAGGGGCTGAAGAATAAGTCAGCGGTGGAAAACTTGTCTAGCACACCTGAGGCTCTGAGTTGAATCCCCAGCATCACTGACCAAGAGAGAACGCAACAAGAAAGTAGGTTTGGCACACATTAAGTGGTCAATATAAATGTAAACACTGTAATATATCATTGTATCCATTCTGTCAATGGTATGTAAGAAAAAAATGTGGAAAACACATAGGATATTTATTCATCATAGCAGCATTTGAAATAAACACTTCAGTGTTTTAAAGTTTTCAGTATTAAAGCTAGAAAGATGACTCAAGGTTTAAGACTGCTTTTGTTCTTCCACAGAACCAGTCCCAGGTTCTAAGCACATCAGGCCCTGTGATCATTCACATGACCCTGCAACTCCAGCTCTTGGGGAATCTGACACCCTCTTCTGACCTCTGAAGGCACCTGTGCTCACATACAAACACACCCCCCACACACATAATAAAATTAAATCGTACAGCCTGCTACTACAGAGAGAGGACCAAGAGGTAGGCTGCTCCAAAACCCCTGAGACACAGTGACAGTACAGAGCAGCCCAAGAACAGTTACCAAGACACAAACAGCCACTGCAAGGATTGGACCATTGGACCAAGATGCAAAGACACTGCCAGTATCAACTGAAGGAAGAGATAAGTAGGTGCTAATGCAAGAATTCATCGAACAACTAAAAAGCAACATGGTGACACCAGAAAAGATTGATCATAAACAAGAGGACATGATCATCCTAACCCGGAAAAAGCAGAAGAAAATGATTTTAAACATAACTTTATGAAGATGGAGACTTTTAAAGAGGAAATGAAAAACTCCCTTAAAGAAATGGAAGAAAAGACAAAAACTTGGAAGAAATTAATAAATTTTTAATTAAGAAATTAAAAAAGAAAAGCAAGAAAAAACAACAGGTGAAGCAAACAGTTCAAGACTTGAAGTCTGAAATAGAGGCAAATAAAGAAAACACAAACCGAGAAAGTTCTGGATATTGAAAATCTGGGTAAACAAACAGGAACTACAGAGGCAAGCATAAACAAAAGAATACAAGAGATAGAAGAGAAAACCTCAAGGGATGAAGATACAAAACATCCAGGAAATCTGGGACGCCATGAAAAGATCAAACCTAAGAATAATGGGAGTAGAAAAAGAAGAAATCCAGCTCAAAAGAACAAAAAATATATTCAACAAAATCATAGAAAAAAACTTTCCCAACATAAAGGATAGCCCTATGAAGGTAAAATTAAATCTTAAAATATAATTTTCAGCATTAGCGGCTCAACAGAAAATAGATTTTAAAATTTCATGATCAATATCCCATTGTGCAGCCATTCCAAATTGTTAGAATAATTAAGAACACATGTCTGTGATACGTTTTCTGAATTTTATACTTCTGCCACTAAAGAAAAAAAATGGATGAAAAATCTAAAATGCTAATAATGATCATTGCCTTAGTGGAAGGACTGTGGTAGTTTTGTTGTGGTGATGTATCTATTTGCCTCTTAATAATTAATGAATTTGGGAGTCATACTCATTATAGAAAGTACATTTTAAAAAGCCAAGTATAAGAAACTTATCATTTGGTCCCAAGACCAAACACCTAAACATGTTGACAAATAGAAGGTTTATTGCAAAACTATTTTTCTGAATCCAGATTATTTTAAAAGGGCGGCATGAGTGGCTCAAGTCTTTAGACTCAGTAAATGTCCTTCATCTGTTTTACTTGCTTCAAAAATACTGTAGGGGTTAAAGAAAATAATTTATTCTTTCTTTTAATAAATGAATATGTACACATTCCTAATTTAATTTTCTGCTTCACCATATAAACAGTTTCTTCAGTTTGTCATACTTTTTCTCTGTAAAAAATACTACACAGCCTAGAATGTAGCTCAGTAATGTGAGCCTCTCCAGAAACCTGAGGCCCTGGGTTCAATTCCCAGCAACATTTTTCAAAGTGTTGTTGCAGTATGTACTATGCTCTACTATGGGCATAAACAAAATTTACTATGAAAGTACATTATGGACGATAAAATGATACCAACAGTATGGTTATTTTTCTGGAAACAGGGTTCTTAGGTCCAACATACAGTTAAATTTTCACAGTATGTATTCAAAATTAATAAAAAGGTTCCATTACTTAATCTTCTCAATAGTTTGAGAAAATCTGGACTTAACTGTTAGATAGGAAAACTATCATAAAATTTATACCAGTGTTGACATGAGTTATTATAATAGTAATAATAATACAGTAACAATATAATAGTAGTGAGTTCAATTTTTAGCCAGATAAAGATTTTTATAATCAGAAAGAACTAGCTGCAACTGTAAACTAGAAAAGAACTATTTTTTTTTACATTTTGTCTATCAATCACTAAAGACAAAATCACAAGCACCTTTCTCTATATGTCTACAAAATAAAGTATCTAGCAGAAAATCGACCATGGAGGAGCTACAGGCACAATTTCTAATTGATAGCTGCCACGTGAGTCAGCTTTAAGGAAACTAACTCCTATCAGATGGCATTGTTTATATTCATGCAGGTGATCTCCAAGACATTCCTTCTCTTCTCTCTGAACCTTCCTCCAGGTGTTTAAGTTGCACCAAACAGGGTTTTTTTTGGGGGGGGGGGTGTTATCATCATCATTATTCAATGAACCTCAAAGTACACCTGGATGAATGAAGCAGCTTCCTGTTCACTTAGAGGCTTCTCTGAAAGCTGTTAACAGAAAACATAATAAGAAGATGGCTAATAGAATTCAGGTTTGCAGAAGGCTAGCATTTGACCCCTGTGAGCACAACATCTATTCTGAAACTGTTCTACAGCTACTGTTCCAGGAGATGGAAGCTGACAGAAGATATGACTTTCCACCTCTGGCGAGCAGTACCCTGACACACACGAAAGCATTTGATGTTCCTGTTGTAAAGTCAACCTGCTGCCTTGATTCACACAGATCAACTCATGCTGTGAAAGCATAGTAGCTAATGGGGAACTAGGGCTTGATTTTGTTTTATTTGGGTTTTGGTTTCGTTAGATTGTCTCTTTTGCTTACTCTTGCTAGGGAATCTCTTTCACAATAAAATATCTATGGCTGAAGGAAACAGTTTTAATAGAATTTCAGTTAATAATGTAGAAAGAATCGTTTAAAGCCACATGATTTTGCAACCTTTAATGAAACGGATGACTAAGACACAGATCATCAATAGAAGAAAAGCATTCAATGAAAGGTTAAGGGGAACCCGACAATGATGGGATCAAGCTGGTACCACAAGACCCCATTTCTTTGACTTTAGTATCACAAGACATGTGTGCTATGCCCTCTGGTGTAAGGCATCATGAAGCTCACAGAAACCCCTGTGATGTATCCTAGCCAGAACAGTAAACCCGCATCTACTCAAGGCTTCTGAAAAAAAAAAAAATCTTTTAGTTGGCCAAAACTGTGGAAGATAATGGAAGAAGTTAAATGAATCACATGGAAAAGTAAGTGGACAAAAGCCAGAGGGTAAACATTCTATGGAAAACTGACCTTCAATTGCGCATGCACGCAGGCACGCAGGTGCACACGAGCGCGCACACACACACACACACACACACACACACACACACAAGGGGCAAAGAAATGCTATCCTAGAGTACAGAAACCTTGAAGTGTGACACACATGTGGAGATGTCACAGGTAAATGGATTAACATGAATAATAATGGTCTAGTTTGCTTTTTGCTTCTGTTATAAACATCATGACCATCAGGGAAGAAAGCGATTTATTTTATCTTACAATTGCCACATTACAATTCACCACTGAGGGATGTCAGGGCAGAAATCTTCAAGAAGTAACTGTAGGGACCACCAAGGAGCACTGCCTATTGGCCTGCTCCTTCTGGCTGGCTCAAACAGACACCTGCCCAAGAATGTACTACCGCGGTGAGCTAGGGCCCCTTACATCAATTAGCAATCAAGAAAATGATTCTAGGGCTGGAGAGATGGCTCAGCCGTTAAGAGCATTGCCTGTTCTTCCAAAGGCCCTGAGTTCAATTCCCAGCAACCACCTGGTGGCTTACAACCATCCGTAATGAGGTCTGGTGCCCTCTTCTGGCCTTCAGGCATACACGCAGACAGAATATTGTATACATAATAAATAAATAAATGAATAAATAAATATTTTTTAAAAAGAAAATAATTCTCCATATGCCCATAAGTTAATCTAATGGAGATAATTCAACTGATGGTCCCTCTTCTCAGGTTTGTCAAATTGATAATCAAGATTAACTATCAGAATTGACAGGCATTGATATATAACAAATTACTCAAAAGAATCTTTCGGGAAATTCAACCAAATGAATGAGTGGGTAGTGGGTTTTCTTTACTGTTGATTCATACATGCCAGTGATACAATGAGAACTGAGACAATTGAGGTATCCTATTATATATGGTTTATAACAGGTATTTAAGGAATAACTAATTTTTAGGTACCTGAATGGCATTACATTCTGGCAAAAATATGTTCATGTCCAGAGGCATACAGCATAAGATAATATAAACCTGGTATTTGCTTTATAGCATTTCAACCAACAAGAATAAAATGGCAGAACACTAAGTATAGAAAATTCTCCACTGTTTAATTTTCACAATAGACATGAAGATTTGCATACTACTCTACCCCTCTTCCTTGCTGTGCACTTAAAAAAAGTGTACAAAAACTTTAAGAACAAGACCTATAAACACCACCACCAATGGGCTCACTAATGTCGATGCGGTAACTCTCTAAAGGTCCCATCCTTAGATGAGGAGCCACAAGGAACCTACTGACTGCTGAGAGAGGGAGACTCAGTCTTCTTCAGATCACGTCTCCTGATTGCTTACTGAATCGTAAGTGGTCTGTCTGCCCCAAACACATACGCATGCAGGCAACATTAGATGAACTCAGTGGGCTGTATTTATATACATGCACACACATACGTGCTAGTAAGAAGAGGTCAGCAACTGAAGCAAGAATAAAGAGGACACAGAAGTTGCAGGAGAGAAGGAAGGGTGGAAATGGGGGTAAAATAGAGTACTCATGTCTAACATGTCAAAGCATTCAGATATCCGCACAAGAAATCCAGACGTAGCATATAAATAGGAATGGCCCCTGTGTTTCCTAATGTCAATTGCAGATATTGCTCATCGTCACAGGGACCAAATGATGCCTCTAACACCACAGACTATGAGATCAGGCTATCTGTGAATGCTGCTATAATGTCCCCTAAAAGGTACTCACAGCTCTTAGAGGACAGTGTGCTTCAGGGGTAACAGCTAAACCCATTATTCAGCTACCGATAAAGGGATAAGCAATGAGAAGGAAAATCAATGTGTGGATTTAGTCTATCAAGGATTGAGTGAGTGAATCTTTAGATTCATGGAGTTAACTAAGACTTCACATGCAGAGAGGAACTAGAGATTGCACACTCGAAACACTAACATGTACAAAAATCTCTCTAAAGCATCCCATCTCCAAGGTCACTGTTGCCCAAGTCCATGGACTGCCATTAGGATCAATCTTGCTTCCATCATTGCTACTTCTCCTCAGGGACGCTACTTGTCATTATCACCACACAATGATATCTGGTCTATGGGGCTGTTATGAAAATAAAGTAGGGTTTAAGGACTACAGGGTTTGATGCAGTTAGCATGTTATGGGCAATACTGTGTACTCCAAAACTATACCTCATTCCAGAACCTGTGATTGTGATCTAATTTGGAAACAAGGTTTTCATATTTGCAAATAACAAAAAAGTAAGATGAATGCTAATATCGAATAACTGGTGTTCTTCATCTGTCATTAGTTTGTTGTAAGATATTTTGTCATATCGTAATCTCAGGCTAAGTCAAGCATTAATGAAGTTCAATGTGGAATCACAGACCTATTATCTCAACCCTAGCAAGGCTGAACCAGGAAAATCAGGAATCTGAGGTGGGATGGGGCTATTTAGTAAAACTCTTTCTAAAAAACAAAAAATCAACTAATATCCATTGTCTCCAGCCCCCTATTTCTCCACAATTAGTTCTTTACCCTTGAAAAGTAAAAATGCTGTGTTCTGCAGTTAAGATTTCTGCCAATCCATCCCGTCCTTCCAGTCACTGCTTGGTTTCTAGGATCAGTTCCCCAACATAGTAAATGTCCTATTCTGCTTCACGTTCTACTTCCTCTACACCGTTAGGCAGGGGTAAAGATCCTTAGAGAAGCAGAAAACGTGAGTGAGCTTTTCATTCGATTCTTCTACCTTTCACCTGTTTTCTACCACCCTCTCAATCATCGCCCAGAACTAACACCCAAGAGCCCCCCGACAAGCCTGATCCTTAAGCATATGTTGACATACAAAGAGCATACATGCACACACAAAGATAATTATGTAAGAAAGAAAGCTCCTTTACAACATCAAGAAAAAGTGCCAAGAGTTAGCTTTAATTTTCATAAATTACTTTTTTGTCTATAGGACACATATAAAAAAATCAAAGACCAAGATTATTCTATTTTATACCACTTAGATATGGCCACCTGGGAGCCCTAATTGAAATTCTCCGCCTTTTAATGGGGCCTTGAGCAAACAGCTCTCTGACAGGGCAAGATATTTAAAGACCACCAGCGGAGTGACCATGGAATAGCTGAGAACAAACATAGTTATCTCAAAGGGAGCTATCTTGGAGGGTGCATACAGATGGGTCATTTGATCATAGGATATATACTGCACTATATTCAATTCATCCTCATCGAGAGAGAAGGACCGATTGCACATCCCGATGGGGCAAAGCAAAAAAGAGTGGGGGTTAATTGTGCAGGGTATCGCTGACATAGCACAAACCCCTCGACGTTAAAAGCTAGCTGGGAACAGCAGGAAGATGTGTTGAGCACATGTGAGGAGAATAATGAAGTAACAAGATTTGTAAACCCTGATATGCATTTTATTAGACAAGATGGTGAAAGTATTACTTTCTGATAAAGGTAAATTTTGTATTTTCAAGAAGATGAGATAACCACGTAAGCACTAAAATATGAGGGTATACGTGCATGTGTGGTGACGGATCCAGCTGTAAAGATGAAAGAGAAATGTGAATTTGGACTCTTTTGGGTAATTTCAAACTTCATCAACAGCTTAAACTTTTAAGTATGCACTTTAATGGAAAATATCTTCATAATATTTTAAAATTGAAATTTTCCTAAGAGAGTGTAGAAGTTGGTGTTTAATTGCAAGCTAGGACAATTTCTAACTTCAATATCCACATCCCAGGCACTAAAACTATAAGGTTAGCTTGGACTGCCTTCCTGGAGAGAAGATGAGAAACCAAAGCAAAAAGGACTTGGGACCAGTTAAAGCTTTGGGTCCTCAAGTCTTTTGTTCCTCTATCTAATGGCATCACGATAATCGCAGTATCAGCAGAGAAGCAGAGCAGGGCTGCCAAGGCATCAAATAGGTATAAATCCCCTACAGGAACATAAGAACAAAGCAGGAAAAGAATGCGAAGTGTGCCCTCTATTGGTCTATACATTTTAATTGCTGAGGTGGCTGATTCACAAGCTGTACTTCCATGGCCAACAGGTAAGGGACAAAAGTCATTGTGGTACAAAACTCATTTAATGTGTCGACATAAAAGCTAGGATCTAGCATAAGCGCCCCACTCCAGAATGCAGGCATATTGAATCCTGGCTCTAAGCATTGCATACACTGATAGCCTGATGTATCCAGTCATAATGTAACTGGTGCTCAATACCATTGGCTGAAAATTACAGCAGAGATTTACATCACTATAACTGTCCCTCTGTATACAGAAACGGATAGGTAGATATAATCCTTGTTACTGGGATGAAATTAGATCATTTGAGGTTTTAACAAAATCCCTTCTATTCAGTATGTTTTATAAGCTCTCTAGATTTATGTAAAATTATCAACTATCTTTTTTTTCAGTCCAAATATGATGGTTTTAACGTTGCTTCCTCAGGAAAAAACAACCATCTTTAAGTCTTGCATTTTGCATACCAGAAGCTGACACAAGCCAGTGGAGCTACCAACACACAAATTAACATCTCTGCAGAGGTAAAAAATAAAAAAATAAAACATAGAAACTGATAGCAACCTGGGCATTTTATATCCATGGAATAGACCTGGGTCTTTAATGAGGTACTGTTTCTTGTCTCTCTGTAGACAGGTGAAGGAGATGCTTGGAAGAGCTGTGCTCTCTTAAAGAGGGCTTTTCCACTAGGAAGGTGAACTATTCTCTGAAGGAGGTGACTCTGCCACTGACAACACTTAATGTGGCTTCTGGTGTGGCATTATGATAGGCGTAGCCCTAGTACATAGCTGAAACCCCACAGGAACCTTTTTACAGGACGTAAAACCTTCTAGAAAAGAAAACGTGCATCATCTTGAAGCAGCCATTAGACACCATGTTCATGAAGAAAGTTTCTCCACTAGGCAATTAATCAACATTTCTTAAACTATGAAAGGGAAGAGTTGAAGCCTGGACCACTTGGACACTTTCAGGAAAGGTCAAGATCTAGGTTGTTCTTCCTGCCCCTCAAAAGATACAAATTTCTTTTAATTTCAGGAAGCATACAAGCTTTTGCCCCTTTCTCAAAGCCCAAATTAACCACCTCTGCCCAATGGAAATTAGCTGAGCAAGGAAACTTCTCTTTGGTAAGTATTCCTTTCTCGCAATATATCATAAAAATGGAGTGGCTTCAGGTAAATTATAAATGATAAGTTAAGAAAAGCTACCTCTAATAGGCTCCACTACATGTTAGAGTAAAAAAGTAGGAATATGTTGATAAGTTTATCTATTCTTCATTGGTTATTCTGATTATAATGTATGCATATCCATAAAATACATGCCACCACGAATACATGTATATAGAGAAATGCAAACATGAATATGTATATATTCTCATAGTCACATGTTCTGGCTCTAGTATCAGAAATAAGTTGCTACAATTCATATACTGGAATGGTGAAAACATAACAATTATGCAAATTTTTACTACAACATAATTATGGTTCCTTAACTTCCACTTATTCAATGTCATTTCTTTATTGACTGGTATTTTTAGCACATATTTCTATAAAGACATACCATACCGTGTGGGGAGATGATGATTAATTCAAAAGGGTTAGAAGGTTTGGTTCTACTCATGTTCTTCTTGACTTACTAGCTTTAAAACTCACATACTATCTTACTAAGCAGCTCATCTTCCTTATCAGGCAAGCCCCACCTCCACACAGCAACAAAATGCCAGTATTCTGAAAGAAATTACTGAATCCAACTCTACCTGGCCCCTTCACATCTACGGAAAAATCTGACTTCATACACACGAGAACGCCTGCATCTCTCAGAGCTATGATTTCATGAATGTATTGTATCCAAGTTACAAGTATAAAAGTAAAGGTTAAATGTTTCTTGCACTGACTTATCTATATTATTAGTATAAAAGTCCTTTAAACATTATATATCTTTCATTTAATTTCTCCTTGATGATTTATTCATTCACATGAATAAATTACGCAGGGTATACAAGTCCATTATTGCCTCTTTCTCTAAAAGAAGTGATTTTAGAAATGTGGGCATGCCTGTCCCAGAGATTTCCCTACCCTGGCCCCTAATCGAAAACTACTTAGGAAAGTCTATCATTTAAGTGGTAGGCAGTTGCTGGCGTACTGTGAATTTCTGAGACTTCCAACGCGTGATGGCTGAGAATGCTTAGACGTTCACAGTAAATAACGAAACTACAACAGGCAGTTAAGCATTCGAACTTCAGTTATGTGCGAAACACTGTATTAAAATCTTAAGCCACCAAAATTTCCTAAGACTGGACAATGAAATCTATTTGATATCTATTTGTTTAACAGCAGTTTATACAGAGGAAACTCTGCTGGGTACAGCAACGATTATCAAGATGGCAATATCATAATGCTGATCAAAAGAAGCTCAAAATAGGATAACACCCACAGCAAAATAAGGAAGAAAATAAGTACCATTTAGGATTAGCATGAAAAGCTAAGAAATTAAACAGGGATAATGTTACTGGGCCTCAGGAAAAGCAAGCAGGTAATTCCATGAAGGCATCACAGAAGTAAGGGCATTTTAACTGGGTAACCCAACACAGCCCCACAATACAAGTGAAGTAGCTTGATGCAATTTAACTATGTGGTGTTTGCAGGGTTGAGAAGAGGCTGGGAGACACTGACTATTGTGTGTGAGAGGTGGACATTGACTCTGTGGGTAAGATAGAGGCTGAGTGTTTGGGGTTCATGAGCAAAGAATGAGCAGATATGTGGCTGAGGATGGCACACATGCTATCATTCAAAAGGATGGAGGATGGAAGACAGATGTTGTTAGATAAAGTGACTATGAGGTCCAAGAGAGGGAATGTTTGGACATAAAAAATATACCTGTTAAATATAAACACACTCTACAACAGCGGTTCTCATCCCGTGAGTTGTAACCTATCAGAGGTCGAATGACCCTTACACCACAGGGATCTTCTAAGATCATCTGAAAACATAAATATTTACATTACTCTTCCTAACAGTAGCAAAATTACAGTTATGAAGTAGCAGTAAAAATAAGTTTATGCTTTGGAGGGCTGGGTCACCAGATCATAAGGAATTGTTCTAAAGCATCGTTTAAATGGTTGTAGCATTAGGAAGGCTGAAACCCACAGCTCTAAAATAAAGGACAGCTTCAACTATGTTGAACTAATGAACATTTTAGAAGGCAATAGAAATAGCAAAACAAGAGCAAGGCTCACAGTCTCAACACACAGAAAGCCCATGAGTGGAAACCAGGAAACTAAGTAAAGGTACATATCCAGGGTGAGCCATGAGAAGGAAATAAGTTGGTTTACATAAAACATCTATCCAAGTATTACTAGTTGTTGGGAAGTCACACTGTGATGTAATCTGAGGCTCAAAATGAAAACTTGAGAAGTTGAGGCTGCTTTTGGAAGTAAGAGTTGAAGGAACAGGAATGGAAAGTAAATGGGGAGAGTAAAGGCAAATAATATTGGGTTCTACCAGCTCTGAATAAGAACTGACAAAAAGAAATGGAGAGAAAACTGGAGCCAAAACCTATGTTATGGCATCACTAGATAGAGGGAGAAACCCTCCACAAAGAAAAGAAAAGGATATCTCCTGAGGGATGAGTAATAGAAGATCAAAATGATGTCACCAGGAAAGTACAGAGTATGAATGGCCATCAAGAAAACTCTTCAGGTCAGGATGGTGAGTACTGGCTGCTCTTCCCGAGGACCAGGGTTCAGTTCCCAGCAACCACACGGCAGCTCACAACTGTATGTAGCTCATTCTCAGGGGATCTGCATCCCTGGTCTTCAGGGACTAGGAACAAACTGTTATATGTAGTGCTCAAGCACACTGTAGACAAAACACCCACACAAATGCATAAACTTCTAAAAGCAACTTTCTCATTCAACTGCTTTGCTGTTTACCTAAAGCTACCATAAATGCAAAGTCCAATCATCTGGAATAGAAAATCCTCTCAGGAAAAGGATGGAGTGGAAGCCAGATTGTAACTACCTGCCAAGGGAAGGAAACCCACAAGATTACCAAGCCGAGCAAGGAAGAGGAGGCAAGGGAAGGACAGGTGACTGGACGGAGATGTGATGAGGGAGGTGTGGGACAAGAGAAGGCAAAGGAATACATGGGACACAAAGACAAGGGGCCACTCTCTGAGAAGCAGTTTGCTAGCAAGGCAGGAAGGGTTGGGAAAGGCCAGTGGGAGGGGTCAAACATGAAAAAAGTGTGATGACATGTTATGTGTGGAGGGGTTATCGACAAAGCTCGTTACTGTGCGCGTTAACTAATGAATAATTTAAAACAAAATTTGGGGTTCGCAGCACTGCAGCCTACCTAAAGAGTCCATGAGAGAGAAAGGTCCCACAGAAGAGAAGAGAGGTGAGATAGGCCTTTGAGGAGATTAATACCCTCATCTCATTGCCCCACCACATTACTGATCTTTACATCTTAAGGGGAAAATCAAAGGTTAAAAAAACATAGGTTAAACATAGGTTAAAAAATTTAGTTCTGAAAAGTGCAATCTCCATTATCAAATCTTTTCTAGTGTACTCTTTCCACACACATGAAAATATACATACACATATACCTTCATTATGATACATGCATATACATATATTCTCTATGCAGTTTAGTAACATAATTAGCATCTTGTACATTTGCTCCAGCTGAAAATATAATATTATCTTCCCCCGGTGATTAATCCTTAATTTGTTATTGATAATGAGAGGGTGGGATAATGACCCTAATGACATCTTGAAAAGTACCAAAAAACTTCATTATCTTTTCAGCAGAGTGTTGACCAAGTATTATAGTGAAAGATTCATTTGTCATCTGTTTCCTGGACTCGGTGGGAGGGGGGGGATGAGTGAATATATCTAGAAATAGGGGCTGGATGTGGGATTTAAAGGCAGTCAGTCGAAATAAAAGAAATAAAAGGATATAAAGCCTGGATTCTCTATGAACTGACCAGTTCCTGAATAAATCAAGAGGTAGTTTTGCATTAAGGAATTAGAAGTGTCATTTCCAACTTGCGACTGCTGCAAATATTGGATGCTACTCACAGTTGGTTTTCAGAGCACATGGAGTAAGCCAGAATTAAATGGAAGGCTGGGAGAACATCACCTATTCTGAATCCCTTCCAAGTGTCAGTGGCAAAGAAGATGCTGGTGTGAGCACAGCAATCTTCTGACCGCCTTGTACTGGTTAAAACACTGGTCAGAAAACAGATGCAATCATGCTGGAAGCAAAAGCAGCCAATGGGGAAAAATAAGAGTGAAGACAAGAAAGAGCCTGTTTGCATTGCAAGTTAAACATCACATCAACTTTTCTGAACTACGTCGGAGCTTTGGAAAGCAAGCAAGCAAGCACATGAAATGTGTTTTGAAGCTTTTAAATGTAGGTTAATACGCACCATGTGCTAGCTTGTATTTTGAAAGGCTACTAGAAGAAATAAGCCATTATTAAAAAGTACTTATGGAAAACAAATACCTCCAAATCTCTTCATTAAATTATAAATGACAAACTAATTAATTTATCTCTACACAGTTAAAGAGAAAGTGTTTATCTTTTTCTCCAACCTCAGCTGCCAGAAACACAACACTGTGATAAACACTTTGTCTTGTAGAAGAAACCAAATGTAATTTTGTGAACACAAGACATTAAGGACGAAAGAAACTGGAAGCTTCTGAGAGAAGAAGATACAAGCAACAGCACTTGGAGTTGCCCACCAGCAACACCAGTTACAGGTCCCTAAGCCTGGCTGCTTGCAAAAGCTTTGAGATCTTTCCTAGGTTCATCCCCGACTTTGCTATCACCACTTGGATCCGCGGAGTGGAAGTGGTAAAAGTTGCCACCGCCTTCCAAGCTCAAGAAATTCTGAAAAGCCATAATAAAGTTATATTTTACATTTTCAGTCACTTGGCTCCAAATGTGACTTACAATCACCCCATAAAGTAAATAAATAAAAGTAAGGAACACTGTTTAAGAACAGAAATAAGACCTCAAGGCAGATGCAGACAGCAATGACTAACAGCAGCTAGTGGGGTCTACATACTGCGTGAAGAGGGATGAACGGGCTGACGAGTGTGGACACTTCCCATGCAGACCGAACATGGGCTGTCAATCAGCCTGCCCAAATATCGGCACGTGTATCCCTTCTACATCGATATAGATACTCAGCACTGTGTTTGTGCCCAATTAATAGCATTATTTCAGCTGGGCCCTACTAGTGACCATCAAATGCACTTGTATAAAACAAAGGGAAGAAAATCCAGCGGCAGTCTACGATGGTCTTCATGGGACAAAGTCTTGCCCCCAAGTTGACAAAGTCGATATTTTATTTTCTCAATCCTTTGGATATTTTTGAAATAAAACATAAGGCTAAATGATACATTTGCTCTCTGTTTCAGCCTGGATGCAATTGATTTTAACTGACTAAATGATTTGATCTCTGCCAAGGATTTTATTTCATTAAGAAAATGATATTAAGGAGCATCTGAGATCATGGAGCAGACTAAACATAATGCCAAAGGAGTTCTGAGAATGTGCCACAGTGAAGGTTTGATTATTTGCAGATGGGCTACAGAAAAGAAAAAGAAAGAAAGGAAAAAAGAAAACTCAGGTCCCAGGGGCAAGCCTAACCAACCCTGGTACCATTGCTGCCTGCATCCCAGCACAAAGCCAAGGAAATAACTCATCTTTTATGCCACAACGCCTTTTTCTTTAAAGTAGTAATCACTTTTTCCCCCTAGAAGGTAATATTTAACTGCCACTATGCAAAACAAAGGGCCAAGGGGAAATGTTGGTACCACAATGGGCTCTAGCATGTCAACTGTCATTCCTGAAACGATCTGGCTGGTAGTCAGGCATTCACAGAAAGAAAAAAAAGAAAAAAAAACTAATTTAAATCAATCTCCTTTGGAAAAGGCAATTGTTTGGTATGCACGACAATCGGTGTAGGATCAATCAGTGGGCATGAGATCAATTAAAACCAGCTTAAGTTTGGGAAGAGGGGCAAGTCACACAACTTGAGTTACATCTCTATTCGTTTCAATATTCTCACAATACAAGCCTTAAGCTTCCTTGCGGGGCAGAAAGGCTACTATGACCCTGCACTGTCTAGCCAGCCCTGTAAGTAGTTCCACTTTTAATTAAAAACACAGTGCACCCTTTGTTGGCACAGATAGTGTGGTCACTTTAAAAAAAAAACTGTAGTTATTTTAGGCATAAACTTGGGATTCAGGAAGAGACATCTGTTGTGGAAGAGAAGAAAGCCAGAAACATATTTCGATGGGCATTTTTAAAACAGCCATCCTGATTGACATGTACTCAAAAGCCTTCAGACTTTGTGAAATGACAAAGTTGATTTGGCACAAATTGCTGTTGCACACTTTCTAATTGGTTTTTTTAATGTCAGGGTTTGTGACTGTAGATAGCAACGGCTACAAGTGATTTTGCTAAAGCAAGCACCGAAAAAGAAAACAGGTTCTAATTCCAATACCCAAGAAGAAAAGTACAGGCAGAGAGCCAAGGAGATGGCCCTATAGGAGAAATAAAAGCATGCAGTATCGCTTCTGGCCGCAGGAGTGCTACAATGCCATTCTCCACCAAGCAACATCTCCGCATTTAAGTTCTCAGACAATGTGCTTAACTCTTTGCCACTCAGGCACAGGGGCCAGCAATGGGAATCAGAACTCCATTGCTGAATTAGTAAGTCATGTAATAATCAAGAATGTTCCAAGGAGCTTTAGATACTTCTCTATGTTGCAAACTTGATGCACTCTAGTGTTTCCAATGAAATTCATTACAATTCCAGTTTTTTAACAGCTGGGGTGGCTTCTCCAAACACTTTGGAAGACAGTATAATATAAACTCTCCAACTCTGCCAAATAATGCCTGGAAATATAATAATGGCACAGAGAAAAGAGCCCACTGGAAGGGGTGAGCTGGAGAACCACTTTCCAAAGACAGGTATCAACATGAAGGTCTTACAGCCTTTGGAGAGGACTTTCTCTCCTAATGCTTCTATATGCAGTAATCTCTGAAAATAAGAAATATTTTACAAGTGTCATAAATGAAGCTGATAAAGGCATGGGCTTGAGTATGTGTGTCCTTTTTAATAAGCCAGAGATACATAGCAACGATTAAAAACACTGGTTCCTGAATCATCATCATCATCATCATCAGTGACCCACAGCTTTGCTCTGACACAGGCCAAGCTCTTCAGTTGATGAGATCAGCTTAACGCCTCCCAAACTGTCAATAATAGTGATGATAATAATATAAATGTCTTCAAAACTAGCTACAGGGCCAGAGTCCTTAACTCACCAGAAATGGAGACGTTTATAGACTGGAAAAACAAAACCAAGGTCTCCAAACCATGACAAATTCTAACTGTGCAAAAGACCAAGCTGGTAGTCAGAGGCAACTGACTCTCCTCAGGTGCTAACAAAAGGCTGTTGTACAAAACTCTACGCTGGTACTTCATCGTTATGCCTGTGTGGTTTATGTTTAAGTCCCTCCAGAAGACTGCATTGTGTCTGGCAGCACATGCTCTAAACTGCACTTGCCTTTGCCACCGCCCCCCAGAAGGACTGGAAGACAGAAGTACAGAAATACGAGCACTCTAAAGTCGAATTCTCTGCAATCTTTCTGGAGGCTTCCATCTGCCTTCACCCCTCACAAAAGTGATGGAGAAGTGAGCATTTAGAAAGTCTCAAGTGAATTTCATTGAGGACAAAAACCCTTCTCCAAAATAGCCGCTCTGAGACAGCAAACAAACTGGGCAACATGGGTCTGTTTTTAAAAACATTCCCGCTGCAGGGGAGAACTCCCGGAGAACGCCAGTGCAGGAGTTGCTACTTAATTCATTAAGCTCCCATTTCTTCTCGGGTTCCAGAAAAAGAGAACAGTGTTGCTTTTTTTCCTTAGCAACTCAGGTTCTACCAAGCAACTTGACCATTCCTCCCCAACACCGCCGCCCCCGCCCCAAACACACACCCCCACGCCAGACCATGTCTAAAGCTATCTTGGGCAGGATTTAGGGCGCACGTGGGTCGGGAAATTAAGGACTCTTGCACTTCGAGAAAGATGATTAAAAAGACAAAAGAAAAATGGATGTCACATAAGAAATGTCACAAAGAAGAGTTCAAGAGAGATGGCACAGACTGTGGACCACAGGATGAATCCCTGAGCGCTTGCGGGAGAAAAGCCCAACTCACCGGGCTCCCTCCCAGCTCTTCTCTCTGAGTCTCACCGCGCCTAGTAGGGGCAGAAGAAAGCCTTCTGCGGAGCACTGAGACCCTGAGAGTGGGCAGTTGTAGCCCACACAAGAATTGAGGTCCCCATATTTGGGGTCCTAAAAGCCTAGGTGTGAATGAGCACTCCCGACACTCCCACCTATTCAGGAACCCCACGCACCTTCAGCCGAGAGCGACCCACCTCGTTTATTGCGTCTCCATCGGTTGCCTTGGCACTGGCTGTAATCCATACAGTTCAGAATGATGAGGGCAAAAGAGAAGAGGCGAAAACGCATCTGGACGGTCGGGCTGGGGAGAGATGCCTCTCAAAGTCGAGGAAACGCGGGGCTCCTGCGAGGAGACAGTGCGGGTTGCGCTCCTTAGGGAGGATTCGAGACAGATGCCACTGGCCCTGTAGCTGCAATGATCAGTTTGGCTCGCTGAGCATCTCTCCCTCCGCCGTGAACCTGGGAAACGGGGAAAGAGAAGCAGGGTGGGTGGGGGATCGAGAGAACCCAGAGGAGGTACCGGCACCTTCGCGCCTCTTGATTTAAAGAAAGGAGGGCGGGAGGACGCGAACTCACTGGCACGAGCCACGGAGCAGTTTAAGGCAGGGCAGATAGCACAGCTGCAGGCGACTCAGAGAGGAAGGTGATTACAATCAGTGAATTAGTAACCTCTGCTGCGCAGTGGCTTCTGACCCTGGGGAAAGGGCGTTGTGCGGAAGAAAAAGCGTCCTAAGAGCACCGGAGCGCAGGGCTTTAAAGGGGCGCTCTTGAGCCCTTCGCGCCCGGGTTGGGCTATCCCCGCGCCGTGGCACCAGGTGTGGATCGCCTACCGTGCGCGCGTGTCTCAGGCTGCACGGCGTGCCTAGGCGCGGCGCTCCATCCCAGGCTCGGAAAGCGAGCCGGGCTGTTTGGTCAGCACGTGGGCTCGGAAAAAGTTTGCCAACACCCGCCGAGAGCTCTTGGCAGCTATAGGATTCGGCCGGCTGCAGCAGGGTCCGCGGACCCCGAGGGTCCTCAGGGTTGGCGGCGCCTGGCAGGAGCGCGCAGGCGGGCAAGCGCGACCGCAAGCACTGGGATGCTAGGTCTCCGCCCGCGAGAGCGATTCCCCGGCGAGGGGCGCGTCCGCTCTCCTCTCGGCGTCCGGGTCCAGTCGCTGCTTCCAGGGATCTCTCCACCACCACTTCACAGCTGAGGTTTCTCCCTGCCCGCGCTGGGGAAGACAGGACACTGCCCGGAGGCCGAAGGGATGTGGCCAGCACACTTTCCGATGGAGATGCAGACAAGCTAAGGCTCGGGATGCTTCTATAAGTAGGTGGTGCTGTGGTCCAAGGCATCTAAAGCCAGGCTGCCTCAGAGTTCCTGGGTCCTAAAGCCAGAAACGCTCGTTCGGGTTTCCCTGAGGTCCTAAAGAGCACTGACAGCATGCAGAGAGCCTCACGCAGGAAGAAATGCTCACCAGGCTTTCACAGACGGATTGTGCAAGCTGGACAGTACCTAGAGTGAGGGAGAGGCCCTGGCCTTGCTGTTCATGCACAAGGCGTCCTCTCCGAAGCTCTGGGCTCACCTCACCATTAGCAGTTCTACAAGAGAATCTGATGAGAAACTGAAGATGCCTTCTGGACACTGCTTCCTGAGCTCCTGGCTGGGACTGCTCCTTCTGAAAAACAGAGTTTAAACTTCAACCTCTTTCTTTTCTTTTCTTTCTTTCTTTTTTTTTTTTTTTGACATGAAGACACACCTCTGCCCTTTTTAAAGTTTAATCTCAGTCTGCAGGCGGACTTCCCCAGATCTGAGAGCAAGACTAAATCTCACTTTAGGGAGTGAGATTTAGTGTTTCTCCTCTCCTCCACCTTTCCTTGCAACTTATATTTTCTTGACTTTACTTTTCCCCCAAGAAATTTCACGAAGATGTGTGATACTTTGCAATACCCCAAAAGAAAAGTTTATTTCCCACTGATGCATGTTTTATTCTTAATCCTTACTCCTCTTGCGTCTTCCAAGGTGTGAATTAAACTTTTAGATGCCCTGGGTTTGGAAAAATACCTTCATTAAATGTGCTAGGTGATGCCTATTTTATTCTAGTGAAATCATCTGTCCTATATTCATTACTATTGGAAATTGTCTATTTCTCCTTTGAGTGAAAGATAAGAATTTATAATGCTAAATGAAGCCAGATGGCTGCCTCTTTAGACACATTGTAGGCACATTATTACAGTGGCTTTTTAGAGGCTGGTGATTGGTTTTATTTGGAGACTGGATTGTAGCCCAGGCCAACCTGGAACATATCATGGTAAGGCTGGCTTTGAACTCCTGATTCTTCTACCTCCGCCACCTAAGAGCTACCATGACAAGTGCATGCCCCTAGCCCAAGCTCTACAGTAACATTTTATCCTATTTCAATTCCCTTTTTCATTCCTTCAGTTTCTGCATATACTCTGAAATTTGAGGTGAAGAATCATATAGAAACAATAGGGCTGTTAGTAGCCATATTTGTCAACTATTCCATTATTGCTTTATCCACAACAATTTTACTGACATCACTGCTGCATAGTAACATTCCTATTCTGGGAATTCTGGTGCCCAAGAACACCTAAGTAAACCTGGGTTTGGTGCCATTTCATTGAAGAAAATTGAGCCAGGACACTTGCCCACAGAGTACAAACTTCTGATCAGACATATAACAGAAGCAGTTACTTTGATCCAGCTTACCTAATCTTGGACTCTTTTATTTAAAAATATATATTTATGTATTTACTTTAAGTGTATGGGTGTTTTGCTTGCATGTATGCAGATGCCTGTATACCTGATGCCTTCCACGACCACAAGAGGGTATCACATCCCCAGAGACTGGAGTTGGACAGTTGTTGGCCAACATATGGATGCCGGGAATCGAAACCCTGGTCCTCTGGAAGAGCACACAGGTGTTCTTAACTGTTGAGCCCTCTCTCCATTCCCAATCATTGACATTTTATCACAAACCTTGGCAATGACTGGAAACAACTTAGCATTCATAGTTCCCCCTCCAGCTTGACAAATGCCACTCTCTCCTCCCCTCCAACACACTCACGTGCACACACCGAAACTGCTGCACGTGTTAGGGTAAAATTCAAGGGAGGAAAAAATGCTTTCCTTAATAACTCCCTGGATGCCAGCATTGCTCTGACACACACTAAGATTGACGAACTTATCAGCGTCCATTGAAATGAGCACAAGGCTGAAATCGTGCAGCGCTCCTATTCCTGGGTTGGTCTAGGCAATCATCCGGATCTCAGTTTCTTTGACAGTGTTTTCAGGAAATTAGATTAAGTTCTCTTTTACCTCTTGTAGCCAAAGTCCATTTTTTTGGAGGAATTTGCTATAGGGCCTACAGAGTTTGAGAGCAAAGCCATCAGTGAATGGATTCTCCATAGGAGAGAGGCATTGTCATCCTGAATTAAGTCTGTGAATGACTTTCAACTGTATTCCTCCAATGGTTCAGAATTCTACTCTTGGTTGCCCTGTTTTAACCAGAAATATTTTTACAATGGTGAACCTCTGGGTTCAATGCGCAAGAAAAGTATTTAGCATGTCGAATGTGTTTAATATTAATATTAAAATAGACTCTGGAAGAAGAGAAAGTGGCTGAGTACTTTTTGATGATATCCTGGTCTCTTTCTTCATTGTAAATGATAGAAAAGGATAAAAGGGGGAAGATTAAAGTGTGTCACACATGTGGTATTCAAAATCTCAGGCATCATTTCTAATGTAAACTTACCTATACACATTATTTTCCCTGCCCGCCCCTCCTCGGGGTGTTTATTTCAAGAATCTAAGCTTGTTCCCACTTAGAAATTGCAGCCTTGGTGGATCTGAAACTCTTCTGGATTTTCACCTGATATCCTAGCTTCCTTTCATCCCTAAGATTAGAATGTGCTGTTGTTGGGGCTCATGGCTCACAGTCATTCCATTCTGGAGACTAAATGGAACTCTTCTTCTAGCCGAGCTTATAGGGTGGTTTGGTTATGGAGCTGCTTTGTAAATACGTACATGCCCAGAGATGTACACTGAGAAGGCTAAGTCCACACCATTTACTGGTGACAGAAAAGCTCTTTTCCTTGGAATCAATTTCTTCCTGAATAACTTTCTGAGTTTTAAGTAGATTTCCAGAGATGAAGATGGTGCTTATCAGTCAAGTGTGTGTATTTGTGCAAGTTATATTCTTATCTTTAAAAGACCTCTCTCTCTCTCTCTCTGTCTCTCTCTCTCTCTCTCTCTCTCTCTGTCTCTCTCTGTCTCTCTGTCTCTCTCTCTCTCTCTCTCTCTCTCTCTCTCTCTCTCTCCACCCCCAGCTACAAGGTTGTGAGAACAGGAATGTGAAATGTCCAAGATGACAGGCAGATAGCTTAGATTTTCAATTCTTTCAAAAGAGCATTATGTAAAAGCTCTCACTCGTCCCTCCCCCGGGCAGCCTGTTCTCTTTCTTAGAGTTATTTTTGTATCATTCCAAGTTTTGAGTAGATGTCCAATGCTTCTAAATACTTTAACCATTTTTCTGTGCTTGACAGTCAATATGTATCTACTCACAAATGTGAAAGTCTGTGTATGTACACGTGTGCTCTTGCTCGTCTCTCTTTCACCCAGTCCTTCTTTATGGAGCTAGTTGGATACTGTAGTCACAGATGTAGACCTCGATGTGTTAAGTGTGTTTTCCAGAATGTTCCTTATCCCTTCAGTGTTCCTTCTTCTTTTTATGCCATCCCACATCCTCTCCATATATTTAGTCAGCTCCCTACGAATACATTGTCATTCTTTTTCTTTTTTTAAAACACCACTTGAGTTGATTTTACATGGTAAATTCCTAAATCTGAGAATGTAGAATCAAACATTTGTGCATGCCTTTGTGTTCTTTCCCCATCCCGTGTTAGTGTGGATGTGTGTGTTTCCCACAATTGCCTTCCATAAAGGTTTGATGACATTCCAGTATATGAAAATTCTTTCTCCCTCAAAATCAAACAATTCATTTATTAAATACTAGTAGGCAAAAGAGCTTCAGAGTAAAGTTTTAAACTGTAATTCTTTGCTTTTAAACAATGTTGTCTTCCTCTAGTATGTTTAAATCATTGTATTTCCTTTTCCATGAAAGCTCCAAATACAAAATGTGTTCCGTTTCTATTATCTTCATGCTGTGTTTTGATATATTGAACATACTCTGTTACTATGTACTATATCTTGTGACGTGAACTGTAAATCTGTTTCTTTCCAGTTTTATCAGCTGTCTTTTAACTGTGTTTTTTTTTATTGAGAAAAGGAGAAAAAAAAAGTTTCCACCTCCTCCCAGCCTCCCATTTCCTTCCCCCTCCTCCCACCCTTCTCCCCCTCCTCTCACCCTTCTCCCCCTCCCCCCACTTCTTTCCCCCTCACTCTCCAGTCCAAAGTGCCCTCAGGGTTTTCTGCCCTGTGGTAAGTCCTAGGTCCTCCCCCCTCCGTCCATATCTAGGAAGGTGAACATCCAAACTGGCTATGCTCCCACAAAGTCAGCACATTAAGCAGGATCAAAACCCCGTGCCATTGTCCTTTGCGTCTCATCAGCCCTCATTGTTCGCCATGTTCAGAGAGTCCGGTTTTATCCCATGCTTTTTCGGTCACAGTCCAGCTGGCCTTGGTGAGCTCCCAATAGATCAGCTCCACTGTCTCAGTGGGTGGGTGCATCCCTCGTGGTCCCGACTTCTTTGCTCATGTTCTCCCTCCTTCTGCTCCTCATTGGGACCTTGGGAGCTCAGTCCAGTGCTCCAGTGTGGGTCTCTGTCTCTATCTCCATCCATCACCAGATGAAGGTTCTATGATGATATGCAAGATATTCGTCATTATTGCTCTAGGATAGGGTCATTTCAGGTTCCCTATCCTCAGCTGCCCAAGGAACTAACTGGGGACCTCGGCTTGGGCACCTGGGAGCCCCTCTAGGGTCAGGTCTCTTCCCAACCCTAAAGTGGCTCCCTTAACTAAGAATTGTGGTTCCGTGCTCCCCTGTCCAACCTTCCTTTATCCCAATCCTCCTGTTTTGATGTATATTAGCATACAGAAAACTTGAAATCATATGCTAGAGTGGGATTTGTCAGTCTTACCTTCCTGTAGGTCACAGTTGACAGAACTGTGGCTCGTGGCGGGCTCTTCACATTTTTATTCAGCAGGCGGCAGATGCATAGATTCCACAGTGAACATGAATGCTCATGACCGATCTCAGTCTGCATCACAGAGACCAGGGTAGAATATACTTAGCACTTTTGGAATCTTGAGTGTTCATGTTCACAGATTTGGTTGAATTTAGCACTGATTCTTGTTTTTATTAGTTCGCTGATTTAGATTCTTTTAATCTCTTATGTTATCAGATGTTCATTTCCTCAGACTAAAGTTTTCCACAGTGTTTTTATTCCTTGTTGATATTTGTTAATGGCACATGTAATACTATAGGCTGGAACAATTTTGGTGTTTTATGCCATTGTGTCAAAACTATGTAAAATCTTCCTTTTAAATATGTTAAATGATCATTCTGCTAGCTACATGTGATAGTACGTGTTCACTTATTATATTTGTATAGGGAAATTAAATTAATGAGAAAAATCTTCACCGAGGTCACAGATCAGTCCTTATCCAGCCAATTTATTATTTTAAAAAGTCACACCATAGTCACTTATTCAGTGTTTTTAAAAAAAACGTGTAAATATTTGATTTCTAAAAGCTAATCCTTTGTTCTGCCACTTGAGAACTTGCTTCCGCGCTGATGTCATAACATCTATTTCTTGATTTTTGTCCTCCATCTCCTCAGAAAAAAAAATCCAGAAGGTCATATTGCTCATTCCAGAGGAAATTCAGATCAAACCAGCTCTATAGAAAAAACTCAAGATCTGACCTAAAGTTTTAATGTTATTTCCCTTACATAGACTCCTGTGCCCTCAACAGTTTTGAACTAAAATACCATGTAATACTTCAATTTTCTTGTGTGAATATAGCTCCAGAAGCAAACGCCACTGTGAAACAGAGAGAGCCATGAAGATTCTCAGTTATTTAAGTTATTTAAGTAGGTTCAGTTTTCACTACTGTGGATGGGGTGTCTCTTTCACTCTGTTTGGACAATAGCTAATCTCTTTGCGGCATGATTGAGATAAATGACAGGTCGGCATCCAAAACAGACACACCTTTTCCAAACACCCATCTTGTGGTTTATGGCTATAGCAGCTTTTGTTGGTGCTCAAGGGCAGACTTGGGGCTCACCCTCAGCGAGCAAATGGGAGCTGTGACAAGCATTTCCCCTGCCACTTTCATTGCTTGCTCCATTTTGTCTCCGTCTTTATGTTTGTCATGGCTTTCTTACTTTTTAGATGTATTTCAGTTGGTAATGTTAAATATGTTTCTAGAAGCCACTGCATTGGACCAATATGGGGAAATGTTTTTTAAACATAATAGAAATATACATATAAACAGTAGTCAGAAGGTGGGAGTCTTTGAGCTCCTGAAGACAACTATTCTGTTCAGGATACAACTGGGGAAATAAGCGTGAGGAAAACTGGGGATCACCAGGTCCCATTGGCAGAAAGACTCGAGACAAAAACAAACAAACAAACAAACACCCCAACCAGTTTTCATAAGTTCCTCCTCTGGTGAACCACAGGGATATTTGGGTTATTATTAATCTGAAAACTAATGAGAGTTTAAAATGGAATTTGAGAGTCCCCCAAAGTCTTGTTATTTCCCCTTTCCAGAACATGGTCATCTAAGTAAATGACCCTAGGTCTTCCTGAAGAAGGCCAGGAGAAAGATTTACAGTTCTAGACTTGTCTTCACCCAGTAAGGAACTCTGGGGCTGTGAACTGGCTCAAGCCTGGCTCACTCTCTTGTGGTAAGTCCAGTTTTACTTGGAAGCCACACTGACCGTTTTTCAGTTACAAATCAGGTAAGGGATGAATTGTCCAATTTACCAAGTGTTTACTTTATTGGTTAGAAAACTAGGTTAAATGACCATAAATAGTTTGATGCAAACATCAAATATCAATATTTGCTTGTTCCTATTTCTCCGCTAGATCATACAGATGTGTGGATTGTACCTAACTTTCTGTCTAGGTGTTTACACTGAAGGGTATGAGCCACATGTTGTGGTGTATGCCTGTGTTCCCAGGACTCAGAACAACAGTCACACATTTGAGGCCGGGCTGGTCTATATAGTCAGTGTCGTACCAGCCAGGCTAAGTAACAATACCTTGTCTCAGTGAACCCAAATCAATAAACTTGAGGGTGTGAAGTAGTGAGTGTAGCTCAGCTAAACAAGTTACCCCCAAACAATCAAAGGGTGAGGTGAGCATGACGTGCCCTCTTCTGAAAGAGCTGGTGTGTCTGTGTGTTGACAGGGACTCGTGTGATGTGGAAGCCCAAGTTCGCGTTTGTGTTCAGAAATTAAATGTGACTAAGAGATGACAGTCATGTGCCAGACTGTCAAGAGATGAACTGATACGGTCCATACTGTGCCATCTGGATTAAGGTGGAAACAGTTTTCTGCAAATCTCCACCTGCACAATTTGAAAAAGAATTGGATAAAAAAAAAAGAGGGATTGAGAGTACATTGGAGCCCAGGAGCAGAAATAGGATCTGTAATGCTCTTGGAAGCTCATTTGCATCATGAGGCAAAGAGGGAGAGATGCTGAGGTCCACAGATGGAGTAGCTTAAACTTTTTGTCTCTCCATCCAAGTTCTCCTCCTGACTCACCATCTTCCAAAACTACCAGATACCAGAACCATCAGCAGAGACCAGCTGTGAAGACCATAGTTTTCCTTAGCTGTGACCACAAATTCCACTGCTGTCACCACGTGAGGGTGCTTACGCTGCCTATTCAGATCTTTGGCTTTCTGGGTCTTCTCCCTTTCCTTCCAAAGCTTCATGTCCTCAGTTCCTGCCGTAGTAGTGTATGATCTAATGCCTATGGTGAGATCCTTATCCACAGCCGCAGTAATGGAGCATGCCATAACTGGTTTTTCCACTACACAGAATGAAAATGTATTCGTTTTCCCTGTCTTTCTGGCAACATCATCTGCTCATCCTTTGAGTATGCTTAGATCAATATTAAGTGGCTTTATTATTTTGACTAACTAACCATGCTATTCACAGCAAAGTCATGTAGCAAACTAGGGCTACCGTTGCTTTCCTAAGCTTTATTTTGTTTCCTCTGGAACTATTATCACCTTTGCAGACCATAAATTCAGTCCAGATGCTCTTCTGAGCAACCGAATTACCATTTGCTATGTTTATTTGGACCCAGTAGAACATTGGTTTCATCTTCTAATTTTTTAAAATAATAATTAACACACAAAGTAATGAGTCTCATTACAGTATTTTCTAATATTTGTGTCATCAGGCTTTCCCCTAAGTCATCTTCCTCCTTTACCGCCCCCCCCATGCCCCGTGCTCCCTCCCCACTCTGGTTGATTCCCTGCCATCCCCCATTGTCTCTTCCCTTCTTGGGTTCTACTACCATCTCGCCTTCTTCCCCACCCCCATAAAGTCCCTTTTGAAGACTCCAGAAGCAACTGCTGAGGAGTTGGCTTTGGTATCTTTGTTCTGGGATTGTCCCTTCACCAACCTCACCACTTCCTCTTTCCTGTTTAAACCTTCACCACAGTGTGGGGCATTCCATAAGAACTGAAATTGTTTTAATGTAGGAATAAATGCTTTGATTTTTTTGTGTGTGTGTGCATAAAAAAATGTCCCTAATCTACCCTCACAACTGGTTGTTTGATTCATTGTAAACGCCAAGACTGAATTCATTTTCATTTGGCCCTTATTCAAGTACTGCCTTTTAACTTCCAGTTATTTCTTTTAGGAGGTCAAAGCATTCTAATTATGATTTTTTTCGTTTTCATTTTCTTTTTTTTTCTTTTTCTTTTTTTGATTGGGTCAGGCTCCTGTGTTGAGTTCACTCCAGGAAGATTAAAGGTCTACCGTTTCACTAAATAGATATTGGTGTGGTTATTTGTTTCGTTGGATTTTCTGTGGACTAGCTGGCCTTTTAAACCAGCAAATGTATGTCTTTTATACCTAAAAATATTTGAATAATAATGCATTATGTCCCCCTCCTTACTGCTTGGTTTCCAAGCTATTATTCAAATATTGAATTCTAATTTCTGATTTTCCTATATTTGCTTTATTTCTCATCTCTGTCAGTTTCCCTAACTCTTCCCTCAGTTTTATCCTCCAACTCATTTAATGTGTTTCCATTGCTCTGCTCTCTCTTCTCTCTCTCTATTTCAAAATCTTACTTTTTCTTTAAAAATATAGTATATTGATTTTTTTCTCTGAAGCATAATTTTTCCTGTGTCTTATCTTCATAATTTATAAGGATTTCCTTGGTGTTTGACAATGTCTGGGAAATTGATTGTAATTAAAAGTAAGATTAAAAGTTGATATTTAGAACTTGAAACTTGATTTTCAACTTGAACTTTATTGTACAGCAAAAATTGAACATAAGTAAAGTGATGGAGGCATTATTTAGGGACCAAATATAATTTATTAACTATTTCAAAGGTAAAGTCAGATTTTCTGCAGAACTGTTCATATTTTGCCATCCAGGGGCCTCTAGAGAGACAAGGAGAACAGGGCTGCCCGGTTGCTACCATGGTTCATCTTCTCTCTTGCTCTTTCTTACAGGTTTCTTTTGTAAGATAACTGTTTTACTTTATATCCATTGTCATTTCAGGAGAGAATCACATCAGAGCCCTGAAAGCCCACTCAACTGCTACTTTTCTTCATGCCCTTTCCTTTAGTCACTAATAAACCCTTACTGAAACTTTTGTACTGGCATGGTATTGCCAGGGTTATGAGCAAAGGTGACCTATGAAATAGGAAGAAAATAGATTGCAGATAACCACAAAAAATAAGATGTTATTTTTGATTCCCAAAGTTTTTATTTTATTTTGTACTATTTATTTTGATCCAATGTCTAAACCTTTAAGCATATTTTTAGGTTATCATAAGCAGGAATTTGTTTGTTATGGCACTTTCCTGCACAGGCGCTGTTGGGTTTTATTGTACACCCTTCTCACCTCTGAGCCTTTGCCTTTGTCCCTTTCTCCTGTTTTCTTCTCCAGAGTTCCATCACCCTCTCGTTTCTTATGCTTCCCTTGAACTCCCATCTTCCTGTCCCATAATCCTTCTTCTGGTTTCAAGACCCATGTGCAAACATACTTAAGTGCATGCACCCATTGCCTGTGCACTGACATATGTAGGTACATGCACCCATTGCCTGTGCACAGACGTATGTAGGTACATGCACCCATTGCCTGTGCACAGACATATGAAAGTACATGCACCCATTACTTTAAGTCTGAATTACACATATAAAAAGAAAATGTAGAATTTTCCTTTCTGGGTTTGGAGGGTTTCACTTACATTGGTTTCTGGTTGATGTAAACGGCATGACTTCACTGTTCTTCATGACTCCATAAAAATCCCACAATGTAGCTTCACCTCATTTTCTTTGTGCATTCATCATCTGTTGGTAGTCACCTAGGCAGGTTCCATTTCTTGGTGAATAGTTCTTGCGCTCTGTGACCTGAATTCCTTCTGGTACATACCCACTAGTGTGTGTACAGCTGAGTCATGGAGTAGTTTTTGTTTCAGTTCTTTTGTTATCATTGTTGACTTCCAGTGTCTGCAGCAGTTTACTGACCAATAGTAAACAAACGTTCCTAACACATTTGATGGGATTTGTTGATTGTTTGATGATAGCCCTTCTGACTGGGATAAAGTAGGACCATGAAGCAGCTTTCACTTGTACTTTCCTGATGGCCCACATATCTCCTGGACGTCTGTATTTCTTCCTTTGAGGACAGTCTGTTCAATCCCTTGGCCTATTGCTGTGGGACAATGGTCCTCTGCTTTGTAAAGATTTGTCTCTTGTATTGATTTTAATAAAATGCTGATTGGCCAGTAGCCAGACAGGAAGTATAGGTGGAGTGACCAGAATAGGAGATTTCTGGGAAGAGGAAAGGTTCAGTCTGCAGCTGTCACCCAGACACAGAAGAAAGAAGATGAGAATGCCTCGCTGATAAAGGTGCCAAGCCACGTGTCAAGGTAACACAGACAAGAATTATGAGTTAAGATGCAAGTTATAAGAGTTAATAAGTAGCCTGAGCTCATAGGCCAACCAGTTTATAATTAATGAAAAGACTCTGTGTGTTTATTTGGAACTGACCTCTGTCAACAGCCTATTATATTGATTCTAAGGTTTGCTTTTTCTAGTGTTTACTATTGTGTTGTTATTTACATAGCCTGGATATTATTCCTAACATATGTGTAGTTGGTGGGAGTTTCCCCCACTCTGACCACCATCTCTCCATGCAGTAGCATGTTTTCTTTGATTTGCGGAAGGCTTTACTTTCATGTATCATTTTTTGATCCCCAAGATTACTTCCTGTGGTACACTGGGAAGTTCCTAACTATACCCACATCTTGAAATCTTTTCTGTGTGGTTTTGTTCTAACGTTTTAAAGTTCCAGGTTTCTACATTAAAGACTTTGATCCAGTCCCCCTCCCTCATCAGCCCGAAGAGCAATCAGGGTTCCGTGACCTGTGGGATGTCCAAGGACCACCCACCTCCATCCAGGTCTAGTAAGGTGAGCATCCCAACTTCCTGGGGGGAGGGAGAGGGAAATGGGAGGCGGTGGCGGGAAGAAGGCAGAAATCTTTAATAAATAAATAAATTTAAAATTAATTAATTAATTAATTAAAGGTAAGTAAAAAAATAAAGACTTTGATCCATCTTTAATTGATTTTTGTCCAGAGCAAAAGAAATGAATCTAGCTTCATTCTTCTATATGTTGAATTCCAGATTTTCCCAGAATTACTTTTTTTTTTCAAATAGTTTGTCTTTATTTCTCTGGACATTTTTACAACCCTGTTTTCAGACATTACGCATCTGTAACTGTGTGGCTGAATTTCTGGATCCTCTTGTCCATTGTGTTCTTCATGTTTGTTTATGGTATTATGGCTCTGTAATTTAAGATTGGGTGTTATGATGCCTCCAATATCACTTTTTTTGCTTAGAATTGCATTGTCTCTTAGGAGTCTTTTATGCTTTCATATGAATTTGGGGATTATTTTCTCTATTTCTATGAATAATGTCTGGAATTTGAGGTCACATTGAATTTGTAGATTGCTTTGGGGACTCTATTAACTATTTTCTTTTTCCTTTTGTTACTTAAGAATTTCACACACACACACACACACACACACACACACACACACACACATATATATATATATATATGTAATTCATGTGATGCAGATGTCCCAACTAAAGCTTAGCCCCCATTGAGTCTTATTCTGTGAATTTGACCAGCTATAGGTCACTATATCAATCACCATCTTCTCCAACACAAACTTTCCCTGATATATGAGTACAAAAATAAAAGCACAGAGAAACTTACTGTGTCCCCTTAGCATAATAATATTATTAGGCTCTCCCCACTTAGGCCTATCATTAAGCCAGCTAGAAGTTTTTGGCCCAGATAACAGTACCAGGCATGAGTTCCAATTTTTTTTTTTGAGTGGGATTTAATCCAATCATAAAGTGTTTGGCTACTCCCATGATAAGACACTGTGTTAAATAAGAATAGAGGGAGTCAGCATATTTGCCTTCTATTAAATTTCAGAAGAAATTCTCTCTGTAGATATATCTCAGCAAGAGTATGCTTGTTTAGAGAACATAAAGACCTGAATTTGTACACCAACACTACAAATAATAACATCACCACTGTCAACAGACCTCGGCTGTAAGCAAGGATTCCCTTCTCTCAGGCTGTTGAGTGGTAAGCTGATCCCATCCCAACCAGTGGGAACATTCCTTTCCCTTGCTCACTGTGACTGACTCTGGAGGAAGGATAAATTATGGAAGTAGAACCTTCCCAAACCACAGAAGAAATCGAGACACTGAAGTTGATATACCACAGGTTTCAAATCAGGTGACTGTATTGGAGTCATGGCTTGCTAGTTATAACAGCCAGCAAATACAGAGAGATTTGGGATGATAACTCTGAAACACAGTAGTTTCTTCTGACCTTCAGGGGGCTATGTTCCACTTCTCACAGGAAATACCCAAAACAATGGGTAATACCAAAACCTGCATAGACAATGACCACACCTGTGCATATAAACCTGTGAGTATATTTTTTTTCTGCTTGAGATTTTCAGACAGACAGCATCACTGCTCTTGGATACAAGCCTACTATACAGGTATTACTTGAACGAGAGCTAGTGATACACAGATAGTCGATATGCCTAAGTCAGAAAATGAAAGAACAGTGAGGGTCGTGCATGTACAGTGGCATGGACCCACACTGCGGAAAGTAAACACCAGGTCATACCCTAGGCAAGGACAGAACTGGATGGTCGAAGATGCTGTTATTCTATTCAGAACAGCACACCGGTGTTCAGAATTTATGAACTTATAAACTGTTTTGGGGATTTTCTATTTAATACGTTCCAATTCTATTAGGCGTCTGGTAACTGAAACTTCAATAAGCCAACCACAGGTGACGGGAGACAGCAGTGCTGGTATATCCAAAGCCTGAATTAGGAACCAAAAGATTAGAATAACAGAAAGAGTCTATTGAAAGTGAGAATGAAAATTTAAAAGCAGAAAATCATAAAAATTGAGATAATAGGTCTGATTTATTGTAATCATAAAATTGAGATAATAGGTCTGATTTATTGTTAAATAATATTTTACTACATTTCCATAATACTTTGCCAATTACCATTCCAAGTGTGGCAAATATTTCATTTTTCAGCTGGACATGTGATGTCTTCAATCGCACCAAGGGGATCTCTGTGAATTCAAGACCAGCCTGGTCTACATCCTGAGTTCCAGGATAGGCAGGATTCTGTAGAGTGGCCATGTCTCACAAAACCAAAATAAGGAAACTAAATACTTCACTTTGTTTTGTAGCACACATTGTCTATCCTTGTGTCTTTTAAAAACCTGAGTTGTTTTGGAAACAAATAATTATAAGGTTTCAGAACTAAAAGGACCTAAAGACAACTTAATAGAACTTTCTTATTTTATAAATTGAGAACCATGTTTTAGCTGAATATTCTAGACGTGTCAAGTAGGTAAAGTCATATGAATAGAACAAGGGATTAAAGAAATTGGGAAAATGTATAGCAAGATGATAAGAAAAAGAAGGGAAATAAGAGAAAATATTTCTAGAAAAAATAAAATTAAGAATTCACAGAAGAAAAAGAATAAGAAATTTTGAGAAACCAAATTGAGGGTTTATGTTTTTATTCATAGGCTGTGTTGAGTCTTTTAGACTCTTGTCTCTTTTATTTTTGTGATTACACAAATAATAAATATTAAAACTATATTGTTCACTAACCCAACATCATACAGAGGTCTAATCTCCAAATATACAAAGAACTCAAGAAATTGGACACGAAAAATAAAAAATCCAATAAAAAAAATGGAGTGCAGACCTAAACAGAGAACTCTCAACAGAGGAATCTAAAACAGGTGAAAGACACTTAAGGAAAAGTTCAACACCATCAGAAAAAATGCAAATCAAAACAACTCTGAGATTCCATCTTACACCTGTAAGAATGGCCAAGATCATAAATACTGATGACAACTTATTCTGGAGAGGTTGTAGGGAAAAGAGAACACTTCTGCATTGCTGGTGGAAATGCAAGCTGGTACAACCCCTTTGGATGTCAGTGTGGTGATTTCTCAGAAAATTAGAAAACAACCTTCCTCAAGACCCAGTAACGCCACTTTTGGGTATATATCCAAAGGATGCTCAATCGTGCCACAAGGACATGTGCTCAACTATGTTCATATCAACTTTGTTTGTCATAGTCAGAATCTGGAAAAAACCTAAATGCCCCTCTACCAAAGAATAAATAAGGAAAATGTGGTACATTTACACAATGGAGTACTACACAGCAGAAAAAAATAACGATGTTTTGAATTTTGCAGGAAAATGGATGGAGCTAGAAAACATTATTTTGAGTGAAGTAACCCAGACACAGAAAGACAGTTATTACATGTACTCACTCATAAGTGGTTTTTAAACATAAAGCAAAGAAAAACAGCCTACGAACCACAATCTCAGAGAACTTAGGCAACAATGCGGACACTAAGAGAGACTTACATAGAGCTAATCTACATGAAAGTAGAAAGTAGAAAAAGACAAGATCTCCTGAGTAAATTGAGAGCATGGGGACCTTGGGGGAGGGTTGAAGCGGGGAGGGGAGAGGAAGGGTGGGGAGCAGAGAAAACCGTAGAGCTCAATAAAAATCAATAAAAAATCAAAAAAACTATATTGTGAGTTCATACTATTTAATAAGAGGACAACTGAAACCATAAAAGTAGGAGAGAGACCAGAACACACTATACTGAAGAACAGATGTTCCCTTGATCGTCCTGGTCAAGTCACCGTGAACTAACTCATTTGTCTGCTCTTTCATGTGAGGTACTTACCTTATCCATTATCATGGAACTTGCAGTAACTTCACTTGGGACAAATATGCTTCCCTTCCATAGTGACATCAGCCTCAGCCGTGTGACTTGCTTTGGCTGACAGCATGCATGATCCAGGCCACAAACAAACAGAAGCAATCTGTATTTCTTTTGTTTCAGAATTACTTTGTTCTTGAGACCAAATGTCCTAAACTACAAGTGACTATGGCAATTTTGAAAAACAATTTTGTCCACCTTTTTAAACCCATGTATTTCTTAATACCCCTGTGGTACATTAAACAGATCATAAAACCCATAATCCGCATAATTTGTAAATCTACAACCATCCTAAAATGTGATTAAAAAAAAAATCAGCTTGACTCTTCCCAGCAAAGATTTAAACTGCTTTGTCATCACTGCAGGGGAAAAAAATTACTTTACTTTTAAATATTAAAAAATAAAAATCATAGAGTACTCTGTGTATATAGGCGAGAACACCACACCACCACCACCGCCACCATAAAAATATTTACAGACTATAAATATCTTGGTTTGGGGCCTCAACTGGTTATCTGATAGTTCAGTGATGGTCTCAGTGCAGAAAGAAAAATATGTTTCTTGGTTTCAGAAGAAGGAAAGGGAAAACAAGCCCATTGGTCACATTTTTTTAATTCCGAGCTGCAAAGGGAATGTTTTCTTTCATGAAAAAACAGCAGAAAAAGACTCCTCTAGATTTTTACATAAAACTCAAAAGGAAAAGAGAGAGAGAGAGAGAGAGAGAGAGAGAGAGAGAGAGAGAAGCAGTAGGCTACAAGGAAAGACCAATTCAGAGAAGGAGGAATCTATACTTTAGAAAGTTTAGAAAGGTAATAATCAGACCAGTACTGCCACCAGGAGTGGAGCTTCGTATAGAGCTCCAAAAAGACATGGCTGGACTTACTCACTCATCATAGCTCTTGCCTTGCAAGCCCAGCACAAAAGAGGCCTAGGTGGTAAGGTTGCCATGAGTTCAGGCCCAACCTAGACTATAGATCTTGCCCTTCCCCTCCTTCCAAAAGACAATTATATAGCTGGGTTTCTACATGGACTTCTTCCTCAAAAACAAACAAACAAACATACAGCTAACATTACTCCTTCTTTAAATTTAAAAATAAGTATCGATTTTTTTTGTTCCCTTTCTTCTTAGATCAAAAAACAAAAGCAAGCGAGAAACAGAGAAAACATAAAGGATAGCACTTATACTTCTTTCTTAGTTTCAAGTCCACGGACTTTTTCTCATTTTTTTTTCAAAAAGTCTAAATATGCTTAAAAATCATAAGAAAAATGTGGTGTTCTGCATCCTGAATCTTCATTTTTCAGACAGGCCTGTTTGTGAGTGTCCGTCAGGTCCTGCCAACTGTGAAGCTGGATTCCTGCTGGAACGGCCCAGTGCAAAAATATCAAGTTTCCTCAGCAGAGGATCTATTGCAATCTGCTATGATTTGTGAGACTAGAGAAACAAGGTCTGCCAGCCGTACCCTGCAAGGTGGTTTGGGCAGGGGATGATTCCTGGGTGCTATAAGATATTTTAGATTCTGGAGTTTTGTTTATTTGTTTGCTGTGTGTATGTTTGAGATGAAATATTCACCCATCAAAAGAGTGGATTTGATTTCCATTCCTATGGGGAAAAGAATCTGTTCTTTCCCCCTTTTTGGTGGCAATTCATTATTTTACAAGATTAATTACTGGTCATAAATCTCATGTGTCTACAATATTTGGCTCACACTCTACTATATCCCTATAAAATATGAGTAAATCTAATATAACAGATTGTGTCATCCAGTGTATGCATTTAGGAAAGTGGAAGCCAAATGGAAGTAAATTGAATTGGCTGACGTCTAAGAACCAGAGAGCTGCATGAGGTCGCTTGGACCAAGCGCTGCCATCTCAGTCCTTCCCTGTTGCGCTCTTCACTTTCAGGGACCAAGTTCTGTAATCACAAGCCCCTGGCTTCTGAAAGGCTAGTCTTCATTTACCAAGAAGGACCACTACTCCACAGAAACGGAATTTGGATTCTTGTAGCATTTTTCTCTCCAGCTCTCAGGGTACAGTCCCATCTGCTCTGTGTCCCCCCCCCCCCCACTCAGCGACACTGTAGAACTTCATTCCCTCTGACATCAGCCCCCGCAGCACCCCACCAGGCCCAATTAGAGTCTCGGGGAATTTGTAAGAAGAGAGGGGCTCTTTTATTTCTCTCTGTGTTTTTTTTTTTATTATCAAAACAACAACAACAACAATGTGCCAGGCCCTCATCTGGTGCAGGGGTCAATACTCCACCAATGAGAAGAGCTCTGAGCGGTAACCTAAATCAGTACAGTGACTAGGAGCGGATTGTGTTAAGTTAAAATTGGTGCACCCTATTCCAAGAGAGCAGGCACTACTCCGCTATGATCAACTGTTTCTGCATAAGCATTTGCCACACTGAAGTCAAATCTTTTTATCTTTCAAGAAAAAGAAATCCAATCAAGAAAGTTAGGCAAATCCATTTTCATGGCAGATCCTAATTTCTATCGGCAGTCACTAAATTTAACAAAATTAAATGCACAAACATTACGACTCGAAGCTTTCAGTTTACGATGGGAAGTGGCCATTTGTCTTCAGACATGTGGACAATAACGTTAACATCTCCAGATTGTTCACTGACTCCACTCTCGGCCTCTTCAGAACTGCAAACCCAGCCAGTCTGCTACAGTCACAGGACGTCACCTCGTGACTACTCACTCATTACTCACAGGTCCCTTAAGTCCTTATCGAGCGGCTTTGCACGGGGCTGGGTGCCTATGGAGAAAGTAGACACCACACCTGCCCTCAGGGAATATGCGACCTACTCAACCAGTCTGACACAGGAACTAAATTTGTAACGTGAATGTAATCTGAAAGTCTACTGTGGAGAAACACTGACCGCCAGTTCAGACTGTCACTGGGTGATTTTGAAAAATCCGTTCCCACAGCTCCAGTGCTGCTCCACCTTCTCCCAAGCTCCCATGCGCAGCTCCACCCAGACAAAGGCGCGGTTCGCATCATAGCTGCTGATTTCCTCGCAGACCCAGGGAGCTGGCTGTGCCTTTGGGTGTGATTCGTACTGGCCCAGCTCCATTACGTAATTGAATTGCACAGATTCAGAAGCCTGTGGACATTTATAACTTAAGATGTAATAGCATTCCTTTAAAGACTGTTTCCAATCGATTCCGCTTTTCTTATTGACGTAATTCCTGTCATCTGCAATCTACGTGGCCATACACTCTCTCCTGTGTACAACTAGAACATAGCAATGCCCAGCATGACAGTTAGTCACTTGAAATTAGTAAAAGGAAACATCTCTAAGCTGAAGGAAGTATGTCATTTCTTTTCTGTTGTTTTTTAAGACAACGATTCACATCATCTGAAGCTACTGGTTTCATTTCTCCTCAGGAAACAAACCTGGCGAAACCGAGTCACCTTGACAGACTCACAGTGAACGGAACACATGCTCGGGCCTATGAAAACCTAGGCTCTTCCTCCTCTCACTAGACCACACTGCCTCTTTATCTATTCACCTGGTGTGGGGAAGCATGGACTTGGGCATGCTGGTGACAACTCGCACATGGAGGTCAGAGAACACTTGACGAAGTCGGTACTTTCCTTCCGCTATGTGGGTCCTCAGGAAGGAACTCAGGTTGGCATGTGTGGGGAGCAAACGCTTTGGCTGCTGAGCCGTCCTGCCGGCTCTACTGTGCCCCTTTATCACAGACATTGAGCACACCCTTACCGCCCGTCACAACTGTATACATCGATGCCTTAGCTGCCTCTCAAACTCTAACTAAAAGAATAAATCCAGGAGCTTGGTTAACTTCAAATACAGTTGTGCCTGACCCGTTTTTATTAACAAAACTACAATCTTACTTTGGCCATAGTCATTGCAAAGACTAAGGGCAAAACGCTTATGAGTTGCAAGTGATAAATGTAAGATACCACAGTTTTCTCTTGTAATGTATTTCAGGGCTCAACTGGCTTTGGGGAAGCAGAGTGGATTGATCAGATCTGTTTTCATTTTACAAGGCAAAGACATAAACTGCCATGGGCTGCTCTTACCATCAGTTATCAGAGCTATTCCATCGCCCCCAGCTGCTCGTAGCCCAGCTGCCTTTTGAACCCACATGTACCACACTTATCGCATCCATTACTTAATGCATATACAGAAGTAATCGTGTATGCCTGCTGTTTCCCTCCAGCAAGTCCCATCACTCTACAAAACAAAGCAGGAAAAGAAACAAGAGATATGCTGTCTTCTCGGGTTCTCAGATCAATACTGGAAAACGGACTATAATCAACAGAAATTGGGAGAGTGTCATCACCCCCACACAGGCCTCATTTCTCTATCAGTTCACACTCCGGAACCCTGTCAGCCCATGCATAGACTTCCTGTCCTCATTCTAATCCTCTCCCCACAAAATTAAGGGGCACTCACTCTGAGAAACTATCCAGTTTCTCAAAAAGGAAAGTTCAGAGGCAAAAGTAATGCCAAGCTCTACTACTGCTATGATTTTTTCACGTAGCTTCTATATCCTAGAAAATCCAATACAATATTTATTACTCTCCGTGATTTTGCAGTTGCAGTAAGGTGCCAATCTCCATTGCATAGGCATGCTAGACCATGAACTGATGGAACCAAGAGAAGGTGTATGGGATGTAACACCCTCTCCAATCTATTGGGAATTACCACATCTACTGAAGATAGAGCTAAATTAAAGGAGACTACAAAGTTTATTCCCATCTTCTTTCTGTAGGTGTGACATAAAAATTGCTTGTAGTATATGGGTGGGTATCCTCCATGTTATATATACACAGACCCTCGTGTGCTAGTTGTTAATATCCTTTGAGGTCCATCAAAGCCTGCGTTCATGCCCCAAGCTATTCACAGAGATTTCTTCTGTCTTGTATTTACACTGAAATACCCCATCTCCCCCTGTCCTGGACTTCTTTGTATTGAAGTACTCAAAAAATCAAATACAATTTTCTGATGACCAAGGAGCTAAGACTACTTATAATCACATAGGATTTAGTCACCCAACAAATAAATTTCTCTAGTATAAACCTTTTTTTTTTTCTCAAAGCCTTTCAGTCTTGCTTAAAGTTTTGTTTTGATTTATATTGCTGGGCATGGGAGTACACAACTATAATATCAGGTGCTTGGGAGTGTAAGGGAAGAAAATCATAAATTGAAGCAAGCCTGGACAATTCAGCAAGACACTGTTTCTAAATGACATCTAACAAAAGGCTGAGCTGTAGCTCATGGCCAGCTGCTTGGCTGGTGGGCACATAGCACTGGTATTGGGTTTCACCCCCATTATCAAACAGGGAAAAATCTGTTTTACCTATAAGAATAGCAACTTGCAAGAAGAACGATGAATTTCAAGTGAATTGCTAACTAGCGATTCGTCAACGAAAGGAGAATGGATGAAATTCCACTCTAATGCTTCAGCTGATGAAGTTAATTTCCTTAATCATTTAGATGAGGATATTTTCTTTTCTTTTGAGGAATTTTAAACGTTTGGCCAGACAAGTATACAATACAGTACAACTCTTTCCCCCAATAAATTATATGAGTGTATAAGGAGTTGTGTGTGTGTGTGTGTGTGTGTCATGTGTGTGCACGCACGCGCATGTGCGTGTGTGAATTTCAAGTTCTTACATTTCCCAATTCGCCTTAAAAATTAGGCAAACTCCATTAACTTTCCACTTTAAATCACCAATCTAGTATCAATTACCTTTTTAAAAAAAATGGAATTGCAAGGTTAATCACAAGGTTACATATGCTCTAGAGTTTCAAATTGTCATCATTACAAACTATTTATATTATAAACATACAGATTATCCTTATTGTAGCACAGAGTAATTTAAAATATGGGATTGATTTCAGCATCTGAGTAATATAATTGATACAATGAATTCAAAGTTATATATTAAATGTCAGACTTCCCAAACTGAAGAGATACATTTTAAACCATTTTTTATGGCAATTTCTTTTTTAAACATTTATTTTTATTTTATATGCAGGAATGTTTTGCAGGCATTGATATACATGCACCACTTGAATATGTTGTGCCCTGGGATGCAAAAGTGGACCTGCGAGCCCCTGGAAGTGGTATTAAAGAAAGTTATGAGTTTCCATGTGGGTCCCAGGAACGGAACCCTGGTCCTCTGCAGGAGCAATAAGTGTGACTAACCGTGAAACAATCTCTTCAGCCCCCCAAATATTCTAAATATTATGTTGGTCTTCCTCGGCAGTTTTGTTTGTGTGTGTTGAGTTGTTGCTTGGTTCACATTTGGGTTTTCTTTGAGACCAGATCTCACTATGTAGACCTGGATAGCCTACAGCTTGCTATGGGCATCTGCTGGCCTCTGCCAAGATGTACACTCTTTTTGTTGTAGTTGTTGTTGTTGTTTTATTTTTTGTTTGTTTTTATTTTATTTATTTATTTTTTTAAAACAATCATTTCTCATTTTACATACCAATCCCAATTCCTTCTTCCTCTCCTCCTCCAGGTCCCCCCCACCTTCCACCCACCCCACTACCCATCCACTCCTCAGAAAGGGTAAGGCCTCTCATGGAGAGTCAACAAAGTCTGGAACATCACTTTGAGGCTGGACCAAAGGACTCCTCCATATATTTAGGCTAAGCAAGGTATCCCTCTATAGAGGATAAACTCCAAAAAGCCAGTTCAAGCACTAGGGATAAATTCTGGTCCTACTGCTCGTGGGCCCACAGACTGCCCCAGCCACACAACTGTCACCCATATTCAGAGGGTTTAGCCCTATGCAGGATCTCTTACTGTCAGTCTGGAGTCAATGATCTCCCACTAGTTCAGTCAGCTGTTTCTGTGGGTATCCCTATCATGGTCTTGACCCCTTTGCTCATATTATCGCTCCTCCCTGTCTTCAATTAGACTACAGGAGCTCAGCTCAATGGTAGCTGTGGAACCCTGCATCTGATTCCATCAGTTGCTCAATGAAGTTTCTATGATGACAATTAAGATAGTCAACCATCTGATTACAGGTTAAGGCCAGTTCAGGCACCATCTTCACTACTGCTTAGGGCCTTAGCTGGGGTCTTCCTTGTGGATTCCTGGGAATTTTCCTAGCACCAAAATTCTTGCTAACCTCATAAAGGCTCTCTCAATCAAAATATCTTTTCTTGCTCTCCCTCTCTGTCCTTCCCCATCTCAACTATCCCCTTCCCTCATGTTCTCCTCCCCACTTCTCCTTTCCCCTTTTCCTCACCTTTCCTTCTTCCTCACTCCGCCACCATGCTCCCAATTTTCTCAAGAGTTATTGTCTATTTCCCCTTCCCAGAAAGGATCCATGTATGTCTCTCTTAGGGTTCTCTTTGTTACCTAGCTTCTCTGGGGTCATAGATTATAGACTGATTATCATTTCTTTATATATAAGCAAATACTTTACTTATAAGTAAACACATACCATGTTTGTCTTTCTGGGTCTGGGTTACCTCACTAAGGATGTTTTATTTTCTAGTTCCATTTATTTGCCTGCAAATATCAAGCTGTTATTGGGTTTTTTTTACTACTGAGTAGTACTCTATTGTGTAAATGTACCCCATTTTCTTTATCCATTCTTCAGTTGAAGGGCATCTAGGTTGTTTCTAGATTCTGGCTATTACAAATAATGCTGCTATGAATATAGATGAGTAAATGTTATTGTGGTATGAGGATGTATACTCTTTTTAAACAACAAAACACTGAAAAAACATGAACATATATTAAAGCATTAAAAAAGACTTGGATAAATTATATAAAACAGAATTCAATGGGTTATTATGTATAGCTAAAATATAATAAAAATTTAGGTTTAGGATAAATAAACCCATTAATCTAGAAAATGTAAAATATATTTTCTAAATAATTACTGGATCAGAAAAGCCAAAACTGTAATTGAACAATTCTTTAATACCAATATTGTATATCAATGTAAAATCAACAGCAATGCCCTTAATGGCATTCCTTCATTGCTGTTAGTCTCTGTTCATACTAGTGTTAGTCCTGACTGATCATTTTCTTCTCTGTCTCCTGTTCACATCATTCTTGGTGAACTTTATATAGATAAGTTGCCTAATATCCTGGGATTCCTTGACTTCCTCAGTTTCAAGGCTGGCTTTCTCATAGTTAAAGAAAGAATATTGCTTTCAACTTGTTTTGTTTCATTTTGTTTTTTGAGACAAGGTTTCTCTGTAGCTTTGGAACCTGTCCAGTAACTAGCTCTTGTAGACGAGGCTGGCCTTGAATTCATAGAGATCGGCCTGCCTCTGCCTCCCAAGCGCTGGGATTAAAGGTGTGTGCCACCACTGCCCAACTTGTTTTCAAATTGTGATGAAAATTAATTTCTCAATATCCTCATAGCATTCTATCATCCATTCCATGGTAATTTGCCTACTAAGATAAGATTTAAATGTATCCTGTAAGTTTTGCTATCTCTATCATGGATCTAACTATTCTATCTTTTATTAACTGGTTAAGACACAGGTATTTTTTAACAATAAAATATAAAAATAGTAATTAATAAAATGTAGCTGACTCTGATATGATTTTTAAGCAAATATCTTTAAAATCTACATGAAAGAATCTGATTTTTAGCATCACAATCAAATTGTGACAACTCAAACTTTCCTGAATGTACCATGTCTAGCATTTGGTTTGCGTCCGTCATATTATTACATAGTGATTAGCAAACTGAGCAGCTAATGCTAACAATATTTGCACTAACAGTGACTGGCTAGAAATGTCAGTCTAAAAGGGAATAGTCATGAGACACTAGTGAAGATATGCCAGCACATGTGGTAGATAAGGGAGTCTCTAGCTGGTGAGAGAAAACTAAGAAACCCGAAAAGACAAGAGAAGCAATAATGCATGGTGTGTCGTTGACTTTGATTTATGAAGTTGCATGGATTACCTACCCAGCTGTTATGAACTATCCAATAGGAATTTACTTTTCATATAAAAATGCTAGTCACATAAAGGCAATACATGATGGTAGAGTAGATCCGTGGTAGTAGCACTAGCTCATAGAGTAGATCCGTGGTAGTAGCACTAGCTCACCCCTCCCCTTCCACACTGCCATCCGTACCATTTAGTTTCCATTATTTTGTTTGCTTTATGAACAAATGGTGACTATTTCCCCTGGCACTTTTGGTCCAAGTTTCAGCAGTGGAGAAGGAAGTCACCCAAGAGCAAATGCAGTGCTATGCCAATATCAGGAAACCAATTTCTTTCTTTTTTTAAGGCATTGATTTTATAATTTTTACAAGCATAGGTGTTTTCCCTTCCTGTAGGTCTATGCATACCATGCGTGCCTAATGTCCCTGGAGGCTGAAAGAGGGTGTCATCTCATAGGATGGAGTTACATGTGGTTATTAGCTGTCACGGAGTGCTGGGTCCTCTGAGCCATCTCTCTGGTCCCCAGGAACTCAATTTCTAGAAATTCACTTGTCTCATTGTCTGACATATTAACCACCTTTACTCCAACAAGTTTTCCCAGAATAAAATCTAGACTCTGTAAGAAGAAAGAGTAATGTTAGGTAGATGATCATTTGTGTCCAAAATATTGAGATATGAAGGAAGCAAGAAAAATTCATGGCATGTGCTATTGCCAAAGTTTTTATGCTGGAAAGGAAAAAGGAGCTAAACTTAAAATTACAGCATGGATTAAATACCCTTGAGGAAACAGCTTGAGCATAGAAGCATGAACATAAGTAGAAGACAGGTTTGTCTGACACATTCAGAAAGAAGTTAAAGTGGAGACTGCGACCGAGCTGGTGGAGTAAAGCAGAGCTGGAAGGAACACTGACATAAGGATTTGGACATGACCCGGGGCACATTACGGAGTCAGCAGATGCTATGAAGTGAGAGGATGGATGTATAGAGCTAGTAGTTTAAGAGAGATTGCCCTGGCTGTGGGACGTGGCCTACATTTAGACTAAAGGAGACTGGATCTATTTGCATATGAATAATGTTCATGCTTCCACTTTACCAATTGCAGTTTTTGCCTCAACTGATGGTCTGAGAAGCATTTACAGATTAATGTTCAAAACCTGTCAGTCATCCCTGGTGTGGCTCTTGGTCCTTCTCCACAGTGTGCTATCTATTCTTGAGATGTCACTAAGCCATCAGAGCAATATTATTGCTTTGTTTTCCAGCATATGAGGTGTTCTCTTCCTTGGACTGTGGCAAGTTGGATTGTGGCAATTGAACTTCTGAGAAAGAAATATAAATGATGATTTTCTAAAAGCAGGCCATATTCGGCCAACATGTTTAAAGTTACGTATTGACAGTACCCATGTGTGGACGAGTGTGTGAAGACTAATAGCTTCACTGGTGTTCATTTCAAAAGCTGTGCATCCAGAATCTGACTTAATGGCCTGTCTGACTCATTGTCTGCACCTTGTCTATCCCTCCACTCCCTATCCCTGGGGCAACTCAGATTTCTGCTGCAGGCTAGGGTTTATGCTCACGTCCAGTTTCTGGACTGAATCCTCCTTCCTTCTATTACAGGACAAATATCGAAACCATAATCTAGTAGCTCAATGACTCAGCAACCCAGACAGGAAGCCAGCCTTGTATCTGAACAGGGTTACTCTTCTAATCCTTTTCTGGATATTAGATTCTCATGGAACTTTTCTTCATTGAATGACCTGTTGTGACGCTTATCCAATGTCCTGCTTTTCTAATACTGAGGTTCTACCTAGATGCCATCTGTCCTCCTGATGATAGTGTCCTAATGTCCAAGTCTCCAGTCTATCCCTGCTCTGCCAAGCCTTCCTGATGCTTTCTACCTCCCTGCTGGCATTTTTGGCTATTTCTCTTTAGTAAATTCCTAGGGTCTCACTTGATTTATTTCCTACTTCATACTGTTCGGATCTGTCTGATCTCTCGAGTCTTTTAGACAGTTGACTACAATTCTAACTCAGACTTACCCATTATTTTTGAAAATGCTGATGTCTCAGGGCCTGCTTATCAAACTTTTAGCTGTGGGAGGATTTTTTGTTACAATATAGATACATTTTCATTTTTATTTTTATTTCCCACCTTCTTACTAGTACAAGTAGCTGTCTAGGTCTATCGTGTTTCCTGGATACAGAGAATATTTCTGAAAACATGAAATCTCTTGAAGATAGCTTTCTTGTTTTGTTAAAAATAAAGAAAAAAATGATTTTATATTCAGTTTCTTCAGAAACTAAAAGACAGAGGCGTAATCTCCAGGAGGCAAGAGATGTTGAACCAAGACCATGTAAGGGAAACATCCTTGACACTAGACAAGACAACATAGGAGGTAGCTATCTGGGTATCAAGAGACTTAAGCCCAGGAGCTATTGGTATCTGAGCTTCCCTCACTCCAAGAAAAGAGCAGTTGGAACCAGTTACAGAAGTTGATAGGATCAGACCGCCAGGGACAATGGTGCCGTGAGGCGGGCAGGCCAATGATGGGAGGGGAACAATAAAAAGATAGTTTAAAAAACAACAGAAAAGACATGCCATCCCTTCAGATCACAATAATAGTGTCTCAAGAGGGCTTTCTGTTGACTTTTATAAACAACTGTAGGTATGTTTGTGGGAAGTGGCTCAGCGGCCAAAAGCGCTTGCCGTGTAAGCCCAAGAACCTGGCTTGAAATCCTCAGAACCCACATGCAAAGCCAGGTGCCTGTGAGGACTAACGCAGATTAATTCTTTTTTTTTTCTTTTTTTTTTTATTGAGAAAAGGAGAGAAAAAAAAACAAGTTTCCACTTCCTCCCAGCCTCCCATTTCCCTCCCCCTCCTCCCACCCTTCTCCCCCTCCTCCCACCCTTCTCCCCTTCCTTCCACCCTTCTCCCCCTCCCCCCACTCCTCTCCCCCTCCCTCTCCAGTCCAAAGAGCAGTCAGGGTTCCCTGCCCTGTGGTAAGACCTAGGTCCTCCCCTCTCCGTCCATTTCTAGGAAGGTGAACATTCAAACTGGCTATGCTCCCACAAAGTCAGCACATTACGTAGGTTCAAAACCCCGTGCCATTGTCCTTGGCTTCTCATCAGCCCTCATTGTTCGCCATGCTCAGAGAGTCCAGTTTTATCCCATGCTTTTTCAGTCCCAGTCCAGCTGGCCTTGGTGAGCTCCCAATAGATCAGCTCCACTGTCTCAGTGGGTGGGTGCACCCCTCGTGGTCCCGACTTCTTTGCTCAAGTTCTCCCTCCTTCTGCTCCTCATTGGGACCTTGGGAGCTCAGTCCAGTGCTCCAGTGTGGGTCTCTGTCTCTATCTCCATCCATCACCAGATGAAGGTTCTATGATGATATGCAAGATATTCGTCACCAGTAGCATTCCCCTGGATAACTACAAAAATTAGTAAATTCTCTGGGGGTAGGATCTTTAAAGTCATCTTGTGCCCCAGGAGAGAGTAGACTGAGTTGCAGGCCATGCTGGACTATCTAATGATGATCTTGCTTCCAAAATTCGATAAACAAAAAATAAAACACAAAAGCTGGTGAGTTTTCTATAAGCAGAATAATATTAAGCAGGAAAGAAAGAAAATACTGAAGCAACAACATCCCTCGGGTCCTCAACATCCACTAGACAGCCATCTCTTGGATGCCCTGACAGGTGAAGCAAATGATACAGGACAGAGGAGCACCGCTCTCCCCATGGGTAAGCAGCACAGAAGGGATGAAGGGAGTCATCCATGCAGTGATGGGAGAGGCCAACGCCTCACAGCGGAGCCATGCAGCCTGGTTGGTCAGAGTTACAAGGACGTAAACACAGAGAACCTTACAGCTCATTATTGATCTGTAACAGAATCAGTCTACCTAGCAGAAAATTAGCAGAAGATTAGGTAAAATATGAGATTTTATGAGTTAAATTTAATAGAAAAAGATGGGTCAAAGTGGGACTAAGCTTAAAACTGTAAAAGAGACCATAATTGGAAATACTGTAAATAGACCAAACAAACAAACAAACAAAAAATGACAAAACAAAGTTTATCCATTGTTCTCACAGGGGAAAGAGATGTCAACAGAAATAAGAAGATAAGAAGGAAAACTGAAATATTATGAGTGGTTTCAGTGTCTTTTCTAGACCATTGGGTCAGGGGAAAAAATTGATTTGATACAGTTCACTACAGGGGAAAAAAAGTATTTCCTTGGGCTGGGGGAAGCATGGCTTTGGAACAATCTTGATGAAATTCTCCATGCTGGCATTATCAAGTGAGAACGAAAGCACTGTTGGAGAAGCGATGGTATGTGACTTTGCCTCAGACCTCAGACAGGGCACTCAAGACAGAGCAAAGAAACAACTCCACCCAATCTATCTAGCGGAGCCAATGAGTGTCCTGGGGCTACTTATAGTGGCCAGGAGGAAAGGGCTCACAGGCACACAGGTGACTCAAAGGCAGTTACATCGCTGGAGAACTCGCCCAAGCCTGGACGCTATAAGCTGCATTTCAAGAGCTCCCTATGCAAACTGCTGGCAGAGCCACTGAAGAATCCCACCTTCCCCAGCAATTATCTACCCCTTATATAACCTCCAGGCATACTCTCATGAAGCCCTAACTTTCTGAGCTTGCTCCGTAATCTGAGTTTTCTGGGCTTCCTGGGCCTGATAATTTTGTTTCAACTTCCCAAGGCTTAGCAGCCTTTCTCAACTCAGAAAAAAACTAGCTAAACAACAGGTGTGGATTGTAGTGATATTTCATTTGTATTTTAATAAATAAAGCATGCCTGAAGATCAGAGAGTAAAACAGCCTCACTGGTCAGCCTTAAGGACCAGGCATTGGTGACACACACCTTTAATCCCAGTAACCACACTAGTTTGTCATAGAAACTAGGCGGTAGTGGTGTATGCCTTTAACCCCAGCACTAGAGAGGAGTATAAAAACGGGAGGAGACATCACTCAGGCACAGTCTCATTCTGAGATTCCTGGAGGCAGGATCATCATTTTAGACTGAGGTAGAGGTAAGAGCCAGTGGTTGACTGCTTTGCTTTTCTGACCTTCAGGTTGAACCATAATTCCTGTCTCTGGGTTTTTATTAATCGCGCTACAGTGAACTCTCTTGTTTTCATTTGTTTGTTTTTGTTTTTCTTGCTGCTGACTGACCAGTGCTTAGCCTGGAACAGCTAACCTAGCAGGTCTCTGGTGGACTTTCCCATTTCATTCTACTTGTCTACTCAGCAGCTACTGAATACTCCCTGAGAAAGAACTCTCTACTGGGAGTTGTATCTAGAGCTATCAATACTATCATGAAATAGCTCTTGACCTCTGAGATCGTACTCCATTTCAGGACTCAGAGGGAAACCTTCCAATCAAGCTTTGTTGTCCCAAGCAGGGCACTAGGATGCTAGGGCCACTTCCTGCTCCTCCGTGGCTCGGCATGTTCCGGTCAAAGCATCTTCGTCAGCACTAGAGTTCACAGGATAGAGCAAAGTTTCAGAAATGATGTGTTGCTGTTGGTGTTTTCCCTGGCCCTCCTTTTTTATTTAATCTGGAAGTATTTTCACTGTCTTTCCCATTGAGAAGCATCAAAAAGTTGTTCTGATCCCTATACAGGAACATCTTAGAAAATAATTTCATTTTTAGTAAATAAGTTGCTATTCAAGAGTTTAGTCCAGCCCCACTACAAACATACCTGTTTTCCCATGCATACAGAAATCCTGATGGGAGAATTGCATTTTATCACGTTAAGACAACTGTACGGACTAGAGAGATGGCTCTGTCTGTGCAGGGATTGCTATGCAAATCCGAGGACCTGAGTTCAGGTCCCCATCGTCTACATAAAAGCTAAGCAGGGCTGCCTGTGTCTGCCACCCTCGTCTGGGCAAAGGATAACAGAGATAGTAGAGTCCCTGGGGCTCGCTGGCATGAGTTCCATATTTCATAAGAGACTAAATCAAGAAGTACGTTGGGGTGCTAATAAGATGGTTCAGTGGGTGAAGGTACTGCTGCCACGGGAGATGGCTTGAGTCAGTCCTGCAGAACCCACAGAGTGGAAGGACAGAACCCACTTCCTTAGGTTGTCACCTGACATCTACACATGTACCATGACATGCTGTTGGACACACACACAATATTAGAAAACAAAACAACCCACCCAAAGTATTTTAAAAGTATCGAAGTGGAGAACAATCAAGGAAGACACCTGACACCAAGCTCAGGCCTCCATACACACACATGCGTATACACACACGTACGCAAAACACAGAGGCATATATACACACACACATTCAGGCAAGCATTTGTATTGTTTTAATAATAAAAGTAAAAATAATATTTATCTCATATTTGCAAAAGATACCCTTTTTTTTCTTGGCTATTAAAATACGATGAGGTCCTTTTCTTCCGCCTTAGGGACAGCAGTGAGAGAAATTCGTCCCACAGTGTTACTGACAAGCACTGAACTACACATCCATCACATAAGAGAAAATGCTCCTGGGTGTGAGCCCCTTTAGGAACACCCATGTAAAAACAGATTTTAAGTTCCACTGAGGGGTCTCTGTTTCCACACAGAGGAAGATCCCTCAAACATAAACATTTGAAGCCCATTTCTGGTCCCTCCAACAAGACTGGCAATAGATTTATGGGATGGAGAGAGCAGATTAGGAGTTAGAGCTCCTTTCTCTCCCACACCTTAGGGTCCGTTCCCACTATCACACACTGTTCCCCGCAATCCCAGTCCATCTACTTAACACACAGCCACTCTGCTACCGCGTCGAGAAGGGTGTTTGTTGCTAAAGGAAAGGACACTCTCTCTCCTGTTCCCCCTTGCTAACCGCCTCTTGCTGCTGTGTGTATGAAATGATTGACAGGGCCGGAGTTCAGGGGAGGACAGGAGAACCAGAGAACCAACCTGGATGGCATTCTGGATGGCATTCGGGCACTGCCCCACCACGTGCATCAATACAGTTTTTAAAGGACCTCAAGAAGAGCGAAGAGCGCAACAATGTCACCAACCACCTCTTCTCTATTCTCCTTAGTAAGTTGCCACATCATAGCTCTTTGAGAGGCCAGAACAGGCCTCTTATTAATCTCATTACCAAGACTCAATCCCTTCAGAGCAAGACTCAAATCCCACCCCAGCTCTGACACAATAGAATTCTCAGAAGCAAAAACTTCTCCAGCAAAGAGCAATAAATCAGAGCCCAGCAGTTCCTCCCCGAGTCTTCTCCAGTAAATGTCATCTTTTCCAGGCAAATGGGAGCAGGCAGCGAAAAGGAAAGGAGCTCAGGTTTCCCTGTGGTGTGATTACTACCTTGGGGGAGGGAGAGGAGGAAAGATGGAGAGAAAACCCAACCCTACCTTGGAGTTTTTCCTAAAGCTAGTATTTTGGCAGTTTTTCTACAAGGGCTTTCTGAATGCCAAGTGCACTGCAGAATCCAGCCAGAAACGGAGACCTCCGGTGCCTCGTGATAAGCCACTGTTACACCCGCTCCCTCCTCTTTTCAATAGTGTCAGGTGAACAGAGCCTTGCTCTGCAACCTTAGACCTAGGAGAACAGCAGCTGTGGCAGCTCAGCCAAACACTGGGCACCACTGTGCTGCGCCCGCCTGCCAGGCGGAGGGAGGAGGAGGAGGCCCCAGCTTTCTTCGCTGTCAGAAAGATCCTGCCACTCTGCCCCCTCTCTCGACCTTTATTTTTCTGCCGTGTAGTTTCTTCAGGGTTATCAGCCAGTGGGCCAATCTCAGGCCACACCTCCACCTGGGCAATTTCACCCTTGGGGTTTCTCAGAAGTAGAGAACTTGACTTCTGGCAAAGCGGTGGGGGCACTGGCCTTGGAAGTCCAACACAAAGACTGCTCCTTGGTTGTATGCTTGTGGATAACATATTTAACCTCCATGAGCTGTTGTCTCCTCCTTTGTTCATTTTAGCTGTGCACTGAGTCATCAGGAGTTAAACTTCTCTATCTCTGGGGGGGTTCTATCATCCCCAAATTCAGCTCTTGTATCAAGATTCAAACGAAATTGAGCATTATGTGAGTAGGTTTCTGTACACCACTGTAACACAATGGGAATCAGCTTTAAATGAGAAAAGGTTTGTTTTGCTCACAGTTGCAGAATTCAAAGTTTATGCTTGGTTGGTCATAGCCTCTAGGGGTAGGGTGAGAGTGTGTGGTGGGGTATCCTCACCCTATGGCCACCAGGAAGCAAAAAAAAAAAAAAAAAAAAGGAGACAGAGAAAGGACCAGGGCTCCAACATCTCCTTTAAGTCCAACAGAACTTCTTAGACATTTTAATAGCTACCTGGTTCCAGGAATTTAAATTAATAGCAAGAAGTCATTAGATGAAAAGAGAGACAGGGATCCAAATAGACAAGTGTAATTATATTTGAGGCCATCTCAATACATTGTCAGATGATATTACTTAAAATCAAAGACACACACACACACTGTATTAAAAACCCACAGACTTGGATGGTCACCCAGACATTTATTTAATCATCCTCTAAAAACTGATAACTCAACTGAGTTGAATGCTTCATCTATTTCTTTTTAAAGGTAACCAAATTTCCTACCAACGATATCTACTGTCTGTGAAGGGATTAGGACCCGGGGCTTATAAAGTCACTTTCTGAATCCTGGTGCCTTCCTGACAGGTTCATTACAAGGATAAATCACAGTTACCTTCCTCTGACCTATGGAGATCCTGGTTCACAGGCACCAGGAAAGGCAGGGCTTGAGCTGACAGAGGTGTCAGTGAGCACTTCTGCCTGCAGCAGCATCCCCTGTCTACGGCATCTCCTGCCTGCATCGTCACCTCAGGCCTGCAACATCATCTCATGCCTGATCATCTCCTGCCTGCAGCATCTCCTGGCTGCAGCATCATCTCCTGCCAGGAGCAGCATCTCCTGACTACAGCATCATCTCCAGCCCACAGCATCTCCTGTACAGCATCTCCTGCCTGCAGCATCTCCTGTACAGCATCTCCTGCCTGCAACATCTCCTGTCTACAGCATCTCCTGCCTGCCACATCATCTCCTGTCTACAGCTTCTCCTGGCATCTATCACCTTTGCATGCTTGCTCCCCAGAGTCTTCTCACAAGTACCAAGTCAGAGTTCTTTTCTAGGGAAACTAGTCCATCTTAAGGGGGAGATGAGACCAGTAGAAACCTTTTTCTTTCTTTTTTTTTTTTATTATTCTTCAGACCAATTCCAGAGAGGAGGTTTGGGGGGAAACTTGGTTGAGTTTATAATCCTCTTGTATCAACAAACAGCCACCCAAACTGTCAGTAGCTGACTTTGCACAGCAGTTTCTAAAGCAGAAACCAAAATAAACTGCCAATAGGAACCTCCCAATGCAAGATTTGGCTACATTCTTCCCAGTTGTGTAAGCCAGCCCCCCTTTCACCTTCCCTCCCAGCGATCATTCCACAGGGAAGGATCAGTTCCTCTACCCTGCCCTTAGCAAGTGCCCTTTGAATGCATCTGTAGTTTATAAGATTCCTCAGTCAGATTGGATGTGGCAGGAAAGGACTTTGGAGGGATCAGAACAGGAGACAAGGATGGGAGTCTGTGAATTCTCTCCCAGCCTGACTCTTTTCCCAGAGGGTGGCTCGCGGAGAGTCATGAGTCCAGGGAATATCAGAGCAAGCACTTGGACACACTTAAAATTCAGCTGAAACTCAAAACCATTAGCAGCTGACCAGAAACACCAACAGGATGCTGCCAGGAGCTGGGAGAGGGAAAGAAACAGGATTGGGTCTTTGGGGGTCTTACTAAGCAGCCCTTATGACTTGGGTGCTGATGATAAGAAAGACAGAAGAGCAATAGCAACCTCTTGCCCAGCACCTGTTTTGCCCAATGGAAGAGACCTCTCGCTATCCACTAACTCAGGCAAACACAATTTCATATGCATAGAAACTTTTACTTCATCTATCAGGTGAGGGCCCTGAGAAGCGAGATTCATAGCCCAAACTTGATCATTTTGTCAGCTAGTGGCAAGGAAAAGGAGCTGGGGCTCTAACTCAGGCCTGTCTAGCTGCCATGCTGGCGTCCCTGCTCTGTGAAGGCCGGGAGTTTAGATATGGCCTCTACATGGAGAACCCAAGGCCCACTCTGTTCTGATGGCCACCATCTGCCTTTAAGCTTGTGTACAGGAGGAAAGGCATGTAAACTGAAGCCGTGTGTGCTTTCTGCATCTCCCAAGGGAGCTCAGATTTGCTCTATTCCTGAAGCTGAGACAAGTTATAGAAAACAAACAAACAAACAAAAGAAGAGAGGGCCATTTGGCAAAGCCGGCTACACAATCCATCTACCCCAAGACTCCTAGGCCCACAGCAGGCTTACCGAATTCAGCCTTGACTGCTTTGTTTTCCTGTCTCAAGAGCCACAATTTTCATGTCAATAATTCTGGTTTCTGACACTTTATCCAGCTTAAGCTTCCGCACACCTTTTCTCTTAACCATCGCCATGCACAAGGGAGCGGGAAGGCTTGGTAAGGGGAGACACCAGCAGGCTGCAGAGCCAGCGCTCCCTTGGCACCGCTTCTTCAATTTGGTAATGGACGTGAAAGGGCTCCCAAAACGCAAATAATCTAATTTTTCTTTTTGGCAGAATAGCTGGATAAGTGCTTTAACGAGAACAGGGAGCTGATGAGGGGAGCCTTCAAAGAAAGAGGGGAAGAAGACTTCGGGGGTGCCCACCCTCTAGCACGAGGGGGTTTATGTTGTACATTTTAGTCTTTCCCCAGTACAGTCTTATCTCCCATTTCTTCACAGTTATCACCATATCGTCAAAGCTCTGCCCAATTTCCTATCATTGTTGGTAGCAAAAATCCCCTTTCTTCAATGCTAATTATCAAAATGTTGGTGGTGGGGGCTGGAGGGATACTTTAGTAGTTAAAAGCATAAATTGGTTTTTATGGAGAACTTGTTTCCCAGCACTCAGGAGGTCCAAAGCCACCTAAACGCCAGCTGCAGAGAGATCCAACTCTGGCCTCTCCTGGTGCGTGCACACATACACACACGTGCACACACACACATAAAATAATCCTTTAAAAAGAGTGATGGTGGTGGCCCTCAGGCATATTTGAGACTCTATGCTTTCAATGACAATGGCCGACAGTAACTCTTCCTTTTGACATGCGTCCTTATGACAACAGCACACCTAACAGGTGATATGTGCATATGTTAATATGCACACGGGTGCACCCATCCTTGCCAGAAAACTATGTTTTGTGACCGATGTGACTGAAAGACAGCTATGACTGTCTAATTTTACAGTTGGAAAGGAAAAAAGAACAAGGAATTTAAGCTACCCGCCCAAAGTTACAACCTAAAAAAATGGATAGAGACTCCTGACGAAACTAAGGTTCACAGGGGCTACTACTCAAGGCCAAACAGTGAGACGAGATGGGAAAGGGTTAAAAACCAACAGTGTGGGACTTCGCACCGCAGAAGCTGAGCATCTATGCTGGAACCCAACCCTACCTCACCCCACCCCTCCACACATGCCCTAGAAAACTAGAAGTTTCTAAGAATTTACAATACAGAGGCTAATGAAGCCTTCCTTATCTTGGTATAAGCAGAAAAGCACTTGGCGGTGATGCGGGTCACATGCAAAAGGCCGCTCAAGCCCCTTTGACCCCGCCTCCCTGACTGAGAGCAGAAAGGTCAATATTTTGGTTCACCTGAAATCAATCCTGTTCGGAAAGTTCTGCCTGAGAAGAACGTTCCAGGCATGTAAATAAGAAGTAAAGTGAGACCCTGACCCCGAAGCGCCTCTCTGCCCACTTCCCACCGCTACTGTGTTCACTCACTTGCTATGAGTGTCAGTGTTCTCTAAGGTCAGGAGAAATGTGTCACACAGAGTCAGATCCAGGACTAAACACCAACGGCTATGGCCCACCACCTGGAAGATTCCAGCTTCAAATTTCTTTCTTCTTCCACATAAACAGAACAATAGTCGTTAAGATAGAAGCACGAAGAGGCCCAGGGCACACTGCTGATAATGTGCCTAAATCTTTGCCTAAGTGACAGCGGAATCTACCCTTCCTTCCCAAATGAACACCAACCCCTGTCCTGGGGCCCCCCACCACGCGCAGCACCTGGTGCTGGTCCGCTGGGCTTCTCCCCAGCAAAATGCTGCAACCCTGCCGCTTGGGGCTGTTTCCACTTTTGTCAGATCACATATAAAGGTCAGATGTACCCTGCCAGGAGGGCACACTGTGTGACTGGCAGCCTGTCTTTCCCTGCTTTTTATGTTTCATTAGTTCTGCCCAGCGACCACACCAGGAATATCTCTGCTTTGTTCCCGTTCTATGTAAAGGTGAGCAGTCCCAGGGCACCCGGGCTGCATCACATTCTCCGGGGCATGGAGAGGCGCATTCCCAAAGCCCCCTTTGTAAAGATAAGGGTGCCTGCAAGCCTTTGCCTTCCCTGGCTCCCTTTCCCCCTCAGTGCCTGGGCAGTGATAGATGTTCCCAATGCCAGACGCGATGCGTATGTGTTGTCAAGCCTGGATTAGTTTGTTATTGCTTCTTTAAGTAGGTTAAGCTTTATTAAGCAGGAGAGATTAAGATTACCACTGGACAGTGAATGAAAGAAATTATGGCCTTAATGAGGGTAATGTAGATACCCACAAACAGAAAGATAATAAGTTTTCTTTTATTGGTATGAAGAAAAGAAAAAGATGGCAATTAGAGATGCATAGACTCACATCTTAACCCACTAATACTAGAAACGAGCAAACACCAGACACTAATATACCTATACCCTCACTTTGGGAGCTCTCTCTCTCTTATATTTTTAAGAGTTTCATCCATTGCTCTTTGGTTCTTTAAACTCTCAATGGCTACTAGTTTCAAAGTAGTAAAAAGGTCCTTTCCTTCAAAGCCAAGATGGCATGTTTGCACACCTACATTCTGATCACAGGTGGGTAGCCGTGAATAAGGGCTTAGGAAGAACCGAAGGCATGGAAACCACATAGGCAACTGGAGTCGTGAATGACCTTTTTTTTTTAATTGATTTTTATTTAGCTCTACATTTTTCTCTGTTCTCCTCCCTGCCTTTCCCCTCCTTTCCACCCTCTCTCAAGGTCCCTATGCTCCCAATTTATTCAGGAGATCGTGTCTTTTTCTACTACCCATGTAGATTAGATCTATGTATGTCTCCCTTGTTCATCCTCACAGCCCGTTCCTCCCATCTGTCTTCTCCCTTCTTTACAGGAGCGCTTAGCCGCTACACTGCCATGCTCATGAAGAAGTCAAGAGACTCCTGACCACTCCTGACTGTTGCTCCTGTTCCTCCCTCCTTCACACAGCTGCCGGATTGACAGCTCTAAAACCCCAAAGCCATTCATGTCATTGCTCTGCTTAAATTCCTTTTCAAGCCCCAGAAGCTCCACCTTAAGGAGAATCTTCTGTAATAACAGCCACATGCTCTCACGTCAGGACTGTTCAGACCAGCATTGCTTATGGACCAGCAAGACACCGAATGTCTATCATTAGTGGGTCTGGTTAAATAAACCATGGTTCAACCACATAATTGGAAAACATGGGACAGTGGGAAAGAATGGGAAAGATCTAAATGAGCTCAGTACGCTGATATGAAACAACCTCGGATAGAAAGCAGGATTTATACAGTGTGTGCCCCCCTGTGTGGACAGCACAGGATGAAGAAGAGACATACTTGCATTACTTGGACAAAGGATGTCTGTGCTTTTGCATAGGGAGTTAAGGTTGTGATTACTTCCAGGACAGAAGATGTAGTACAACTGAAGATGGCTTCCTATCGCATGTTCTTTATATGTTTTCTTCCTGTCACAAGTCCTTTACATGTTCTTCCTATCACAAGTTCTTTGTATGTTCTTCTTATCACATGTCCTTTATATGTTCTTCCTAGCACATGTTCTGTATTTTTTAAATCATATGCTAAAATTAATTTTGTAATAAGAAACACTGATAAAAACAAACAAAAACCCTTCATGTAATGAAAGCAATCATCACCATCTAATGAAAGCATTTATCTCCCGTCCCAACTTCCTTTTGACGCTCTCTCCTTTGACTAGGTGCCACTGGCTGACATATGGCGACAGGAGTGATACACACACGTGCACGCGCACATGCACATACAGATTGCAGCACCAGCAAATATTGCATAGGTCTCTGAGACTTACATGGGATAAAACACATAAGTTCTTGTGATGCCGCCTAATAAGAAACTCTCAACAAATTGGTAGTTGCTATTGTTGTTTTATCAGAAGGTATTTTCTGTCTATAAAAAAAAAAAAGGAAGAAAGAAAGGAAAAGGAAAAGAAAAAAAGGCCCTTTCTCTAATCTCTGCAGTCCACTTACACTATGAGGCTGAACTCACATATCAGCCTCTGAGCTCTCAACATCTTGTTTATGCCTTTGTGCGGTGCTTTTCATATTCTATTATAATTAACAATTTTCCAGTCTGCTTCTACCCATCGCCTACAGGGTGTCTGGAGAAAGGACTGACACACACATCTTTTTCTGGGGTCTCATCCAGTTTTGCCCGAATAGAGAACTGAGTGTAGTAAAAACAAGATTTAGCATGCATGGAGCAGCAGCGGCCAGAGCCCTCTTGCAATGAATCTGCTAATGGTTTCCCCACTGTGTGACACGAGAGGAGCCTTCTGGGAAATGGGGATTAGCATTCTGGCCAAGGCTGCCCCCAAGGTGATCTAAGCGCTTCACACCATTTCGGTTGTCAAGCCTCACAGTTCGCAGCTCATCCTTCTTGGCAGAACGCTGGGCCAGCTTTTAGTACTTAGCAGTATAGATTGTGAGCTAATGCTTGGCCGGTGTCTAATTTAAAAGATTGACTGTGCATTAAAAGCCCTAGAAGACTTTTTTAAAAGAGCCTCAAATAAACCATTACAAGAGAAAGATCTTGGATTATTATTGTTCTGGATTTGAGTCTCTATTATCAACACAACTGTGTATTCAGTTGTCCTCGGTGTTCATGTGGGAAATAACATATTCAGGGATAGAAAACAACTCTGGAGTTGAATTATAAGAAAGGAAAAGGTTATATAGGCTGATTTCTCCACAGATAATGTATCGTCAGACCCATCTGGAGGCACTTAGTCAAGACTAAACTTTTTAAGCACCCACCCAAGGCCTCCTAACTTAAAATCTCAGGCAACAAGCAGCCAATCTACTTTTACACAGAGTACCGCATGATTCTCAAGCAAACTACACCTTTGAGTCACTCGGGGGAGGGGGAGAGAAATGGGAAGCGGTTGCGGGGAGGAGGCAGAAATCCTTAATAAATAAATAAATTAAAAAAAATAAACAAACAGAAAGAAAAAAAATAATTACGTATTTCAGCTTTGATCAAAAATAACAACAAATTCAAAGCTTTCATAAAATGACAAGTTGGTCAAATGACCAGATAACTACTACGTGCTGTCAACCATGCGCCTTTCAGTGGGGTTTTTACCCTATAGCTGTGCTAGGTGTCTTGTCCAATGCAATGCAAAGGCATCAAGGACAGAGCCTGCTTTGGGCAACAACAGAGAGCTGAACGTGGTTAACTGGTGAGTGTTTCTCTTAGGTTCCACCCTGAGTTTGGCATTTCTAATTAAAGCAGCTCTTTCCTAGGCTCCAGGCTTGATGGGGAATACTGGGCTCCTAGCTTTTCTCAGGGCTCAAATACCACACAACCAAACAACGAAAACCGAATCAAAATCACATTGTACCCTTTGTACACACTTGCTCTGCACCTTCAAAGGCCTCCTTCCTGCGGCAAAGAGCTATCTGAGTTTCCAGGCATCTGTGCACTGAGCACCTGACTCAGAGGTGAAACACCTGTTCCTCTCATGCACGTAGACAAGGTAATTTAGAGACACTTGGGAATCATCACGCTTTAGGAATGACTACATGGTAAGAGCCATTTTCCTACTAAGCTATAGTATCTAGAGAGAAGAGCAATTGTTTCATGGTAGTGTCTAGGTTTAGACCCACTTACCCCTTTCTTTGGTAAATGACCTTAATGAAGCAAACCATTTCTCTTTACATAACCAATTTGTTCATTTACAAAATCAGAATGAGAATTTCCTCTTGAGCCTTTTAAAAACAATACTTCTTAAAAATCACTTGGATTGCACATAGTAGTTAATAATATGTCATTAGTCTAACTCTGACATTTATTGATTTCTCCTATATAGTATAAATGAATTATGTTGCTGGAAGAAATGCTACACAATATTTGCTATACTTCTATACTATACGAGAGCATTGTAGATCATGTTTGTGCTACTATCTATGGTACTTCTCACCTTGATGAAAACTAAAACAAACTGCAGGGAGATTATTTAGATTTTGCAAACTGCATCAGAGCCAGTATGTGATCAATCCTAGAGTTCGAACGTTACTAAGAAATTCAAGAAGACAAAGGAAGAAATAATGCAGAGACCAGAGGAGCAATTTGCTAACATCTCACTGAGTATTACTGAGCCCCTTGTGAAAGACAGCCTCTATTTAGTCAACAGATGTCTACTCTTTCCTAAAACCATGCAATGTTTGGGGCTCTTGGTATAGCCACAAGCAAGACAGAAAAGAACACTCTTCTTAGGGATCCTACGCTTTTTGAAAGGGGAAAGAGAATAAATTTATATTGAAATATATCTCAGGTAGTTTTGGATAAGTTCTATGGAGAACTGTAAGTCAGGGTAAGATATTAAACGTGCTCAGATCACTCCCCTTTGCAATTATCATGTACAGAGAACAGATTGAAACCAAACAAATACGAGAACTAGAAAATTAATGCATTTATTAAAGAGAGGTGGGGATGGCTTAAAGTGCTAAAGACCAGAAAGGCGATTTTAAATGCAGTCATTTAGAGAGAAAGGGAGAAAGAGAGTCTCACAAGGAGGAATAACGAATGTGAGAAGATATCAGGTGATGTGAGATGGTAAGGAGGATAAAGAAATGAAATGGCTAGATGAAAACTGGGAAAGGTAGACAAAGGCTGGAAGAGTGAAATATAGAATCTGGGCCCCAAACAGTAAATTGTGAGTCTCAAGTCTACTGTGCCATCTCTGTGTGCCTGTGCAGGTGGTTTTCCCTTCCAAGGGTGGTTTCCTTATTTACAAAACAAGCACAATTTCTATATGATAATGTTCTCAAATAGGGAAACATGTCAGGTTCCAACACAATGCAGGTACTTCCAAAATATTTTTTTGAGCCCAGTGCTCCTCAAATATTACTTTCCTACTTTACCTTTTAATAGTAATAAATGTATAAATTCCATTATTTAAAAACATGTGTGATTTCTTCATGGAGGCTTTCTCTCCAGTGGATCAAAAAGTTAACATTTTAGTTTTGCTAATTATTTCATTGTCCAACAGTTCAAGGAGCGTTCTAGGAACGGGCCTCACGTTATGGCAAAAAAGGGAGGAGCTGTGTTGTGGTCTGATTACCTCCAGGGGAATCCCTATGCTATGGACCAGATGGCCCAGACTTGGGTCCAGTGTAACTGTAAGGTGTTAGGAGGCATACTGTGGGGTGATCTTGATTGTCTGGGACACGGTATACGGGGAGGCAGGCTTTAAGGTAATCAAAGCATAAACTGTATAGGGCTTTATGGATTAAGGTCACAGCCCCTCAGTGAATGCACAATGCCCTAAAGATGATTCTCTTTTGTTTATCCGAAAGCGAGAAAGGAACAATAGAAGGGAGATGAGCGTTGTTCCCTTGTGCTGCACTGACTCTGGGACTCGCTGCAGTCCCCTTAGGGCCCCCCTTTCACTACTGCTTCCTAGTCATCATGCACCACAGAGGAAGATTGAAGTCTTCGAAAAATCAGAAGGACTCCATTAAGCAGCTGCTGATGAATCGGCGACTCAAGATCGCTACGTACCGTTGTGGGCTATGGCTAGACTTTTATAAAGCTAGAAGCACTTTAGCAAAGATTGGACACAATGAATACCGATACATGCCATTTACTTCTCCGGCAACAATACCTCAGAGCAAAAGGAGAGCTTCTAAGAGCTTCTTCTGAGAGACAGAGGCGCGTTTCTCTTTTACTCAGGTCTGTAAACATGAATTTATGCCCCGGTTGGTGCTCAGTTACATTCTGAAAGTCAAGGCTTTAAACCAATATACCTTCTACATGTCGTCAGTGATTGGCGCACAGTGACTCTCTCTCATGGCCAGAGCTGGCTATAGGTCTTCAGCCTAGAAACTGACAGGACAAGGGGCAAGAGGTGTGCTTCCTCTCCTGTCCGACTGTGTCCCTCTTACCCCTTGCGTTACCATGACTCATTGCCCAGATGAACCGGGTACCTTGGTATCTCTGCTTCTCTTACCTTACGTTCTCTGTGTCCTTGCATGTGTCCTTTTGTAGAATGCATCTGAATTATGTCACTATCTAGTGCATTTTCTCATAGGTGATAAATTGTTTTACATTTCCTCACATAGGAGAGCTGCAGTCTGGCAAACGCAAGTCCTGAGATTAACCTTTCTTCTGTTCTGCAGAGCTCCAGCCTTATTAGCATAGTTTCTTCATTCAAACGCTTCTGGAAATACTAATGTACAATAAAATTTAAATTTTCAGGTAGGAAACAAATTAATATAAATGAAATCTTTCTCTGGGCTAATAATTCAACTGCCTTTTTATGGTTTTAATATCACCAAAAAATCATCTGTAGGCTACTAGAATTCTACTTATCAAACAAATGTATCTGAATATTACACTTATACATAATAGGATAATGAAATTTTTCTTAAAAATGATAACATATAACAGACACAAATTAAGTTGGCTTTGGGAGGAAAAACTATCAAGTCAAAAGCCGTAAAATTAGGAAACATTCGTTCACTTTGCAAACAGACTTCTTTTCTTTCTTGGAAGATTCATTTGCATATGATGACTTCATTGTAAGTATGTAGCTCTGAGAAAACATTGACCTGAGGTAAGTGATGGAATGGAAGAAGCTCTGCTGTCTCAAAAAGAGATGTTCTTGGCATTCCCCGCTGAGTGACAGAGCTCGTTCTTACTAAGAGACAAGAATGATGAAGAGACAAGAGCCTTGTAGGACAGTAGGGGCCAACATCTTAGCATCTGAAGACACAAAGACTCCCTGTTTCTCAAAGGGAGAGAATCCATGTAACAAGGTCACAGCGACAAACGTGGCTACAGCGGAAGTGTCTTCACAGAGGGAATTACACCTCATTAAACAGTCATGCTTCCGGATGTCTCCTGGAGGAGGGCAAGGACCGCGAAGCCTGGGGGAAATTACAAAGCTCAGGCAAAGCTGGGTCTGGAAACATCACTGAATTTCAGTACCAAAACGGACACAGAGTCATTGCCTTTCCACAGTCACCGGGCTTTTCTCTCTCCCTGACCACTGGTGGTAGCAGCCAGGACTTGAGGTTCACAAAATTAGGGGTGGTGATAATAATCATCTTTGACTTTTGAATTAACTGTTGTGATTTATATCAAAATAGTGCTAATGTAATTTTTAATAGGAATGTCCTGGCTATACTTTGTAAAACTTTAATAACTGGGGATTTAATGATTATAATATCACTCCCAATATAATCCAAATACCATAAAAAATAAATACATAAGGCACATAATTGGAGATTTAAATAACAAAAATAAAGGTATCCTGTTGGGATAAAAATACAGAAAGTGATTTGAAGTTTGGCATAGAGAGGAAGAGAAGTGAGACTCAAGAAGATACACAATCTCAAAGTTTACGAATTATAAAACAGGCAAGTACTTCTAAGTCCGTCAAAGTTGTTCGCTCTTTCAAAAACATACCAACACTTAGTTGAAAACAATGGCCAGTTAGCATGGGCATCTAACATAAATGAATTATCATGCCATTCCCTTTAGACCATGAAGCTTAGTTCCATGTCGCAACTCACAGGTTTCAGCAAAAAGTTCCAGGAGCAAGCAGAAGAGAGAATTTAGGTAGTAGATGTGCTGGCCTTTTGCTTGCGCTGTTTCTGTCAGATCTTAACAATGCTCATGTTCTCTATAGAAAATTGATAAATTAAATCAATGTCAAAAATGTCCTTTGTGATTACTAGGAATTGTTTATTAAAAATAGTTTTATGTACTGTATTTTGGCCACAATCTCTCCATTTCCTCCCAGATTCTCCCCACAATCCTGCTTGTGTCTTTTCTGTCTCTTTTTTAGAAAACAAATAGGTAAACAAACAAACCAGGATGAAACAAACCAAACATACAGAAAAAAAGAATGAAAAAAACACAAGAAACACACACACACACTCCAAAACCATACACAAAATCAGAAACCATAATGGATAAGCAAAAGACAAGTTAGGTTTAAAAAGGAAGGGAGGAAGGAAGGAAGGAAGGAAGGAAGGAGAAAAAAAAAAGGCCCAAACAAACAGTACACCAAAACATCTCCAAAAACGCTATTGAATTCACCTTGTGTTGGCCATATAGTGCTGGGCATGGGCTTCCCTTGATGTGGCTTCTATTATGTCTCACCCAGTGAGACTCCCTCTGGGTTGGACCTGGGCAGGCTCTGTGCACGCTGCCACAGGCTCTGTGAGTTCGTATGTGCACCAGTCCTGGTATGTCTGGAAAGCATTGTTTCCTTGGTGTCTTCCACCCCATCTGTCTCTTAAAATCTTTCTTCCTCCTCTTCCACAGAGTTCCCTGAGCCCAGAGGGAAGGGATTTGATGAAGACATCCCACTTAGAATTGGGTGTTCCAAAGTCTCTGACTCCCTGTAGACTGTCCACTTGTGGGTCTCTGTATTTGTTCCCATTCTCTGATGATCAACAAGACACAGATCTATGGGTACAGAGGAATGTCATCAGGAGTCACTTTGTTGCCTCAATAGTATTCGGTTTTCGGTTTGTGGGAATTTTGATTTGAAAAACAAAAAACAGAAACAAACAAGCAAACAAACAAAATGGAACTTCAAAATCTCTTCTTGACATCCACAAACATTTTAACGAAATTTCAGAAAATACCAAAGAGTACTGGCATCGTATTCAAATAGTACCAGATTTTGCTCATTTGCCTACGCACCCAGAATTGTACAAGCACAATCAGTAAAAAGTTCCATTCAGCCTATGAAAACACTATCATAAAAATAAAAATGTTAAATTTGAAAATGCTATGCATACTTGTACACAACATTATTTTTAAAATATAAGTATGTCTTGTACTTATGTACAACATTGAGACTTTCATAATAAAAACCTAGGTGCTTTTTTTTAAATGTTCACAGAGAATACATAAACACTTAATGAGACCACTGACTTCCTGGGAAAGGAAGGGGTTTACCTCTTTAGACATATGCATCCCGTTATTGTTGCTAGTCACAGGTAATACTGGCATTAGGCTTCCATAAAATCCTGCTTTTGAAATTCAGGACAAAAAGAATGTCCCTCTTGAGTGTAGCAGTGTGCTGAGAGTGAGGACAATGATGATGCAGTAACACAGAGACATGAAACTTACAACCCGTGGAAAAAAATAGTAAAAAGCCCGAAGAAGGGTAAAATGTCTATGCTGCAGTTGTCCGAAACCCTGTATGTCCTGTGCTGAAACCCACACAAACGAAAGAAGACTCATTTTGCTTGTTTGTGTTTAGAAAATAGTCTTTCCTGGAACTCAAAAAAGAACAGCCAAGTTATGCAGGTCATGATCATTTATTTACAAAACTGGCCCTTATTTGTAATCCATCTCCAGTGTCACAAGGTAAAATATGTCTATGGCGGGAGTGGTGCCCACAACTGTTAAGATGAGCACTTAGGAGGTGGGTCCAGAAGTATTGGGAATTCAAAGCCAGCATTGCCTACAGAGCAAGTCTGAGAGCAGACTGGGCTACCTGAGACCCTGTCTCAATAAGCCTAACCCAAAACAACAAACAGACATACAAAGAAATAGTATGCAGTTTTAAATCATTCTCCTTGAGAAAGAGAGCTTTATTTTTCTGCCAGTTGTATAATTCAAAGATTTATGGTCATGCACTCAAAGCGCGTTACTAATTGCATTAACAAAAGTTCAGTGTAAGAACACCACAACTCTGCCACTGTCAGCTTACAAGAAAATTTCCTAGTAGTTGAAAGGACCAAAACCGAATTCTTACCAGTTATTCAGAGCATTGTTAGCACTAGGGGCTTGGAAAAGGAGACTTAACTTACTGCTCTAGCCAATGTACTAAAGTGAGTTTAGGAACGAAAAGCATGGCCATGGGTAACCTATACATTTAATTTATACACGCAAAGAACCTGGTTGGTAACCGCTTAGTCTACTAAAAAAACATCAGCAAACACAAAACGACAGCATTGGAGAGCTAAGAAGCAATCCTCACAAAGCCACCAACCTACTACTGTGAAATGTTGCCAGAAACACCTCTTAGTCACAGGACTCCTCCATAGGACTGGGACCTGTTTGGCTGAAATCCAGCAATTAGATCTCTAAAGAAACCCCTGTGGATTATGCCCAGGACCTCAATAAAGCTTTGGTCTTCAGAATTTATATACTTCATCTCCCTCCCCACCCACTGGTTAAGTATGCATAACCATGAGCCATGCCTTCTGTAGCTGCTGGCCTACAAGGGGTTTCCCACCTACTCTTTAGGATTTGGAAGTAAAAAGAAGTGATCCCGATAGTTAAATTAGTACAACAACCACTGTTGCTGGTGAGTAAAATCCCAAAGTATAACTGTAAAAATTCCTTTGTTGAGAAGATACATGTGCATGTAGATTGATGTCTGAGACTGGTTTGAAACTGAGAACCAGTGAAATATGGGCCGGAAAAAAACAAAACAAGTTTGAAGTAAAGGCAGTAGGCTAAGCAGAGAAGCATTATTGGGGAAAATGAAAACATTAAAAAAAAAAACAACCCTACATTATCAAAAGACAGGAGGTGCATGTGTGTTCAGTTGTCCATGACCATTCATGCATATGTGGAGGCCAAAGAGGAACAACAGAAGGACCCTACATGAAGATTACCGCTGACTGTCAGCCTCATACGATGATCTGAAATCACCTCCGAGACAAGCTTCTAGGCACACCTGTGGAGGTTATCTACAGTAGTCTGGTTTCTAGGTATGCTATGCCCAGCCAAGGATGAAAGACCTACTCTTATGGTTGGCAGCACAGTTCTTTGGGCATGGATGCTGGATGGCATAGAAAGGAGAAAACTAGCTCAGCACCCATGGTCATCCTCTGCTCCCTGACCGGTGATGCCACGTGACTAGCTCTCTCAAGCTACAGACTGCAGACCTCCTCACTAGAGTGGACTCTACACTTGGACTGTCAATCAATACAAACCCTTCTTCCCTTTAAGCTGCTGGTCAGGATATTTCATGCTAGCAACAGTTATTAAGTAATTAAAATTACTTTGGGGATAATTAAGACACACTCTATCAGTTTCTCCCTTATCTCCTTGAAACAGAGGCTCTGTGCACCTGAGCCAGGCAACAGCAGGAATCCTCCTGTCCCCACCTTCACTCCTCCTAGAGCATTGTGGTTACACTTGTACACATGGTCATACAATGGGTGCTTGGATTTAGACTCAAGTATTCAAGCTTGCAGCAAATACTTTTTGCCCAGAGTCATCTCTCTCACCTAACTGCTATTTTTATTAGAAACAGTATCATCTATTCAGCATGAAACTTAAAACAAGCATTATCCTAAAAAGTATTTGATAAGCAATAAAGTGATGAGCACAAAACTCTATCAAGAAGAAATATTATGAAACCATTAAGTATTCCTTATGCACATTATTAGTTTAATCAGACCTAAAATGAATTACCACTGTCAACTAGTTCTATTTTAGGATTTAAATAATAGATTTTTGTTGCAAAAAAAGTGGTAATGCAGACTTCAAATATCTACTCATTTTGCTATTTCTTTATTGAAGGAATGATACATATGATTTTTCTATTACTGTTATATGACTACACCCCATGTTGAATCTCTCCAAATCTGTTCACTCCACTTCTCCCAAGAGCACTTGCCCAGTGATCCTCCTCTATACAACTCCCAGACAGTTGGAGTCAAGTTGCAGGGCACTGAGTCGCAGCGACCGATGCAGAAATAGTTCCTCCTCCAATGGATTTATAGTCTAGCAGGAATGAAATACATCAAATGTAATTACAGAAGTGTGTGGAGAAAGAGCACGAGATACCCAAGGGCTAGAGAGAGTTCAGCCAGGGGTGGCAGCTAGTCAACTCCTTCGAGGATAAAAGCAGAGCCACCTAAAAGACCAGTTTTCGGATATTGGAATAAATCGCACGGTTCAAACCTGTTGACTCTAGGGCAAATTCATGCTGACTGCATGAATATTCTTTTATAAAATAAAAGGGTAACCTTTAAAATATATCAAGAAATTTTTATTTAAAAGAAAATTTTCAGGCCTTCGGAAAAATGAAAATTTTGGAACCCTAAATTACTGTCCTCAGCAAGATGAGTGTAGCATGAATCCATGAGAGACTGATAAAGAGTCTCAAGATTTTGTTTAGGTCTAAAATAGGGGTGAAACCTCTCTGATACAAAATGGGTTAGACTCCTCTGCTGATCCAACTGTCTTCGTCCAGTCGTTCTGCCCAGGGGGCGAAGAGCACCAACAGCAAGTCACTGCTCTGTTCTGACCTCCCAAGAGTGCGCCAGCGCAAGAGAGCCAGAGATCCTTTCCTCGGTTTAGAAACTGTTGCATAGGCAGGCAGACAAGACCACGTCGTAGAGCTTGCTGCCCCAAAAGTCATTGGCTAAACGGAAAGAAATCCCACAACAGGTGAGTAGTCGCTGTCCCCTTTAGACAACACAGGCTTTCTCCATTTTATAGAGTTCCCCATCACTCCCAACATCTCCCACCCACCCTCCGCAGTGACTGAGTTGCAAGCCCTTTGTCTTCAGGTATGCCTGCTGTTGCTTATATTAAAAATGCATTGCCTATCACAACAAGAAAACAAGAGAGCTAATGTCCATTTACAAATGGACACAGCCCACTTCACTCATTGAGAGTACTGGAAGCGTTTAGGTCCTAAGCTCTACCACAAAGGCACTTTCGGGAAAAGTCAAGGTCTCTGCATTTCACCATTCAAGGGTATTCTTACAGGACAGCTGTAGTTCTGACCCTGAAGGGCATTTCCCCACCCCATGGTACCTTCTAAAAAAATTTTTAAAGTGTGTTTAACCTTTCTGGCCTTTCACAGAAGAGGCTTCTAGCTGGAACTGTCAACTCCTAGACTCATTCTGTCCCTGGAATGGATCCCAAAATACTCTCTGCTAGCCTTTTGAGGAACATATGCTGGACAGGGAACACTAACTGTTCTGTATGTAAAGGCATGAAGTAATAAGACAAACCAATAAATGCAAGAAGAAATGATAGAGCTGTTTATAGTTGCGTTAATGTCACAGAAGGAAGCAGAGATTTACAAACGTTTAACAAGTAGCATGCTGTCTACACCCTAATGCCAGGCTGTTAAGGGTCTGAGCAGCCTCACCCCGGTCTCCAACTTCAGGGGTACACTGTTGGAGTTTATACTAGTCAAGCAAATAAAGGGATAGCCCAATTCAGTGATGACTTAGGGACAAATCTGGACCTTAACTGATGGCCTAGATAACTAAGTGCAAGCATGCTAATTGAGTCTTTGCAGTTTGCAAACAACTGTCCTGTTCTTAGTGTTTTCAAAGGCTCTGTTTCCTCCTTCCCCCAGGAAGCTGCAACAGTCTTGCCCCTACTAGTGAACAGCCTGCCCTACCTGTCTCTCATTAATCTAGAAAGTGCTTCTCGAGATACTACCGATCTTTTCCGACTAGCTTTGGTACGAGCCTCTTTCAGAACATATTTCTTACCTGTCACTCCTGGTTTGTGTTCAGACAGAACCCAGTTGGCATCCTAGCTCCATTATACGTTCTTGGTCAAATTAAAGTCAGTTGTATAAGGCTGCTGAGGGTCAAGATTTATCAGCTACAGTATTTATTATTCCTCTGATTTGGCCTTGGACCTTTACCTCATCCCTAGCATCCTTGGGTGGTAAATTTTTTTAATTAATTTAGAGTGATGTAATTTAGAAGGAATTTAGAGCGAGTCTTCTTGCTGCATACATTCTAGAAGCAGTCAAATAGGATATGAACCTCTTTGAATCTCACTGGCCTTCACTCAGCTGGCATTTTAATTCTGTGACAGGAGTTTTAAAAGAAAGAAACAAGCAGTGGAATGTCTGGGGCAGATCTCAGACACAGGAGATAAGCTTCATGTGTTTAAACTTGCAATATATCAGCCTCTATCTCATTCTGATCTTTATAAAGTACATTCCTTTGGTTTATCCTCACTCCATCGCTTCCATTTCCCAACTGATGACCGAGCAAACTCTATTCCAGTCATATCCTGGATTGTGGAAGGAATTCCTTCCTCTGTTTCAGTGGGGTGTCATTTGTCAACTGGAATAAGGGCTTCAATTGTGAGAAGAAAGCCTTTAATATTGATAGACAACTCCTGGCTATCAACACCAAACTTTTCTCCTGTACCTGATCCTGTAGCCCTGGTAGCTAGGTGTCAGAGGTAACATTCCTCTGGGAGGACTCAATACTTTCCCTGGTGACCTTTTGTCTGTACCTTGTGACTTTGATTATTTATCTTTGTGTATGAAAGGACGTAAGATTTTTAAGCTTAAAGGAAGGGGTGAAAGCCAGCCTGATATCATTCAGTGTTCAAAAAGGAGGTGAGCATCAACCTTAATAGTTTTAATCTGTTATCCACAACACAGAGGACTCTCTTCTGGAGCTAGATGGCTTTCTAGACCCCACTCACACTTTTAGAGGTTTTATTATTTTTAAATATGCCTGATAAAGCTAATATCCAAGTTACACCTCTTTTCTCTGTCTTCACATACACATGGATTGAAAAGTAACCCAACATGGGTAAAACGTTCAGAGATGACTCTGTGATTTTCTATTTACTGGCTCTATGATATCATAATATCAATTAACAACCCAATTTAGTTTTGCCTGCCTCTGAATTTTACAGGAACAGAGAAATTTAAGCTTTTCTTCTGGGAACTGCTTACTTCTCTCCATACTGTTTGTGACATACACCGACATTAATATAAAGGCAAAACTAGTGAGTGTGCTCCACTGTCTAGTAATCCACTGTACCATTTCACTATCATGAAATAGATAATTCTATATTTATCTTAATTCTAGAGATCAGACAACTGAGGCTGTGGAATTATGGAACATGCCCAAACTCATATACCTTGTATATGTTAAAGCAGAAGAGATAAAACAAACTTAAATAGAGTTCAACCTCATTATTCAAAGTGGCATTTGGCTATCCTTTCTGGTTATATAACTGTAAAGTCATTTGTAAACTGAAAAGTGTGGAAGTGACTCCAGAAAAGCTCCCCTGGGAATCAGCCAGGGAGAAACTTTAAAGTTACTAAGAAAAAAGAAAAGCCGGTTTGTATATATAACTCAGTAGAACTCTTAGCTAGCACATACGAGACCCTAAGATTAATACCTGATACTATCTATACAAAGGAAAACATTTTTTTTAACTTTAAATGACAAACTTTAAATCTCATTGCCTTCAGTGTGCAAGTCTTTGAATTAACCAATGAGCAGAGTTGTTTTTATGCCAGTACAAACAAAGTGGGAAGTGGCTCTACCGACTCCTCAAAATTATGTTGGGTCATGATTTGGGGTTCGGCATCCCACCCACAACCTGGTTTCTCCTCTTCTGTTCTCAAATTTTTATGTTTGGTTTTCCCAGATTACACTGTATTCTAGAATCCAGTTGTGCTTTTTGAATCTGACATCTTTCATTTACTAAAAAGAATTGGAGGTTAATTCATAACATATATCAATCATTCGTTAGTTTGTATTCATGAATGATATCCCATTGTGCAGCCACTCCGGTTTGTTGATCCAGTTGTGGGGCATTTTGAGTATATTTGCAGTTGTTCACTAGGGGAAAAAGCTAGGACACAGTCTTGTACAGATTTGTTTAGGAGGATTCTTAATTTTATTTTTAGAAGTGTAGTAGTTGGGTCTTTTCTGTTCTGTCTAAATACTAAGCAAAGAAACTTAAGTCATGACATTAATTTCAGAGCATGGTTTCAGAGGAAATGATGGAATACACTTCAAAAAGCTGAAATCATGGTAGTCATGAAGGAGACGGAGGGAGAAAGAAGGAGAAAGAAAGATAAGAGAGAAGATTGTTTTGTTCTTGTAAGCCTAAATATTTAAGTTATCCAAGGTGCATATCACTGCAAATCTCATTTCTTGGGGTTGTGGGGGTGTGTTCGTGGCCAAGAAGGTCATATCCTCAAGGCCAGCCTCACACTCATAGTGAGGTCAAGGCCAGTTGGGGTCATGTGAGATCCAGCCTCAAAATGTCATGAAAGAAAACCAGCATATGTTTTTATTTCTTAGTCAATGTCTACAAATGGTATGGGATGTAGGGTTGCAATGACACTCTACACTGAACTTTATACATAACTGCTAAATTGTTTCCCAACCAATATTAAACTCTACCACCAGCCACAAGGAAGAGCTCCAGCTGCACCGGTGTCTTCTGTGCTTTCCTTTATATTAAATTCCTTTTAATTAGATGCTTTCCTTTATAAGAGTTGTTTTTGTCACAGTGCCTCCTCACAGCAAAAGGACACTAAGACAAGAGGTAATACCACAAAGTTGCCCACTAACCTTACCATAGCATTCACACAATAACAATCACAATTGCAATAGCATTCATTATTATAACATGCATCATTATTATCATCATTTTAAATTTTAAGTAGGTTCTGTGTCTTATTTTTGACATTTGGGTTAATTAATGTTCTGAATCTAAGGTCTTTCTCAAAAGTAACACCCCAAATATTTTCCTGAAGTTTAAAGCTTTTGTTTTGTTTACTAACAGTATAATTTGCACAGTGAAAATATTTAACATTGATGAATTTTAACCTGGAAATAAGCGCATTTTTCAGATTATTTTGTGTGTGTTTAGTCTCAGCAATTCTGTCCTAACTTTTAGTTAAAGGTTCTTCTCGTGTTCCAAAACTTTATATATCTGTTAAAGATTTTCAGGTAAAAATGACAGGTAAATGGGAACATTATTTTTACACATGGTTGTTACAGCATATTACATGGAGATCATTGTTAGCCAAGAATAGTTATTAACCCACAACAAGGTGCGTGTGACATCTATTCCTTGTTGGCAACTTGACTATATCTGGAATTATCCAAAAACCTAAGCCGCGGTGCACACGTGTGTGGGACTTTTAGTTAACCGGATCATTTGAGGTAAGAAGACTCACCTTAAAATTGAGGTCCTTTTCTGAATGTGGGTGAATGTTCTGTGGCTTGGGTAGTCTGTGGGGTCACTGACAGTGGGACCAGGATTTATCCACAGTACATGAACTGGCTTCTTGGAGCCCCTTGCTCAGCCTTGATATGGGGGCGGGACTTGGTCCTGCCTCTGTTTGACAGGCCATACTTTGTTGACTCTCCATGGGAGGCTTTACCCTTCCTGAGGAATGGATAGGGGTGTGGTTCTTTGTAGTTTAAGAAGGGTTCCTTCCATCCTGCTTTCTGTGAGATATTACAAAAAGCTGTTGAGTTTTCTCGGATGTTCCTTAGACATCTTGTAAGAATCATGAGATTATTTTTCTTCATCGTTTTGTGAATTATATTGATTGTTTCCCCTATATATTCCTAGAATAAACCATATGTGGTTATACTGCATTTTCATCTTGCTTTTTGTCTTATTATATAACTCAGCCTAGCCTCAAATGTGGTCCTCTGCTAGTCTGCTGAATTTTGAATTCCAGGTGTGCACTATGACACTTGGATTGTTTTATCTTTGTATGTGTTACTTACTTGGTTTAGTAATACAATGTTGAGAATTTTTACAATCATGTTTGAGGATTATGGTCATTAATTTTACTTGTAAAATCTTTATCTTGTCTTGATATTAGAATGGTGCTGACATCATTAAACAAATTTGGAAGAACATTTCCTACTTATATTGTCTGGAGTGGGTTTTGAAGAATTCTCACGCATTCTTCATTTAATTTATTTTGCAATTTTTCAATAGAACTATAGTTTTATTTGTTCATAGGCTTTCAATATATAATACAATTTCCTTAATGGCTATAGGACAATTCATGTTAATGCTATCCACATTTTTCTAAATGAGTTCTGGTGATTTATGGTTTTCAGGGAATTTGTGGATTTAATTTAAATCATATAATTTACAAGTTTAAAAGCTTTAATTGTAGGGGCTAGTTAAGAGGGCTTTCCCCTCTTCTAAGGAACTCAAGTTCTGTTCCCAGAACCCATGCTCAGCAGCTTCCAGTCATGTAACTTCAGGGCCACGGAATGAAATTCTGTCTTCTGGCCTCCAATGGCACCTGCACCCACAGGTAACTATGGCCAAACCACACACAAAAACATGTAAATAGTAATAAAACATCTTTTTAAAGAAGAGGTTGATTGCATTATTAGTCTTTGAGATTATAAAGACATCTTCCTTTTATTCAGGAATAAATGCTGACAATTTTATTCTCTCTCTCTCTCTCTCTCTCTCTCTCTTTTATAAAATGGGTTCATTTCAACCAAGAACCCCAACATATGATATGACATTAGTAGACCAAATAATAGATAGACCTTTATATCCTGTTTGATGGTTTTAACAGTATACCCTTAACCATCAAATGTTTCTCCTCTGTTAAAGAAGCTTTTTGCTCTTCAGCTAAACATACTTCTTCAAGGAGATGCACATGGGGTGCTGGGGGAGGGAGGGGGCATCTGCCTAGCCATGCAGATAAGCCAGTCAACCCTGAGGACCACAGAGATAGCAGATTTTACAGACAGATGACCTTTATAGATGTTTTTCAGAAGATATGACATAAAGCACACAAAAGTACTTGGTTTTTCGAGACAGGGTTTCTCTGTGGCTTTGGAGTCTGTCCTGGAACTAGCTCTTGTAGACCAGGCTGGTCTTGAACTCACAGAGATCCGCCTGCCTCTGCCTCCCGAGAGCTGGGATTAAAGGCGTGCAAAAGTACTTGGTATCAGTTGAAGGTAGCAAATTTGAAATAAGATTTAAGTTTGAGTAACTAAGTCTCCGATGTTTTTTTTTTTATAACTCAAACACATCTCTTTATCGATACTGTCATGCTTCTATGTTAAAAATTAGGCTTAGAACTCTCTTATTTAAAGAAGAGGGGGAGGTGCTGTAGAAAGTATCACAGCTTGAAATTACCTGCCTACTGGGGCGTGGCCTCTTATACTATATACGTGCAAGTCTAACGGGGGCATCATTCCCCTTGTTCTCCTTCCCCTTCTTGCTCCTTTTCCACTGGCTGCTCCTTTGGATAGGATGATTCAACTGGAGAGGATTTTGATTTGTGAGTTTACCCCTTAATAAATGGCTATTTCTTGATTCTGAGCTAGTGTGGAATTTCTTTTAAGCATCTGATCACTGCATCAATTCTAACTTTGGCTGTTTGGGAAACTCAACAGCTATTTCAAATGAGTAAATAGTGCATTTTTTACATTGCCCAAACACATCTTTATAAAATCTCTGTTTACATTTGAAATAGTTAACAGACATTTCTCAATCACACACTAAATAGCATATTGATTCTTTAATTAAATAAAGTTATTGTGGCTCATAAAACTATGGGAATTACCAAAGATATCAACCTTTTCTCCAGATGGCTTTTAATATTGGTGATGGATTCATATACTCACATTGTCTCGAGAATAACAAAAGAGGGCTCGATAAGTGATTCAAATATCTACAGTATCAAATTCATTTGCCCATTGATCTAAGTGTACTAAATGCCAAGATAAATGAACTGGAAAATGCCCAATGTTCATCCTCTTTACAGAGGTTCCAAGATTTATGACGAAGTTATTTCTGTAAGTCTAGACAAGATTGCAGCTCTTTTTGTAATACCGAACATTATGCCATCCCTGTACTGGATTCTAAAGATTAAGCTGTATTTTATGCTAAGTCTATAATTATCCAACTCTGAATTAATAAAGATAATGATATATAAAATATTCAGATATAACTGTTAAACTACTTTTTGCAAATTTCAATGTTTGTCACAAACAGAAAATTACCAGTCTCGTCTAAAATCAGATTCACTGTCTTATCATCTTAATGTCTGTGTTGCTGTTGTGTTTGTTTTTTTCGTTTTTTGTTCTTTTGTTTTTGTTTCTTTGTGTTAACAGCACTAGCTGTCCTGGAGCTAGTAGACCAGGCTGGCCTCAAACTTACAGAGATCCGCCTGCCTCTGCCTCCTGAGTGTTGGGATTAAAGGCAGGTGTCACCACGCCCAGTATCTTACTTCCTTTTAAGAGTAGACAAAGCAAGCATATCCTGCCATTTAAAAACCCTTTCTCTAGTGTACTACCTAGAACTGAAGAAATGATAGGCTTCAGTTTAGAAGATAAACTATAATGTTGCCCTATGTAAAATGAGCTTGAGTCAAAATAATTTTTTTTTTTTTTGGTTTGTCGAGACAGGGTTTCTCTGTGGCTTTGGAACCTGTCCTGGAACTAGCTCTGTAGACCAGGCTGGTCTCGAACTCACAGAGATCCGCCTGTGTAGGGTTAAGCCAGCCCCTTTAGGGGGCGGGTTTGCCTCATATTGTATGGAATTAGGGGTATATATATATAAAAAGGGGGGGGATTAACTGATTTGATGGGATGATTGGTATTTGTGATTTACTGTTTTTAGAAAATTATATTGGTACTGTTTCTTGTATATTGAATATTGAATGTGAGTGTTCCTACATCTATTTTTGTATAAGAGTATGCTTATATTGTATGGATACATCTATCATATCACAATGTACATTTCTACCTCTGGTACTATTTATGTAATAACATTGTTTACATTTGATATGTAATGACATTGTTTACAGGTGAAGATCATTGTCTTCATATTGCACAGTTGTTTATTCTCTTAGTTTTCAAATTAGATAGGTATTGAGAATTTTATGTTTGTCATATTTATTTTTAGGTTAATCAGGTCTTTTAGATACATAGAGATTATTTTTAGTATAGATAGTATAATCTTCAGCCTCTTTGAAGAGCTGTAGAAAATGGCCTTTAATCTAACCTAGAATTCTGTGCCAACGAGACCCAATTACTCCTGGCAACACCACTCTACTCCCGAGAGAACGTTGAGCACCAAAGACACTCCACTGGGAGCTTGTCTTCTTGGCAGAACTGGCCTTTGGGTTAAGAAAAGCCCATACCTCAACTATTGACTAAGATATGAAATAGGATTGTCTTATCTTGCCAAGACAGGGTAGGATAATTCTAAGAAAGTTCCTTGCATTTGATGTTAGGCCTTAGCCAAAGTTGGTTGACTCAACATTGCAAACGAGACTTTGGGTGATTGCCCAGGTAGTCAGTTGTCTCTGTCAATTGTTGCACATTTTGGATATCTCTCATTTGTTAAGTAATATTTATTCCCTTCTCAGATCTTTGATGGAGTTGAAGATTATTTAATTGTAGTTACTCTCTACATTATTTAGACTCCTTGAGATAGAATGTCTAGCAAAACTTTTGTTCTTAATATTGTTTGTTACATTTATCATTTGTTATTATTGTTTATAGTTATATTTGGTTTAGTTCTGTCTTATTTAGACAAAAGGGGGAGATGTAGGGTTAAGCCAGCCCCTTTAGGGGGCGGGTTTGCCTCAGGCGAATGCATAGGGATAAATCGGGCGCATGGGAGGTGGCCCCTCCCTTTTTCCTTTTTCCTGCCTCCTGTGAAACGGTTAAGCGGAAACCTCGGTTCTGTAAGTTTGTTTAAACATTAAAATATATATGTATATATATTCTTTAATATCTGCCTTTGCATTTATTTACTGCTGATACACGCCTGCCTCTGCCTCCCGAGTGCTGGGATTAAAGGTGTGCTCCACCACCGCCCAGCTTGAGTCAAAATAATATAAAATCACTCATTCGATCAGTACTAACCAAGAAACAATAAACTCACAACAGCTACAAGGTAACTCCTACTTAGAAAAAATTAAAGTACATGCAAGATTTATCAAGTTAATAAACAACCTTTGAAAAGAGAATTACTTGATGTGCTTAAGCAAGCATAAGCACAAGAAAGCTCCTTAAAATTTAGGCTTTCTAGCAGAAGAAAAGCCGAAAGCATATATTTATCACTTATTCTTCTCTGGGACCCCTGGCACAGGGCCCAGAATACAATGGGTATTCAATAAATATATTTATTTTTTGCCTATAAGATGGTTTAGTACATGGGTGTCTTAGTTACTATTGCAATGATGAAACACCATGACCCAGAGCAACTTGGGTGAAAAGGGTTTATTAGGCTTACATTTCTACATCACTGTTCATCATCAAAGGAAGTCAGGACAGAAACTCCAGCAGCGCAGGAACTTGGAAGCAGGAGCTAAAGCTGTGGAGGGGGTGCTGCTTAAAGGCTTGTTCACTATGCTTAGCCTGCTTTTGTATAGAACCCAGGACTACCAGGCCCAAGGGCATTCCCACACACAATGGATTAGGCCCTTCCTAACTAATACTAATGGAGAAAATGCCATACAGCTGGGTCTCTCTTTCTGCCTCTCTCTCTCTCTCTCTCTCTCTCTCTCTCTTTTAAAAATCCTTTTCTCATACAATACATTCTGACTGCAGCTTCCTTTCCCTCTACTCCTCCTAATCTGCTCCCATCTTCCCTTCTCCCCCAGACCCCCAACCCGTCAAAAAAAGCAGGCCTCGCATAGGGCAGCAACAGAAAATGAAGCAACAGGATACAATAAGGCCCAACATTAAGCCTTAGGTGAAGCTACCCATAAGAGGAAAAAAGTCCCCAAAACAGGCAAATGAGTCATAAACATGGGTGTCTTAGTTAATATTGCTAAGTTACCCACACTCCTACTGTAAGGAGCCCCTCACAAAGCCAAAAACACCAATCAACAACCATAACATATGTGAACATAGCACAAACCCACACAGGCTCCAAGAATGTGGCTTTAGTCTCAACGAGCCCCCATGATCCTTGCTTAGTTGATTCCTGAGACTGTGTTCTCCTGGTCCTCAACTCCTCTGGCTCCCAAAATTTCCCCCTGCCTCTTCCACAGGGCTCCCAAACTCCAAGGGGGAGGACCCAGTGGAAACCTTCATCCTGGGTTCTGTCTCTGCCTAATGTTTGTACAGCCAGATCTTAAGGAGACCTTTAGTCAGTTGAGGTTCCCTCCTTTTAGATGACACGAATTTGTGTCAAGCTGACATGAAACTGGCCAGCAACACCGGACTAGAAATCTGACAGAAGTGCCAATAGGCTGCCTCATTCTGGGAGACACAGAAGACTTCCACTACAGGCAGTATTAGCCAGTTTATTCTGCACACACGGTAAGAAAGGATCGCACAAGTTAACAGTGAGACTATCATTAAGGAAAATGAGAATGTTTTGTTCCAGGCTCTGAATGCAGTCCTTAAAGAAGAACCATTCTTGTTTCATGTGTGTAGACGGAGATGTGAGCTCAGGGCTGCTCTGCTCCCTGCTGTGATGGTAGACTTATATCCCTCTAGAACCACAAGCCAGAAAAAAAATTCCTGCCTTCTCTAAATTGCCTCTGTCAACGTGTTTTATTACAATAGAAAAATAACTAAGAAAGAAGTTGGTACTAGGAGAGTAAGATATTGCTGTGACAGACCTAACCCTGTGCGTTTTTTGAGGAATGTAGAAGGCTTTGGAACTTTGGACTAGAGAAGCAGAGGGACAGCGTGAGCAGAGCTAAATGGCCCATCCTAGTAGGAGCTTGGAAGACAGTAGAACTGAGAGCTTTGCAGACTGTGGGAGCCCAGCTCAAGAAAGAGCATTTTTATGGTATTTTGGCAAAGAATGTGGCTGCTTTTTACCCTTGTCCTAAGAATTTGCCTGAGGCTAAATTTAAAAGAGGCAGACTACTTTCTTTGGTGGAGGAGATGTGAAGACAGCCTGATACTGACTCTATCATGTGGTAATTAGCAATCAACCTTATGCAGGCCTACAATGGTTAAAAAAAAATTCCAAATGAGGCAGAAATACAAAACATAGAGTTTGGAGAGGAAAGGACATTGGCAAGCTAAATATGATAGCCAAGGCTTTGGGTGGCTGTAACTGGTAAGGAGATTAGCACACTGGGATAAAGAGGAGAGTGTCTGCACAGCAAGACCCCACCCAGCTTAACTTCCGAACGGGTGAACGAGCCCCTAACGAAACAACACGTGAAAACTGCTGCAAATGTGACTGGAGAGAGCAGGACTCCATCCCAAAGTGGAAGCTGAACTTGCACTTGTCAACACGGTTCTGGCTTTAGAGTAACCAAGGACACTGTAATGGAGCTTTTTCCATAGTTTGAGAGCTGATGCTGAGGCCAGGCAACACCAATCCCTGAATCCCTTAAGGCCACTGCCGGAAGCTCTGGAAGTGGAACCTGAGTTGCATTGAAGCGTCTCTCGTTGGTAGAGATGCCAGACTAAGGATCTCTAGCAAGGAGAGCTGCATGCGAGGAGTGAAAGCAGCCCTAGAGAAGAACATTGCAGACAGAAATGTGGAGAGCACAGCCAGCTAAGCCTGCCGACATAGGACGTGAAGCTCCAGGATCTGGAGTTTGCCCTGCTGGGGTAGAACATGATGCAAACAAATAACAGTGACGTCTGTATTAAATTATACAGCGCCAAATGTGAAAAGTAAAAGTTGTTAAGATGTATGAGAAATGTAGAGAATATAATGTAGACAGACAATTTTAACAGACTAACGTCTAGGTATACTTTAAAAACAGATTCATAGAGGAAATAGAATAGAGGTTAATAGGGGTTGAGGAGAAATGGGTAATGTTCCAAAATGCACAAATTTTCTGTGAGTTCTGTCGATGAAGTTCTGTAGATCTACAGTACACACAGACCAGTGGCAATTGCTATTCAATAGATTGTACACATACTTGACAATGGTTGAGAGTAATCTCAGTAGAGAGGTGGAGACAAGAGGAGCACAAGAGCAAGGTCACCCTTGGCTACCATGATGTAATGAGTTCTCCAGGCCTACCTGGGATACATGAGACCCTCCAGCAAAAACAGGTTGGACACTGTAAAATATATGCAATTCTTTTCAGTTGTCTATGGAAACACTTGAGACCATTTAAAAAATATCCTAATCATTTAATATCTAGTGTCCATGAGACAAAAAGGAAATAGAAATACATTCTGCAAAAATAATTTATAAAAGGGTAACTTCTAAATTACATTGCAGCAAAAGTAAACATATATTAATAATAAAAAGTTAATTTAAAAACTGTTTCAAATTAAAGTTCTATCGAGTCACAGTAGAAGATACAGTCCAATTTATCATACTTCTGATAAAAAGACTCAGAGCCATAGCTTTAATTAATTTTTTAAAAAAACATAAGTGTTAATGGATTAGCATTCAACTCATAAAGCTCCAAAAATAGTTTCCTTCTCTATCAAGCAATAAACTATTGGAATGTCAGGGAAAAAAAAAATCCCTTTAAGTGTATGTATTCCCTTATACCCACAGTTTTATTCACCATTTATCTAGCAAGTGAAATATAATTAAGAAAATAATTTAAAAACAAAAAAATAGAGAAGTTGAATGATATTTTCATATATAAAAGTACCAAAAAGTTTACCTCATGCAAACTTGCTTTATGGATGAAACAAAAATATATCTTTCCCTAGGAAAATTAATCATCTAAGAATCAAGGGAAAGGAGGGGAAAGAGAAGCAGGGGAAGAAGAGAGGGGAGAATAAAGAGGAGGCAAGGAAAGTGATAAGGGAAGAGAAAAAATAAAAGGAAAGGGGAGGGAAGAGAGAAGGGAGGAAAAGGAGCAAAGAGAAGGGAAGAGGAAAGGAAGGTGAGAAGGGAAGGGAAAGCAGAAAGGAGGGGGAGGAAAACAGGAGGGAAGAGAAGGGAAGGGGAGGACAGAAAGGAAGACAGGAACTCGAACCAGATGGACTCTGTCACTGCCTTCACTAAGGAATATAGCAGAGGGTTTGTGTATGTCTGGAAGCTACATCACAATAGTTTTACCTTGGTCTCCTGGAAAAACACAGAATGGAAAAGGCAATGAGTGAAAGGTAACCAGCAGCACTGGCAGTAGCCTAGAATGTCTGGGAATCAAGTATGAGACCCCTTTGGGCAATAAATAAAGGAAAAATTTAACTCAAGACTCTGAGTGACTGGTATGTTCATTTAATAAGAAAGAAATGAAGGGACAGATAATCTAAATATTACAGCTTATGAAATTCAGGTGATGTTGGTCTGGAACTACACACAAACAAGAATTTTTCTTAAAGATTCTTAGCAACCTTTTAAAAATTTACTTTTATTTGTGTGTGTGTGTGTGTGTTTCCAGTCCTCTGAACTTAGAATTACAGGTTAGTAGGACTTAAATAGGACAGTGTAGGAGGCACCATGCCTGGTACATAACAAAATTTAACTATATATATTTACAAAGTTATTTAAAGATCTATTTCAAAATATGTTTATTTATAAAAATTGGCAGGAAAAATATTACAAAGATAAAGAGTAACAGTTATTGATAGTGATCTTTTGTGATGTTCATTTCCCAAGTATAAATTAATGGTTTTGTTCTCAGACTATAATTTTATAAATGTAAGTCAATAGGTATAGAACTTCACTGGGTAGAAAAGCAGAGCAGTTGAATCAATTAGTTAAACTGCGTGTCATAGAGAAAATGAGCAAGGATTGATGAATGAATGGCAAGGAGGGTGTTTTACAAAGAGGAAGCATGAACTGGGAAAGGAGTCGGGGAAAGGAGAGTGTGGGAACAGGGAAGGAAACTGAGCGCTGGCCAACAGCCTTGTGGGCAGGTAATGTGATAATTATTTTAAGTTGAAGCCCACAAAACACTGAAAACGGTTTTTAGAGGTTCACTTTCCAAGGATAACTCTAGTTCTTTATCAGTAGATTACTGCTGGGAAACAAAAGCAAGGTGAAGGGAAAAAAATGAGAGCAAACAGAGAGAGCAAAAGAACATGAGGAAAAACCAGTGTGGCTCCATGCATGACTGAATCAGGAGTGAGAGAAGAAATTCAGATTTCAGCAGGGATGGGATGGAAGGTAAACAAAAAAAAAAGTCTTTAGCTTAACCATTCAAGACTGGTAAGTAGAACAAAATCAGTATGTAGAGATTATACCAAATTATTTTGCATCACTGAATGTTAAACCTAACCAACTACACTTAAAAGACTAAGGTACTGTTCCTAACCTTTCCTTTGATCTCTGATTTCTAGGAAAGATAAAAATAGGAGATAGCAAAACACTTTTCTTTTGTAACCAAGGCAAGCATTTTAAATTTAATAACTTTAGAAAAGCCCACAGTTGCCTCAATTAAATAAAACAGTTTTAAACCAGGAGATGATGTACTATGTCCTATGTTCACATGGTAAAGGAAACTTCACGCCTTCTAGAAGCATAGCTCCTTCCAGGAGACGCTGAGACTGGCTGGTGCCAATGCCATGCCCATGCTTTCTTCTTGCTGACACCACCTGAATAAAGGCCGCCAGATCAAAGCACAGGCTGCTGAAAAGTGCTGTAGAGCTAACACCCATCCGCGGATGGAACCACTGAAACTCATTTTCAGCTCTCATCACAAAGAGCTGCATATTTTTAGAAATGAGTTTTCTTTTAATACAAAGAAAAATGTTGGCCATTCCCTTATGTTTATAACAACATTCCAATTTAATCTTCAGTTTAAAAATTCCTTAATTATTGCACAACAGCACATTCTGGGTTGCACAACACCCATATTTCTGATACAAAAATATAGAGTTTTCCACCAGTCGGGGGGGGGCAAGAATTATGCATTTCCAATCTTACAGTGATCATATATGTGTTTGTGGGGGTGGGGTGGGGTGATTTCATTTTATTTTCTCAGGCAGGGTTTTTCATAGTCCAGGTTGAACTAGAACTTGTTATGATGTAGCCCAGGCTTCCTTGAACTCCCAACCCCCCTGATGGGATACACCAATAAAACCACACCTCCCAGTCATGATAAATGTTAGAGCTATTGTTTCTAAGTTTTAACCCATCTTTTATGGGAAGCAATAAACAGGACAGGAAAAAAAACTTCCATCAAAACCACTGGATTTTTATCAATTTAGTACTCAAATATTTTCCTGGTAACAACGATAGAACTGAGAAGGAACACAATATAGTATAGGCATTTCATTCTGTTGCAAAAGCTTATTCTTCTTAGTCAAAATATCTTTATTTGCAGACAATTTGATAGTAGACATAAGTGAAACTTCTACTGGGAAACTCCAAAGTAGCTGGATACAAAATTACCTCACAAAAATCAGTAACCCCTACACACTAATGTCAAATGAACTGAGGAAGACATCAGGAAGCAACACTTTGCAAAATAGCCCCAATTAATACCAAATATGCTGGGGTAACTCGAACCACGCAAGTTGAAGAGCCGTACCATAAAACCTTCAAGTCTTTGAAGGAAGAAACTGAAGATGATATCAGAAGACAGAAAGATCTCCATGCTCATGGACCAGTAAGATCACATAGTAAAAATGGCCAAATTCAATGCAATCTCTTTCAAAACTCCAACACAATTCTTCCCAGATCTTAAAAAAACAATTCTTTTTTTTTTTTTTTTTGGTTTTTTTCGAGACAGGGTTTCTCTGTGGTTTTGGTTCCTGTCCTACAACTAGCTCTTGTAGACCAGACTGCTCTCGATCTCACAGAGATCCGCCTGCCTCTGCCTCCCGAGTGCTGGGATTAAAGGTGTGCGCCACCACCGCCCGGCTTACAAAAACAATTCTAAGCTTCATATGGAAATAAAGAAAACCAAGGATAGCTAAAACAATCCTGAATAATAAAAGAACTGAGAGAGGTATCATTATGCTTAATTTTAAGTTGTACTTTAAATTACAAAGTTACAGTAATAAAAAGTATCATATTGTCATAAAATAGACACGATGATCAATGAAATCAAACTGAAAACCCAGACCAAGTCCACTTACTTATGAACATCTGATTTTTGCTAAAGAAGCCAGAGATGCCCACTTTTAAAAAAGACAGTATCCTCAACAAAGTGTCTATCAAATGGGTGGCTGCAGGTAGAAAAACACAAATAGATCCCTATTTACAATCCTGCACAAAACTCACCTCTATATGGATCCAACACCAAACCAGCTACACTGAACCTGATACAAGAGAAGGTGGGAAAGAGCCTTAACTCATTGGCCCAGGAAAAGACACGAAACACAATGCTGCTAGCACAGATACTAAGAACAACAACTAATAAAAGGGAAGGGGTCCCATAAAACTGAAAAGTTTCTGCTTGGCAAAGGACACTGTCCTGTGGACAAAAAACAGCAACCTACAGGATAGGAGTTCTTTTTTTTTTTTTTTTACCAACTTCACTGATAGAGGGCTAACATCCAAAATATATAAAGAGTGCAAAAAACTAGATACCAAAAAAGCAAATAACCCAATTAAGAATGGGTCACAGGTCTAAACTAAGAATTCTCCAAAGGGGAAACTCAAATGACTGAGAAACACGTAATGAGATGCTCAGTATCCTTAACCATCGGAGACACGCAAATCAAAACCCTTTTAAGTGTTATCTCTATCTAGGAGATTGGCTAAGGTCAATACAGTAAGTGACAGCTCATGCTGGTGAGGATGTATGATAAGAGGAACATACACTGCTGGTGGGAGTGCAAAACCAGAGAATAACAGCATTTTTTTTTTCTCTGTCAGACAGCTGCTTTTATGTTGCCAAACAACACCTGCTTGTGTGAACAAGAAAATACCTACCCAGTATCTATGGGTCAATTACCATCCCTTTAATAAGAGGGCAATGCAAGAAGTAATACTTAAACATGTCCCTAAAAATGCACCTCAGTATTTTATTCCTGCAGAACTTGCAGTTTGTAAATCCTGATGAAATAAGGAAGTTTTTTTGTGACCTATTATGCTTTATGTCATTTTGCCCATTTGGCACACCTACGGCCTTCAATCCTCTCTAGCACTAATCCACATATCTTAGAAGTATATCTTTAGACAGACAGACAGAAAGACACACACACACACAATCTTATTTACCTGGAATGATGCCTGCAAGTGGCCAAGCTGGTGTCTGTTCAAACGTCATCTTCAAAGAGTATTACTTCCGTCTCTTCACTGTTTTCATAACACTTAAAAACAAAAAAATCCATCAATCCTGGCATTTCCCCCCAACCCCAACTCATCAGATGAAACAGAAGGCATCACAACAGTCAGCTTTAGAACCCAAATAGGAAATGCATTAATGTTCATTTGTGCAGATTCTAACAGCCAAACCATTTATTAAATTCAGAAAATGAAAACTGGGCAGAACAGAACAGTGTTTGTGCTCCTTCTCCAGGAAGGTCGAGCTTTTTTCCAGAGGATCCTTGATCTCAACATTGCAAATGCATCAGAGTAAATTATGCACAGGAAACACAGAAACAGTTGAACAGTGAGCTGCTTTTAAGAGTAATTAAAGTCTCACTGGAAGCGCTAAACATTTTACTCTGATAGTTTGGCCCTGGCCTTGACTACTTTTCTTATTGCTAGTCTTTACTGGTCAGTTTTACTACTGGCTGTTACTGCCAATGGGATGTCAATTTCAGTGGCTCCCCTGTTAGTTCCTCTCTCGGAGGATTTTTTTTTCCTCTCTCAGATCCTTCTGAATATTATTCTTTGATTTAACAATTTACAGAAGCCTAAAATATGCTAGACACTAGGGATTCGCAGTAAAAAGAGATGTCTCACAAACAAATCAGTGTTATTCTGGATCAACCAACTTACAGAAACCATGAGGGTTACTTCCCAGTGGTCTGCCTCTTCAAACCAAGCGGGAAAGATCTCTCAAAGTAGCAGCACCCTTTCTGTTCACAGGTTTACCAGACGGGAAGCACAACAGTGGCCATGCTTAGGGATCATCAGGAGGCCAGGAAGTATCGGCTAGATTCACCCACCATCAGTTCGGAAGCTCAGTGCTTCTGTACACTGCCTAGCTGTGTCACTGATGCTGAAAGGCTGAGAGAGAAGAGGCTTTGAAGACCTTTCCACTCTAATTTCCTCCATTACCAAGAAGACTAAAAAGAAGTTTTAAAACTTTTCGTATAAATACAATTCCAAGACGCATGTCTTCATGCAACTGACCATCCCATCCCCACCCCCAGCACACTGTTCTTTCCAAACAAAATAAACTCATCTAACAGCAATCTTAAGTCTGAATGATGCTTTTGATTTACTTAAAAGCAGGACTCTGATGATATATATTTGATTTTGTAGTCTTGGGGTTTGAGTTTGGGGCCCTGCATATGCTCAGCAGGCCCCTCACCACTTGTCTGTATCTCCAGGCCTTTTGAAAACCTTAACCTTTTCATATTGCTCCTTTGGCATGTTTCAGGGCTGGCACTGAGCTTCCCCTGAAGCCCACACAGGCCGTAGACTTTGAATCTTCCTGCTTCAGCCTTCTGAGTATCTGAGATCAAGTCTGTGCCATGAGGCTCAACTATTGATTTATGGGGTGCTTGATTCAGGCACACAAAGATACAAGCCATATCATAACAATGGCAGAAGTACATTTTCTGATTCGTAAACTTAGTTTCAGCTTTAGAGCTTCAAACCAACATTTTTCCCCTCCTGAATATTATTCTTTAACAATTTACTGAAGACTAATATACACCAGAGAGAAGAAAAACTTTCCTTGATATCAGAACTGAGTTCCAGAGGAAAAGTAAAATGCAAACTAGAAGTACAGGCATGGGTAGTGTTAGGATTCAGGCATTATAATGGCCTGCCACCTGGCAGGATGCACTCAGGCAGTACATAAGTCTGTACACAGGTGCAAAGGTTCCTTTAAGAAACAAGCTCTGCCCATTCCCACTCTCTTCCTGCTGTTTTGAAGAGGCAAGCTAGTCTCCTTCTCTCTTCCCTCCCCTTCTACCCTTCTTTCAATAAACCCCTCACCTACGCTCTCTGTATGACCTGTGTGTCTCACCTCACTCATAGTGAGCTCTCGCCACCAAGGGCCCTCTCATGTAGAAATCATTACATAGTGAGGCCGTAGAGGGACAAAATTCATTCCCAGAAGAGTGGCACCTGGACAAGAGAGCAATGCTTCTATAAGGTATTTTAGCACCAATTAGCAGGTTCTCATTTTAGGGACACAATTACTAGTATATACATTGCACGCGCACACTCACACACACACAGAATAGAACAATTTATAAGGCTTTTCTTAATCTACAGCCATCAAAACAGTTTGAAAACAGCAAGGCTTATAGTTGGCATAAAATGGTGCGTTTTTTAGTCATGAAAAATAAAGTGGGGAGTACCGAAGCTATAAAATTCATGGAGGTAACTGGTGGCAGCTTGGACAAGGAAAGGAGCAGAGAATGTTCAGCACACAAAATACAAAGCTTAAACAGGTTGCATTTAAAAGATTCTCTAGTTAATTATTTTTTGCACTTGTGTGTGTCTATGTATATAGTGGGTAAGTGCATAAAATATAATAATTGAGAGTTAAAGTATAAAACCACAGGCAAAGCTCCAGTTTGAGAATGGTCATTCTAACTAAAGGCGGAGACATTCATTAAAGTGTGCAGTTTGAGACTTGACAAGCACTTGAGTGATGACCTTTCATCTAGCTATCAAAAGTAAGATTTTTAAAAACAGACCATAAAAAATAGGGTGAAATAATCATCAAAGTGAGAAATTCAACAGATATCTACCAGTAAACCAGATAAAACGGTCATGAGAGAACCAGAAGGCATGTTTAAAAAAAATCAACCAAAATATTTGCAAAATATCACACACACATACATACATACACACACACACACACACACACACACACACACACACACACTTGCCTACCCCCATGAAATTACCCGAGGAAACAAACCTCAGAAATTTGGGGAAAAAAATATCCAAAGAGTCATCTTTCTATCAAGAGAACAGTACAAACACCATCTTCCAATTGACAGGTCACGATGAATCCCATTTAGCTTAACTAAAATTTGCACAGAGCTATTATAGTGAGCCTGAAAAATATCAATTAAAGAAAGAAGTTCTAGCAGTGGCAAAACAATGTTGTTTGAGTGTTACAATATGGGCAGAATGGATATCAAAAAAAGATGGGAATTTCATTCAATATAACAGTCTGTACATCTGGATGGTGCCGAGATAGTAACTTTAAATTACAAGTAAAATCATGCATGCCAGATTTTCTAGAATTAACCATTCTAAGAACAGAAATACAGCCCTGGGCTGTTCAGCTATTACAGGGGAAATAGTAAAACTTCAGAGAACAATCTAAGAAGCTAGAATTAAAAGAAAGAAAAAGCCAAAGGAGACAGATCAAAAACATTAAGTCGGAACCACTTCTGTATTAATAATCAACAATACACACAGCTTTCCCTGGCATAAACACACACTATTCTAACTCGTTCAAAAAAAAAAAAAACTCCACACTAAGCAAAGAGTTGGAAGCTTGTTTACCAACACACTGTGTAACAGGATGCTCTCTGGGGAGTTGCAATGCTTACATCTACTCACCCCTGACAGGGATTCCAAGAAACATAAAAGTGTGGATACCACCAAGGTCCAATTTGGTGAACCAAGGATGTTTATTGGTGTTGTTTACATGAGTAGGTGAGGGCTCACTTACAGAAACCCAAACGACTCACGGACATCTGCATCACTAAAGCCCACCCCAGCATGGATGACAGCTCACAAAGCTAGGAGCATGAAAAATGCTGCACAGACTGCATGTTCAACAGGTTCAAGTGTCCTTTCTGGATGCCTCAGTAGGTTGAAACCTTTTAGGCAACTGGTTTGGTCTAAGTCTTCTTCACAGATCACAGAGACTCCCAGCTTTCATTGTTTACTCTGAGAGGGAGGGGCAAAGTCAACCTGGTCAGTTTCAGGAACTTCCTGAAGCTGTTTTGTTTACCTCTGGTTTAAAGAGCTTCCTGCAGGATGAAATGTTTTAATCTCAGAGGAAACTATTACACAACACGTGCTTAAGTAATCTATGGTATCATACATAAGAGGTTAACACCAAAGGCAGTGAGAAACTATGGACTAACCTGCTGAGTTAAGCAAGCTACAGAATACCAAGCATACTTTCAGTTTGAAATAAATTGAAATCTAAACTTTTATATAAACAGAATATTCATACAAGTCACCACAGTGCTTATTTTCCAGGGGTGATTAAGAAAATGTAACTCTTCAAGAATTAAGTTTTTCTTTTTTCTTTCTTTTTCTCTGTAGCTTTGGAGCCTGTCCTGGAACTCTTGTAAACCAGGCTGGCCTTGAACTCACAGAAATCTGCCTGCCTCTGCCTCCGGAGGGCTGGGATTAAAGGCGTGTGCCATCATTGCCAGGCAAAAATTAAGATTTTTATTTAAGCAGAAGAACTGAAAGGAGTTACTAGGTATTTCTTGATTTTTTAAAATAGTTTGCATATTTTTGTGTGCATCTATACACACATATGGATATACATTATATATGTTTATATAGCTCATACTTTTAAATAGCACAAACACATGCTTACAAGTAGAAAAAAATGTAAAATACACAAATATGCAGTTTACAAATATGTAAATTCTTCATGGATTTGCACAAAAGCTGCTAATGCATAGAATGTGGAATATTACAAACATGAAAAATAAAATTTATTTTGACTTGGCACCTTACTGAAAAACTTTTTCTGTTGTTTAAGGTCATATCCACAGCCAAGTAATTTTTATACAAATGCATGTCAAGAACATATCTTGATAATGAATAGATGTTATAAATATGCAAAAATGACCATTATATAATTTTTTCTAAATGATACTAATGAAAGGACTTGTGGGGGGAGGAAGTGGGGGGACAGGGGTATGAACGGGACAGTGTACCAGAGAGCCCTGACAGAAACCTTAATTTAGGTCACTAGAATGAGACAGAGCTGAGTAAACAGTTCTCAGGAAAACCGCAATTTATAGATGAACTCCGAAGACTCTTCTGCCAACTCGGCAGAAACTCCCAACCTCCTGCAAGCTAAAGACAGCTTTCCCTATCCTGTCACTGGCAAGTGCCTAACCACTAGGTCTCCCACCAGTCAGCTCCCACCAATCAACCCCCAGACTACTTTCCTCCACCAGTCAACCCCAGATAATCCCTTCTCTCTGGATTTCCCTAATTCTGCTTAAAAGCAGTTTGTAATCTTCTTTGGGGGTGGCCATTTTGCCACCCCAAGGCTGGAATCAATAAAGTGCTTTTGTTACTGCACATGTGGTTGCTGGTCTTTCCTTGGGGGCTTCTCTCGAACCCTGACAACCAATAGTGGCATATTGTTTCAAAAGAAGTGGAAAACTACTAGCCAGAGATCACACTGGTCAAACTGATCATGGAATACTTTTTGTGCTCACTTCAAATAACTATCCCTGACCATGGCCCTAACAACCCACAAAAGACTAACTACCCTTCAGCAATATGACAGATCTGATACAGTTGTTCTCTGCTCTACACCTTAACATAAACACTAGACCAACCATACTTTGCCACCAATATACAAGTACTATGAACATTTTCATGTTTCTAGCTTGACTAAGGTAAATTCCTTTTCCTGAAGGTTGTTCCGAGCCCAGCAAAGACATAATAGTAACTACATCCCTTCCCTGAACTTTTGGTAACCCACTTAGGACACATCTGATGAACTTTTCAGTTGTGGAGAAATATTTGCTATTAATGTGTCTTGGTTAAGTTATAGATTAAAACTTGACATCTTAGTAGTGCATGCAATTCTACTTAGCCTTGTAATGAAATATGGCTTTGTTACTGATCAGAACTTTTTGTTTTGTTTTGTTTTTCGAGACAGGGTTTCTCTGTGGTTTTGGAGCCTGTCCTGGAACTAGCTCTTGTAGACCAGGCTGGTCTCGAACTCACAGAGATCCACCTGCCTCTGCCTCCCGAGTGCTAGGATTAAAGGCGTGCGCCACCACCGCCCGGCTGATCAGAACTTTTGATAATAAAATTAGCTATTATATGAGGATCACTTTCTATCTTGTTACTGATACCGATTTCTGAAGCTTTCGACATGAACTCTGATAATTTCATGCTACAAATATTCTTTTATACTATCTAGAGTTGCCAGGGTGACATTCAGGTTTTCAGAACAATCAGCACCTCTGGACTTCTACTTAGCAATACCCATATCCCAAGCCAAAAGCCAGAAACCTCAATTCTGGCACTTGGTTGTTTACAGAAATGAAATTTATTGAAGATAGCCATAAGCATTCACTTAATCAAACACATGCCTTTGTACTATATAACAGCTGAACAATTCCAACAGGAGAGCATAAAGCCTTCAGGGCGAAAATCGTTATTATTATACGGTGTACACCCTGCTCTTGGGAGTTCTGTGCTTTCTAAGTGGAATATGCAATAAAATTACATGAGAATCTGAACAATTGACTTTTAGCAGTGGTCTGACAAACAATAAAACAGAAGAAAGGTCTTTCATGTTTATACCATTAGCATGGGAGGAGAAAGAGAAATAGACAATCATACCAGTCCAATTCTGTGTGAGCAAGACCCAAGATAGGTATCTATTAAACTCAAGAGTGTATGACATTCAGGGAATTTATAAAATGTGACTTATACTTCAACATAGTCTCTAACTAGAGTAACTAAAAAAATTATTTTTAAAAGCTTTACTTGTAGTATTACCAAACTAGAAACCACCAAAGTGTTGGGGGAGGCTGCTTGTTTGTTTCCTGGCTGCCCAGACTCCCGAAATAATCACACAGAAACTATATTAATCGAAACACTGCTTGGCCAATCACTCAAGCGTATTGTTAGCTAGCTCTTATATGGTTGGTTAACCAATTTATATATATATATATATATATATATATTTTGGTTTTTCGAGACAGGGTTTCTCTGTGGTTTTGGAGCCTGTCCTGGAACTAGCTCTTGTAGGCCAGGCTGGTCTCGAACTCAGAGATCCGCCTGCCTCTGCCTCCCGAGTGCTGGGATTAAAGGCGTGCGCCACCACCGCCCGGCCAATTATTTTATATTTTATTATGAGACTTGTGGCCTATCAGCCAGGTTCCAGCTCATGTCTTTTTTCCCCTGGCGACTCCATGGCTTTTCAATTCCACATATCATTTTGTTGTTGCTGTTTGTTGACAGAGGTTTCTACCCTGCCCAGTGCCACAGCCATTAATCCCAAAGAAACACACAGAGGTCTACATTAATTATAAACTGGTAGGACTATTAGCTCAGTCTTCTTATTAACTCTTACATTTTAACCCATAATTTTTGTCTGTGTTAGCCACGTGGCCTGGTACCCTTTATCAGCGAGGCATTCTCATCTTGCTTTCTCTGTGTCTGGGTGTCAACTGCAGACTAAGCCTTTCCTCTTCCCAGAATTCTCCTATTCTGGTCACCCCGTCTATACTTCCTGCCAGGCTACTGGCCAATCAGCACTTTATTAAACCAGTGACAAATTGAGGTCTTGTGGGCCACAGCACCAAAGTATCTTTCAACAAATACATCATTATTACAATATGGTAAATAAACAAAAGGTGTCCTAAGTGATAAAAGAAATACAGGACTGATCTATATGACAATTTGTTGATTATATGCTATATTTAGTATAGATACATTTGTTGCTCTGAGAATTTTTTCCTCTTACAACTGTGCATGTAAAACTTGTCAGTAAGGCAGGCTGATTCTAATTTCATTTTTGTAAAATTCTCAGAGACAGAGATTAGTGGCTACCACATATTAGAACTACTGAGGTGACCTAAAGATAGTTCTGTACCTCAACCACAAAGTACACAAATCTGCACATATTTAAAAAAGAACCATGTACACATACTGTTCCCCATGCCAATACTCTGTAATGTACTGTCCTACAGTACCCTGGGAAACTGGGTTTACACATGGATCTCTTATATGGGTTTAGCAACTAGGAATATAGTTGTTTGAAAACCAAGTTAATAAAACACACTTGCACATACAAGGAAACTCAAACAAGATAAAAGTGAATCATGGCCAATTTTATTCAAATTCTCCAAAATTTACAGCAAACATGTCAAATGCTCCTAAAAATGCATGTTGTTCTTTATATATATAATGATTACTGTGTCTTTTATTGATTCCTTTTTCTTCTTTTCTTTAGAATTCTTTAATAGAAGCCAGAATCTTGGGTTGCCCAGTTGGGAGCCTAAAATACATGCAGAGAGAAACCATCAAGATGGAAACCCCATGTTAAGAAGAGAAGAAGGAAGTACAAACACCTCATCACTGGTACAGCTTTTGGATGGGAATAAAGCATACCAATAATCAGTCACTAACATGGTAACAATAATCAAATTTGTTCTGGACATAGAGGAAAAAAGTAAACAAGAAAAAATTATCGTATAAACTACTGTTCAGTTTCAGTTCTACTAGGCTTGGTTGTAGAATGCAATTTTAAATCCACTCTAACCTATTCTGGTCTCAATTCAATGAGTCCTTAAATATTCTGAGTTACTTACTAACACTTTCTACCCTCAGTTGTATGTGCTCACTGTGTAAGTAGAATTACAAATGCTTTGGAATTTTGAAGTTACAAGGCCACTCAAATTCCGTGAACGTCTAAAACGAGGGATCTCTACTAAAAAGAGAAGGGGTATTTTTGTACAGTTATTTATGAACATCAAATAAAAGATAAAATTAAAATTTATGTAAGATCAGCATAGAAAGCAGTATTTTTATAGAACTATGTCTTTAGCGTTAGAAAGGACACACATTTCAAGCACATGTAAGGTATCATCTATCGGCATCAACATGATATGCTGAGCCCTGAGGAAGGAAGCAAGTTAATGAAGTCACGTAAGAAGAGTAAAAGAAAAAAAAAAAAAAAACCCAGTTATAATTAGGAACCTAACATATTTAAGACAAAATTTACTTTCTTGAACAAAATACTTATAAGCTTAAAAGGAAACACAAAATTAGAACTAACCAATACTGATATGTTCTCAATGTTCATGTAACAGTTGTTACATTATTGCAAAATACCAAAGAGAATGGAAAATGCTTGGCTCTTACCTCTGATCTACTGTTCTGATTGAGTTTCTTTTCGATATTCATGGCCAACATTTGGCTTCTAAAAGAAAGACTTTTTGTCTTTTCAATCACTTGCTGATAGGGTGATACTGCATTGTTACCCATTACCACGTGACCCTAAAATGAAAGACAAATTATTACTGTAGCAAAGCCAATGAGTGGAGCGTCTCAGTAAATCTGAGCATAACACAATACCACCAGCCTGCTGCACACCTGTACACTGTACAGGGACAAGAACATTCACCCAGCAAGAAAACATAGGAGGTACTACCACCTTCAAACAAAAAACTGTCACCCAACTACTTTTTGGTGGGACATATAGAACCAGAAATGGGCTGCCACGGAACAGGCAGGAACTCTGTCAGAGTTACAGTCCTGTCCTGGTATACCCCTAGGCCTGATGACGGCTGCCATCCTGGTATTACTTTTCCATTTTGAGGGTATTTGCCCAGTATGGCCTTCAATCCAGCCTCAGAGCCCAACTAGGGGCAATTACAGGCCTGCATCACCAGGCTAACCTAACCAAGTTTCCTGAACAGGCGCTGTGTTGTGCATGATTGTAATTCCAGCAGAGGAGCACCTGGCCAGCCTCATCTACACAGCTTCACAGTGAGACCCTGTCTCAAACACAGTATACAGAATAAAATTTCTAATGGAAAATTTGTAGTTATTCCGTGACTGTTAAACAGCATGTACCAAACCTACTATAATACTCACTAGTTTGGAGTCAATCTTGGCATCCAACCTTGCATTTCTAATCAGATTCACAATCCATCTCTCAGCTTCTTCTGGAGTCATATTCAGTTTATCTGCTAGCATACTAAGGACAGACAAACGTACACATTTAGTTTTTACAGACAGTGTTTGACTTATACTTTGCATAGACTTCAGATCCTTCTTCAGGATCACATTCTCTTAGACATGACTTTTAACTATGTACCCCATATCTAGAAGGAAGTCCCTCAATTGCTCCTTTAATTATGGTTTCTCATCTACTCTCACCATGAAAAGCACTGTACTCCAGCAGACACACTAACCTTTCTTCACACTCCCAACTTTACTTTAGGGTCTCTAGCTTTCCTCACTTGAATCACTTGTCTCTTACATGGAAACAAAGGACGGTGATAAATCATCCCAAGAATACAGACCTTTGTGAGCTCCTTGCTTACTATGCACCCAGAAAAGAGAGCCATGCAACTCACAAAGGAGCCACCGAATGAATACCTAACTGCCTGACTCCTACTCTAGCCACAATCTGATTCAGGCTCAGGTACTACCATTATCTGTATAATCTGTATCTTGAGCCCTTAATCTATTTCACATAGTTGTTTAATCCTACAACCCAAGCATCAGTTTATTTCCCAGCTCTTTTCAAATCTTAAAATAAAAAAATCTCACTTAATACAAAAAGCATAAACTTTCAAGTCATGTCTTCCTCCAATTTAGCTACAATCTAAGTTTTCAGCTTCCAGTTATTCCCCCCTCATGAATACCATATGCCACTGCTAGCAAATCAGTTAGCTCTCTTCCTTCCCATCACTCACTCAATGAAATATGAACTGGCTTTGATGCTTGTGACAAACATCAACTCCGAGTATTTAAGCTGAGAAGTAAGGGAATAAGCATTTTACCTAATCCCTAAATAGCTCAACAACAACAACAACTATAAAACCAAAAACCTAAAAGATCTATGAGAGATACAACAGGATTTAGCAATGCTAAACCAAAAACCAATTCTAGCCTGGAGAGCTGACCAAAGTAAACACCTGATTTCAGATTTTAAAAGCAAGAAATCACACTCTACACAGTAACTCTTAACTGAAATCAATATCCCTTTCCTTTATACTCACATTCTAACATGGCTGCAGGGACATGGCACCATGCACAGCGGAGCTGCTTAAACGCTCCACCTTAGGTGGGTGGGCTATTCAAGGTCCCCACTGTACTGCGTTTCTTGACTCTTAATAAAATAAGTTCTAAGAGTATTGGTACATTACTTTGATGGAACTTCAGGTAATCTAAGTTACCAATCACTTCAAGAACAAATTAAAGAATATAAAAACTAGGCTGGCAAAATGGATTGGCATGTAAAGGTGGAAAGACCTAGTTCAGTAAAGCTGCCATTTGACCTGGTATGCCTGTACCTGGGGTCTTTCACCCCCGCCCCGACCCCTGCTCTGTCTCTCAAATTCATGCAAAACACTAAAATACCAAAGCTTGAAAGATAAAGATGGCTTAGGCAACTCTACAAAATGCTCTAAAATGAATCCTCCCCATCTAAACAAAAACAAATTCTATATGCAAACAGTACTAAAACTCTTAACTGTGTCTGGAGCAATTTCAAAGTAGACCTAAATATTTTCTCTAAAACTTGCTTCAGACATCTTTATGTTGACTAGTTTACCAGGTACCAGATACAAAAACATAACAAATAAGTTAAGAAAGCAAATAATCTTCAACACCAAACAAAAGCAATATCTATCCTCAGTCCAGTTACTTTAACTAAGCTTGTTCATGCTTCCAGCACAAACCAGGTATTTCTCTTTGTTTCTGTGAAGTAATTGATAGCAGCAGACATATTTACAAACATAACATATATATCTTGATCTAGAGACTTAACTGGGTTTTTATTGATCCCAGATTGATTATCTATCAAGTAGTAATCCGTGTCTTGTGGATGGTCTCTTTCTCTATTCTGAAACCCCACAGTGGTTAGTTATTCTGCCCATCTTAGCACAGATTTGGGAGACCAGCACTTCACAAAGGATATTAGTATCGACTTCATACAACCTGCTTTTCCAAATTTTAGTTGACGAGTTTTGTTTTTTTTAAAATTTCAAACATTGTTGACTAAAGCAAGATATGAAGGCTGCAGCCAAGCTTTAATTAATATATTATACACACACACACACAAATATACATACACATATACACATTACAGTTGTCGCATTCAGCATTTGGTGTTTCTGAAATGTCTGTGTCCTGCTCTCAGTTAGTCACAGTTTCTTAGCAGATTCTTTAATTAGTTCTCATAGCATGCTCTTACAGATATACAGGCCTTTCTTCCTGTGTACTGTTTAAAGACAAAGGTTAGTTCTGTTGGTCATTTTTATGGATTCTGTCATTGGAATCTGAATGAAGAGATCTACTGCATTTTTAATCCTAATATAAATACTTTATATTACTCTCAGCTGCTGTTATTCTAGTCTAGTAAAACTTTAAAAACATGAAATTATTCAATATAGTAAAGATAGTATAATACTGGTCTATCAATTACGCTAAAGAGATGTAATTTACATGGATAAAAAAATCAAGTGACAGGACGTGATTATTTAATTTCTGGCTATGATTTGAGATAATCAACCCAAGGTAAAGCAAGGCAACCTTGCTATACCTCACAATTGTATGTGCCAAACAAAACTAGAGATTTTGTGATACAGAATTAAAAGCTGTAATGGACTTCATGTTTACTCTTTGGCTCAGCTGGTATTCTAAACAATTTATATGAAGATTATTTCTAATAATATAAACTGTTCACAACAAAACAATTCATGGTGAAGAGCAATACAATGTAGGCTTTACCAGCCTAAGCTTGGTAATCCAGGTAGCAGCTGGATACCAAACCTCAAGGTTTCCAGCTAAATAAAAGAGTACAGAGTCAGTATTTCTACAAGTCGTGAGGTTCCAAAGAAATGTCGGAAAAATATATGCTAAAACATCATGAAGAAGGCCTGATTTAATATACTTGCATGCATACGCAACTATACATGTAAGTAATACTGCATGTGACAGTCAGCCAAATTGCTTCCACACAGACCAGCACACATATGCATACTCAACATTTGAAAACTCTGGTTCTAGAACTTGAAATATATGTCATGTTTCAAGGAGCTCAGGCTGAACAATGAAGATAGAAAACAGTTCCTCTACCACCATAGAAAGTTCTGTTTTTCTACACTCATCCTACTGAAAAGACTTAAAATCAGTTTTTCTATAGCTGTGCAGTACTGGATTCATAGTTTTTTCTAAGGGCTCTTGCAGCTCAAAACTTCTGTTATTTGAAAACATTCATAGCCATACTAACCTGAATATGCCTAACGTACTATTTTGAAGAAAAATGATCCACATCAACATATTCCTTAAATTACTAATTTTTTTGTACTTTTAATCTTCTAAGGCAGGCAAAAAGAAGTTTAGATAACCTCAAGTAAATGCAGTGCAAGGACAAGAAGAACCCAGGGCTTTGGAATGCCTCTGGCAATTTAGTTTAAGATGTTTTAGAGATAGTATAACAGAAGAGAAAAGAGATCCAAGGAAAATTAAAATGTCCATAAGATAAATAGGAAAACTTTATGCACAGGTCAGTGTTCAAGAGCTTGCCTAACAATTACAAGGGCCTGGTTGGATTCTGGCAGTACAAAAGAGCAAGCCAAGCAAAGCAATCAACACAGACAAAACCATAAGCATTCAGAGTCCTAGTCCATTACCATGACCAGGCTGCACATTTCACCAGAGTATGAACACTTGGTCTCTTTCACTGTCAAACACAGTAAACATAAACCCAAATACCAACTTGTAAATGTAAAGAGCGAGAATTATCACAAATTCCTTATCCATGACACCTCAGAAGCACAATGCAAAGAAGCCTCACGATTAAGATGTTCAGAGCACATTTACTCACTCAACAAAGATCCGCTATAAAACATAGGAGCAGGATGTATCTGGCCAAATACACATGCAAACAAAACAAATCAATTCTAACACAAAAGAGAACACAGCCTACAAGGGAATGGAGAAAATTACAAAAAAAAAAACCCAAAATATTAAGCATTCCTTTTTCACAGAGAAGCCCAATTACAAATCTCCAAAACAAATCCTCTAATCCAGGTAGCTGTCCATCAGCCCAGCCCTATGTGATGTGCCTGCCTTTTAAATCACACATCAATTTTTTATTAAGACTAGGAGGAAAATCAATTTAAAAAGGCATGCTTGCAAACTACAATGAAGCCCTAAGCCCCCAAGAAAGGCCCAGGGATCACACTGCAAGTCTAACTATGGACAACCACTTCAAGGACAACCCACTAAAATTAGGCAAGCATGGATAGATCTCTTACCAAAAACAAATGACATTAAGAAACAGAATTTGGTTTACACAAAATTCCTCAGAGGCAAACATTAAAAGCACTAAGTTTTTACGTTTTATATTTGACTTCATCTGTGGCCAAAGGGCACTAATAATTTTTGAAAGCCTAATACATGAAATTAGTTTCTAATAGGTCATGTACATTTCACAATTTTGCCAATTATTTTCTCACACAACAGAGAAACTTTCAACTCAACTTTACCACAAGCTTTCCATGTTTCAACATTTTAGGATGTCACAGCAGCTTACTATATGAGAATTCAAATACGTAATTAAATAAACTTAATTAACAGAAATTATTACCAAATGTAGTGGTCTTACAACAAAATTTCCCATTTGCAAGGGCTAACTCATTGCCCTACTGCTGAAAACCATCTTAAATAGCCCTTCCTAACGGACGACACTATTTACTGTTTAAAAAGGTAACGGAGAGGAAGTTTAGGTTTTCAACTTGTCACTTGCAAAAATTTTATTCTGCCACACAAATAAAGACTAAAGATTCGCAAAATTCAAACACATTAAGATTTTCACAAATCATGAGCAAATTTTCTGTTTCTTCTAAAAGCAAAGATAAACAAAAATGGAATCAAATGAAATCTTATTTCATGTATCATAATAATAAATGGCAATTACACAGATTATAAATAAAGGTAGAAAAATATATATCTGATCTCAGTGTTCTTACTTAATGCTGATACACTGGTGAATACGACAAAAGGTTTCAAATATGAAGAGACGGGCATTTTCAATGAAGTCCTCAAGACAAGCCACCAAGAAGAAGTCATTCACAAGCACCTATATGCATAAAATAGATTATAAAATTAATGTTGCTGACGACTGTTTCTAAAACTTGACTCACTTTGTCTACTTTATTGTTCTGTTCACTATAATCTACCTAAAAACCCTACAGCATACCAATCTCTAGAATATTGCTCATGCTTCAAATCCTTAATATTTTAAACAAGTAGTTATAAAATGATGGAAGAAAAACTTCAAGAAAGGCTCCTTATTTCATTGATGATCTGAAACAGCAGAGCAACTTCCTGGCATGTTTTGTTTAGTCCAACATGCCCTAACTACTAAAAAGAAGAAATGGACTAAGGACATGAACTTTCTGCAACACAAGACAAACAGACTGAGAAAACAGTGCAGGAATGGCTATTTCAAAGACAGTAACAGTTAAAAGAGATTATTTCAACAGCAACGGTAATGATCACATGGTTTAAGATTACAAACTATCAAGATTTTAGTTTTCCATGTTGACTAATATTTAAAAAAATAGCACAATACATATTTCCATTCTTCCCCTTAGAGAAAAAAGATCCTAATTAAATTGTACACTTTTTCCCAAAATTTGATTTTAAAAGATGAAATTAGTTGAGCATGGCATCATACACCTACAATCCCAGCACTCAAGAACGTAAGGTACAAAGATCATGGGCCTAAGATCAGTTGAAGATAAATAACAAACTGTGTGCTCAACCCTGACCTAACCACAAAATATGTTGTGAATATGAGCTGATCAATTAATTAATTAACTAGATGTGGCAAAGCCCTGGATATGGCTCAGGGGGTAAAGCATCGCAAGCAAGCATAAACCCTGGAACCCACGCAACGGTGAAAGGACAAACAAGCCCCACAAAGCTCTCGTCTAGCTTCCACGTGTGTGCCCACAAACATTACAAAGTTCTTTAAAAATCAAACAAAACAAAACAAATGATAAAAGCAGCAGCAGAGCGTAAAGATGCCAGCCTTTAATACCAGTGTATGGGAGGCAGAGGCAAGTGAATGGGTCTCTGTGAGTCCATTGACAGTTTGGTCTACATATTAAGTTCCAGATTTTCTCTGGAAGAACTTGTCAACTAAACAAAAGGAAAGATTGGGTATAAAATCATAACTATAAAAATTTCCTGGTTTATAGGAAATGTTAAATATAATCATTTAAAAAATTCTAAAAATAACTCCAAATATGAGTCAAAGTTGTGATATGTATGTACATATAAACCAGATTAGAAAAACAGAATTAAGGAGACCCAGATGCATTCAAAACAGCTGAGGCTTTAACTTCTGTAACCAATGAAGACAAATGCTAATTACATGACTTCATTCTACCAATAACCCATTTAGCTTCTTTTTTAATTCAATTACTTCAATACCACGTCTAGAAATTTAAAAATGTAAACTGATTAGTAAAAATTCATACTTACCGATTCACATTCCCTCAACTTTTTCTGAGCCCCATCAAAATCAAAGTTGACATATAAGCATTCAACAAATTCTGTAATTGGGTCTTTATATGTGTAAGACTCCTGTAAAATCAAGTCACATGTCCCGTTAGAGCTGGTGGAGTACTGTTTAGCACATGGCCTATTTAAAGTATCACCACTTTCCAGTTTTCTTATCATTAATTAACAGCAAATAATCCAGTCCTATTCTCACAGCACCTAGGCAAACGCGTATCCCAGGTAACTCAGTAAGCCTGGAATACTGTCCAAAGTCTCTAAACTCTCAGAATTATTCAGTTTTCAATTCTAATACTTAGTCTCCTTTAGTCAATAAACAATGAAGAACTTCTTCAGCTATGAAGATGTAACCCTACTATAACAATTGCTTCCTTGTATAAATGCATTATTATGTTAAATAAAGAGTTCTTAGACTGTTTATGCTTGTTTTTTTGAGAAGCTCAATATAACTCTAACAGCAGTGGCTTCTGTCCATCTTAAGAAATGTTACTATACATTCTATTCCAAAGGTCACCATCTAGTTGTGCAGGTAACAACTCCCCAAAACACCAAGAAGCAGCTCTTGAGTTGTGCAGGTTACAACTCCCCAAACTACCAAGAAGCAAGCCAGAGTCTTTGGAAGAAAGCACCAATCATCACTCACACCACATCTGTCACAAAGATACTGGGAATTTACAGAAGTAAACGTTTAGGGCTTATCTCTCTTCTTACTTCATGTACACTTCCCTTCCACTTTACATATTTTCACCTAAGACTCCAGAGTCTTACTTTAGAAGAGATCAAAACTAAGGTTTCAGCGATTTAAGGTGTTTGGTTTTACCTGCTGAATAACTTTCACTAGGTCTTTCAGCACCTGCCGGCGTTTCCGCACGTCTTTGTTCGTTATGACGGCAGTAGTCAGATAGCGGAGAATATGAGGACACATTGTCTGGATTGCATTAAGGTACCTAAAGTAAAAATACAACAATTACTTGATAGTCACTAAACTCCCACAATTTTCAATGTAAATAATGCAGTGTGAATTAAAGGAAACATCTGTCTACACTGTTTAACTTAAGACCGCAAACATTTAGGGGAACAACTACCTACAAAACCAGCAGAATTCAATGACAGGATGGGAATTGTACCACTACTGCCAAGAGTGAGTAGGAAGACTCATTCAAGAATCCAGTAAGTCCTTACTATTGCGGAATCGATGCTGGAAGGTCTCTAGATATACTATTAGTTTATCCCAAAAGCTCTGGAGACAGCTATGACTTAGACTCTCTCATAGGAACAGAGGAGAGAGACTTTTGCATGTGCAGGTAGGTACTTTCACAGTCTGAACACTGGGCACGTACAAAAACTAATTTTGCTGATGTAAAAGTAGAAACAATGAGGACATTATTAAAGTATTACATGGGCTGGATTAAATGTGTAGCAATGGCAATCATGAAAAACAGGAATAGATGTGACATAAATGCCAATGGGGTCTTCACCATTAATTACCAAATCATGCTACTAGCGACGATGGACAACCTTCTAAGTCATTGCATTACTCTAACAACTTCCTTATATAGATCCAATACATACTAGTTGAGTACCTTCCCCACCAGGTATGATGTCAAGTTCAGAATTATGTCTGTAAAGATGATTTCTTAAAGCTATATATTCAAGTTCTAGAGTATAGATACAGCTCCCATCAATAAAGTTGACTCCAAAGAAATTGTTCATCCAATTATAAACTTCTCAGAAGATGAAATTCCAGGAAGCTTTTAAATATGGACTTCCCATGCTCTCCTAGACTGTAACATGTACACATGCATATACACATGCAAGTGCACACACATCACTGTATTACATATTCCTCTGAATTCTTCAGGGTTTTAGAATTTAATACCTAATAATCTGCAAACTTATCTGATGCTAAACTTGCATTCTTTTCATACTCCTGTGAGCCACTTCCTTGGGATACCGTTTCTGTGAATACATAGAAGCTGACAAAAATGACGTGAAGAACTAGGATGATTACACAGGTACTTACATAAGAGAAGTCAAATTTCTAAACTATGCTAATGACAAAATTAAAATAAAGCATTTGAGTATATGTTTAAAAACATATGTTAAGTAATGAGACAAATAGAATTCCTTCATTGGGGATAACTGACAGGGTTCAAATTCAGAAGTGCTTAAAAATTGATGGCAATTGAGTTGGGCATGACAGTGCACACCTGTAATGTCCACACTTGGGAGCAGGATGCAGAAAATCAGGTGTTCAAGTCATCCTTAGACACTAAAGTTCAAGGACAGGGTAGGCTCAATGAGATCATCTTTAAAAAAGTAAATAAAAAAATTTTTAATTTATTACACATTTTAAAATGTTTATTGGTTAATGCTGACCTATAATAAAATTTCCAAATACTTAATATTGGGGGGGGGGATGGAGATGTTGCAATGCCAGAGCTCAAAGCCAGGGTCTCAGAAAAGCTATACAGAGATGTAGCTCTACCACTAAGCTAACACCCCCAATTCTTATGTTTAGCTTCTAAAATCATTTTTCTTTCTAGATACTAACTACTGCTATCTACTGACAAGCATATGGGAACACTTTATTGCTTATATAATTTAATTAAATTGTCTTGACATTGCTTCTTCGCATGCAACTGCACTACAGTCTCATCACTTCCAGTTGAAGTTAGCTGAATGAATTTAGAAATATGGGACTTTCCTTTGTGCTTGTAATGAGGTCTATGACATTCTAGAAGTGAGATGTGAGTTTGAACCGATCAGTCACATATCTGTGCAGCAAGAAGTTCTGCTTCTTGTTTTAGCTTTGGACAGAACAGAAAACACACAAAGCTGCAAGGCCTGGCTTGTAATTCATATCATGCTGTCACTGAAATGACTTTACTAAAGCATAAATTTGACATGAAAGCACTGTTTTCCTTTGAAATCTCAGCCTGAATATTAGACTGCAGTAGTGAATCTCCGCGTCCTGCTGTGCAAAATGACAGGAGCCCAAGGACAGCTGTAACTCAGAAAACATCTACCTTTCCCAGACCACGGCCCTGGTCCCACCTCAGCAACCATTCTAGTTTCAAACAAGTTCATTTGTCCTGGTTGTGTGTCTTTGGCTGCTGAAATAAAAAACAACTGAATCCCTGCTGGTAAATAACTTTTCTTACTTGGCTAACAAAACAACTAATCAGAAACTCTATTTATTTATTTACTTACTTATTTGCACAAACACACACGCACACCCTTATATCTGTAAGAGTCAAATCTGTGGTATATATCTGTGAGTCAAAGAAGGATGATCACGTTTTAGGCAAGACTGAGGTACACAGAGAACCTCAGTAACAGTAAGAACTTTAAAAAGGTAAACAAAAAAATAAAATAAAAACAAAACAAAACTTCTGGCCAACAACACAATAGTGTAGTTAACAAATTTACAATGCAGTGGGTAGATTTCTTATCAACTCAAGATAAGCCAAAGGCCGGACAGGTTAAGTTGATTCAAAAGGGACTCTTCCATGATATAACCTCTACCCTTCTTTCCCTTCCAATAATTTAGCATAAGTCTTAATTCCTTACACTTGAATATATAGTCAACCCTCAATATCAATAGGGGATTGGTTCCAAAATGCCATTGTTTGTCTAAATCTAGGGATGCTTAAGTCCCTTATAAAATTATGGGCTACAGCTTGCATATACTCCTGTATAATTAAAATAATCTCTAATTACCTATAATACCTAATAATATATAGTTTCTGTTTGTTGATATGGGATTTCCCTCTGTATGCTGTGATTACCATTGATAAATATAGTTAATGCTATATTATTTATGGAATAATTACAAGAAAATACCAGTACATATTTGGTAAAAATGAAATTTTTTTCAGTTGGTTACAGATATGTAACCCACTAAAATAGAGGACCAACTATATGCAGGACAACAGAGGCCCCTGTGACAATGCAAAGTCTGATTTAATCCTCTGGATGAGCCCTGAGTCTTCATGATATCTATATTGTTGGTTCAGAAATCATACTTTAAGAGGAATTTTGAAAGACGGGCCAAGAGTTATCAAATAACTTACCTAATAGATACATGTGAGGTTTTTAATTATCAAGTACACATATACTACAATCAAACAAAATTGGCAGGTGACAAATTTAGATAATCAAAAACTAAAATTAAACAGTGAAGTAACTTACTGTGGTTGGTAAAGGAAGAGATCAATAATATTATCACGGCCTTTTGGATGATTGAAAAAAACAAACAGAGACCAATGAATGAGCCACGTTCGCTGTTGAAGAGACTGGAGCGGAGAACTCACAGACTGAAGGATTAAGAAATGTATACACAGGAAATATTAGTATGTGAAAAACAGACAAGCTCTAAATATATGCAATCTCAAAACTGTAATCAGAACTAGACCGTAGTCTAAGGTGTATACTAGCCAGGCATTATGATCAAGTCTGACTACTATCCTCTTCTCATGATCTCTGATATTTCAAACTATTACATTTTATAATCATTCAGAAGACATTGTATAAACAAGGGCAGAAGTAAAGAGTCCTCAATTTGTGTAGGTGGGTGAACGTGGGTCTAGCCGTCACCTTTCAACAGCTCTCTACAGTAGGAGGCGGTTTCCACTGGCACAGTAGTAAACAGCTGCAAGAGCTGCAGCAGACATGAAGGGCTAAATCCTTTCCTCTATCAGTCAAACCAAGTGTGTCAGTCTTCAAAGTTAACAAGAGCAAATCAACTATGCTTTTTTGGTCAAGTCAAAACAGTAACAAAAACCCAAATATAAAAGAGTTTTATGTCTTATCCCTCTTAAGAGAGCAATGTTGTCCCATATCAGAAAACACGACAAATACATAGAAATTTCAGAGAATCAATCCAGAACATATAACTCACGTTATTGTCTATGGTCTCTTTTAACCGAGTAAGGTCTTCCATGGCTGCATCCCAATTCTGCATTAAGATTTCAGAGGCCAATTTTCCCCAGAGTGAACTTAATGCATTTCTATCTGTTGCTGGAACCTGTAGGAAAGATTAGTTACAGTCTCAACATTGTGCAGCAAGAATGTTGACTGGAGGTTTATGTCCCACCAGGTCCCGTAGCCATTTAGTCCCGAAGAAACACCATTTACTCTGTTTCTTTGAAACATGATCAAAAGGCCACTTGTTCCAATTTCTATCATTAAGTATACCCACAAAATGATCCATATATAAACACGCACAATTGTTAATAAGCTAAAACTGGAAGCAATCCAAATGATTATGAATAGATTAAAACCTGAACAGAAGTACATGCACAGAATGGAATACCACTGAGCAGTAAGAATTCTGATAGCTGCTGTAACACAATCTCCAAACCTTGCTGATAAAGAACAGCCAGACACAAACATACATATTTTATCATTCCACATCAAAGTTTAAAAGAAGCAAAACCAGTCTGTGGGCACACAATGCAGATCAATAATGTCCAGGACTAGGACTAGAGTACAATGACAAAGAGGACACAAGACATATTCTTGGGGGTAGAGAAATGGCTCAGTGGTCAAGGGCACTTGTCCTAACAGAGGCCCCAGGTTCCATGCCCACATCCACGTGGTAGCTGACCAACCATCGATAACTCTAGCTCTAGGGGGATCTAATGCCCCCCCTGGTTTTTTATTGCTGATTATTATTGTTATTTTTATACATCTGTAAGCACTAGGCATTCACAAGGTGCAGTCAAATTTAGACAAATACTCATACATGTAAAATTTTTTGAAAATTCAGAAAAATATCTTTGTCAATTGGTAATGAGAAAGATGCATGCCAAAATTCATTGAAATTCAAAAACCATTTGATAAAGTTCCATAAAATTGCTCCTATTATATAATGATTAAAACATATCATCAGGAGCCAGAGATGGTTCAGTGGGTAGGGTACCAGCTGTTTATTTTAGGATCCCAACATCCACAAACCAAACCGCCTCTAAGCACAGTACTGGGATTGGGGAGGTGAGATACGCTGGGGTGTGTTACTCTAGTTCCAGGTACAGGTAAAGACTGTCTCAAAGGAATAATGCATAGAGTCATAGAGAATACCCAACCTTACTTTGGCCTTCAAATGCACGCAATAATCCTGAGTGCACATACTCACCCCACCCCACCTCTGACATACGCAATTTCATCAAGTCTATAATGCTAACAAATTCAACAAACACTTAATCCGTCAACCAACTCAATACATATTCCAATTAGAGACAGTGAGTATAGGCCATGCTTGGGAATCTGCATGAACTAGACACCTTTTAAAACTGACAGGATAGTGGGCAGAGTCAAAACTGGCAAATGCTCAGTGAGTCACTGTTACCCAAGCTGTCTGGGAACCATGGAAAGTAATTTTAAAGGGATTGATATGCCACTGACTGTTAACCTCAATACATCTTCAATTCTAACGGGGCGGTGGGGGGAGGGGAGACGACACAACCCTAAAAAATAGTAATCAGAAATGGTTCTGGTATTTTCAAATAACTTTTACTTTCAATAGTTGCTTAATGGTCATATTTAGAGGTAGACCAAAGGCTCTAAAGTGAGAACAGACCCTTCCTTAATAAAAATTCAGTAACTTTCAAAACAAAAACATTCCAAAATGTCAAACTCTCCTGATTTCATTTTAATTAATACACTTTTGAAGTATAATGCAAAGAAGTTTCACATCCAAACGGTACAATCAACATATTATAAAAGTCACCAAGTCTTTTAAAAATAAATCTAGGGTCACACAGCTTTAATTTATAAACACTGACCTACAATAGGTCATTTGGAGAGTCAAATTCTAATCTCAGCCCACAGTTACAAAGGCTCTTTCATAGCTAATGTTTCCTTAACCATAGATTCAAGAGTACCCAACCACCAGGAAAAAAAAAATCTAGAAATAAAAAAAGTCTAATGCAAAAGAAATAACTAAATTAAAACATGTCACTCCAAACCCAAAGCAAAGCTTTTATTTTTACTATTAAGCCTTCAAATAAACACCTACAATTTTTAATTGCAGTATGTAAATCATCTGTTCTTCCTTTGCATTAGGTAACAATGTACCAAAAGAAAATAGCTTGTACCCAGCTCCAATCTTTTCTGTTATGAAATGAACAATAAAATTCTGCATAAATTCTAAGAAAGACAATTTCCATTTGCTACTCTCTATTATCGGAATTCCAAGATAAGATTTCTTAGGAATAATGTGAAGGTATATAGTTGAATGTTTTTAAAGACAGAGTATTATGTGTCATAATTTTTAAAGTAAATATTAAAACCCCCAGTTATAAGGCATGCATCCATTAATTACAGAAATTATTAGGCTAATTATTAAGCTGCACTCCATGAACACGACATTCACAGAACTAGAATGTGTGGTGGAATAAAAGCTTTTTGTACAACTTCAGCAAGTTTGCAACCCCACGGTTCGTGTGCACTGCGCTGGCTCAACTCCATCTCATTCCAGTTGGCTCTTCACAGCAACCTGCTTTCAAGCGTGGATATACTAGAAGAGTTTCAATATCTGGATTTCCAGCAGTTACCTTAAGTTTCCATGTCTTAGGAAAATGGCACGTTCACTCACTGACCAGCAACAATAAATTTACTGTGCTCGAACTCTAACACGACACTAAATCTTCATTCTCAAAATTCACTCCCACAAGTAACAGATGATATGAATAACCGGCTCTTTTCATGGACCTGTAATCATACCAGGCTTCTGGTTTTACAACCCTAGCTTAAGCTGTTTATATTCTCAAGGTAATCAACTTTTGCTCTCTTCAGTCCCTGCTAACATTCAAGGTAAAAGCGATGGAATTTTTTGATAAGTCACTTCACGGTCAACATCAATGATTACCTTCAGTGCACTTGCAAGCTAATCACAGCTTATCCGTAAATGAACTCATTTACACAAATAAGAGAATGAGCAAACAATGTTTTAAATCAAGCTTGGAAATAGGCAGAAAAGATTTGTTTCCTTGAAAAAAGGATAGTGGGTAGTCTAGAGACCGTCCCATACAACTGCAGTGTAGGAGAAATCTGAATAAATGACGATCATCTGCCTCTTTAACTACCCCAAACAGGAAACCTGAATTTCATGGAAGGCACCAGAGATGGCATGCTCCAAATGTTTTCTTTGTGACATATAAAACTAGAAGAAAAATAGCCAAGAGAAAATAAAGAAATCTAAGTCGCTGGCTTAAGCAGGACTTTCTCTAATTTCTAAAATTAACTAAAATAACTATAGGCTTGGGTACTGGTCCATTAATCCACAGTGAGTCCCAATTATAACTTCCTCCATAAAAGGCTAGATAAGAGGAGCACTTTGATTACTTTAAAGAGTACCTATTACGGCGATTACCTAAATAGAAGAGAGAATGAGAAAACTTGCTAAGTTGAAGCCTGAATTTTAATCAGGCTTCATACCAGGCTCTGTTACCTTTGCAAAAGCACACAATCTGTAGACTGAGCAGACTACAATGCCAGTTAGTAACTGTTCAAATTCCTCCACACCTCCATGTAATGAAGAAATCACTTCCTTTACTTTTTATTAGTTGATATGGGTAAATAAAAATTAGGTCAACATTAAAGCACATTTAAAAAAATACAGGATCAGTTGTTCGGAACAAGGCACAGATTGGGTACATTTATTAAACCTGTGTCATTCACTCTGTTGACAGTATCATAATAAACCCATGATAAGATAGAATTCTGCTAACATTAAAATTCACATACATTAATGGTTTCCTATTTTTGGATTTCAAGGTCAAATTAAAGATCCCTTCAAATTTGTTTTTAAATTGTATTTATTATTATTGCATGCATACAGATGTGTGCATGGGTGCAGGCTGCCAGAGTAAGTGTGGAAGTCAGAGGACAGCTTTGCAGAGTGGTTTTCTCTATACACCCTGATATAGACTCTGGAATCAAACTGAGGTCTCCAGGTTTGTACTCCAAGAATGTCTACTTCCATCCTATCTTGGCAGCCCTCCCTTCAAATTCTGAGGCCCTATTATAGTTTTCTATTTGGGTTTTGCTGTGAAGGATCTTCTCATTTTTCTTTCTTTCTTTCTTTCTTTCTTTCTTTCTTTCTCTTTCCTTCCTTTCTTCTGTTTTTAAATGCAAACTACCTTTCTCCTTTGCCAATGACTGTTTTAAAATTTAACAGACAGCCAGGCGGTGGTGGCGCACGCCTTTAATCCCAGCACTTGGGAGGCAGAGGCAGGGGGATCTCTGTGAGTTCGAGACCAGCCTGGTCTATAGAGCTAGTTCCAGGACAGGCTCCAAAGCCACAGAGAAACCGTGTCTCAAAAATAAAAAAAAAAAAAAAATTTAACAGACAGACTCAACAGACAAATTTTTATTTTTTTGAGGAGCCAGGAAAAGTTCTAGAAGCAGAGTAAAAGGAAAAGAAAAACACGGAGGTACTTACCAAAACTCTAAAGAAGTAAAGATACTCTGCAGCTCCTGAGTAATTCCCACACTCGTACTGGAATTTGGCATATCTGTAAAGTGTATCTAAATATTCTTGCCTAAACTGGGGGAGGGGGAGAAGTTTCCACAGTTAAGTTGCAAAATTCTATTCATTTATCTCTTTTAGATGAACAATTGCCACCAATAATCACTAATCAGAGAAGTACTTGATTGCATGTACATATGTGTGTATGCATGGAACTGAACATTTAATATTGTTTTTACCTCAGAGTTCTGAACTGTACTGATAGCAATTTTACTAAAAACATAAACAGACAAACTTGAACTACAGCTGACATCTGATGTAAGCCCACTAAGTTGACTAAACTAATTACCAAGCACATGGACACCTCCAACGTTGTTAACAAAAATAACACACACAATAGAACTTTTTTTTTCTGAAAACTGGCCTCAAAACATTATTAACTTTTAAACAAAATAAAACTGAAGAAATCTAAAAGAACTGAAGGCTCAAAACAACAAACTACTAAATATTCTGTACCAAAGCACAGAAAACAGAAGCAGGAGGATCACCAGAATTTGTGGACAGTTTGGCCTACACAGTTCAGGCAGGGAGAGTTACTATTATATGATGATCCACAGAAGGCAAACCCTGTGAGGATTTGTTACAAAATGGGGATTATAAACAAAAATTTCCCCTTCATCACTGATTTTTACAAAAACTGTGTTTAAAAACATACCAGTTGTTATTTAAGTTAACCTAAGAATTCTATAAATTTTTGCACAGCCTTAGTCCCTAAAGATCTTTTTCCAAAAATGACCATTTTTTTAATATTAAAAAAATACTTACCCCATGCTTGTCTGCTAGGTAGTCAAATAACATCCGACCATCCCTTAATATTGGAAAAAGTGAGCATTATTATGGTTTATAGGCTGCAGAACACAAATTACACAGCTCTAACTTCTACATTATCATCCAAAGTCACTTTAAATCTCAATACTTAAACAGAAATATAACTTCGAGAATAAAACAAATAGCACATGTCAAATTTTGATATAAGAATAAATACAAACTTAGAAATTTTTCTTTCAGATTTCTCAGGCTCTGACTGAAGACCAAACTTAGATGGCACCTAGGTCACAGTGTTACAAACCTCACACAATACTTACTCAAATCAAGCGGCCAAATAGCCCAACTTAATTTTTCTTAAATTAGTTTTGCATTAACTCTAGGTCTAAACAAACTAGTAAAAGACAAGTAGAACAAGGACACCAAAGGAGAAAGAATAAAAAGCAAAATGTTTTCTTAGGCTTTTTTCATATGTGGGAGTATGCTGTGGCCTGGGGCACACGTTGGGAGCCCTGACAGCATTAAATTACTGAATACAAAACTGAATAAAAAACTTCACAAAGTTCAGACTTTCACTATTCTCTGTCTACTTTCTGAGAGAGTATAGGAAATGCACTGTATGATCAATGGCAACTAAGAGATTAGTAGAAAAATACCATTTCTGTGAAAATAAAGTAGTTTGTAAGTCTATTAGAGTACACATTTGTAACAGCTGAGTCCCTCATTTGTTTTCTGGTGCTATGATAAAACATTCTGAAGCAAAGCAACCTGTGGAGAAAAGGGTTCATTTCCCAATCAGACATTGAGGAGAGTCGGGGCAGGAACCTGGAGGCCCAAGGGGATGCAGAGACCATCAAGAAATGCCACTTACTGGCTTGCTCAGTTTGTTTTCCTATACAACCCAGGGCACCCTGCCCAGGGGTGACATTGCCCCTCTCTCCCCGTACATAGACTGGGCCCTCCCAAAGAAAACCATTCATCAAGAAAACGCCCCACAAGCATCCCATGGAGGCAATTCCTCAAAGGAAGTTCCCCTTCCCAGATTAGTCTAACTTTACCAAACTGACAAAGAGCTAATCTGCACAGAGCCATTTCAATATGAAAGGCTCTGTCTACAGTGTGGAAGTACATCCTACGTGCATTCTGCTCTTTCCTTTATGTCACCATCTCCAACCTTTTCTTTGAATGGTTACTCTAAATACATTTAGCTATGAGTAGAAGCCTGTGTGGGTATAGCGCACATTACTGTAGGCGATTGTGTGAACCTGAAATGGGGCTAGCCCTCTGCTTCAGTACATGTTCTTAACCCATCTCTCCAGTCCCCATTTCTAATCTTTATGTGTCTAACACATCCTAAAACATCTGTTCTCATCTAACACCCGGATTATTTCAACATTCACTTTCTGCATATTCATAAAGAAAGGTAGAGTTTTCTCTTTTGAACAGCTTTTTATCTGTATGTGTGTCTGCACAAGGACCTAGTGTAATATGGCATGGTGCATAGCATGTTACAGCATGGCAGAGTAACTGTGTAATGTCTGCAGCTTGTCTAATAATAACAAGTAAGACTTTTCCAAATCACAAAAAAAACCTTAGAGTCAATCTCTTAAAAATTTGGTTTGAACATATATTATAGAAACCAACAGCAAAGTCACTAAAACTTTCTGAAGTAAACACATTGGTAGTTAAGACATGACATCAGTAACATTCAATTTTAGCACATTTTACTTTTAAATATTTCTAATAACTCCAAAAGCTTCAAAGCATTAAGCAATATTAAGGCAATGTGACTTATTTGGAAACCAAACAAGAAACTGTTTCTGTAAAAAAAAAAAAAAAAAAAAAAAAAAAAGAAAGAAAGAAAGAAAATAATCTTGGCTGGGATGAGTACAGACATTGAAAAATGTAAAAGAATGTAAGCGGTAAGTGAGCTCAGGTTTCTCCTTTGGAAAGCAACCCAGGCATTCTAGGCATCCACCAGGAACAGGGTTTTCTCCAAAAGGCTTTCAGTTGGCTGACTCTTGGGAAGGGGTACAGGGAAAGGCGGATCTTGAACACAAAAAGTTTAGCAGCATTCCCTCTGTATACTTCCTTGGTGCAAGCAGCACGCCTCCAATGTGACATTCAGTCTCCAAATATTGACAAATGTCTCCTATCAAGGACCAGGACATATTGAACTGCCAGGGCATGATAAGGTATGACTAGCTGGTTTAAAAAACTTTCTTAAAATCATAGTATTAGGGCTGGAGAGGTGGCTCAGCTGTTAAGGGCACCTACTGCTCTTGCAGAGGACCTGTGTTCAAATACCCAGCCTCCATCAGAGGTTCACAACCACCTGTAACTCGTGTCCCAGGGAACCTAACCCTCTCTTCTGACCACTAAGCACACTAGGCATGTATGCAAATACACATCTTTCAGCAAAGCACTATACACATAAAAAAATAAATTAGTACTAAGATATATTGCTATAAGATACAACCCTTAAAAAATAAAGATCCATGAAAATCAACAAGTGAGGCACTCACTTAGATCCTCAACTTTTACTACAGGGTCCCAGGTTAGAGACCTTCTAGGATCCGAGTTCACAGATTACCTGGTGGACTGCATCTGCCTTGTAGTTTCCGGATCTTCAAACATCTTCACAATTGGCTCTGTTTCTGCCTGGAGCTGTTTCAGTTGCGCAACAACTGTGGTTCTTTTTTCTCTCAAAGCTAATGAAATGGTACCATGAGTTAAACCACACCACTCCATGAAACTGTCTAGTTTCCATTAATTCAAACTATACACACTTATTTATTCTTTATACTTTCCCTCACATGCCAGGAACCACCAACTCAACACCTTCCCCAAATGCACAACTTCCTTTCACTAGAGCCCCAAAGGCACATAGAGAAAGAGGGCTTCATCTTCCTACTGTGGAGAGGAAATCTACACACAAACAAGGAAGGGCAGGGTGACTAGTGCTGAGAATAGGCAGGAACAGGTAAAGTATCACCCGGCTCCACATTTCCATGACTTCACTCCAAGTATCCTATTTGTTCCTATTTAATTCCTGACTGACTACTACCCTAGAGTTTATGAACACAGGCACTACAGTAAAGGTTTACATATTATTACTACATGGAATGCAATTTTAATCTGGTCAAGAATCTTTTTTAATATAAACTATAACTTCACAAACCAAATTCTGTTCACTATACCACCACAAAAATATAGAGAAAACTCTCACATAATCTATGCTGCAAAGTATCTCAGATTAATGCTCAACAACTAATAGCCCTTGTACTTGTGGTGGTATCCATTTGTACTTCTAGCCACTTGGGAAGCTGAGATAAAAGCAGACAATAGTGGGGCTGGAGAGATGGCTCAGTGGTTAAAAGCACTTGCTCCTCTTCCAGGAGCTGAGTCTGATTCCCAGCACCCACAGGGCAGCTCATAACTATCTCTTAGTATGTGAGGCTCTTTTGATCTTCTGGGATACCAGGCGAACATATGGTATATAAACACACAAGCAGTCAAAACATCATACACATAAGATAATAAATAATAAAAAAACCCAAAACCCTTCAATCTCATCACAAACTAAATTTAAATAGTTACTGCCTATAAATTAAAAAAAAAAAAGCTATACTGACTTTAACAGTGTCTTCATTATACAAGGATGGTCCGATCCTGCTCCTTCTCCACACCTGGATACTGTTTCTGTTCCCAATTTCCTTTTTTATACTTATTTTCAGTGTGAACGATGGGGATTATCGGGGTGAGCCTAGGGGCTGGTTCTCTCTTCTACCGTGGGCTCCAGGGAGCAAACTGAGGTCATAAGGCATTTGCAGCAATGCTTCCCCCTATGAGGCACCACTCCGGCCCAACAGGGACTGAACTTTTCTTTCCCTAAGCATTTCTTTATAAATCTCAGTGCTTAAGATAGATGTTCAAAATAAAACCCAAAAAACTTCCAAATTCATGCCCAAACGAAAAAGCAGAGAACCTGCTATTAAAAACAACAATGTTAAAAAGTGAATTCTGTTCAGAATTCGTTACATGCGCAGCCAAAGAAAAGGCAAAGAGGGGGAAAGCCCTATAGCATTTCCTATGTTTTTTTATTCTTTGAGGCAGGGCTCTGGTAGGATTAGAATTTGCTGTATAAACCAGGCTCTTTTCAAACTCACCTGATTATGCTTCCAGGCCCTAGGCTGCTGGGATCAGAGGTGTGTACCTCCAAGCCCAGGCCATAGTTCCTGTACTTAAGGAACCATTTTTTGTCCTTTTCTTCTTCAAGAAGCATCTACTGCCCTGGGCCAGTCTAGAACTCTCCTAGTAGTTCTTCAGCTTTAATCCAGGGCTTTGGAGCGTCTCATCAAATAGGTCTGAGTTGTGGGCCAAAATCTGCATTTTCAAAATAACTCTCCCAAGTAACCTGATGATGTCAAAACTTAAAGTGCAGCACGCTCAGAAAATTGTAGGCCATCAGCCTGTAGCACAGCCACAGCTCTGATGGCGCACACTATGATCGGAAGGTATCTGACACCTATTTTTACAGTAGAGTCACATCTTTCACTAGCAGAAACACGTCTTAGAATCCTTGTGACTCTTTTGTGTTTTCGCCCAAAGACTTTAAGAACGGCTTTTTAGCTACAGCTCTCATATATCATAAATTTTCACACACATTTAGCTATCGGATGTGCTTTAGCTTACCATGAGGGATAAATAAAGCTTACCATGAGGGATATCATCAGAGTAAAGGTTTTTGTAGACATCCATAGCAAAGTCTACCATGTTGGTATCACTAAGAAGATCCAATTTTCCTTGTAATAATTCTTTTTCATTATATATCTGTAAGAGAAAAACTACTTTTAATGAGTATATCTAAGTTCTTCTGTTTATTCAGCATCATACTTCATGAAACATCATTTAAAAATGCATGCGTGTGCATGTGTCTCTGTACGGGCTGCTGAGTTGGTTCAGCATATGTGGGGGGACTGGTGTGTGGGTTCAGCAGGCACAGCACTTGCTAAGCAAGTCAGGAGAACAGCATTCAATCCCTGAAATGACATGAGCATGACGAAAACTGACTTCACGAAGTTAGCCTTTGTCCAATGACCTCCACGTGTGTGTTGTGGAAGCCAATGCACTGAAATCTCTCCTAAGCCCCTCAGTTTTGAAAAACCCATCACATGGCCAGACATACAGGTCAGTAGTAAAGCACTGGCTTAGGGTACAGAAGGCCCTAGGTTCACCTTCAGTACGTGTGCGTACACACACACGTACACACACACACACACACACACACACACACACACACCACAGGGTCACCTATTTGTAAAAAGTAACCAAAATAGCAAGCACCCAATTACTCAACATATTATCTACTCAAAGATTTGAAAATGAACAATTTAATTACTGTTTTATCAAGCAATCTTTTATTCTTTCTAGAAGTTATACAATATATAAAAATCTCTATGCCTTCTCCACTGCAAAGCAAGAACCCCTGCCCCCTCTCCACACAGGTAATGAGGACTAGGCTCTTAAATATTCACCTCTTTACTATCCTTTGCCTCCACATGATGCCTACCAACCTCTCCTTGATGTGGACACGCCTTCACATTTTTCTCACTTAATAGTTGCAATCATTTATGGGCTTCTCCACCTCTAAAATAATACTAGCACCAATGTTGTAAGCCAACAACCGATGCTAGGTTTTTGATTTGCGTGCTTGGGAAACATGTATTAGCTCATAGAAAAAAAACATATACACAGACACACATAAAGATGAAGGCTGAGAACAAAGAAGGAATCTGAGAGACATTTATCTATGTGAGAGATAAGACTTATGTTCTGAGTTTAATTTGCCAAGGAAAGAAAAATCTAGGAAGAGCCCACAATAGTGTATCACAGAATCTAAGGTGAACATCACAAATCATACACAAATCTTCAACAGTGACATCTTAATAGTCACTTAAGACAAATGGACAAAAGGCACTTGAGACAATCTCAACTTCCTTAATCAAAAGGGAACTGCCTATAAAGACTATGATAAAAAACATCAGTGCTAATGTCAGTACAGACTGGCTAGAATATTAATACCCTACTAGCAAGAATACAACCACTTCAAAGCTTTTATCTCCTGAAGTCATACATTCTTCAACTCATGAACTCTGCAAAATAACTAAAGCATCTATTTAAGTATATTCCTAAAACTGTGCATAGCTCACGGGTCGTTTAAAGCTACAACGGATGAGTAAACTGGCATAATCCAACAGATTAACCAGCCTGAAAATCAGCAACTGCTAGCATAAGAGGTCACAGAAATGAGCTCATGAAGCCGGGGGTGCTGGGATGCACTTACAATCCCAGGTCTCAGTGGGATTCTGGTGTAGGAGGGTCTTCTTTCTATGTGTTGCTTTCATTGGTTGAATAAAGAAGCTGCCTTGGCCTTTTGATGGGTGGAGTAGACAAAACAGAATTCTTTGAGGAAGAAGGCAGGCAGAGAGCCGCCCATCATGAAGCTGCCAAATCAGACATGCTGAATCTTTCCCGGTAAGCCATGGCTTCGTGGTGACATACAGATTATTAGAAATGGGTTGAAACAAGATGTGAGAGTTAGTCAATAAGTGGCTAATGGGCCAGGCAGCAATTTAATTAATAAAGATCTCTGTGTGATTATTTTGGGCATAAGCTAGCCGGGCAGCCAGGAGCCCGGCCATATGAAAAGCAGCCCGTACTTCCTACTACAGGATTCTAGATCAGCCTGAGCTACATAGGGGAATCCTGTTTCTAAAAATCGAACGTGGACTATAGATCATAGTAGCAAACAGCTTGCCTGCCATACCAAGAGATTAGTTCAGTCCCTGGAAGTCCTTGGCAAACATACATTCCTGATGCTGAATTGCTTTTATACATACATACATATACATATATATATATATAAAATTTGGGCATGGTCTTATAAATCCATTTCTTGGAAAACTGATATGAAATAGATAAAAATAATGGGTCAATATAAGCCACAAGAGCTAAGAAGAAGCCTGAGCTAATGGGCCAATCACTTTTATAACTTATGTAGAACTTCTGTGTGATTCTTTGGGACTTGCCAGCTGTGGGAACTGGGCAGGAGAGAAACCCCAACAAACAGCCCCTCCTGTTACAGACATGCAAATAAGGAGTTCAAGACCATTTGAGGTCATTCAGCAAGATCTTCCCTCAAAAGGAAAACAGAAGCCCAAACAGGTCAAACAAATCTATAATGTGAAGAGAGCTTACACTGAAAGGTGTGATGACTGAGACACTGGTTAAAAGGGGAGGAAAAAATCTGAAGTGCAGAGAAATTAAAACAGGGCAAGGATTCTAACCCATGTCCAAATTCAAAGCCCAGGGTATGGGCCTTTGAACCATCTGTCTCGACATAGAATAAATGGTGATATGCAAATACATAGTCATTTAACTATTCAACAATTTCAAAGCCTTTATGCAGAACTATAAAAGGGCGAGAACATGGAGAACCTAAGTTGTTCCTCTTCTGGAAACCATGCTCTCCAATACCTACCATGTGTCAGTCCTGACATCCATCATGATCCCTGACTGCTCACTGTCTAGCTTTCAGGATACAAGCACCTCCTCAAAGTTCTATCCACTGAAGACTACAGAAAAACTTTAACAGCACTTGGCCAATACTGTCTCATATGTACTACTTTACCTTACAGACAAAAGTTAAGTTTTTCAATGGTGAGATGTCTACCTTTTTAAGTTGGATTTTTCAGGATTCCAAGTTTTGCGGGGAGGTGGTAGTGCACACTTTTAATCCCTGCACTCGAGAGGCAGAGGCAGGTGAGTTTGATGCCAGCCTAGTATATAAGAGCTAGTTCCGGGACAGGCACCAAAGCGACACAGAGAAACCTTGTCTCGAAAAACAAAACCAAATGCCAAGTTACAATATTTAGTTAACTGCTAACCAGAAACTCCAACATCTGTCTTCCTCTTGATGTACTAAGGCCATCTTAGCAACATCCTCAAAGGAGTACACACAAAGAATATGAAATTCAGGGAGTTTCAAAATATCTCTGCTACCCACAGAAAGTGAGGAATTTCCGTATGCATTTCTCATGTACCAAAGGACTTTCATTTACCCAGAAAATGAAACAAAACGCACACTCAACTTTTTAATCTCTCATGTACAGTACAAAATTCAATGCAAAAAAAAAAATGTATTAAGTCTCACCTGCTAAGCCATTTTTTAGCATGGAACTTTATTATTATCAACAATTTTAGAGTAATCTACGTGTGTACGTGTTTAGAAATCTTCCTATGAATATAAAGAATACACCTGCCATATAAACTGTATCTGGAAGCTTATGTCATCAAAATCAGACTTTTTAAAAAAATGCTATCTGAACGCGAACCACCCACCAATCTACAGTTATCATCTGTGTGCAGAAACAGAATTCATCAACTTTGCTGGACAAAATTCTATCCTTATGTTATAGTAGCTTTACTTACTAAAATGCATCAATTTTCTCCAAAAGTCAATGTAAAACGAAGCCTAATTATTTCTAAGCCAGTATTTCTTTTCAATACCCCAAAACAAAGTCCAAAAGCCTTAAAACGCTGAAACATGTTATGATGAATTCCCAGAACTACATCCTTAGTGAACATTAACGACCAAGTCCCATTACGTTACGTCCGAACATCGACACCAGAAAACAAAGTTTACACTGCAGCTTGTGGCACTGTGTCTTCATCCCCCGCCCCCCGACAACATACGTGACGTTTCTACCAAGCGAATACCTATCAAAACCCAGGAAACTTGGAGCAAAGTATCCTGTTAATTCAAGGGGCCAGATGCTACTTTTTAAGCGTACGAGAATCATGTCAAGGGATTCCGCGCACAGCAACCCCAAACCCAAGCCCACCCACTCAGTTCCTAAAAGAAACTTTGAAACTTCCGACAGCACCCACGGCCAGGCCAGCGCGCACCGGGCGCCCCTCCCGCCCCACCAGCGCAGCCTCGGGCGGGCGAGCACGGCCGCGGACGCCCTCAGGATCCCACACCACGCAGGAAGCAGTGGCCTCGGCGTCGCCGGACCCCACTCTGTCACCTCGGACCCCCGAATCCCCGCCGCCCCGTGCACCCCAACAGTGGGCCCCGCATCCCGGGGCCCAGCCGGTGTCAGGGAGGCCTGAGCCGGCTTCCGGCTCGCACGTGTGCTGGCCCGGTCGCCGCCTCCCCGCCTCTCCCGCCGCCTCTCTCGTCCCTACAGCTTCTTCCGCCTCCAAGCTCTCTCACCTCCTTCACGGAGAGGAACTCGAGGAGCGGAAAGACCAGATGCCGATCCAGAAAGTGCGCGATGCGCGTCGTCAAGTCGTACTCCGCCATCTTGCCGGGGAAAGGAGAGCGTGTCCGCGAAAACTTTATTAAAACAGCGCCCAAAAGCGGACAAACTCCGCACTGCGCATGTGCGCTCGCGGCTCCGCCAAAGCGGGCGGACGAGGGTCGCGCCTGCGCGTTGTGGTCCCTTCTTCCTTCCCTGTCTTCCTCCCTCCCTTTCTCTCCACACCTCCTGGGTGGGGCTCAAGCCATTAGCCGACTTTCTGCTCTTTCCAAATTCTGCACTGTTCCCTTCTTGTTGCACCAATGAATAAATGCTAGTTCTATGGAGGAAGGGAACCAAGAGTTCAGTTTTAGATTTGGTGTAGTTTGGACTGCTTACTTGACGTCTAAGTGGAGGGAATGATTGGTAGGTCACGGTACAGATTGAAACTCGAACAAAGGCAAAGATCAGACCTAGAGATATAATAACTCTTGCTAACTTACTGTTAGGATTGAAAACCATGAAACTGCATAAAGCTAGGCTGTCAGCGTGTTTGAAAGAGAGGCGAGGGATGGTAAATCTAGGTACCTCACCTTACTGAAGTGGGGCGATTCAGACCATAGCACCGGATAATAAATGCCTTCATGGAGGTCAACTTGACTGCAGCTGGAATTTACTAAGCCCGAGGGCTCACCTTAAATCCCTATCACTTGAGGTCAGAAGACCCACCTTTAATTTGGGTCACACCTATGGAGGCAGCCTAGATAAGGAAAATAGAAGCTTTTGCTCTTTGCCGGCTTGCCCTCACCCTCCCTGGCAAGTTCATTTCTCCACTGGTCTTAGAGTCCACTTATGGATTCCGGCATGTAATGAAGACCACCTGAGTCACCCAGCCTCGTGAACTGAACGATTAGAGGGTTCTTGGACTTTCTATTGGGAGACAGTCATTGTTGACATAGACCATAACCTGTGAGCCGCTCTAATAAATCCTGTACACACACACACACACACACACACACACACGCACACCCCTATTCTGCCAGTTCTGTCTTTCTAGAGAACCCCAACTAATACAATACAGATGGAGGAGCGAAGAGGCGGTATTGTCCTAAGAACCAAAGGAGGGGAGGAATCCTAGAAGCCGTTAATTAAATGTAATAGCTCTGATACTTCTTGGTGATAAAGCCTATGTTTACATTTAAATTATTTACAACAATTTATTTTATTTTATCTATATAGATTATTCACAAGAATTTTCTGCCATTATTATTTGTTTATGGTTCCTTTTTCCTACTGATGACCTTAACATGGGAGCTGTTAATAGATTTTGGATGAAAAATCTATTCATGGTGAACTTAAAAGATAAAAGGAGAAAGATTGCAGCAACATATTTTGAGGACCTCAAGTAGAAAAATGAGTAGGAGGTGCGATAAAGGGAGTGTGCGTTAAACAATATGGTTTGGATGCTAATAGTACTCAGTACAATACGGATGCAGATAACTAAGAGAGGAAGAGAGTGCTGTGAGAAACTGACTGGAATATGAGCAGAGCACAGACGATCAATCACGCTGATGCCCAGTACAAATCAGCAATGACATACAGCAGGTGGAGAAAGCTCGGCTGATTGGGGATGCTGGGTTTTTTTTTTTTTTCAAGACAGGGTTTCCCTGTGTAACAGTCCTAGCTGTCCTGGAACTTGCTCTTGTAGACCAGGCTGGCCTGGAACTCACAGGGCTTCACCTGCCTCTGTCCTTCCTGAGTGCTGGGATTAAAGGTGTGCGCCACCACCAACCGGCCAGGATGCTAGATCTTATGACAGACACTCAGACCTAGAAGAGAGAAATGCACGTGGTTCAGGAACAGTTTACACACCAGAGAAACACACAGGCAGGAAAATTAAAGAAGGATCTGAGAACAAGAGCTTGGAAACTTAGCTAAAGACTAGTATCTACAGGAGAGGATGTGACAGAAAAAAAAAAAGGTGAGTGCCAAATATTAACAGTTGTGAATAATTTGAAATTTATCTTAATTCTGGGGAGTCTTAAAGTATTTTTGAGTATGAAAGAGAATAGTACTATACTTCAGGAAGGTTAATTCTGACAGCTGTGTGGCTAGTGGGTTGGATGAGTGATGGGTGGGTAGGCTGTGGGGGCAGTTAGATGGGAAAAATTGTACTTCACCAGATAGACCATGAGAGCCGCTTATTGAGTTCTTAAATTGAAAAGACATGAAGAAAGTGATATTTTTCCCCCAAAAATTAAGCTGGAGTTGATTTATAAACTGGATTAAAGTGGAGACTGTTGATTGATTGGACTGGATTTTCCCCTGGAAATTTCCTAGCCGAATAATATTTTTCCTTTCTTTTTTTCTTTTGGTATTTGGGAGGTTTATACTTTTAAATATGGAAAACCTAACTTTACTGATGTAGTCACTTCCTGATGTTTTCATAAAAAGAAATATTACAGAGAATTCATCTGATGCACTCTGGTAGTGTCAGGGGTAAAGTTTGATTCTTACGAATCCATAACATGTGTACTGGATGTTCTCCATTGAATGATCACCATAGTGAGCTCTTGAGAAACAAAGAACGAAAATAATTCTAGCCCACAAGGCATAGTTACAACGGGGTAGCAATTATGCAAAGCATAAACCTATCATAGCGTGATGTGAAGATGCCCTTGTACACAATGTTCTTGGGGCTTGGCAGAGTTGAAGCAAGGATTCCCAGTAGCTTACTTTTGCCACAAAGAAAGCAAACTCCATGTAGAGTTTCTTTGATGTCCAGCATCTTCTCTGAAATAGATTGGTGGTGCCAGGAGCAGGTATGGCTCATTGTCATAAAAAACTATGTTGTTAAAACATCTTAAATGTCCTATTCTGCAGTTCTCTGAAGTGTTTGAAATATCTAAAATATATCTCTGTTTGACCATGAAAACATACCTTATATGTAGTAAAAGTTTGATTAGAGTAGGTGACTAGTTACTACATTTCCTTTGTATCCTAAATCGTTGGTAATAAAAACTAGAAATTTGCATTACGTTGTTAATGAGCTGTATAGGTACAATACCTTGAACAATATTAGAAATATGTGTAAAGTATGTTCTAACAAAAATAGCCTTGAATTTGTACAACAAGCAAAAATACATTTCAATGTAAAATATTTAGAACTTGCAATTGCTTTTGATTTAAAAGTAGATCCAATAATGTACCTATTATCCTATCATATCTCTATCCCCCTTTTCTTTTTCAAAGCAAGAACTCTGAATCTAATCTCCTTTGTTCAGCGTTTTTAGTGACCATTACCAATAACAACTTGTAAGTAATCCCCCTAAACAATGATAAATATCCATAATGCCCCCCCTCAAAAAAGCCAAAAACCACCCACCCCAACTCTTGGAAGTGTGGGCATAGTGTTCTTAAATTTACTTCCAGCTGTCTGGGGGTGACTGCATCTTTAGGAGATTCTGAAAAGAAAAATTTGGGTTAATTGTCAAATTCTGGAAGAGGTAGCTGTATCATTTGTTGTCCAGACTTTGGGAAAGTGTCTTATCTTGTCTCAAGTCCTGGTTAGAGTAGTCTGTGAGACTGGACTGTCTGTTAGCCACCTTGAAATTTTCCTGAGCTGTTTGTAGTCCAAAGCCAATCTTTAGGTGATGTTTGTCAGCTTAGTGGTGTTTCATAGTCCTGGTGGAATCATCATTGTGGGGTCCTATCATCCTTTTGGAGACTTCAAAGGTAACTGTTAGGCATGGTCTTGGTTCACTGCAGAAAACTTAAATATTTTAAATGTCATATGCAGCAGATTTCAAAGAAGTTAAAGGATCAATATTTGTTATGTACATCCAGAGTACAAAAACATAATTCCTAGTTACCTGATAGAGCTTCAAATCTGAAATCATGTATGGGAAGCTAGATAAAGCGTTTTTCTAGAATTAGTTAGTACTCTATATGATCATTAATAGTATGACAAAAAGCTTAGTAATATATATGTTATAAATTTTGAGATATTTATACTTTAAGAAAAGCTTTAAAGAGTAAAAATCAAACCAAAGGATTATGAGATTAGTGGCAATACAATAGTCTCTTGATTTTTTTCTTCTGTCCCAGATCAGGTAGATCTTGTGATGTGAGACAAGATTTTACTTCAACAAACATGCTTGGGGTTAGAGAAGGAGAGAGTCACACTGCAACTCCAAAGCCAGCTTTAATTTTCAGTTGAACTGTGACTACAAAAATACCATTTGCATTATATGTCCACACAAAAAGCAGAGATTAGAGCACAGATATGTTCAGAGGAAAGACATTTATATATAAGCAAAGGAGAAAGATTCATAAGAAAGAATCTATAATACCTTGATGTTGGACATTTAGCCTTCAGGATTGTAGACAGAAGAAATGCCTGTTGTGTAAACCAAGCCAGGAAGTCTGTGATGATTTGTTATGGCAGCCCAACCAAACGAATGTATCACATTATTCCCTGGTTTTGTGTACATTTTAGCATCCTCAGTACACTGTGTGAAGACATTCTCTCTCCAGAATCATATACCCCTTCCATAATCATTTCTGCTCAAGCTTTGAATATCATTGTTTTTTTTCAGTAAAACTATACTCTTCTCTCTCTTTTCACCCTGTTAATGTAATTTTTTCAAGGCTTATTTGAAACATTGCTTTCCCCAGTTCTGTGTTTTTACATGTGCAAGACAGACCTGAATAATTCCTGCTACCATTCTCTTTTAAAAACAAGGTTTTATTGCGGAGCTTGTAATGATGTAGCTTGTACCTAGGCCTTGTTTGCTGCTATTAGCCTGCACGATGGCTAGCTTATTATTTTTCCAACTTTACACAAGCCAGGTTTGGGAAGAGGGAGCCTCAACTGAGAAAATGCCTCCATTTTCCAGACTGGATTGTAGGCAAGTCTCTGTGTGTTGTTTTCTTGGTTGACAATTGGTATGAGAGGACCCAGGCTACTGTGTGATACGTCACTGTTCTGTGGATCCTGGGTTGTCTAAGAAAGCAGGCTGAACCAGCAGCAATGAGGAGCAACCCAAATAAACAAAATTCTCCGAGGCCTCTAATTCAATGTCTGCCTTTGAGTTCTATCCTGACTTCTTTTCCTGGCAGAGTGTCAGTTATAAAGATGAAGAAAGTCCTTTGCTCCTGCACTTGCTTTTGCCATGATGTTCGTCACAGTAACAGCAAGCAAACTAAGACAAATATTGACACCAGAGAGTGGGCTATTGCCTTGGTAGACCTGACCATGTTGTTATTGGAGAATTGTGAAGGATTTTGGAACCTGGGGCTGAAAAAAACCTGCATGTCCAGAGCTTATTGAGCTCCCATGGGAACATTAAAGACAATACCAAGAGTGATAGGGAATGGTGAAGGCCTGGCTTGTGCAGTTTCAGAGGGAAGTCTGAGAGTCCTTCAAAGACTCTATCAGGGTCACAAGAGACCAGCATGACTGAAGTGAAACCTTTGTTTTAGGGGGATAACTGATGCTGGTTAGCTTAATATGGGAAATCAGTTGTGATTAAGAGACCAGCATCGTAGAGGTTGAATCTTCTGGGAGTATTTACTCAGGATTAGGGGGACAAGCTGCATCTTATGCTGGCAGATGAACTTCATGAAAGAATTGTCCCCATGGTTCTAGTGTTGGTAGCAGGAAAACTGCAGGACCGAAGCGGTTATAGAGAGCAGCTGACTTGTTCCCTAAGTTTGACTCTACCGAAACTGAATCTCTAAACCAGGCTGGCATCAAACGCAGAGATCCTTCTGCTACTGCCTCTGGAGTGCTGGGATTAAAGCTGTGTACCGCCCCACCTACTGCTAATCCCTTTTTACAAATTGGAAACTGATTTGGGTAGGATCTTGCCCAGAGATCACCATTCCCTTTATTTCATTTCTTAATCTGTTTATCTCCTTGAAAATAGGATTTACCTCTATTTGATTTCCTGTTGCTCTTTTTCTCCCTGAATTGTACATATTGTGTTTTTACTTTCTCAACTCGCTTCATTTCATTATAAATATTCATTAGAGTTAACACTAATAACCACACGATATAGCCAATACTAGGCTATTTCGAGATTTCTTCTGCCAAGAGAAATAATCCAAATCTCTCCACTTCAGCCTTATGCAGACTCTTTGGACAACAGCAAAAGGCAGCTACATTCTTCACCAAAATATCACAAGAATGATCTCTAGGCAACATACTAAGATCATTCTCTGAAACTTTTGAGCCAGGACTCCACAATCAAATGTCCTATATGCCTACTGGTATGACCCATTAAGCAGTGCTTAAAGCATTCCACTGCTTTCCTAACCCAAAATATCAAAGTCCAAATTCCTCCAAACAAAAACAAGGTCAGGTCTCTCGCAGTAATACCCCATTTCTTGTACCAATTTCTTTCTTAGGGTTTCTATTGCTGTGAAGAGAGAGCATGACCATAGCAACTTGTAAAAAGGAAAATATTTAATTGGGGTGGCTTACAGTTTCAGAGGTTCAGTCCATTATCATCATGGTTGGACCCGGCGACATATAGGCATGCATAGTGCTGGAGAAGGAGCTGAGCGTTCTACATCTTGATCTGCAGGCAGCAGGAAATTAACTGTGTCACTGAGCATAGCTTGAACATAAGAGAACTCAAAGTCCACCCCCACAAAAACACAATTCCTGCCACAAGGCCACACTTGCTTCAAAACCCCTCCTAATTGTGCCACTACCAATGAGCTTATGGGAGCCAATTACATTCAAACTCGTGCTTGAGAAACATGAATATGACAACTATTTAATACTCTAATTCTAATTCCTGTCTCAGTACCTTGTGCATAACAAATAATAAATGTTTTAGAAAAGAATAAAGGTATAAAAAGGCCAAGTATCTAGAACTATGTGATCTTAAAAAATGTGTATTTGATATTCTCAAATGAATGTCTACAACAGACACAAGTTTTAACAATCAGAATGTTTGTTAAGAATCAATGGCTCTTTCATATATTTCTAAAGAGCAATGATGTCACCTTAATCTGATTATCCTTTTATGTACTACCTGAGGGTTCTTATTGTATTTTGGTATATCTGCCTTCTTCAGTTATATTTCCATTTCATTTTGTAAATGCATTTTCAGTTCTTAATCAGTGCCAGACAGTGTGAGAGTCATAGAGTAAACCCCACTGAAATACTGTTTCTCTGAAAAGAATTATTAACAGGGCAGAAGGATAGATATATAAAGCACAAATTACACTGCAATAGTATAAGCAATGATATCTATGAGAATTGCATTGCTACACATTGATCTGATTAGATTAAAAGCATATACACAGTTAATATGTGTGTCTTATTTGTTTGGTTCTTATGGCAAAGTACTCGCTGTTTCTTGTATTATCTTTGGAAGATGACTTCTTCTTGACCTCATTCTCTTGCTCCCGAGGGACCTTCCTGAACTCCCCATGTACTGATTACACCCAATGCCTGTGTGAGCATTTCCAGAAGCCTCACTCAATCCTGCTGTCATCGTCACTGAAGAATCACACAGAGAAAAGGCACCTTGGGAGAACTTTAACCCACTCTCTTCACTAATCACCTCATAATGCTAGAATTGACAGCTAATTGCCCCCGAGCTCTGTGGCCCTCAAGTAGATAACTAGAAGGATGCAAAGAAATAGAACTGTCACTGTTCTTCCTCATCTGTCCCCAACACTATGACCTGGAATGTAACAACTCAGTTATTTGGGAAGAATGTAACAATTCACAGTACATTGGAGTATGTCATAGGAATCTCAGATTTGTGAGTCTATAAGATTCCATAATCTAAATAAACCACTAACCAATTCAGAATACCTCTTTATCTGTTAAGCATTTCTATTTCTCTGTGTCTTTTATAAAATATTCCACGTCTATGTTACCTATCTTGAACCCTTTCAGTGGTACTGATCACTGTGACAGATTAATTTATGGATGGGCAGGATCTGGTGCTACTGAAGCCAATATATTTAGTTTTACTAGGTCAGGAATGAAGTATATTTTTCTGCCTATATTCCATGTACCTATGGATACAAAGAATAGGGAGGCCTATAAATGTTTCCAAAGAAAACAGCACAGTTCCTGAGCTTTTCTTTCTTTCTTTCTTTCTTTCTTTCTTTCTTTCTCTTTCTTTCTTTCTTTCTTTCTCTATTTATTTATTTATTAAAGATTTCTGTCTCTTACCTGCCACCGCCTCCCATTTCCGTCCCCCTCCCCCAATAAAGTCCCCCTCCCTCGTCAGCCCAAAGAGCAATCAGGGTTCCCTGCCCTGTGGGAAGACCAAGGACCACCCACCTCCATCCAGGTCTAGTAAGGTGAGCATCCAAACTGCCTAGGCTCCCACAAAGCCAGTACGTGCAGTAGGATCAAAAACCCATTGCCATTGTTCTTGAGTTCTCAGTAGTCCTCACTGTCCGCTATGTTCAATGAGTCCGGTTTTATCCCAGGCTTTTTCAGACTGACTTTTTGTTTTTACACCCAGAATAAGCTGACACTGTGAGGCTCTGTGTATGGCTAGAGAAGTCTCTCTTGACGTGCCTGTTCAGGAAGGTGCCTCTCAGCTTCATATCACAAAGCCTTGTTTATTTGGTTAGTGGCTTTGGTTCAAGGTGATTGGAATGGATAATCTTTGTTGTCAACTTGGCTACGTCTGGAATCAACTAAAACACAAGCAACTGTGCACACCTGTGAGGAATTTTTCTTGACTGGATCAGTTGAGGTCAGAAGAGACACCTTAAATCTGGGCCGCACCTTCTGGTGGCAGTCTAAATAAAAGCACACAGAACATAAAAGCTTTTGCTTTTTGCCTGGTTGCCCTCACTTTTGCGGGCAAGTTCATCTATTCTGTGACTGAGGCAGCTGTCTGGGAATCCTCGGACTCCAACATCAGACTGAGCCAGATGAGATATTTAGTCTGTGGACTGAACAGCTATTGGGCCGTTGGCCTTTCTATTATGGGAGACAGTCATAGCTGCAGTATCTGGATCACAGCCTGTGAGGCAATTTAAGAAGTTCACTTTAGACTTGCAAATACAAATTTTATTAGTTCTGTTCCTTTAGAGAACCCTGAGTAATATAGTAATTCTGCAAAGACAGGCCATGTTCACTACTATGTGATGCTTATTCGTTACCATAGCTATCTGTTGAGTTAATTAGTAAGTGATTTAGTCTAAATAAGCATATTTGTGTTCTAAAGATCCCTTAGATGACATGAAGACTAGTGGCTAGAAAAGAATGAGAACTATGGGAGGAAAAGGCAAAGCCAGCAAATGCTTTGAATCCTGGTACCTGTTCTCTGACAGGGAGACCTGTCCTTCCCCAGTCTTCGGTGCCTATTGAGATGAACTGCCTGGCAGGCAAGGGTGGGAACGAGGTTGGAGTGTTCTGGTCTGGATGACTCCTTTGAGTGCGGGAGGTGGAGGATAGAGGAGTTGTCCAGGAGACGTAAATCTCTCTGTTTCACAGACATATCCTGCACCTATCATGTGTCAAGTCAGGCCGAACAGAATGTGTTTTAGGGAAGATTAGGAGGCAGCAATAGGCACATAGCAGGACTCACAGCCTGCCGCTGTGGGAATGATCTGTGCACTGGCTTGATTAACTGCTCTCATCTCTTCTTTTGGTCTTCAAAACAATCTCAGTATATTTTCAAATGACCACTCCCCGATTTTCTTTGGCATAGTCGACTGTGCTTATCTGCTGCCGTGTTCTGGAAATGTGTTCTTTCTCTGTGGTGAGTTCTTTCACCTCAAAGCTGTGTTTTCGTCGTTTGAGTCATCTTCCACACCAGGAAACATGTTACACTCTTAGGCTTGTTTCTATAGCTCAGGTCACACTGTTTGTTTGCTCATTTTTGTGGGTACACATCTATTGCTTGTTTCCTTTGTAGAGATTTTAGCTTTCTCCTTTTCCTTTTCCTTTAATAATTTCCCCCGTCATACTCTCCTGGTGCTTATTTCTATGGGAAATCAGTTTGTCTTGATTTTCTCCAGTGATGCAAAGCATGGGATTTCTAAAGCATCCATCTTCACACACTGACTCCTGCTTACTGCCAATCACCGTCAACTGTACTTAAAGCTGAAACAAGTTTCAGGACTAGTCATAGACAGTGCCTTCCAGACACGTTCATTTAAGAGTAGTCCCAAATATTTGTCAAGTGCACATATTTTTGTAGTTTGTGTCTCCATTGCTACCTCTTGCTTAACGGCCCACTTCTTTGCTAACCAGGTCCGCTGTGTTCTACTTTACCCACCTGTTCCACTCCTACTATAGATCAAATATTACTCCATCATGTGCTAACTCATGGACCAAACTCTAACCCACCTGGCAAAGCTTCGAAGATACTCAGTGAATGGGACCTTTCTCTTCTGGTCTGACTTTTTGGCCTTCAAACTCAGGATGTTAATTGTACCTGTGTGTGTCAGGCAGGTATCGATCATGCTTCCAAGGCTTAGTGCTTTTAATCTGCTTGGTATTCCATTCCTCTCTTCCTTCTTCTGGCTAACTCTAGAAATTCCCACAATTAAGGGCCCATCTCTAAGACTCCCATAACATTTTGCACTTGATTTTATCTTGATATTTGTTGTGGGAGGTGTGGTGGTGGTGGTGGTGGTGGTGGTGGTGGTGGTGGTGGTGTGTGTGTGTGTGTGTGCTCCTGTGTGCCTGCATGTGCACTCAGGAGTGGACTTGTAGAGGCTAGTGGCCAATGGTGAGTGTCTTCCTCTATCATTTTCTGCCTTCTATTTATTTTCAGGTACCATCTCTCACTGATCACCATTTGCTGAGCCTGGCTGACCAGTGAGGTTTCCAGGATCTTTACACATTCACCTCTCCAGTGCTAAGGTTGTAGGTGAGCGCCAGCACAGATGGCTTTTTGACTAGGTGCCAGAGCTTTGCACTCCAGTCCTCAAGTTTGCATAGCAAACATTCCACCCGCTGAGTCATCATTTTAGTATCTGACTGCACTTTTGAAGCCTGCCTAATATGCAATTTGTGTCTTACCTGCAGCTATGGGAACATGTTTGAGGCTTATTCCTGTATCCACTTGACTCTGTATAGTACAGCTAACAAAACAACACTCTGACAGTGAAAGCTTGAGGACCCTCAGCCCAAACTGTCAGTGGTCCTTTACTGTTCTTAGCATGAAATCTGAAAGTCCTCAAGGGGACCTCAAAGGACCTGTTCTTCCTTTTACTCTTCCTTCTGCTACACTCCAAAGACTCAACTGGCTTTTCCCCATCATGCTCTTTCCCCCATCTCTTCCACCTCAACCCTTCTTACTAGGCCAAACTACTCACTTGTGCCCGTGTGTGTGTGTGTGTGTGTGTGTGTGTGTGTGTGTGTGCCTGTTTGTGTGTGTGTGTATCTGTGTAGGTCAGAGATATGTCAATGTAGAGGTTTGATGTCTTCCTCAATTGTTCTTCCACTGATTTTTTTTCTTTTTGTCCCTATTTTCTTTTATTGAAGAAGCCATCATCATGGGATATTTTTCTAATGGTGATAAAACTCTTTCAAGGTCATTTTGCTTGTATGTTATAAATGTATTACAATTTACTATAGCCTACTATAAATTTAGACGTAGGGGTTATTTCCACTTTACAAATGCAAATAACACTATGTGTGATTTTTTTTGTCCACTTTTTGTTGACAGAAACAACTCATAAGAGGGCAGACTATTCTGGCTCACAGGTTAGTCCATAATGGACAGGGAAGGTGTGGGAGAATCCATGATGGTGCCCACGGAAGAGACTCACGATACTTTGAAGGATCAAGATACAGAGACTGGGACTGGAAGTAAGGTGGGGTTTTAATCCACAAGGCCTTCCCTGGGTGCCCACAACTGCCAGTTAGACAAAGCTTACCAAAACAGTGCCATCATCAGGGAACCATGTGTTCAAATATATCAGCCTTTTAGGGTTATTTCACAAGCAAGCGAAAAGATATCACGATGAATAATTTTGTCAACATTTTAGTGACTTTAAAAAATATTTTTAAAATAGATTGGAGGAAGAAAGAACACTTGTAGTTCTTGCAGAGTACCCAGGTTCAAGTCCTGCCTCTACATAAGGCAGTTTACCACCACCTGTAATTCTAATTTCAGGGGATCCAAAGTTCTTTCCTGGCCTCCATGAGCACCTGCAAGTAGCATACACTCACACATACAAGTACACATACACATATTTTTTTAAGCAAAAAGAAAAAATGTCAGCAATTACTTATTTTAGTAAAACAAGTACACTCATTTTAGTATATTTTAATTTACACAGACAGGCATTATATATTATAGTGATATGATATATATTATGATGAAATATAGTATTTCACTTTTTGATTACCAAACTTGGAGATGAGCATTTTTAAAAACATCTTTGGCATATTTTCAATTAAAATATTTTGACCATTTGGTGGGAAAAAATAGATTACAGACAAATTTATTTGTCTTTTATATAAATAAAATTTGGTTTATGGTTTTATTTAGAGGGTTTTTTTCATTTCTTTAGAAAGTTGATTCAGGTAAATGGAATTGTCAAATGCTATAGTTGATCTTTTATGAATAGGAAGACATGAAAATTTCTGTTAAAGGGGAAGGAAGAAGAAAACAGTTGAAAAAGAAAGTAGAATAAACCACTGTACAAAGGATGAAACATTTCTTCCCATTTCAGAACGTGATCCGTAGGTAGATGCATCTCTAATTATGTATTTCTAGGCTCTCAATTAGAGTCACTTTGTTTTTGTTGGTGCTGGGGACATAGCTTAGTGGTAAACTATGTGTACACCCCCATAGGTTTGTTCTTGAGCGCCACCAAAAGGAGAGAGGAGAGAGGAGAGAGGAGAGAGGAGAGAGGGAAGGGAAATGAAGAACACAGGAACAAAGGAAGGAATAAGGAATAAAAAAGGAAGGAAGGAAAGAAAGAAGGAAGGAAAGAAGGAAGGAAGGAAGGCAGGCAGGAAGGAAGGAAGGAAGGAAGGAAGGCAGGCAGGCAGGCAGGAAGGAAGGAAGGAAGGAAGGAAGGAAAGAAGAGGATGCCTATCTTAAGGGCATTGCAGCATTTGTTTGACTTAGTGTTCAGACATTTTATCATTGTTTCTGCTCTTGTATCCACAAGCTTTGTTGTTACAGTTATAACGTGTGGCTTCATGTATTGGAAAGAAAAAAGCAGAAACCCCCTGTGAGGGGCAGTACACCTTTAGCAATTTCTGGCCTTTCATTTTGATCTCTGATTTATCACACATCTTCACAATTTTACTAGTGTCAGAAGGAGGGCTGTTTTCTTTTGGAATGTTACATTCTTGGGGGATGAAGTGTTCATTCAGAGTCTTTAACACTGCAGTAGAGTGCCCCTTGAGTGTTTAGCATCTGGATTCAGCCGTCATCACAGTAATGAGAGATAGAGCAGGCCAGATCTGATTCTTTCCAGGGGGGAATAGCAGACCAACACCAAATCCACTGTAGCTCTTTGCAGTGTTGCAGAAATAATGGACCAATAATTAAGCTATACGAAATTCTTCTGCAGTCTTGCATCCAAAGTACCCTATTGTCACCTATTCCATACCCACATATATTTCTTTTCTACATATGAAACATTTCCAATAATGAATTAAATTGCTATAAAAATTTCAGGGGCTTACAAGCCATAATTTTCATAAATCAGTTACAAATTATTATTATAAACTACTTTTTCTTATATACACATAATAGTATTTTTCTTTCTCACCACTAAGGTTAAGAACATTAGGGCTTCTGAAATATAATGAAGAGCCCACGTTTTCTTAAAATGACATTCAGGCTATTTTGTTTATTTCTCTTTATTTTTAATTGGAAATTGCTTTTCAAATCTTTACATGTGAAACAATATTTGATGTAATCCCTTTTTCCTACTAAAAACATTTCTTTCCCTTATATTCATCTGTAATATAGCGTATAGAATGAAAAGAATAGATATTTAGACTTATAAAATAATTTCATGAGTAAGATATGGCCATATATTTATATACATAATATATCTCATTTACATGCATTTCTGCTGGAGATATTAAACCAAAGTATCAGCTATTCCTTTTCTTAAACATAGTTGAAAAGTTCACTGCAAAGGAGCTCTGCCTTGGGAGAAGTTATTTTCAAGAGCATCTAAGTAATAAATCATGTGGAACGGAATTTTCAGTACCTTATTGTGAACTGCCGTGAGTCACTAGCGGTTTGATAGAGGTGACTCTTTGTTACCAACTCAGAGAATTCACATCTTCAGCTGAGTGTGCTTCCTCCATCAAATCTGGAGGCAATAATTGTGTTTCAGGGACATGACCTTCACCTAATACTACCTCTAAAACTTCTCTCTTAAAGCGATCTGCTTTTCCAGAATTCTAGAAAAGAGATCATTTTCATTTTTTTTTAAATCTCACTCAATTTTAGTCCAAGATTTCCATTTATTTATTTAGTTTTATTTTATGCATAATACTTGTCTCAGAATAACTTTCATTTGGTTCCAACAAAATCTAATCTACCTTGATGAAAATAGTAATTTGCCATTAGAGGAAGATATACAAAAGAACACATTACTGCATTTTCTAAAAATGATTTAAGCAACAACACTATCAGATCAGTTTACAGCTTTCTGGGGGATCCTGGACAAGAGAATACTCAAAAGTATTACTTGTGGGCTGGAAAGACAGCTCAGTGGTAAAAGAGTACTGGATGCTCTTCAAGAGGACCTGCGTTCAATTCTCAGTACCCACATGGCAGCTCACACTGTCTGAAACTCCAGTTCCAGGAGAGACAGTCAGGAACCTCCGTGTAGCCGCCAGAGGGGAAAGTCATGAGCTGCCAGCTGGAACTGCCAGTACACCATGAGCTTCGTGGTGAAATATAAAATAATGAAATGGGTTAATTCTAGATTTAGGAGCTAGCTGGGAATATATTTAAGTGATTGGCCAAGTGGTGATTTAAATAATAAAGTTTTGTGTGATTATTTTGGTTCTGGGCAGCCGGGAACAAACAAGTGACACCTTCAGACCTATGCATATGAAATGAAGTTAATAAAAAAAAGTATTATATGTGGAATGTTTTCATTAATATCCTGCCATATTACTAAAGAAGTAACCTGATAGAGCCACAGTATAGTGTATTTTCTGAGAAGGAAGCTACCTTGGAGTTTTTAAAATGGAACATCCTAATGTTACAAGTAAGTAAAGGAGATATTCGAAAATCTTTGTAAGTCTCAGAAAGTTTTCGACAGACACGACTGGTGATGGAGATTTTAGGGCTTGTAAAAACTAGAGTTGACTTGTAAGTTGGCAAATGACTGACGAAGTTCAAATTTGATATGGCCTCCTACATAGGCTAGAAAACTTTAAATATGATTTTACATACTTCTAGGCAAGGTTAATAAAAATCCACTTCAAATAAGGTTTTAGTCATGTCTGAACATACAGCCTTTGAGCAAATTGGACAAATTTGACAAATCAGTTTTCTGTTTCAGAGAAACAACTCTTACTATTTTTAACTCTAAGATAATCCAAACTGTGTGATATACGCACACTAAAGTTATTAATTATTTAAAAATTATTTTGTACTTTGGGTTACTGTATTCTACCTGAGAAGCCTAGACTGGACTCAGAGACAGATATATGACCATTTTGAACATTTCATATTTGTTAGATGTAGCAAAATATTTACTGCGCACGGAATGGCTTCATGGGCCCCCCATATTCTGTAGTTTTCTTGAAGTTGGGCTAAAGATTATGACTGACATTAGCCAATGTCCTATGGTTTTAGAAGTGCCATGTATCCGATAATTGAAGAACTTATAACCAAAGGGCAATACTTCAGGTCCCTCATTCCCTGCCACAGTAAACTAGAATGATGTATTAAAGGTAGCTAAGGAGCATGCTGTAGATAGCCTTCGAAGCCTCACGTAAAGTTGGAATGGGAATTTGTAAGGAAACCATTGCCTCCAGAGCAGAGTTTGGAGGTTTCAAAAACAAACTTACCTTGTTCTGAAGTTTCAGGATTGGTTAGTTATTATAGCTAGGTATGATCTATCCTATTTATCACTGTGTGTCCCATCAGATGACTCAAATAATATCAGGATCTGTTAATAATTAAGTTTATTGTGACTTAAGCATTGTGTAATTGCCAACAATGTAATAGAACTGCTTGGATGACTAAACGAGAATAGTAGGTGAAAATTTTTGGCATCTTTCTTCTGTATGGTAAGTGGCATTGGATGGGAATGATTTCCTAAAATAATAACTCTTTTAATGATATTCATAGAATCAGATGGCCTGATGTTATGATCATTTCTTACAGCAGTATTATAAGGCTGATGTTATTATCTCTCACTTTATAGCTAGGGGAAAGAAGCGTGGAGTAGTTAAATGGTTTACCCAAGACCATTGCACAAAGTTCTTATGAAATAGAAGAAGCTTCTATCCCAATACAGTTTGAATCTCAAATCTGCGGTCTTTCATCATTTGTGATATAAACATTCACCAGGGACATGCACATAAAACCCATGTCTGGGTCAATCATTTCTTTTAGAGATGTTTGTTGGTTGCCGACCACATAAGACATCCTACATTAGCGTTAGCGGTACATAGGTAAGCAACAGAAACCATTTTGTCCCGAAGGAAATCTCACTCTTTCTCAGGCAAGCAATTTTGTCATGATGTATTGGTGCAACCTGCATAGGATTGCGAGGGAAGATATGCTGATGATAATTATGGGACTAGAAGGAGGCTGGAAGGAGGTGACGAAACTTTAGCTGAATATTTGAAGATGAATGTGGGTTGGTCTGACCTTTAGGTTATGTGGTTGTAAAAAAATAATAAACACAAAAATTTAGCATTTCTTAAAACACATGAGAATAAAATTAAACACTTATTTTTAGAGGGAGGGAGTATGGAGGCCAGTCTGCACATCTTAAACTATACTTGGTATTTCTCCAAAGTAATTCAGAAGAATGACACAGTTTGTTATTTGAGCAGGCTTTTGTCCATAGCCAGTGCTAACAAAGAGTAAGGTCAAGGACCTGGCTCTGCAGGTTAAAGCACTTGCCACACAAACCAGAAGACCTCAGTCTGATTTGGATCCCGAAGTGGAAGGAAAGCAAAAACCAATTCCCAGATATTGTCTTCTGATTTCCATGCATATACCATGACATGAAAGTGTTCTTACACACATGTGCACACACACATACACACACACACAAATATACATGAACTTCTCGAAAAAGAATAACGTACATAGGACTGTTGCAGATTATTAAACACATTTGACGACACAGAGAAAAAATTCTCTGGTTTAAAAATAACTGTGGTGACTGGATAATGGGTTTGGTTGCTAACCCTGGGCATATTATTGAGTCTCAGGCAGAAACCAAGAATGGCATCATACATAACTTTTACTTCTTGAAGAGAAAAAGAACCAAGTCAACCTCCTGTGAAACAGTTCAATTTGTGTGTGAAGAAAAGCCATGGCTATAACCAATTATGTCACCCATCCAAGTGAAAGATAGAGAATTATTGTCAGATGTTGGAGTTTTCCTTCCAGACAAACGGCAGCCTTCTGCCTTCACGGTTTCAAGAGCCGTCTTCCAACACTCCTTTTACACACTAAACCAATACGCTGGAAATATTAGAACAAACCAGAAAGGTGAAGTGTAGTACTCACAGTGACATTAACTCAGCTCATGGGGCACACATGCAGGGCCATTTATCCCAAATCAGCCGCTTGAGGAACTGATGCTTCTTTGGGGACTGAAACCTTGTGTTTTCCATTTTCTCTGAATTAAGATTAGAGAATGAAAACGAGAGTTTTCAGGACTGCATTTAAAACATAATTTAACATCGTCAAGACGTTTGGCTGACCTCTGATTTTCTACCCGTATTTAAAGGAGGGTATTAAGTTGGAAATCATCTTGAGGCAAATTTAAAGACCATGTCAGAAAGTAGAACTTTTTATGTTTTAGATTTGCAATGTGATGATTCCATTTTTGACTAGCTTCCATAATGTATTTCTATAAACTAAAAGAGAAAATATTTAACTTGAAAGGATAAATCTAGTTTTTCATGTTTTTAAACTAAGACGTTGAACAGAACAGACCTGAATATACAATTTAACATTTCATTTGGTTTGTTTTTTTTCCAGTAGTTTTTCGAAAATGTTTATTTTTAAGTAGTTCAAATTCTTTAGAATGGCTTCATTATTCTGGAAACCATGCATGCTGATTTGGGAACTGATAAAATACTTCAGAAACTCAGAAGTGTATGTACATTTGCATAACAAAAATATCCCTAAACCAGTAGTTCTCAATCAGTGGGTCACAACTCCTTGGGATCAAATGATCGTTTTCACAGGGCTGACTTCAGACTGTTGGAAAACACAGATATTTATATTACAATTCATAATTCAAAATTACAGTTATGAATTAGCATGGAAAATGATTTTATGTTTGGGAGTCGCCACAACATAAGGAACTGTATTCAAGTGTTGCATCATTAGGAAGGTTGAGAATCATTGCCCTAAACTCTATACTTTTACATTGAGGCAAAACGTCATTTATATCCACTGGATTATAAACCAATGTGATTTGTATTATGTGAAAACAGTTTGAGTAGCTATATAGGAAATACCTTAGTGTTATCCTATTGACAGAGGGGGACTATCTTGTTCCTCATCGCTTTAACTACACACTTCCAGATTTATACGTAACTCAAAAATAGCTGAGCTGGCTCCCACAAATGTTGCAGCGAAAATTCCCTAATGTAGAAAACAAAACTTCATTGTCATGGAAACAAGTCTTGTCCCCTTACACTTCTGTACAACTGGTTGTCAGAGCAACAACTGGGCTAGAACTGCATTAAAAGAAACAGAGGTGCCTAACCACCCTTATGATGTTTAGGAAAAGAAAACATGACATGAGGAATGGATGTGGTTACCTGCAGATAGACAGGTGGTAGGAGAATACTTACAAAGTGTCAAGGTGACCCAAAGGATGGCTAGCTCCAACTCATACTGTGTTTGAGTGAAGAAAAGCTAGTGGGATGCCCCTATGTATAAAAGCACTTGCTGCCAAGCCTGACTAAGTTTTTTCAGTGGTACCCACTGAAAAAGAAGGAGAGAACCGTCTCCCTTAAGCTGCCATCTGCTCTCCATATAGACTCCATGGCACGCCTTTCCCCACTCCCTTAAATGATAAATGCATTTTAAAATACATGAACACAAAGACATGAACATTGGAAAAGGACTTGTAGCAAGTGGTGGCTTGACAGGGATAGGAGGGGCTGAGAAAGGTGGGGATGAGAGTAGTCCAAACGTGTCATATGCTTGTATGAAATTGTCAACGAACAAATTTAATTAATAAAAAGCAGTGTATCAAGTCTGGATGTAACCAAAAAGCCAAGATCGTATGAGAAGAAAAGAATTATAGTACGTTCTAGTATGAAAAGCGTTTAAGTAAAATGCTCTAGTGGAGAAACAAATGGCTGGGAAGGAGGGGAGGTGCTGATTCTTCTCGGCTCTGTGGGTAGGAGGGAGGTCTGGGAGACAGTATCATTTTTAATTAGTAGAAGAAAGTAAGGAAAAGAACTTGCAAAAAAGTTCAGTACCGTAGTCTGGCTAGTTTGAGAGTAGAAGCGACTCTGAAAAGGGTTGAGAACCACATTATCGACTTTTGATTCTAGTGTGGGGAAGCTGTGCTCTGTCCTCAGTCACACCGCCTCTCCCATGGAAAGCTGAGCATAAATGATGTAGCACAAACCTTCAGAGACTGGAGACAAAGGTGACTGCACACGCATTTGGTAAACATGCATTAGTAAAAGCTCCAGCAAATGTCTCTGAAGTGTAAGTGATGTGTTTTGTGTGAAACTCCATAGAGTGGTTTCTGGATACATTCAAATGCTTTTCTCTTGTTAGCAGTGCTTCCATGGTTGGCTGGATTCACTTGATATCGATGATCTACGCTGTAATAAAATTGAAGCCGAGAAACTTAATACTGCCTGAATTAGGAACCACAGCTTCACTGAGACCTAGTGTATCACGTTGCAGCATAGCATTCTAATATACATAATTTCCTAAATCATGCACTGACTTTGGGGAGCACTTAAATATTCAGCTCACTTCTCTCAGAGTGTCTAGAATACACTGAACAACACAATGTCCTGCATGTGAACGTTAGGAAAGCTTCCACAGGCAGATTTATTCCAGTAGAGACAGAAAGCAAAGCAATGGTATTTTAATATACAAACATTTAATATATATGTATACATATATACATATTAAAAGGTTGCTGTCAGATTTTTTTCCAGACCCTTGTAGCATGACACAAAAATAAGAAGCTAACATTTCCTGGTGCTAACTTGGGTCGTATTTTGATCCATTTAACCATCAAAATATATCTGCCAGTGTAGGTATTTCTTACTCCTGTGATACTTTTAAAGAAGATAAGCTCAGAGAAGTTACTAAAGTTAATGCAGCTGGTGGGAGATGGACTCGAGACTGGAGCACAGTCTAGTCTTCGGTCTATCACACGCTTGTCTGGTGCTCTGTGTCTGAGTATAAATGCAGAAGGCTGTCTAAAATCCCATAGCAGGAACTTTGGCATCATTCCTTCCACAGACAATTCTCTGAGTGCTGCCAAAGAAGGCTTGCATTCGAGAAACAACCACATCATGGCTGCTTTCTGAAAGGCATGAAGGGGATTACCAAACCAGTGTTTGTTCTTGCTGGCATTGATAGAGACTCCAGGAACCAGCTGACAACTTGCTCACTATAAGTCCAGAATATCAGAGAGCATGATCCGGACTTTCAATACCCCTTTTATACCTGGCTTAAATGAATGTTAGCCTTAAGTCAACCATTGGAGTAGGTTAGGTTTTGTTAGGGGAAATGTTTGCTTTCTCTAAACCCAATATTCAAGCCTCCAAATCACTCCAGTCATGTATGAAATAAAGCAATGCCCATGCTAACACAGTTCTTCACTTATTTGATATTTGACAATTGCTTGTTTCTACAGTGAAACTGGGTTTGGCTTGCTGACTAAATGGCAAAGAATTTGGATACGAATGTTTTCAGTTGGTTTCAGGGAGGAGAAGGTTTTCTATTTTCTCTTTGACATAAACTTATGGAGCGTTTTGTGCTGTTATGCTGACAGCCTCAGTAATCAAAATAAGGAAGAAATTGTAAGCTGTGGCTTTTAGTGAAAGACAAAGTAGAAAATAGATATATTTTCATTCTCAAAAGTCTGAAATTGGTCAAAGGAGAGAAACCTGTTGTTTTAAGGCTAATGTATAAGCTTCTTATAATTTCAAAGACAATTTGGAATTAATTTAATTTTCACGTGGAGTCAATGACTACATGTACCCTGTACCCATCTTTTCTCCTCCCCTCCCTACTTTCTTCTCCAAAATGCGTCACTTTTTAAAAACTTTTTTTGTCTCTCCCATCATGCATCCTGTGGTCCCACCCATCTCCCATCCCCTTGCATCTGCCCATGTATCCTGGGGTCCCACCCATCTCCCATCCCTTGCATCTGCCCTACGCCCCTGAAACCTCTCACAACCCCAAATTCAAACAAAATGAAATTTAAAAGAAAAAAGGGAAAAACGGGGTGGGGGAAATTAAGCAGTAACCTAGTTATGCTGCGGCAATTCCTAGGAATTCTTGCAGGCAATGCCTTTGATGTATTGTGATATTCCACAACTGAATGTCCAGATTTAGATCTGACTTTAAATACTAAGTGATGCTTCCTTTCAAAGAAAAACTTTAAGGATGGAAAAGTTCACTTGAATTAAAAAATATATTCCAGGTAGCGGTGGCACATGCCTTTAATTCTTGCACATGGGAGGCAGAGATAGGCAGATGTCTGTGAGTTTGAGGCTAACCTGGTCTACAGAGTAAGTTCCAGGACAGCCAAGGCTACACAGAAAAACTGTCTTGAAAAAAATCAAAAAACTGGGAATCATACACATGCTTTCTTAAGAATATGTGATTGCAAGAAATACAGTCAAAATATGCGGATGTTCAGGAATATCTGTTGATTGCTCTAGGACTACAAGCATTCAAAACTTTTTTATTCATTTAATCATTTATTACGTTTACACTCATTGAAGCCAGGTTTTCCTCTCTTTTTTCAGCGTCTGGCACTTTCCCTGGGAACTCTTTTGAGGACTGGTCCTGGAAGAGAGTCCTCATACTGGGACTCTTTTTCTTATATTTTGCTCTACAGGGTCTGATATTAAACAGTCCATTTTTCTTAATCCTAACAGATCAAAATGTTGGAGCTTTATTTTCAGCAGCAGGTCTTGCCATGAGAGGTAGATAAGAAAAGAAAAGGGCTGGAGAGATGGCTCAGTGGTTAAGAGCATTGCCTGCTCTTCCAAAGGTCCTGAGTTCAATTCCCAGCAACCACATGGTGGCTCACAACCATCTGTAATAAGGTCTGGTGCCCTCTTCTGGCCTGCAGGCATAAACACAGATAGACTATTGTATACATAACAAATCAATAAATAAATACTTTAAAAAAAAAAAAAAAAAAAGAAAAGAAGCAACTTCACCAGCAAGGTTCAACAAGCTGCTTCTTGTTGAGAAAGGCAGGCAGACTGTAGCTATGGTTCTCAGTATTGAATTCAGATTAAAGGGTGGGATGGTTTGAATGAAAATGGCCCCATAGGCTCCTAGGGACTGGTACTATTAGGAGGTGTGGCCTTGTTGGAGTAGGTGTGGCATTGTTGGAGTAGGTCTGGCCTTGGAGTAGGTGTGGCATTGTTGGGGTGGGTGTGGCCTTGTTGGAGTAGGTGTGGCCTTGTTGGGGTAAGTGTGGCATTGTTGGGGTAGGTGTGGCATTGTTGGGGTAGGTGTGGCATTGTTGGGGTAGGTGTGGCATTGTTGGAGTAGGTGTGGCCTTGTTGGGGTAAGTGTGGCATTGTTGGGGTAGGTGTGGCATTGTTGGGGTAGGTGTGGCATTGTTGGGGTAGGTGTGGCATTGTTGGGGTAGGTGGTATGCCATTGGCAGTGGGCTCTGAGGTCTCAGAAGCTCAAGGTGTCTGAGTCTTTTCCTGCTGCCTGAAGATTCAGCTCCTTCTCCAGCACCATGTCTGCCTGCATGCGACCATGATTCCCACCATGGTAATAATGGACTGAACCCCTGAACTGTAAGCCAGCCCCAATTAAATGTTTCCTTTATAAGAGTTGCATGGTTGTAGAGTCTCTTCACAGCAATAAGTTCAGTAAAACGCAGTTTTTATGTGATTTCTCAAATGCTCTGTAACCAAAGTAGCTAAAGTCTGATGTTTTTTTTTTTGTTTTTTTTTGTTTTTTTAATTTCAAAGAAAGAAAACACACATCATTGGAGAAAAATGGAGTATCTCACTAAAGGATACTACAAAGGACTTGAATTTGTATTACATGGCATGGTGAGGAGCTATGGAAACAGGAATGGTTTTTTGGATTAGACTCTAGATGTTGCCAGGAACCAGGGGTAATTCTCTGAATGGGTTCCTTAATAATGCCTACCTAGTATGAGGAGGAACTCAGTGATATTAAAACTCTATCTGGCAAAGGAGAAACAATCAATCATACTGGCCAGAATGGGAGCTATTGTGAAGTTTCTAGTGGTCTGGTCCTGGCTTCATGCTTGTCTATCACAATCTCCAAGTGGCTTTGTCTGATGCTGGCATTTTGTGGGATTGCTGTGCTTAACAGGAGGATACTACAGTTCTAGCTCTGAGTGCCAGGTCTGCTCTTGGATGTCCAGGGATGTTTTCCAAGTTCTCAGATGCATGCTCATGCTGTTTCATTGGCAGATCAGAGATTCCTTATCTCTAGTAAGATACCTATTGACTCTGGGTGAAGGAGTTTGAAGGCATGCTTGAAAGGCGCGGCTATGCAGGACACAAGGCTGTGAAAGGGGAAACGGATTATAGAGTCTAATAGGTGTGAACATGGTTTTCCCAGCAATAACAACTCCTTCACATGCAGACGAATGGGTCTGAACACGGTGCCTCTAGCAATAGAGAACATTAGTCGCATGGACAAAGACCAACACTGCAGAGTGAGTCTTGAAAGGACCCATTGTTGGTAGTGAATAGGAAGGTTAGGTAGGGACTCAAATGGAACAGGCCTGGGGACAAGCAGAGAAGAGGAAGGGATAGGCTATCTGATTGAGAATCCTGCTTGACAAGATAATAAAATGAACTTATTGACAGTGGGAATGAAAAGCTATTTAAATAAGAGTCTGAAATCCAGTCACAGTGAGACTAAGAGGCAAGGCTTACTTGGATATTTCTAACTCCCAAATCTAGTCTTGGAAGCATAGAGAATACCCCATTAATATTTAAGGACTAAATTAATTAACCAATGAATAGTACTATGTAACTGACAGGATGTGGAGGGGGGAGGGAGGGAAGGAGGGAAAGAGAGAATCCACAACTTTGATGCAGTATGGAAAGGAAGCATATTTCAGAAGAAGAGGCATCCTAGCTTGGTCATGTGTAATCTTGTGATGAGTTATAACATTAAGGAGAAGCCAACAATGTGGTTTGGAATTTGAGTGCCAAATGAAGGTCAAGGTAAGGACTGCAGAATGAACAAATAAAGGGGAAGATTGACATCATCCAGTCCACAGACTTTCCGAGGCTGGGCGAATGAAGATAGAATAGAGAAGAGTCAGCCTCCCACCAATTTATCAAGGCCGTTCTTGTTTTCTGGGAGGTGAACTAGCATTAAGGGGAAAAAAACAGAAACACCTAAGTTTGTTATAAGAATCTGACATGGGTCTCATGAACATGAGTTCTGGAAGTACCTAACAAGATACTACTGAGTTCTATAAGTATATCTGATATCCTTCTCGGCTTGTAATTTTTCATGCATTTAAACTTTCTAATTTGAATTTTCATTATCTGTACAGAGTTGATCATTATTGTAAAGCTAGATTCTAAAGAGGGTTTAGGAATTAAATCCCAAAACTTGGGCTGGTAAGATGGCTCAGTACCACTGAACAGTCCAGATGACCTGAGTTTGATCCCCCAAACACAAAAATGACAGATGTGGTGGCTTATGTCTGTTGCCCCAGTCCACTACTCCTAGAGGAGATGCGAGGTGGAAACGGAGCAAATGGCAGAAATATCAAGGGAGACCCTACCTCAAAAACAAGGTGGAGGGAGGCAGCAGACTCCTGAGAATTAGTCCTCTGACTTATACATACACACTCACAACCCCCCCCACACCATATCAAAACTCATATGGGAATGATATTTAATAAAATATAATATGTATGGTGAAGCTCTAGTTTGCTGTTTGAATATTTGTTTCCCAAAAACATCGTCCTTTAAGCAGAAGTGGCAATGGCCCTCTGGGTCACAGGACAGGACCCAAGGAGTTAAACCTATCTAGCTATTGTCCCCAAAAACCCAAAAGCCTCAGAATACTTTTCATAGCACAAGAAAGCAGAACATAAGAGAGAAAATTACTGTGACTTGACCAGATACTACTATCTAAACACTAATGCATCTGTTAAACAAATACAGTTGAGATAGCTTTTTCATAGTCAATTCTCTGAGTTTTGTTAGAAATGTATCTCCAGATAGAGCAAGAAAGCATATACTTTTTCATTAAAATCCAACCAAATGGTGATGATATTCTATAGAAATGCTCACCAGTCATTTAACTATTTCCTCATGTAAAAATAAATGTTGCTATAGTATATTGAAAATCTAATTATTAAGGATCAGAAAAAAGTTATCAGGTTTTACCTGGAAAATTCGAGATTTGACAAAACAAAATCTTCAAAATGGATGCTGAACCCAATTGTATATTGAAGCACTTGAGGACTTGTCAAATTTCCATGATTTGTTGCTCTCAGAGATACAGGAAAGGGCAGGCATAGCATCATTTTAAATATATATATAAATATATAATACAAATATAGTCTCTTGTTTACCCAACTGGCCATCTAACTTTGTGGAAATAAGGTTTCTTTTAATTTAGATAGATCTTGATTTCCTAGACCTTTTACAGTAGCCCCCATCTTATTTAAACTGGGTCATCTATGGGAAAAATATTGGCTTATATTTTAATAAATTCAAATGATAGTTTAGGATTATATGAATCATAAGGAGAAAAAGGCAAAAATCTACCAAGCACCAAGTTAAAATGTATGAAATCCTGTAAGTGCTAAAGGTGACCTATAGAATAAAATTCCTGCTTTGTGGACGAAGAAGACCTGAGGCTGCAGAGAAACTAATTAATGTTGACTGACAGCTAGGAGGTGAGCATTCATAGTGCTTTTGAAATCTCCAGTTCTTCCGATTATATCAGTTTCTGGGTCTGGTTTTTGGTTTTTGGTTGATACTGCAATGGGGGCAAAAAAAACTGTTCCAAGACAAATCATAAATACTTTCTTGGAAGTTGGGTGTCTTTAACGATGTTTTCAAGAGTTCACAGGATGTTTTAGCTATGAAGCATAAAGATACTAATTAGTATGTTTTAATTACACTTGTATAAACTGGCCACATTGTGGCATTGTTCCTCATCAGTGAAAAGTCAATTGATGTGTCACAGTGGGTTGATATTTTTTCCCTTTGACTTTTCTTTGCAACAATCTTATTTCTCTGGAATATTTTTAAAACTGTTCCAACCACTTCCTCTTGGGTGGGATATTTTTTGGTTATGCTGTTTGCTTTCACTATGGAGCCATTTCATGTAGACATGTTTATCATCCCCTTTCTCCCTTCAGAGGCACCTCCCTACAATTTAAGGTTGTTAATAACCTCACCAAAATGACATTTCTAGTACTTATTTGTTTTCCTCATCGGAAACACTGAAGGAAGGGTAGTGGCTTTTCAACAGTTCTAATTCCAACCTATTGCAAAGCTCTCATGAAAAGTGATTATGTACTCTCCCAATGAAATTATATCACAGAGGGAGTTGTTTACAAATAAATATAAAAAACTAATGGTCCTTTAAATATATATTCTTCAGTAACTCTTTGAGAATTTCATGAATACATACAATGTATTTTGATCATCTTTATCCCTTAACTACCCCCTTCATCTCCCATCCTTGCTTCACTCCCAAAATCCTGTCTTCCCCTACCTTCCTCCTTCTCATCCTTCTTTTCCTAAAGCAGAGTCCAGTAGTTACTGCTCCCATACACATGGGTGTGGGGCCATCCACAGACGCATGATTGGCTTACAGGAACCACACCCCGAAAGAAAACAGACTCTCCCACTACTAGCTGCCGTCAACTGTCCACAGCTCCTCAGCTACGGGTGTGGGCTCATAAGCCTCTCCCATCTCTGTGCTGGAAGGTTGACCAGCTTGCTCTTGTCCAGACAACCACAGCTCTCTGTGTTCATTAGTTCAGTGGTCATGTCATGTCCAGAAGACATTGTTTTGCTATGCTCTTCCCCAACCTCTGTATCTTAGAATCTTTTCGCCCCATGTCTGCAACGTTCCCTGAGCCCTGGAGAGAAGAACATGACATAGCTGACCCATTTGTAGCTGAGTCCACAGTCAGTTGTTCTCCCTACTTTGACCACTTGTGAGTTAAGACTGAGCACTTTTGATCACACAAAGAAACTCTTTGATGAGTTGAAAGAATGGTCTAATCTATACACAAAGAGACACACATTTAGAGAACAGTTTGATACCATGTACTTTTGGTGAAATAATAGTAGCCCATGAGATTCTCAGCCATGAGTTCTTGGTCAGATTTACTGCACCAAGAATCTGGAGTAGGCCTTAAATCCTATCAGAAAGTAGTCAGTTACTCCACATTGTACCAATGGACATCTCTGGCTCAGCCAGTCAATATTGTAGCTTAGAGGGTTTATAGTAAGGAAAGACTATTGATTACTGCCTCTCCCCAAAGCCTGTAAAGCATTTTCTGGTATTGTGGAGCTAGTCAGCAGGGAGGAAGTGCTCCATGTCCTTTGACCAAGCATGTGGTGTTTGCAGCAATAGGGTCTCACAATCAAGTTGTGGGAGAAAATGTTAATAATCTCAAGGTACACAAGAGAAATGGTGACTACTAAACAAGGTTTATTTAATGCCTTAAGATATAGGTCATTCATTTAGGACTGAAAAGCTAAAACATACTTCCAAAATTTCTTTTGAAGAGTAAATGGCACCATGAAGAAATCCCTTACACAAGTATTTAGGATTCATTTGGCTCTCTCTGCCCCATCATCATTAGCCAGGCACTCTGTTCACACCAAGAATGTGGCACATGCGCCAATTTCTACTTCATCTAATTACCAACGCTAATATTTTGCTCTTGGGGAAATATATCAATAATGGCAGCCAAGAAATACAATGGACTGTTGAAGGTGGAAGACAAAGTCATTCTTTCCCCTATCTGGTATGCAAACTAGAATGCTATTTTACGGAATGATCCCAGTATTTCCTGTTTCATTGAGAGAGAGAGAGGTTTACTATTCTTAGAGGAGGGGTGGGCAAGTTATTCCCATAGAGGAGTTATCAGCATTTGATAGTTACCGGTAGAGGAAGAATCAGTTTCTGTTAAGGGTAGGTTGACTAGTGTCCAGTGAAAAGCCACACATCTGTGCATATATGGGCAGTGCAATCTGGACTTCATACTTGAGAACTAAAGTGCAGAGCTCAAAGTTGGGTGAGTAGGGAGAAGTGGGTGAATGAGATGAGTTAGGATGGGGGTAAATACGATCTAAACAGTACAAGATTCTCAAATAACTAATTAAAAATCCCTTGCAGTAGTATCCTGACTCATTAACACATTATGGGCTGTAAGCCAAGATGAGAATAATGAAAGAAGATGAATTTGTCTTCCGCTGTATTCTTTAGTCACTGTCTAATGTGTTCTAATGTTCTACACCCATTAGAGCTAAGAGTATGGGAAGATTGTGAACCCTGGGAAAACAGGTCATTGTGTGTGCTAATCTGATATGAGTGAACAGTCTTCTTAATTTACACCAAGGGTTGAGAACCCCCTTGGGGATCAAATGAGCCTTTCACAGGTCTTGCTTAAGGCCATTGGAAAACACAGATATTTACATTATAGTTCATAACAGTAGCAAATTACAGTTATAAAGTAACAATGAAATAATTTTATGGTTGGAGTCACCATAACATGAGGAAGATTGAGAACCACTCCCTTCTACGTGTATTGAGTGTGCACATTTGTGTAGGAGTGTGTGTGTGTGGAGGGGGTTTAAATTGTGATTGTATGTCCTCAGTCACTTTCCCATCTTGATTTCTGAGATAGGATCTTTCAGTGAACCTAGAACTATGCAATCGTAGGAAAGCAATCATTTATAAGACATGTATATGATATATAATTGTTAACATCTATTTCTTTTATAATGATGAATGAAGCAGAACATTTATAATACTAAGAAATGTTAATTTTTTAATATGAGAATATAGTTGTCATATTTAAAATATTCTGTCTATCTACTAGAGATATGCTGTGTATTTGGTAGTTTAATTATGATTTACTTTAATGTAACTTGACAAATATTGTGTGGGATATGTAGACAAAGTGTGTCAAAAATTTGATGAATCTGTGTCAATGAGTACAAAAAGTCATGTTGTGTTTTTCTCCTTTTATATAGGTGAATTTTCCATAACAAAAGATTGAAGTATCTTTTCATCAACTGAACCAAATATTTCTAGGTATTTCATGATGTCTATAAGAAATGACTCAACTGATTGCCCATTCTTGTTTTCAGGAAATCATGGAGCTTTGTCAGTTTTGACACAGAATTTTCTTTGATCCTTCTTTTTTACAGTAACTTCTATAACTTTATTTCTTGTCTTTGTCTATATTTAGTTTCAGAGCATACGAACCTTCATGGTTTATAATTTCCCCTTCAGGAGACAGGAGATATTCAGTGATGGATGAGGACCAATACTTTGTGTACGTTTTCCACTGAGTTTTATTTAACCCAAGCCCCAGATTCTAAATGTAGAAGTTGAAGTGTTTGAATGTCTTCAGTCAGGAAGCCTAAGTTTTTCCATGAGAAACCTGGACAAAGCATTTGTTTGGAAGCTGTTTTTTGGCTTTCACCTGAGGCTGCTGTCCTAAAAGTGAAACGTGTTTTGTCTTCTGGATAAGAACACTTTTCTCTTACTCACTCTCTGCCTTATTTGCAAATTGGAGGCTCAGAGGAGACTGCCTGTCTACCCAGCTGCAGAATGTGTATGCTATGCTTGCATTTGTTGCCATGGATGCTGAAATATAACCGATAAACTATACACCCCAAACAGATTAAAACTGACTTTGGAAAACTCTGTAGGATTGTTATAAAATTTATGATGAAATTATCTGTTTACTACCACTCTCCATACTTAGGTGACAGCTTAGGAAATATAATTTTTTTAATAGAATCCCTTTTCTGGAACAGTGTTTTGATGGCAGCAAGATTACTGATGAATAAATTCTAAATTCTAAATCTGGTCTAATAGTTTTACACCATAACAAACTTATGAGTACTATAAAAAACATAAACATAGCCGGGCGATGGTGGCGCACGCCTTTAATCCCAGCACTCGGGAGGCAGAGGTAGGCGGATCTCTGTGAGTTCGAGACCAGCCTGGTCTACAGAGCTAGTTCCAGGACAGGCTCCAAAGCCACAGAGAAACCCTGTCTCGAAAAACCAAAAAAAAAAAAAAAAAACATAGATGTTGAACATAAGAACATATAAAAACATAGATGTTGAAAATAAGAAATATTTATGAGAAAGTGAAAGTTCCTAAAATCCAAGCCTAAATGTATATAAATACACTAACAGTACAAATTATTTCTACCTTAACATGACACTTTTGTTTCAGCCATATTTACCTAAGACTTGTCTCACTACTGAATTGTTCGAAATGTAACAGTAGCTACCATTTATTCAGCATTTATCACCAATAGAAAAGTATGTTAGTTAACCTCATTTAATTTTCACTATTTTCTGGCAGTTGGATCTTCTTGTTTACATCCACAGTGTTGATGAGAACCCTTGAGGAATGACACATAAGAGGATGAATTGTGAGATGTTAGTCTTGGTCTGAGGCACATTAGGTGGGAGCTGGATGAACCCCACTAGACTTTATTCTACTGCTTTGATAAAAGCACACTTATAACACAAGCGTCATCAGATCTCCCACAATACATTCATAAACAGTTCCTATTGATCCCAGCTAGCACTGAGTTTCTTAACAAATCACGCTGTGATTTCTCAGGAAATAGGAATGAAAACTTCTGTAGTTCTTAACTGAGCGTTGTTATGTGAAGAATACTCAAAATCTTACAGATAAATGAAAATGTACATCCACCATAAATGCGGCTGTCATGTCCAGGTAGGTAAAATTGGTTATTGGAAACCTGAAAAAATACGGGATGATAAATCTTTAGTTAATATGTGTTTATATTATCTATTTATGCTAGTAGTTAGGATTAAAGTAATTTGACAGCAACAAAAAGTAATTGTTTTTAACAGACAGGTGGACCAATGGAACTGAATTGAAGACCCAGATATCAATTCATATACCTACAAACACCTAATTTCTGACACAGAAGCAAAAAGTATAAAATGGAACAAAGAAAGCATAATCAACAAATAGTGCTGACATAACTGGATATCAACATGTAGAAAAATGAAAATACATCCATATCTATTGTCATGCACAAAACTCAAGTCCAAATGGATCAAAGACCTCATCATAAAACCAACCACACTGAACCTCATAGAAGAGAAAGTGAGAAGTACGCTTGAACACATTGGCACAGGAGACAGTCAACAAGACAAACGACAGCCTACAGAATGGGAAAAGATCTTCACCAACCCCACATCAGACAGAGGTCTGATCTCCAAAATATACACAGAAGTCAAGAAATTGGTCATCAAAAGAACAAATAACCCAATAAAAAAAAATGGAGTACAGACCTAAACAGAGAACTCTCAACAGAGGAATCTAAAATGGCTGAAAGACACTTAAGGAAATGTTCAACACCCTTAGTCATCAGAGAAATACAAATCAAAACAATTCTGAGATTCCATCTTACACCTGAAAGAATGGCCAAGATCAAAAATACTGATGATAACTTAAGATGGAGAGGATGTGGGGTAAAGGGAACACTTCTCCATTGCTGGTGGGAGTGCAAAATCCCTTTGGATTTCAGTATGGCATTTCCTCAGAATATTAGAAAACAACCTTCCACAAGACCCAGCAATACTACTATTGGGTATATACCCAAAAGATGCTCAATCATACCACAAGGACATGTGCTGAACTATGCTCATAACAGCATTGTTTGTCATAGCCAGAACCTGGAAACAACCTAAATGGCCCTCGACTAAATAATGTATAAGGAAAATGTGGTACATTTACACAATGAAGTACTACCAAGCAGAAAAAGTAATGACATCTTGAAATTTGAGGGAAAATGGGTAGATCTAGCAAACATCACATTGAGTGAGGTAACCCAGACCCAGAAAAACAAATATCATATGTACTCACTCATAAGTGGTTTTTAGACATAAAGCAAAAAAAAAAAAAAAGCAGCCTACAAATCACAATCCCAGAGAACCTAGACAGCAACGAGGACTCTAAGAGAGACATACATGGATCTAATCTACATGGGAAGTAGAAAAAGAGAAGATCTCCTGAGTAAATTAAGAGCATAGGGACCATGGCAGAGGGCAGAAAAGGAGGGGAGAGGAAGGGAGTAGAGCATAGAGAAAAATATATAGTTCGATAAAAACAATAAAAAATAAACACTTTATGGGGGATGCTGGAAAATAAGTAATTGTTTTTAAATTTCCTGGGAAAATTTATGGCAGTACATGCTAAGTCAAAAAAGGAAATGAGAGAGGGAGAGACAGAGACAAACAGAGTTAAGACAGGAAGAGAGAGAAACACGTGGCGAGACAGAGACCTCTCTTATACTCAGGATCTGCCTGTGCTATCCAAGCATCCATCACAGAGCTCTAGCTCCAGGCAGAAGAGCAATTGGGATTGCACTGGAGCCCATCAGGGTTTTCACTGCCTGCTGGATTCATTCTGAGTTAGGATAAAATATAAGCAGCAAACCACACCATCTTTGTGTCACACAGAGTAGGAGAACAATTGCTGAAGGTCATGGCCCATGGAAATTTTGAAGGGATTATTTTGTCATCTGCCCTATTTCTTGGTCTCTTTGCCCATTGGCTGCTCTGAATGTTATTTTAGAGACAGTTGAAACATCCCCTTTCCAAAGACAGCATTCAAAATTCTGTCTTTGGAAAGGGGGTGTAGTTGTTCAAGCAGGCTTTTCAAATGATGCATGCATGGATATATGAAATATGCAAGAGCCCAGAAATTGAAATAGCTGGATCTTAGTCTAGACTCTGTTCTGCCATTATCTGGCTGAGTATCTCAGACACTGCTGGACCATGGTTTTCTCATCTGTCAGATATCAGTATGGGGTGCCAAATAATTTTTAATGTTCCTTTCAATTCTAATTAGTTTCAAACGTTGTGGTACAATATGTCTGGCAGACACAAATTTCTTTTCCAGTTCTTCTCTCATGAGCTATTTCCAAGTATTGCTCCTCAGGCAAATACGTGTCCATTTCTAATCAACGAACTGCTACTGGCTCTCTGGTAGAGGGTCTACAACATTACGTGTCATTCTGTTTTCCTTTGGGACTCACCCTATATTCCCTCCCTCTTTTCTTTCCTTTCTTTCTCTTGAAACAGGCTTTTGTCCTGTAGTCTACAGTGGCCTTGAACTTGCAATCTCCCTGCTTCAGATTGTCAAGTGAAGGGCACAGATGTATCACCACCCCTGATTTCAGGGCAGCATTTAATAATGACACACAGGGACAGAACAGTCTTTTGGGTCTGTAGAATCTATTTCCTTCTGGATTAGAGAGGCGCAACAACCGTTTCGTGACAATGGGATGACAAAGTAAATACTAAGACGACAGAAGCAGAATGATGAAAACAGCATATGTGTCCTCACTGGCTTTCTTGAAAAGCTGCCCCAAACTTGGACTGCCTAAAATTTGACCTTTTCTTATGTGAGAAAAATGCACAGTTTAAGCCATCTTTGTAAGGTTTACCCTTATTTGCAGTCAAACTTCTGCCTGACTGAGCCTAAAGAAAAACTAAATGGCTTAAGCGGAAGAAGGGTTAACATGAGAGAATGAATAGCATGTCTACCATCTCAAAGAGCTTACAATAAATGAAAGGTAGGAGATAAGCACTGAGCTTGCCATAGTGCCTGACTGAATACATGAAGAAGATGGATGATACAAACAGAAGCAGGATGCAATCATATTTGATGTCAGAGAAATATATGGGGAAGTTATAGCTCATAACTCCTAGAGGTTTATTCTGCCTCCTAATAATGCCGTTATTAGTGGTTAAACTATTAATGAAAAAAATTAACAACTAGAAACTGGGTTTAAAACACTTGCCTGATTAAGTTTGTCTAACTCTTAGGCTTGTCTCACTAGGATGTTCTAGTTGTCTAGATGGCCTCTGGGACTGAATTCTGGAAACTCTTTAACAAAATGCCCTTCTAATATAAGTTTCATGTTTTATTGAATGAAATGGACTGTAATCACCTACTTCTTCTGCATAGATTAGCTAATCCCTTATGTAGTTACTGCAGCACTGTATGTTGCTGTTTTATCAAAATGTATACTAAACTCAGTTGTAGCCTCCCTCCCTTCACAGACTGTCCCAGGCTGCTCCCGTGTCCCCTTAAACAGCTTGTGCAATCTCATAATTTTTATTCATTTATTTGTTTATTTATTTATTTATTTATTATGTATACAATACTCTGTCTCTATGCCTGCAGGCCAGAATGAATTAGTGAAGAAAAGTGACAGCATGCTCTCTCCCTTGATATTTGTACTTTAAACATCTTGCCTAACTATAGTATAGTCTGGTCCCAATTTAGAATTATCAGGGAGGAGTTATACCTGAGACTAAGCCCTCCGCTTCAACACCACTTGAATTGCTTGCATGCAGAAGGAGACTGAGAAGCACTTCAGTGACCGCTAGTGTGAGGGAAAGCTTATCAAGTTGTGCTATAAATGATTGCTAAACTTATATCCACCAGGAGCCAATTATTTGAAGTTTCTGTTATACTCTTGGCTTTGAGGTATTAGATGACTGAAAACATTTTTTATCTTAATCTGCGGAGATTTATTGAAAGAATACTTGATGTTTTTGAGGAAAATTACAGGGAAAAGTGATTCTACCTGCATCAGGTATCAGCCAAGCTAATGGAAAGCAAAAGGTTCTCTTTCTCTTCCTCCCTCCTCTCTCTCTCTCTCTCTCTCTCTCTCTCTCTCTCTCTCTCTCTCACACACACACACACACACACACACACACACACACACACACAGACACACACAGAGACATACACAGACAGACATGCAAACACAAACCACCAACCTCCCTCCAGATTTTAGGTCTATTCTTGGTTCTCTCTTTGTGCAGCCTTGCTCTCATTGCCTTGCTAGAAGGCTACTCATATTTATGTTGTACTTTTGTACCCTGCTTCTCCAACTGCACCAAGCTGGAGAGCTTGTTCCTTTTTTATCTTTCCTTCTCTTGTTGTTGTGGATGAATTTCTGACAATTGATTAATGAAGAAATGATACCAATCACATGTAAGTTATTTATTTTTGCTGTTTATTATTTGAGAATTTCATACATGCACATTATGAAAAATGATCATATTCACCCCAATTCTTCCTTCAGCTCCACTCACATAAATAATACTTTAGTATGTCCACCATCCCAAATTTACGTCCCCTTATTCTTTTAAGAAAAGAGCCCCACTAAGTCCAATTTGTTTGTCTGTATGTAACGGGTGTGGAACCACCCACTAGAACATGGGGAAGATAGTAATGGCCACACCTGAAAGAGTGATTGTACACCCCTCCAGCAGTTGGAAGTTAACAGCTCTTCAGTTGGAACCTGTGAGTTCCTCCCTATGCATGCTGAAAATTTGGCTGGCTTTATCTTGTGTCAATCTTGCACAGAAAGCCATAGATGTTATGTGTTCACGAATGCAATAGCCTTGTTCTTCCAGAAGGCAGCATTTCCTAGCACGCACTCCATCTTCCAATTTCTCAACTCTTTCCATTTCTTCTTCAAAATGTTTCAGGTCCTTGAATGAAAAATTGATATGGTATGGCTGTCCCATTTAAGACTGAGAACTCAGAATCGTTTGTTCTTCACATATTGACCATTTATGGATCTCTGAATCAACTGCTATCCCTTGCAAACAAAGTTTTTCTCATCAAGGTTGAGAATAATCTAGGCTTACAGGTGAAAACACAAATATTTAGAAGATAATTTGGCAGCATGCCACTTAGGAATATCAGGGGTCTCTGGCCTCACCAGCTAATACCAGGAATGAATTTCTTTCTGTGTAAGAGACCTTAGATCCAATCTGAAAGAGGTTGGTTACCCCATCACACCCATGCCATGTTAGCACCGATACCTGGCAGGCCATTATTATAACATGCAGGTCCAGCACTGGGTAAGACCACTGCTGACTTCAATTTCACCTGTACTCCACTATTTCCCTGCTTCTTTTTAATATAAACAAAGACAAAGAGCTAGGTCCATGGGGACAGCCTCACAAGTCCATGAGGGCTATTTATAGACAACAGTTACCTGATTCCAAACATCCATTGATGAGCCACATCCAGATTAAGAAACTTTCATATTACAAGTACACAGTGGTTGAAGACATTCTATAGTCTTGGCATGGTCAGCAACTCACTGCTAACCTAACTGTTCACACTGAAAGAGGCCAATAGGGTAGAAGGACAATGGCAGGTGACTTGTTCCTTTATGGAGAAGGAGAAATAACAGTAGGATCACTTAGGAGGTGGGAAGTTGGGAAAAGACCTCAAAAATGAATTCTGCTGAATATGGGAGTTAAGTTTCACGTTCGAATAGTTTTTCCTGCAGTTTACGTCAGTAGAAGTATGCAGAGAGAAAGGAGCATTTTTGACTGGTGCATTCTCGGCAATCGGCGAGGAAGAGGATGAATTTCATAAAATTGGAAAGAAGAAGGCAACAGAAGGATGGAGGCATTGAGGGAGCAAAGACACACAGCGGAGAAAGGCAACCGCATTAGACTGATCAGGCTGTAAATTAGAAGGTTGATTTGAGGAAAGACTTTGGAGACTTTTGAAATTCTGTTGGTAAGAGAGATTCTTTCTAGAAAAATCACAGTTTTTGAACAGGATAAATATATGAACAGACTAGAATTTTAGAAAGATGAATGCTCTCCCAGAAGTACGCTGTTTAAAAAAAGAGGAAGAGCAGAAAATCTGAAAGGATCATCTTTCCTGGGCACAACATGGACACACAGAGAGAAAAGCATCTAGAGAGCCATGGCGATGCCAGACGGAATACTGATGGCAAGAAGAGAGAAGCCGGAATTAGCATGTTACACACTGGCAGCGTTCCTGCTGCAGACGCGTGCTAAAAGCCAATCACTTCTAACAAGTTGCTTTCTCAAAGTTCCTTGTTAGGCTTATGTACCTCACCCCATTCCACCCTTCACTCACTCGGGAAGCACTGACCGCACTCCGTTAAATCCTATTTGATAGTATTAGACAGCTGTGCTAAGATGAACAAGACTTGTCTCTTGCAATGAAAAGAGACATGAAAACAATGAGTGAGAAGGCACCATAAAAAGTGCCACAATGACCTCACAGGGCTGCTGGGTAGATTAAATGAGGTCGTGTCTGTAGAGTGCTTAGTTAGGCACAGTGCCTGGTACCCAGCAAGAGCTCAATAAATAGCAGTTCCTATTCCACATCAAATCCCACGAGAATACAAAGAGAGACTGATGAACTGCTGAGGACGTTGAGGACAGCTTCAGGGAGGAAATGGGATAACCATCCAGGCAGAGACAATGATGGCTCTTCTAGACAGAAAGACTCCTAGAAAAACTCTGGTGTCTTCTAAAAGGACAGAGAAGGAGGGCTGGTGGGGAGCACTGATGGGTATTTTAGAACGGTGGGGTGAAGACAGGTGAGGTAGGTTGGGTATAGATTTTAGAGGCTTTCAGCATGCAGTAAAGATTAGACTGTATATTTCAGAAAATCAAAAGTAACCATTGGTTTCCACCAGAGCATGAGAAGGCACACTACTTACTGGAGAGATTCTGGGAACAGTTCAGAGGTGGTACCACACAGGGTTGGGTAATGTGAAACCATCAGAGGCAAGGAAACAACTAAGTTACAAAATTGTGTTGGCAAATCGCATGAAGTAAACTTATTTTTTTTAAAAAAATTGTTTCTACCACATCACTTTGAAAACACATTTACCCCCAAAACATTTGTAACAACCTATATTCTTCTAAAGTTTTAAAAGCTTTTGAGATTTTGTTTGAATAGTTTTTATGTAATTTAAAATTCATTGCATTTTTACCAGCTCATTATCATCATCATAATATAGTTAAGTTAGAAAGCTCAGGTATATAATATGTAGTATTCTAAAGACAGAATAATAACTTATTAACTTTCAAATAATCTTATTTCTGAACTGGACTTGCACCATGGTATCAAGGCTGGGCTGCAGCAACCCTCCTGCCTCAGTCACCTGAGTAGAAAATACAAGCATATGCCATCATATTTAATTCCAATGATGTCTCCCAAAACACAGAAGATGTCACAGTTTAGCAAGAAACAAAACACAATGAGAAGAACTTTACATGTGTAATATTCATTATACTTGGTACTGAAATAACTTTATATAGAGTGCGAAATGATCTCAGGCAAATGTTTTAATGTTGTGTCCATGTCCGATAGTAGCATCTTGTGGGAAAACAGTGTGTCAACCTCAATATGGCTAATGGCATAATGTGATTTCTGAGTTCTTTATCTCACCGGTGATCAGTTTCTTTCATCGTTAGCACATGGGCCAGCTGTTATCACTTCTACCTTAAATGTGGTAACTGAGTGACTGCCTTACACTTTTTTCCTTTTCAGGATTGTTTAAAAAAATGCTCACTCCCATGAAAAGTGAGGTGTGTTACTACATAACATAGAGCCACTATATAACATAATAACTGGCTATACAGTGTGACAGTGTGATGGCTAATGTTTTCAAGGTGAGAGGATCTGGGATCACCTAGAAGTTGACCCTCCAGGTACGTGCACGAGGAATGGTTTAGATTAGATTAGCTCAAACCTGTGAGGGATGATCTAGTTTCCCTTGTTAATGAGGTGGGAAGAACAACCTGAACTGGGGTTGGTGCTGTGCTGTGGGCTGGCGTCTAGACTATAGAAATGAGAAAGCAAGCTGATCACTAGCAATTCTGTTTTCTGATTGCAGGGAACATGACCAGCTCCTCAAACTCCGCCACCAGACTTCCTTTGTCTTAACAGACTGCACTCTTTCTGACTTTCAGATGGGTCTTTCTCCCTTAAGAGCTTTTGTCAAGCTATTTTATCAGAGAAAGAAAAGTAAATTTAGGCTCTAGAACAAAGAAAAGAGACAGCGGAGCCACCAGGGGCCAGCTAACTAGAGGAAGCAGGAAAGCAAGTAAGACATACAGAAGGAAAGAAAGAACGGTAAAAAGCCCAAAGCAAAATTTAGATGATTAAAAATAGATTAAATTACATTAAAAGACTTAGTGACACAAGCATAAGCCATGGCCATGCATTCAGAATTAATAATAAGGCTCTGTCTCTTTATTTGGGATCTGATTGGTGGCACAAAGAAAATTCCAACTATACTTCACGATGGGTGAGAACTCATAGTTGCTTGTTTTAAGATGAAGGGTGGGTTTGGAAAGATGGTAAATTTTCAAAATGTTGAAGAAAGTTTATCAATTATTGATCTTTTTTCTTAAGTGTACTCATGAGGATGAAAACCATTTTATTTTAAAATACTTACATAAAGGAGGACAGTCGTCTATCCCAATGAAGCCTGGAAGAGATTTGTCTTTATACCAAAGTAGTCATAAGATATAATTTTAAATAATATTTTGGAAAAGAAGCACAAAGACCAACATTTCTAGGAACCACAAACTCACAGTAATACCCTGTTGACGTCAAGTCAATCCTTCAGTCTGTAAATCATAGAGCCACTGAGCAGGGCAAGAACAGCCTCAACGACATGGCCCCTGAACAATATTTGTAATTATGTAAATAATAAAACAATCATTTGGAAAAGTAATCATTTACTGTTGAGAATTGACACATCTAATTCTACTTAAAATGATTACAGAATGTTGGAGAGAACTCAGAATGTAGCAGAACTTGCTACTTGTCTAGAAGACTGATGTTCAGTTCCCAGCACCACACTCAGCCCACCAGGTTCCATACCTCTGGCTTCATGACCTCCAAAGCTGATTTCTAGCCTTTACTGGCACCTGCATACATATGGAATACATATGCATGCACATGTGTATAGCCACACATGCACATGCATGCCTGCACACACACGCATACACACACACACACCTTTCAATTGCCATATCATATAAGCAGAGGAAAGGAATATAAAATACAAAATGTAATACTTTTCATAGCTAGTGAAGTGTTTATGCAAGGAGATAACAATTTTTTTTTTTTTTTTTTTGGATTTTTCGAGACAGGGTTTCTCCGTAGCTTTTGGTTCCTGTCCTGGAACTAGCTCTTGTAGACCAGGCTGGCCTCGAACTCACAGAGATCCGCCTGCCTCCGCCTCCCGAGTGCTGGGATTAAAGGTGTGCGCCACCACCGCCCGGCTTTTTTTTTTTTTAAATTTTATTTATTTATTTATTTATTTATTTATTTATTATGTATACAATATTCTGTCTGTGTCTATGCTCGAAGGCCAGAAGAGGGCACCAGACCCCATTACAGATGGTTCTGAGCCACCATGTGGTTGCTGGGAATTGAACTCAGGACCTTTGGAAGAGCAGGCAATGCTCTTAACCTCTGAGCCATCTCTCCAGCCCCTAGGAGATAACAATTTTTATAATTGCTATTTTGACAAGTTTTAGAGATACAATTGATTTAAAGCAAACTCCGCAACAAAGTGTATCATAATCACTAATAATTTATTACATGCTTAAAAAGTGTTACGATTATGAACCTTATGATGATGATGTCTTTTTTACCACTATAAAAAGGTAAAAGCATGCAACTTTGATATCTTCATTGTCTGAAACCATCACCACAAGCTATATAATAACCACATCCATTGCTTATTTCTCTTTTTAAATTTTACTTCTAATTTTTTATTTTTATGTGTATGGATGCTTTACCTGCATATGTGTATATCCATATCTATGTACCATGAGCACATGCAGAAGCCAGAAGTGGGCCTCTGACTCCCCAGGACTTAAGTGGGAGACGGTTGTGAGGCGTGATATGTGTGGGAATTGAACCCCAGTCCTTGAGAAGAGCACCCAGTGCTGTTGACCTCTGACCTATATCTCTAGTCCCTCCAGTGCTTTCAAAGGTTCCTCATTCCACTATTCATTTTTAAGGTCTCTATTATCATATATTATTAGAACATATTAGTTATACATAATAATGGGTTCATTATATTTTCATGTATGTGTATAATATATTTTGATCATATTCATCTTTATTTCCTCCTGCCCCTTCAAATCCTTCAGATTCCGTCTTTTCTCCCCAACTACTTTCCCTTCTTTTTGGTGTCCCAGTGAGTTTAACTAGTTTAATTGTGTACAGTTATGTGAATGAGAGGTTATTTACAGGAACACGAACAGCTTGCTAGTGACTACACCACTGAAGAATATGTCTCTCCCTTCCCTCCATGATGGGTAATCCTAGCCCCTGAGAGCTGAAGAGTGCAATGACCAGGTCTTGACCAAGAGACAGTCTTCCACACACTCTCCTCATCTTTTGACTCTTCCCTGACTCTTCCCACACCCCCTCAGATGATGTTCTTGGAGCCTTGGAGGGGTTGTATAGATGTCCTTTTAAGGCTGACAACTATTCATGATACCATGGAGAGTTTTGAGTCTCTGTTGTAATGCTGTCCACTGCAAATCTCCTGTGATGCAAGTTGATGCCAGCAACAACTCATAGCTCCTGTATTCATAGCTTCCTCTTTCCTGTCCCTGTCGAGGCAGCCACTGATTTCATAACTACATATTCGCTTTCTAAAATTACATGTAAATGAAAGCATACAACATTTACTGTTATAATTGTTTGGCTTCTTTTACACAACTTAACAATTCATAAGTTTATCCATTTTGCTGTATGTATTAATATCTCATTACTTTTATTCTGAAATTTTAATGTACCAGTATTTGTTAATCCACTCATGAGTTCATGAGGCATTTGGGTTATTTATAGTTTAGGGTTATTGCAAATAAACCTGTTAGGCACATTTGTCTTTAAATCTTTATTTATACTAAAACTTTGATTTTTTTATTCAAATACCTAAAAGTATAATGACCGGACCACGTAGTAGGTGTATTGTTAACTTTTGAAAAAGTTGTATAAAACTTTGCAATAACCTGGAACTTAAACTTCCATCAGTGATAAGTGAGAATTCAGGTTATTCTATATTCTTGACAACACTTTGTACAATCTATTATTTTAGCCAGTCTACAATGTAGTGATATCTTACTGTAGTTCTAATTTGTATTTACTGAAGGATTGATATTGCTAATCATTGTTTTTATGCTTTTTATTATTAATATATCTCATTGATAACACATATTCAAATACTTTGTTTTAATGAGTTTTAATCAGTTTGACAATTCTTTATATATTTTTATATTAGCCCTATATAAGAATTAAGATTTTCAAAAATTTCATCTTCCTTTAGAGTGTCATTTTATTCTCTTGTCAGTGTCATTTTTACAAGTAAAATTTCCACATATTTTAGTTGTTAAGGAATATACCTTTAATATTTGTCTAACATAAAGCCAACATCTCTTTTCCTTTATATTGTTTACTAAAAGTTCTTTACTTCTAGATTTTTATACTCTATCTGTGATCAAATTTAAGTTAAACCTGTGATGAAGAATACAAATTAGGTGTGTATTTTTTCATCCAAGGATATTTCAAGTTAAGCAGCATTTACTTACAAAATTATTTTTCCACTGAGTCGCCTTAACATTTTCAAAAATTAATTCCCTGTGTTACACATGGATCTATTTCAGTTTCTCTGTCTATTTCATTTAGATATTTGGCTTTGTGGCAAGGATGTAGTCATAATTAATGTAGTATTATAATAAGTCTTGAAAACAAATAGTATTTGATTTTCTCCCTTTTCATTTAGTTATTATACATCTAATGATACAAAAGAAAATATAAAAACTCTCTCCATTATTCTAGTTTACTCTGAGAAGATAAAAGTAAAAGCATCAGTTAAAAGTGGTTTTATATGGCATGTGCTCTCAGTAGATATATTGTGGTGTTTTTTATTTCTACTTGTGTCTTGGACGTTAATGATTATTGGGTCAATTATTGTGGCTAAAACTATGTTAGTTCAGATCTTGGGTAGAGATTAGGTTAAAACATATGCCAAGCATAATTTCCAAAAATTATCCTTTTTCTTGGGTTCTTATTGTACATGGAATGAAAATGAGTGAATTTTCATGTAAAATTCCATTAAAACTCTGCAGAATTGAGCACCATTATCTGACATGATTACATGTAAGAGATGAGAAATATTCTTAATCAAACATAGTTCCTTAAGACAATCGTCATTAGTCTTTACTGTTTGTGGTGGTTACCGTTGATTGTCCATTTGCCAGGATCAAAATCACTAGGGAACAAATCTCCAGGCACACTTGTGGGAGATAATTAAGATTACATTGTTCTCTGAGTATGCTTATGAAGGATATCTTGATTAGGTTAATTAGGCTAGAAAGATCCACTGTGAAGGGGGGCCAGCACCTCTCCACATGCGTGTGTACTAGCTGCATAAAAGAAAAAACACCTGAGCACACACTCTCTGCTTCTTGGTTGTTGATGGAATGTGACTGGCCACTGTGACTTTTCCACCATGATGGACTCTACCTTTAAACTGTGAGCCAAAGCAATCCTTTCTCCTTTAAGTTGCTTTTGTCAGTGTGTATGAAAGCAAGAAAACAAGTTACTAAGACAATGTCCTTTCATTCTGACCAAGTGTTCCAAGCCATTCTGAGATGTGACCAAACACATCTGTAACACATCAATCAGATATGTACTATTAGGAGCTCACATGCCTTTGAAGATTTTTTTCATTCTGTTTTGTACAAAATTGAAATTCTCAGTATATTATATATCAACTGAATTTGTAGAATTTATATATAGGAAGTTATTTTGGAGCCAGAGAATCTTATAACTGAAAGCTATGGATTTGGATTCAGACAAAATGGGTTTATATCTTGAGTCTTACTGGCTGTTTCTGACTTTGTTACTAATAGTCTCCAGACTCCTGTCTATAATTAGAAAATTAGTAGTAATAAATATGTTGGCTAACTCTTAGGATGTTACAAATATGGAGTTAAATGTTTATAAAACTATTAAACTATAATACTATCAGTAGCTGTATGTAGGCATAGTTACACATAGTCATGAGCTCACTGTATGAGTGATTCCTAAATGTGTCTGCATGCCAATGTTATTTAAGGATCTTCAAAAAAAAAATCAAAGCCCAAACCATACCTTTACCAAGGAAATTACAATGTCTTTGGAAGGGACACAAGGCCATTTTTTTAAAAATTAAATATCCTTATAAACTAATAATTAAATGATTTATATACATTATCTTATTTAGTTATACAGTTCTCTGAGTTGAATTTTACCTCTGGTTTACAGACAAGAAAGCAGAAAGCTAACTTTAATCTTGAGAATGCTGAGAAAAATATTCTCAAGAATGCGATCTCAAGTTGGTTTGGCTTCAAAACCCTACTTTTAACTAGTTTGTTGTATTTAGTCAAGATTCTAAGAGAACCCCAAATTTAAGTTTTTTAAATGAACCACTAAGTAGAGTATAGGTACATGGCTGTAACTCCCCCCATATAATATAGGAGTATACTCTCTATTACAAACATCTGACCCACCAATGTGAAGAAAGAATTAAAGGAACTCAAGACATTTTGATTTTATTTGGGATGGAATATGATATAACTAATTTATAATTTATAAAATAAAGGAGAATTTTTAACTGACTTTCCACTATCTTATGTCAAGGAGTTGTTTTGGCATATGATACTCCATAATTTGGCATGTGCCTTATTGTTTTCCAGACTTTGGAATCGCCAAATAATAGCCAAACCACTATTCAGAGCTTCCATTCAATGTTTTTCTGAGAATCCTTCCTGATGTGCTGCAAGTACACTGGCCAAGATAACCTGATGACTGCTTTCTGGAACATTATGCTATTTGCTATAAAATGCATTCCTTAGTCACATCATTTACTCTTTATGCACCTAATTTAAAGCATAGTTTAACCAATATCTCTGCTCTAGTGGGAACACTACAACGTGTTCTGGTGTCTAAGTGGCAGATGGCTTTGGACATCATTGGTTATTGCTTTTCCAGGCTTATAAACAAGTTACAAGAACCGAGCAAAAGAATGACACTTTTGTGGACACGATGACATAATTATGGGTGTAGACCTAATCATAGAGAAGAATTCCCAAAGAGCTTCTGTGAGTATAAATTACAAAGATCCTGCCATAGGAGTATTTTTAGGATTTCTTAACCCCCACTGTAATTGTAAAACCCCAAACTCACTTGAGAGATTGTGAAGACTTTGGACTTGATGTGTAGGCAGCGGTTCTTTAGTCCTATCTGACCATTTTTGGCTGAGGGCTCTCCAGACTTCATCCCCTGAAATAACAGTGGTTTGTTTTAGCGTAACACACTGATGCAAATCAAGAAGTTAGCAATACTTTGACATTTTCAGTGGTGTTTTCCTAACATTACAAAACATCATTTTCTAGTAGGCAATGCACTAAGCCTCTGAAACCGTAAGCCGGCCCCAATTAAATGTTTTCCTTTATAAGAGTTGCCATGGTCACGGTGTCTCTCCACAGCAATAGAAACCCTAACTAAGGCAGCTTGTGTTACTTCTTTCTACATTCTTTTCTATCAATTTCGATTATATTATACTTTCATTTCTACTGGTAACTTTTTAATTTTAAATATTATTGGAAATTATCAACTGTTGAGCCTTTCTTCATTTTTCATGTTAGATGATATTAACAAGTATTCAGATCTCCATTTCTTCTGCCAATTTTTAAATATCAGTTTCCCTGTTTTTACAATGCCAATGCTTTCTTTTAGTTTGTTCTTGTTCTTTCAGGGTTCAAAATCAAGGGGCCATATTAAGGCAGTATCTTAATTAGAGCACATATGTGTAATATAATTGTGCTAGATTTTAGAAGTGATTATTGAATAAATAAAAATAAACAAACAAACAAGTAAATAAATAAGGAAATGATATGACTGCTCCCAGGTATGTTAGAAGAGAAGGTTTATTATAGACAGTTGGGAGCGCACAGCCACAGGCAGGGACATCTGGAAGACCCCAGAGTAGACATGACAAGACTGAGTTGGGCCATGTAGGGAGCGAGGGAGGCGAAGGGAAAGGGGCAGCTAGAAGGCCAAAGGTACAAAATGGGTAGGTAACCAAAATGTCTGGATCATATAGGGAAGAGCCTCTGGGGAAACGGCGGCCCAGCCCCTGGGCTGGAAAGTTCCGGGTAGAGGGCAGGGCATGATAGCCATACCCTGTAACGGGTAGGGACTGAGGGATGCTGGGAGAACCTGGAGACCAGACCCACTTTGATTTGCTAAATAGGCACGTCAGTTGTTTGTGCCAGGTTTGAAATTGGGCAGCTGTGTGGTTTTACCTTTCAATTTCTTCATGATATATTTCGATGAGAAGATGAAATTTTTCTGTGTATAGGTTCATGTGTGTGCATATGTGTATGTATGTAGGATATGTATCTACATATATGTACATATATAGAGGGAAGAGGATGGCATCTGGTGTTTTCTCAATAGAGACTGTGGTGGTTTGAACCAGACATGTTTCCCATAGTCTTGAATATCTCCGCACTTATCCCCCAGTTAGGAGCCCTTTTGAGGTTATGGCATTATTAGAGAGAGAATGCCACCTGTGACATGCTTTGCGTGTTGATAGTCTTTGCTCAATTCCTTTTCCTTCTCTCTGTTTCACGCTTACATGTGAAGGCATGGGCTTCCAGCTTCTTACCCCTGTCACCCTGGCTACCATTTGCTACCATGCTCTCCTGCCAAGATGAACTCTCGACCCTTAAGAACTCTTAAATAACAAAATAAACTCTTCTACAAGTTGCCTTGGATATAGCGCAGCAGAAATGTAACTAATACAGAAGTTGGTACCAGAGAGTAGGCTGTTGCTATGAAAAACCTAACCATGCTTTTTGGAAGAATGTTAGAAGACTTTCGAATGTTGGGCAAGAAAAGGAAAATAAGGCCACCAGAGCTTTACAGTCCATCATTGTAGCTGCCTGGGTGACAGTAGTTCTTACACCAGTGTAGACGGTGAAGGCCTACATCAAGAGATTTCAGAATCAGTATCATCAGCCACTTGGCTAGAGGTCATTTGTGTGATATTTTGCAAATAACCAATCTGTCTGCCTTTTGCCTTTGTTTTAAGAACTTGTTTCGGATTAAACTTAAAAGTCATGAACTAGTTTATTTGGTGGAGGGAATTTTGAGAGTGTATAAGGTTGAGTTTGTGAAATGGTTTTTGTTGATAATGGTTACGCAGGTATTCAACGGAGAAGCACAGTGGGGCTGAAAGAAACAGGAAATGCACAGCTTGGAGGAGAGAATACTGGGAAGTGTAATGGTACAGCCAAGGCGGGATAAAGGAGAGGCTATGATTCAGGAGAGTTGGGTAGGAGGACTCTTTCCGGCAGCCTCTGGAGAGCACAAAGGAGCACAGGGAAACAAAATGCTTCAGTGTGCTTGCAGTGCACAGTTCAGCCGTGACAAATGCACAGAATTAGGTTTCAACAGGTCATAGTCAGAAGAGAAATGCCGGGCTCAACCATGAGGTCCCGGGGCCTAGCAACATAGTCACGGCAGTCGACTGCTGTGCACTGAAAACAGAATGAGGGAACAAAGCAGATAAAGGTAGATAGGAAAGCCCAGGTGTAGTTGGTTGTTTTATCTCTTCTGGGGACCTGGTGTTATGGCTCACTCAGAGGCAGAGGCAGGAGAATCCAAAGAAGTTCGAGACCAGTTTAGTTAGCATAGAGACACTCTGTCTCAAAAAGGAAAAAAAAAAAAAAAAAAAAAAGATAAAGAAAAAGAAAAGAAATGCAGACCAGAATGCTTTTGATGTTGCTATTTTCTTACCAAGGGTAAGGAAACTGTTTACTAGCAAGAGAGAACTTGACTCCAGTTTTTGTTTGTTTTTAGTTTTATAGCAGGTCAGTGATTTCCATCAACTAACTCTACAAAGCAGACACTGGAGAAAAAGCAGCAATGGCAATGCAAATTTCCTCTATCAATTGTTACGGGCGTGGATTTGAGTTTGATCTGAGCAGACTGAAGGAATCACAAGAACGTCTCTTCTGTCCCTTAGCTCATATTCCTGGCAGCACAATTACAGTATTGGACAGGTCCCTTTGTCCCCGTGGAATAGACAGCTGGGGAATGTTAGCATATGACGACAAGCACAAAACAATAGCAACACTTGCGGCTAAATTTGTACTGTTGAGAATGCATTTTTAATACCAGCTGTGAACTGCTCTCAGAACAGGGTCTTCTAAAACATGCCTTTGCAAAGTAGACCTGCCAGGCTGAGGACTTTAAAAGTATTCACTGTTAAGGTACACTGTTGATTTTACTCAAGTATTATTGCAATGATGTTCCCTCTGGTAAAGTGACCACAAGAGACATGCCTACCCTTCTATTAGTAGCCACTTGATAGGTATTAATAGCTAATTGATTGTTGGACCAGGAATTGAGTACTGTCTTAATTGATGTGTGTATATATTACCTAACCAAAGAGGATAGGTTTCTTAGTGAGGGATACTATTGCTGGGACAAATCACCATGACCAAAAGCAACTTGGGGAGGAAAGGATTTATCTCACTCACAGTTCCATATAACAGTTCACCATCAAGAACAGTGATGTCAGAACCACACAGAAATCTGAGGGTAGAAGCTGCTGCAGAGGTCATGAAGGGCGGGGGCTGCTTACTGGCTTGCTTATCCTGGCTTGCTCAGACTGCTTTCTTACAGAATCCAGGACCTTCAGCCGGGGATAGTATCACCCACAATGGGCTGGGTCCTCCCATATTGATCATTAATGAAGAATAAGCCTTTTAGCTGGATCTTATGGAGGTACTTGTTTCTGTCCTGTCTGGTGACTCTCTCTTGTGTCAAGTTGACATGAGACCAGTTGGGACATTAAGTATCTTTCTTTCCTTCACAGAGTAGGAAATGCAGACAATTCAGATGTAAATTTCCTCCAGCGCTTAAAGCTACTGCGGGGGGGGGGGGGGGGGGGGGGCGGGGGCAGCCCTGCAAACAGATCCCACTAATTAAATATACTCTGGCTACACCACAGCCCAAAGTGTAGTTGGTCTAATTTTAACATGTAATTAAGAACGAAGACGTGAAAGAGAACACTGAGCTGCATGAAGAGCTGGCATGTTAACGCATGTTATTATTTTCCTGAGAAGACACATAGGGTGTTAGTCATAAAGGCTACTATATGATTTCATTTTATATGAATTTAGCCTTTGATGTCACTAAGGCTTCAAGGGCTCTCGCTCATAGCTTGTTTAGCAACAACCTTTACTTGTCCTTTGTTTTCTAGCTGTGTCTTTAAATTTTACTTCTGACCATGCTGGTAGGCAAAAACGAGAACCCTGGCCCTTGAAGCTGCCATTACAGATAACTCTCTTCCAATCCCTTAATGTTCTTTTTCACTGGAAGCATGGATTTCATTTTGCTTCGTGTTCCTGTCACACTCATTTCCTCACAAAGCACAGTTCTTACACACTACATTAGATGTTTACACATTACTTAAAAAAAAAAAAAAAAAACTTTACCAATTTCCCAGAGTCTACACTGACATACATTTTTATGTGAGAGAGCATCTAGCAGTGTCTGGCACTGATTAAATGTTGAATTAATAAGCATATAATTTCTGAGTCTATAAGTGGTATTTGAAAAACAATCACCGAAAGGTCAGTGTAACTTAAGATATGTCCTGGCCGAACTTGGCCTTTTATCTTTATGCTGATAATTCTCCCACCATTTCTTTGTCCTCTTTGCTTGCTCGCTCCCTCCTGCTTCCTCTACTCTGATGCCCCCACTTTCCCTTATTTGCTCTCCCTCCCCCTCTAGCCCTACCTGTTTCTCATTATGCTTTGTCTCTGCCCAGTGTCGTTTCACAGACAAGCTGCCCACGGTGGCAGGAGGATGCCACTGGCATAGCCTCTGAAACTTTCACGTCTCACAACCTGAGCAAAAAGAAAAGTTGTCTCTTCCAGCATTGTGAATTAATTCTGTGTGGGTGTTGCTTTTCATGGAAAATAGTGAAATATGAGAATAATTCAGGAAGACAGATCTTAAGTTTCTCGAGTTGTACCTGCTACCTTCTTGGTGGATTAACTAGGTTTTCATTGCAACTGTACTGTATCACAGACAACCTCTCAAGTCTCCAGTCCAGTTTCAGAATCTTTTACTAGGGTCCCAAGGTGCGGTCACGGGGTCCTCAAGGCTACATCCATCATTCCTCATCAGCACGCAGTACTTCTCCTATTCCCTTCATCTTTGATTTAATGTCTTGGGATTTACTCCCTTTGCAGTAAATTAGGTTATGCCACTATCTCTGAGCTACTTCTGAAATGGTTACAATTTAGGCTAGCCAGTCTAGACCTATGCCATGTGTGCCACTTACAGAAAGAAGGTAGGATTAGAGTTCCTGAAAGCAGGGAAACCAGAAGGGTAATAAGTGGCTGTCCAAAGACCATCTGAGCCAAAAAAGAAAGTGACAAAATGAACGAAAACCAGCAAAAATTCAACACAGAATAGTATGCCTTCTTTATATACACACATATGTGTGTGTGTATATATATATATATATATATATATATATATAAAATTTCAATCTTATAGCTTAGTTTGGTTTGGTCATGGGAAGGAGGGCAATGTGAGGCTCATTTGCTCAATGAACTTTCCACTCATTCTGAACTTTTTACTTGTGGGCAGGGCTCCAAAGGTGGAAAAGAATACATTTTCAGAGTGACAAGGAAAGATGAAGGGATATTGAATGGCAGACCTGTTTTGCTTCTATCACCTGACATACAGAGAAGATGCTACTCAAACTTAAACATTTAATTTGGAGAGAATATCAGACACCCTGGGTTAGAGCTATCTGTATGTATATTGTTCTAATTCTAGTGGTGGTAGTAATGGGGGGGGGGTGGAGTGTGAGATAATAAGACATTGCTAATAGTATTAGACTAAAAAATATTCTTGACTTTTCTGGTATAAAAGCCCAAAATATATATGTTAGGAATAGGAAATACCAGATGTTAACAAAAAATAAAATTCTAAAAATAAGTACATATAAATTTCCAAGGCACTATGAATACTTAATAAAGGTTAAGGAATAGTTATTTCTTAATACTTTTAATACTTAATAAAGGTTAAGAAAAAAATTAACAATTTAACAATGCTACATGCAAGACTACTGTTACTTCTGGGCTCATAACTAGAGAGGGTTTTGTTATTTGGATTTATTCTATTATTTATTTATGAGTATGTGTGTCAGTATGTGTGTATGAATACACATGTACATGCTTATGCCTATGGAGGTCCGAAAAGGGTGTTGTATCCTATGGAGCTAGAGTGATAGGCAGCTGTGAACTGCCTGACATGGGTGCTGGGCACCAAACTCAGGTCCTCTGGAAGAGCAGCAGTAACCTTAACCACTGACCCATCTCCCCAGCCTCCTTGAGAGTGGTTTAGTGGATGGCTAGGAATTATTAGTGAAGACTTTGCTCTTCAGAACACATTGCAATTCTAAGACTTCTCACCTCAATATTTTTTTTTAGAAAGAAACAAGATATTAATAACACACACACACACCTCCATTGTAAAGGCATTTGAGTTTCGTAAGCCGTTTGTTGTGTTCGTCTGAAAGGGGATTTGTAAACTACTTTAAAGATTTACAGTATTATAACTATTCTTGCATTCATGTCGGGAAGGCCACAATTTTCTATATGTTTATCGTGTTGAGATGAAATTAGATAGTTAATAAATCCTAGTTAAAATAGTTCCAGTGTCCTTGAAATTGCTCAGGAAATGGCATAGCCAATATTTTTCTGATGGCTGTTGTTATTTTGCCATGGCATTTGGACCGTTTTTTTTCTCTGCAGAAACAAATTCCGCATTTCGGTTTTTACTCCCCGAAGCAGGTGAGGAGAGATCACAGCCCCACTGGCTGATCTTAGAAGGGCAGCTGGTCTCTACTAACACTTCCTTCATGGCTCCTTTGCCACCAGCGGTTCGGCTCACATGCAGCTGTGACTCTTGGTGGCTTTGGAGACAAGGACCTTGGACATCTCCAGAACAACAATTTTCTTGGGCAACAGTATCCATGTGTCTCCAAGTGAAAATTAAATCCAAACTTCCTGCATCCTGAAACACTTGCCGTTCTTCTTTGAAAACCCAGTGAATCTGGTACTCATGAAAACACGATTTAGGGAGCCTCGGTCTGAAAGGCCAAGGAACACATGTCTGTCTTCTTTCTTTGCAAGGCTTTACGTTCATGGCCCAAGAAAATCCCCAAAAGGAGGGACAAGAAAGCAATGAAACATGAAATAGAAATGATGTTAAAAAGGCAGGGACCCATGCTATGGCTAACCATAGAGGAATGGTTTAACGCAACCCAGACTGTGTGGATGAGAACTCCTAATGACTGAGGCACAGTTCAGGAGTTTGCATCCTCACAATCTCAGTCTGACTGTGTGAACACTAGTTTCGCTACATGTTTTATCTGCATTGCTCCCAAATAACTAGCATTCTTTATTTTTAGGGTTTTTTTTAAACACCCATATAGTGGTTTTCAAAGATTATGCTCAACATATAAAAATTGAAATGAGGAAAATAAGTAATGGATATTTTAGTATTTATTCATGTTAATAAAACAAAAATTCACATGAGATTTTGTTTTTATTTGTTTCAAAGTAGTCCAGCAAGGTAGAATGGAGGGTGTGAAGATAAGAAGTCCAGTGCTTGGAAGAGCGAGTCATTGAGATTTGGGGAAGAATGGGATGGGTGGGAAAGGGGAAAAAGGACTCAAGGATGACTCTGGTGTAATTAGTTTGAGCATCTACCAGCAAATTCAATGAGGAAGCATAGCACATTGGGGAAGACGCATGGAGAATTTGAATTTAGTGTAGAACATAGTTGTTATTTGAGTATGCACAATAAACAGTTTAACATTGGGTGTGAAGATGCACATCCTCTGTAATCTCAACATTCCAATGTCAGGGTCAGGAAGACCTTGACTTAAAGGTCATTCTGTCCTATGTAATGGTCAGTCTGTCTTACGTAGCTTTGGGCTAACCTGGGCTACAAAGCCAGGCTGCATCTTAAACAACAAACAAACAAAAATTAGTTCAAGAAGTTTCCTCCTAAAGTAATTCTGAATGCATCCTTTGGATCCCAGGCAACAGTATTTTTAAGTCTAATCTTTCCTCATGAGGAGATCTGGTGTTTAATTAAAAGCCTGGCACTCTAGAGTTTAAAAATTATAGCAAAAATTTGAAACTCTTACTTTGGAAAACAAAACAGTGTCCCATAAATATATAGTAACTCCTAATTGTATCACTACATATTAAACAGTATGTAAGTTCTTAGATATTCTGTCTAGAGCACTGTGAGATGGTAATTTTGCTTGCCTTGCTTTCCAGAGAAGGAAAATGGAAGCTTAAAAGAGATCTGAGAGGGGCTTCAGAAATACTTGGTTTTGCAAGGACCCAGGTTCAGTTCCTAACATCCACATGACAGCTCATAACCACCTGCAACTCCAGTACAAGCGACCAAATGCTCTCTTTAGTCCACTGTGGGCACCGCATACACAGCATAATACAGATATGCAGGCATTTGCACATGTGTCCAAAATCAAATCAAACCTTTTTTTAAAGGCCGAGGAAGACACAGTGAGTGAGATCAATTACACTCCAAAGTTCATATTAAAACCAGTAAAATATTCTTTATGCATTCACATACTGTATTTGTGTAAAATGGTATAGCATTAGTCCAGGCTGGCACTAAACACTCTGTTAAGTCTGCCGGCTTTGCAATCTTCCCATTCTTTCGCCTCACCCTCCCATGTGCTGGGATTAGGTATGCAACACCACACTTGGATTTGTTTTCATTTGTTCTTTTCCAAAAAGCAAATTATTATTAGGAATTCATCCCGAGGCACTTTACACACTAGGCAAATGCTCTACCAGTGAGCTAATATACTCAGTTCATTAAAAAAAATGTTTTGAAATAGAATCATTCTAAATTGCCCACAATGGCCTTGAATTTATGACCCTCCTGTCCCACTCTCCTGAGTAGTTGAAATAATAGGCAATGGGTCAACAGGGCCAGCTTAACTTTCACTTGTTCAGTTTGAAATATTATAGTATTGATTTCCATACATACATTCACAAGCATTTCCAACTTTTATCTACCATGAAAAATTTACGATCATGTTTGTTAAGTTTCATGCAAAACAGAAGGAAAAAATTCCAATGTCAATCATAAATTACCTAACATATTTACTGGTTACAATTCAACAAGTTATTTGGCATAAGGAAGTCCTACTACACTGTTATTAGAATGTCATTAAAATAAATGCCTTGGAGCTAAAGACATGGCTCTAAAAGTTGACCACTTGTTGCTTTTTCAGAGGACCCGGGTTCAGTTCCCAGCACCCACATTGGCTCACAACAATCTATGAATCCAGATTGAGGGGATCTGATGCCATTGTATGATCTCTGTATGCCCCAGGCATGCACATAATATGTAGACATACATGCAAGCAAAACACTCATTCATGTAAAATAAAATCTAAATATAATACATTCTTAAAATGTTACTGAAGAAGCTGAAAAATCCTTCAATTATATGCATGAGACAACTTTTTCCTGACATTCAAGCATGTGAGTAGTATTTTGAGTGTGTGTGGGTACATGTGTGTGGTACGTGGGTGGCCATATGCAGACATGTGTGCAGATGGGTTTACCTGTGTACCTGTATGGGCAGACCAGGGAAGGATGCCAATTTCCTGTTCTATCACTTCTTCCCTTGAGACAGGGCAAATGCTAGCATCCACCAGCCTCCACCCTGAAAGCAGTCGGATTATAGGTGTGCGCAAAAATATTCCTGCTTTTATGTAGGTGCTGGGGATTTGAGCTTAGGTATAGCAAGAGCTCTTGTATACCAAACACTCTCATGCTCTAAGCATCTCCCTAGCCTGAGCAGTATGTTTTTCTCAAGCTGAAAATGTGGACATTCCAACAGGATGAGTCTGATTGCTTATAGGTAATCTGTCTAGATGTTAAAATACCATGTAGGTAGCTTAGTTCTTAGGGATGAACAAAAGTCTAAATAATGGAAAGGAGATTAATTAACTACCAAGTTGACTTAAAGAAAAGTGTAATCACTGAAATTTATTTATTTATTACAGAAATGATCATATCTCCAAGCATCTTTCTACAAGTCAGATCTGAGAATCTTGTGGCACAAAATGCAAGGATGGATTATTAGTGACAAGTTCTTTAATGTTCTACTCCTGCTCGGTTTCAATCCCTATTATAAATGCCAGAGACCACCACCTCTATGTCTAATTCCATGCTATCCCTTATTAAAGTGCTTTATGCAGATAAGGTTACATTAAAAGGATCATCCCTGGAACACATTAGAATATCAGAGGTGAAAAAGACAGGTTCATAGTTATTTGGGGAGTTTTACTGCCCTGCCCTGGTGATAATGTAGTTGCAAACTAATTCTCTAAATAGAATTTTTGTTATGGAAAGTCTTCATATTGTGTCTAAATTGTAGGATTTTCTTTGAAAAAATATTTCCCCCATGTCATGATAGGTATTACATAACCAAAAGAAAAGCAAGAAATGAGCCCATCAAGTGATACCAATATTTTCAGCACCCACAACAGTGAGCACAGCTGTGAAGACAGACCGCATCTGTGTCTCCATCTTTGACTTACACGCTCACACTCTGAGTGTTGGTAATGGAATTGTTATAACCAGGCAGATTCTTCTAGAGTCATCCTTGCTGTCTTGTCTTCATAAATAAATCTTTATATTCTATTCTTCCAGATTGCTGCCCTCCCTTTTCATTCTGAACTGGCTGTGTCTGGCCAGGTGAGGCAAAACAGAACAGTGGACCCCTTCTCTCACTGTCCCCAGCCTGCCGGGGTGCGCTCCACTGAAATTAGCCCATTAAATATTCTGAAAGATCAGTTTTTTGAAAAGTGAGAAGTGATTGTATTGTAACCTTATTCTTAAGCGTTAGTAAGTAGAGGATTGAGGAAGTCTGTAAATGAGATTACCCCTTTTCAGGCTTTAATTAACATTAATCAAGGAATCCTCGTGTGCCTGACTCACACAAAATTCCATATGATTATGCTTTTGTTCAGGCAAGTGAAATCAATCTTGAAACCAAATTTTCCTCTTTTACCTCAAATTATTAGGACCTGAGACAACCAAGTTTTTTCTTCTCTATGATTAAGGGGTCGTTTCTTCCTTTTTGTTTCTGGTTGATGGTAATTGTTCTAGTCAACTACTACTCAACACTAATACAGTTCTGCATACTCTCTCCCTTCCTTCTTCCCTTTCAAACTGAATGCATCTGGAAAAGTATTTTTTAATGATGAATTGACAGTACATTGAGATTTTGAAGACAGTATGATTCTTTCCCTCTCTTTCTTTCTCCCTTACCCTCCCCCTCCCTTTCCCTCCCTCCCTCTCTCTCTCTCTCTCTCTCTCTCCCTCTCTCTCTCTCTCCACTCATGTCACAGTGAACATGTAGAGGACATAACTTAGCTTCAGATGGTAGCCTTTACATTTTGCTTCTTGGAGACAGGGTCTTTCTTTTGTGGTCTGTTTCTGAATGTGCCGGATAAGCTGGTCTGTGAGTTCTTGAACATTCTCTGCCTTCCAGTTTCCCTTAGGAGCCCTGGGATTATAGACACAGACTACTAAATCTGGCTTAACATGAGTTCAGAGGATCTGAGCTCTACCCCTCTTACACTAGCATGGCAAATACATTACTGATTGTGTCACTTCTCCTGCCCAATGCTTGTTTTAAGTCTTTCCTGCATTCAAGTTGAAATAGTGAGATAAAAGGAAAATCCATTTTTCTCTCTCTGAAAGAAATTAATTTAGAAATTAAAGAAACAGTAGTAACTGCCAGGCTAGCAAGGTCTTCTTTGAAACTAATTTTGTTTTTGTTCTATTCTCCTTGAATGTTAATGCGGTGCACTTTTAGTTTATCTTTGGGAGATGGAGAAAAGAAGAAGGGGAGGGAGAGGAATGCTGGCTTATTTTGGAAATGTCAGTTTGTGGTTTATTTTCTCACTTCCAATTTCAATTGCTAGAATAACTATACATTTCCATTCATAATTTGAAAGAACTCGAGATTTTTTTTAAAAAATTTATGCCATGCACAGCTTAGGAATCTGGTGCCAGAGAAATGGCATCTGTCGCACTGCCCTCGCTTGACAGCCTTTTGACGCCTTGGTGCCTAGGATGATGCTTTACTGCCAGCCTCAATGAAGGCTCAGGCTTTGTTGGGAAGATTTATCAGCATTAACTTAGCACAAAGCTGTAATTGTCCCAGAGAAAACATTTGTCACTATAAATGCTTGTTTTCAGGTGTCGGGACACTTTCCATAACCAGGCTTCAAGTAGAAAAGAGAGTCTCAGTTCAAGTCCTCTCTAGCAGAGTTTCTCAAATATGTTTTAAAAATCCATCATTTCTATGAACATTATAGATGTACCCAAGCACTTCTTCTGGAAGCCACCAGTTTCCATGAGACTGGAGAGAGAACCACAAACGGGTATGTTAAATCAATGGTCTGAGGAGATTCTGCTGGAGGAAGACCGAGAAACACTGGGGAAAGTGTGTGCAGCTTTGCAGATGAATTCGTGTATGGCGTTGAGTGAACTATAGAGCTCTCTGTCTCATTGATTTCCTCTTGCATAATTCCTTATGTGCTTTCACCAGGCAAGCGAAAACAAAACGATTCACAAATATAAAGCTTCATGAAAATAATGTACCAAACATGAAGCGCATACACAAAGCATGTGATATGTTTTCTCTTCTCTACAGTTTATGGAAAAGAAAAAAAACATACAATCAAAATTACATGTACATACAAGTTGTTCTAGCAATTGGGATTCAATCTCTTGATTAGAAAGGAAGACAAGGCAATGTTGTGGCAAACAGTCAGGATCAGAGGACATAAGCAAGGGTTAATGTTTATAGGACTGGGGCAATCAAAGTCCTCTCACAAGGAAGTCCAAGAAGATGAAAACACTCCTGAAGCGTCAATGACAGGCCCTCAAATTTGAGCAGAGTTTAAAGTGCTTAATCCACCTTAAGGTAGCCTGAAATGGCCATCTACTGACCATATTCGTTAACTTGTCAAGATGTGGAGACTTTAAAACCTGTTCCCAAATTAATTAACCCATCGTTTATTCTTATCTGTGCCACAAATCAGAGAAGTTCAAAAGTCACTCTAAATGGCACTCATGCATTTCAATTGATTCCAAATGTTGGTTTATTATAGCGTCACATCTGTAATAAAATAACACACATCCTTTGCAATGCAAATTTTTGAGACTAGAATGAGGCCACTAATTTATAGTGTATAAATATTTTATTTGTTATAAATTGTGGATCAAACCTAGGACTTTGCCTGCTAGATAAACACTCTACCATGGAGCTATATTCTTGCTGTTAGGTGATTGCTGTATTCTTGTTCCCATCTGAACTTTAAAATAAACAAAATTCCCCTAGCCAGATTTAGTTTTTTAAAAATCACCCAATTTATAGTGAAGAATGTAAGATATACAAACATTCTGGGTAGAAGTGGATAGGGAGCTGTTGGGTTAGGCATTTTGCATACACTGTGATGGCTTGAAAAATGGTTTTACAAAAACTCAGTTCCCTGGAGAACATTCCTTGGGAAAGAATAGGCATTTTGGGGGGTTGAACTAAAAGGAAAGTAAAGTGTATTAGGTGTGGAGAAGTTGAACTAAGTCATAAGAATGCATGCTTCAACACACACCAAATGGTTCTCAAGTGGGCATAATGGATGTCCTATAATTTAGTGCAGTTCTCACATTGTCTGATGTTGGCATGAGGTCTCACAAGTTAAGAACTCAGCCCCATAAGACCATGCTTACTTGGTCATGATGAAGTTGGGGCCTCCACTATTTCTCAGTGATAGGTTATAAATCACGTGTTGAGGACCCTCCCCTACTTCTAGCTAGATAACTTGCTAGGTTAGCCCACAGAACTCAGGGAAAGGCCTTACTGAATACCTACCAGCTTAATGCAAAGGGTTCAGCTAAGAAGCAACAAATAGAATTGCTGCAGAGGGCAAAAAAGAAGGGAGGGATGGGGGCTGGATGGATAGCTCAGTAAAGCAATTTCTTAAGAGTATTTGCTGCTCTTCCAGAGGACACAGTTCAATCCCCAGCATCCGCGTGACTGCTCGCAACATTCTATACCTTAGTTCTGAGGAATCCAATGGCTTATTTCTTCTGGCTGCCATGGGCATAAGGTATGGAAATGGTACACAGACATGCATGCAGGTTAAACATTCATACAGATAAAATAAAACAAATTGTCAACGGGGGAGGGTAGAGCTCTCATGCCCACCCTGCTCTGGTGTACTGCATCTCCATAACAGTTCAGCACCCTGAGGCTCACCACATCCTATGTGATAGTCTTTACAGTGGGTTCTAGCTTCAAATGTTGTGTTGTGTATTTAGCCTGGAGTACATTTGGAAGTCAGAAAACTAGTAATGGACCAGCGGGTTGGTGGATGCCTTTAGGGAGGGTAGTAGCAGATTATAGTGAGATAAGGGTAGAGGGGAAATAACAGAGTTAAGAAAGGTTCAAATAGACAGTCAAGCAGCAAGGTGGAAGAAGCCAGAGGGCTAGGGAAAGCCTAAACAAGGTGAAGTGTGCAGGAAGCAGTCACATGGGAACTTTCGGGTCTAAATAAAATTATCAAAAAGGGGGACAGTTGAACATATGCTCCTATGGAAGAATGGCAGGGGACTACTGGGAACGAAAGAGAAGGGTATGGGCATGAGATAGGGAGGGGCAGAACTGAAACTAAAGGTGTATGAAGAAGCCTTATGAAACCCCACTAGCTCAAAATGTACTTACAGTTCTTTTCAAAGAGTTTGAACAGAAATATTCCACATGGACCAATAAGGTTACTTCATACACTGAGAAATGCTGACATGACTGGAAAACATAAACTTATAGTAACTGTGGCTGTCCATCCACAAGATCAAGAGAGATTAGAAATTCCAGCATGGATGAGAGATATGCTCCCTAGATCCTAACCCTAGCTGAAGAGTGAATAGCATTTGACAGCTGTCAGGTGAGGTCACTTCTCTTCAGGGGTAGCCTTTGGTAGGTTGCCTGTATCCAAGTGGCCCCACATACATGTGCATTTGGGCAGTTTTAGTTGTCCTTACTGTGTTATTTTATAAAAAATATATGAAGTTGGGAGGGTATGCGAAGTAATGTTGGAGAGAGTGCAGCGCACAACGCCTGTCTGTTCTCTTTGCGCTACCATACAGTTCGCAAGCTTTGGGCAAGGGGCTGGAGGTTGAAACACACACAAAAACACACAGAGAGACAGAGACGCGGACCTCTAGTCACTGGTAAGAAGCCCTTTCTTCAATAGCACCACGGAGGCTTATATGCCCAACAGTCAGGTGGGCCAACAGGTGAAAACCTTATCCTCTGATCCTCAAGGCCAAGGCAACACGTGCTCGTGAAGCAGAGCTGGTAAACAACTTTGACACAGCTTTCAGTAACTCAAATCAGAAGGAAAGTAAAGATCTCTAGCAGGGAAGGGCAGCTGGAGGCCAGGACTCCAAATGGTCCCAACAAGACAGATAGAGGAAGCTGGAGGGAGGGAGTAAAGGATGGAATGACCAAAATACAGTGTATACATGTAGGAAAATTTCAAAAACAGCTAAATAATTAAAAGATGAAGTAAGACCAAGACTAATTGACTTGTATTTTTCAAAATATCAGACTTTTTACCTTTATTGATCACATACATAGCCATTCTAACAGCGATGCTGTCTAGGAAAAGCCAGAAAATATTCACAGTGTATTGGTGGTTCTGGTGTAAATGGACCCACAAGCCCTGATGATGGAACATAAACGAAGCCTTGCATCAAGGCAGAGATTTTTCATAACCAGATGCTTTCCTTCTTCCCATACTTTAAGCAACTTACACACCACCCTCTCTCTGTTCCTTAGGCCAGATATAAGGACACAAGCAGGGAAAAGCTACTACTTCATGTCCTGAAATTATCCCGAAGCAAAAGAAAGTTTGTTTTCAACCCATATTCTCTGTGTGCTTTCTGGAGTTTCCTTTCTCATTTAAGTTATCAGCATGTATTTTTCTCTAAACTGTAATAAGACTGTTATTTTATTTCCAGTTTGTTCAAAGAATGCCTGAAAGACATTAATGGTATCAATCTCAAACTACTTCCAAAACCTGCAGGGTACAAATTTCCAGTATCAGAAAATTACACACAGTCTCTCTCTCTCTATCTGGGAGATAGTTTGTGAATTATTTTTAAAAATTTAAGTATTATTAAAAACCCACACATATACAAGCAATATAAAATAAAAACAAGAGATACTATTCAATAAACATACAAGATTTGACTTTTTTTTTGTTGTTTTTCAAGACAGGGTTTCTCTGTAGCTTTGGAGCCTGTCCGGCAACTCCCTTTGTAGACCAGGCTGGCCTTGAACTCACAGAGATCCTCCTGCCTCTGCCTCCCAAGTGCTGGGATTAAAGGCATGTGCCACCACCGCCCGGCAGATTTGACCATTTTTAACACTTCATTTCTTTCACGCCTGCCCATCCATCCATTCATCCATTCATCCAATATAAATTTACTAAAGTATCATCATGTATAGAAAACTCCTGATTCTAGAACCAGACTCCTTATGTCTAAGTCATATTTAACCCATTTGTAGATTGTGGCATCTTGGTAATGCCATAGTTTCCTCACCGCTGAAATAAGGATAGTAATACTATCTTTTTAATGTAATTAATATAAATATTGAATTAAGGGTGACAGAATGGCCAAGAAGCATAGGGAACTGAACTTAGGTCTGCATGGATGTTAAATTCTTAGATCATCACTTAGCATTATAAATGCTCTATTTGTGTTCTGTTCGTCATTTTATAGAAAAGAATACACACACATATGAAGAGAGAGACTCTCACTATGCAGCCCGTGCTGTATTAAAACTCACTACGTACACCAGGGTTCCCTAGAACTCACAGAGATCGGGCTGCCTATGCCTCCGCAGTGATGGGATCAAAAGTGTGTCACCATGCCTGGCCAATTTAAATTTGCTTAAGATAAACACAATTCACAGGCTCCAAAGCCACAGAGAAACCCTGTCTCGAAAAACCAAAAAAAAAAAAAAAAAAAAAGATAAACACAATTCCTTTAAAAATTTCCTCCCTAAAATTATTTTTATTTTTTAAATTATAAAGTATGACAAACATTTGGCAGACTTGCTTCTGAGAGAGACGTTGATGAAATGGTAAGTTTTATTCGGGTTTTGATTTGTTGAAAACATTCTCGTCAGACATATTATGTCCTGCATCTTAGTAGCATCTACGTTTTATCAAATTCATATCACTTCAATATTTCTAGGGTGCCAATCATCATATCAGAGAGTAATTAACATTATGAGTTTTATAACATGAAAAAAATTAACTTTCTGGACAAAACTAGAATAAAAAAATTTATATATTTCGGGGAGAGTTAAAGTGTGTCCCTTGCTACGAAATAATCAACTCTATTAATGCTTTGGCTGCAGTGGGAGGAAGAAAGAAGTGCATACCATAGGCCAAAGGCAAGCAATAGCCTGTCTCCTTTCCAATAACTGCTCGGAAGTCCTAAAGATGGTGGAGCAATTATCTTCTATGTTTGGAGAAACAGACTATCCTTTCTAACTTTTTTTTTTCTAGACTCTTTTTACTCTTCCTATTCCTACTCTTCTTGATTTCAACATGCATTTTATTGAAAGCAGGATTAGGGCAGGTAAACCATCTATTTTTCAACTTCACTTTTCCACTTTTCTCAAGACTGTTCCATGTTCTGGGTCCTTTGTTTCACAACTGCGACTCTCTCCCACAGTTTAGTGTGTCTAATAAGTATCTATCATCACTGTCACATGAAAAGTACTCTGAGAAAAACCAGAAATTGCCAAGGGAACAGTTCTGGGACTCTCAAAGTGCCAACCGACATAGTAAACCGCTGAGAGAAAGTGTGGGGATGAGGATCAGAATCCAGGCAGAGCAAACTCTTGAGGACTTCTCTTCAGTGGTCATAAAGTTCCTCTTGTGAAAATGCCACTTGAAATATGAAATGTTGACACCACACTTAATTATCTCTATTGTATAACTTTAAAAATGACACTTTAAATTTCTCCAGAGTGGCATTCTGGTGGTTCTAGGGAAAACAATATTCTTACAAGATTAGCATCTCAATGTGGCTACAGGCTCCTTGTTGGGTCATGGTCTCTGCTTCTCTGGGGATTTCTGCTGCTTTCCATGGTTTGAGCTCTATTCTATTCATCCTACAAATCTTACAAAACAATTGGCAAACCTAACAATCTTATGGAGTTGGAGTCATTGTTACTAAATCAAAATTCAATGGGTCTCTTTAACTTGACAAGAGAGGCAAACAATCCCTAAGCAAAATTATTGCTTTTATTGTACTCTTTAAAACGACCCTTTCTTATAAAAAGAGGAGAGGAAGCAACGTGTATAATTTCCAGCCTTAGGCATCCAACTTGATGTGTCAACTGTAGTCTGAGGTATGGTGAAGTTTTATTTCCTGATAATTGAGGGATGATAGGCTTTTTAAATGATTGTGATGTGTTACTCGAAGTATGTTCGACTGTGCTGTCTCTGCCATGCCAAACCTTTGAAAGACGAAGATGCACATTTTCTGAGCCCAGTCATCCTCTGATGTCACCCTGAATTTTGTAGAGTAAAGAAATCAAAATGAAGAATGAAACACAAGGGGCTGGGGAGATGGATTCGGAACGTAAATTGACTCCATGCAAATGTGAGGACCTAAGTTCTGATCCTCAGCCATGCTGTAAAGAAGCGGACATGGCTGAAGAAGTCCACAATCCCTGGTGGTCCACAGCTCTGGTGGGACATAAACAGGCAGACTGCTGGACAATCAGTGAGCTCCAGCTTCTGTGAGGGATGTACATAAAGCATAATGTGTCCAGCTAAAGAGGAAGACACTGACATTAGCATCCACATGGATATAAACAGGCATGCACAGACGCTATATCACACACATGCAAGAACAAAAAGAATGAGGTATGGTGTAGATGGATGGTTTTGTGCGCTCTATTTCACTCCTATTTCTTTCATGCCTAAGCATGATTTTTCTCGCTTGGAGGCAAAGAAGCAAAGAAACAGGCAGAAACCTCAATGTCCCAAAAGTCTTTATTCATAAGGACATCTGTTGTTCCTACATCCAACAACTCTGACAAAATATGCTGGTTGTTATCTCTCTTCTTTTTATAAGAAAGGGTCATTCATTTTTAAGAGTACAATGAAAGCAATAATTTTGCCTAGGGAAGAGAGACGCTGCACGCTGGTTCATGTTATTTGGAGATGATTCCAAGGGGGCAAAGATGGTTTGATGGAATGGTTACTGAATTATCTGGGGTGGGGGCGGGGAGAAGAGAATGTCACTTAGGGGTATCTAAGAAGATAAGGCTTTTCTAAAATATTAGGGAAACATATTTATAAAACAATAACGTTTCAGCGTAGGCCTTCTCTGCCTTTTTAGTATGATAGAACATTTGCAGGTCTCTGGAAACTATTTGAAAATCAAATAATTGCTCCTTTATTTAAAAATATATCCAGTGTATTGTGCTGAAATGAAATTATGATGAAATTGGAGATTCAATTAGCTTTGGGAGACTGGGGTGGTAGAATAAATGAAATTAAGCAAGATGTAAGGTCAGTACCCATAACACATTTGGAAAGTTCTGTTCATTTGCTGCAGCAGAGATGGTTATGTGTGTTTGCATTCATGTATTTTAAATCTGCCTTTTCTTTTTGAATCAGATCCATGGATCATCCAGGCATCCAAGATCCCCTTTTGCACACAGCTAAGCATTTGGTTTGCTACTTTAAAAAACTGAAGGAACAGCCATGAATTAGCGAGTCCAAGTTCTCTACGCCAAACCAAACTAAAACAAATAAACAAAACCCCCAAATTAGAGGCTCTCATTTGACTCTAAGCTACCTAGCAGCCAAAGGAAAAAAAAGCAGGAGGAAATGAAAGCAGAAACATTAATTAATTTCAATAGTCGCAAAGCAATGACAATGACAAGGATTATCCCCGATTAGACTTGGAAGAATTTTCTCCTTCTGTTGTGCAACCAGGAGGAAGAATTTTCCTAGGATCTGAGCAGATTGTACAGCAACCACTTAGCTGTCAACATTACTTCTGTCTCTTAGGTTCTTAGCTTCTATTCTCTTTATTTTTTTATTTTATTGAAAACAGAATTTTTTTAATACAGTAAATTCTAATTATGGTTTCTCCTTCCCCATTTTCTCCCAGTTCCTCTCCCTTTCCCCTCTTGTCTGGATCCACATTTTTTCTGTCCCCCGGTAGAAAATGAACAGGTGTCCAGGGAATATAATAAAATAAAATAAAGCATAATAAGACAAAACAAGGACATAACAAAAAGAAGAAAGAAAGCCCAAAGGGAAAGCACCAGAAACACATATGACACAGAGAGGCACGTGTGCTCACACAGTCTATTTCTACACAGTGGTTGGTTGGACCTTGCCGGGTCGTAAAATTTCACCCTTCTATTTCAAGTCCTCCAGGGGCTCCCCATCTTCAAAAAAGCTAAAGATGGCTTAAAAGGCCTCTGGCAACAACTTAAAATCTGACGATATTGAGTCCTGAGGAGGTTAAGAGCTTCTGTTTTGTTAATTTTTATTTTTCAGTTTACTTTAAAATTTAGTTTGCTGTTATCATCCCTTTGGAAAACAATCTCTCAGTATCTAATGAATTTGGAAAAAATGTACTGTAAGGAATTTTGTTCTTGTATCTGTACCTAAGAAAAACCTTATTGATAGAAAGCAACATAGACAACAATTTGATCAAAACATGAAGTATAATAATTAATACATCTGTTTGTGAGATGGACAAATAAGTCTTGGTAAGTGTAAACAGTGAAACTGGGTGGCTGAGGTGATTCTGTGTGTGAGAGCACTTGCTGTCAAGCCTGATGACCCGCGTTACACCTCCAGAGCCCGCAGGGTGGAGAAGAGAATGGACTCCTCAAAGCTGTCCTCTGACCTCGGCACACATGCCAAGGTCTCCAGCAGGGCCGGAGTCTCACTTCCTGAACTAACAGCAGGCTGAGGAATGCTGTTACATCAGATTTTAGAGTCTTTGTGTGCTTTTAAATGCAACATAATTTTTAAAGGTGATAAATGGGAACATCCCAAAGTGGGCAAGGAGTTTGAGAGAGCTTGTTGGGGGAGGAGTGATCAGCATGGGACCACGCACAGTGGTGCCTAGGGAAGGAGGGACTTGACTTCCTCTCCTCTGCATGTCCACTGATCTGGTGTTTTGTTTTAGTGGCCCCTGTCTGCTTTACCTCACTGGAGTCTTGTTCTCCATTTGTGTGTGTGTGTGTGTGTGTGTGTGTGTGTGTGTGTGTGCATATTATTTTGTTAGGTAGCTATTCTTCCTCTTCAATATATTGAACTAAAAGGCACAGATATTATAGCTGCTTCACATTGTTTTTATTTGCATTTAAATATTGTGGTGGTTTGAATAGATATGGCCCCCATAGACTTATGTGTTTAAATGCTTGGCCATAGGCAGTGGTACTATTACGATAATAGGGGTGGCCTTGATGGAAGAAGTATGTTACTGTGGAGGCAGGCTATGAAGTCTGATATATGCTTAAGCACACCCAGTGGCACAGACTCCTGCTGCCTGCAGATCAAGATGTAGAACTCTCAGCTTCTTCTCAAGCACCATGTCTGCCTGTACACTGCCATGTCCCACCTTGATAGTGGACTAAACCTCTGAAACTGTAAGCCACCCCTAATTAAATGTTTTCCTCTATAAGAGTTGCCATCCATGGTCCTGGTGTCTCTTCACAGCAATAAAAACCCTAAGTTGGTACCAGAAATTGGAGTGTTGCTACGATAGGCTTGACCATGCTTTTGTTTGGAGGGATATAGACTTTGGGAGCTTGGATTAGAAAAGCAGTTGAATGCTTCAAGTGGGGCTTATTGGGCCATACTAGTAGGACCATAGAAGAGAGAGGTGCTGAGGGTGATTTGAATTATGTCAGCCTGGATCAAGATATTTCAGAGGTGAAGGATTTTAGTATGCTGTCTAGAAATCATTCTTGTGACATTTTGGCTACTTTTTGCCCTTGTTTAGAAAACCCTTCCTGAGGCTAAAGTGAAGAGTTTTGGATTAATTCCCTTGGCAGAGGAAATCTGAAAATAGAATAGTACAGACTCTGTCCTGTGTTTTATGGTAGTAACTCTAATGAAGAATTACAATGAAATGGAGCAGGCCAAACAAGTCAAAATACAAACTGTACAGACTTAAGAGAAAAGGGGCACCAGGAAGTAGAATGAAGCGAAGTCCTGTGTGGGGGATATTTGTACACTATGTGAAGGTGTATTGCTGTGATTGGTGTAATAAAAAGCTGAATGACCAATAGCTAGCTAGGAGATATAGGTGGGATTTCAAGGGAGAGAAAGGAAGAGGGGAGGAGGAGATGCCAAGAGACACAAAGAGAAAATAGTAGGTGCAAAATGGAAGAGAGATAAAACCATGTTATGAAATGTAGATTAATATAAATGGGTTAATTTGTTATAAGAGATAGTTAGAAACAAGCCTAACTATCTTGAACTTTCATAATTAATAAGAAGTTTCCATGTTGTTATTCGTGAGCTAGCAGTCCAAAAAAAATCTGACTGAACCTCTGTTCAAGATGAAGACATGGAATAAAGGGAGTGGTGACCTCAGGACAAGACCCCACCCAGTTAAGTGAAAAGGAATTAAAGAAAAGTTTAGGCCAGCTGTGCTGGTGCACACCTTTAAGCACTTCAGAGGCTGAGGTTGGCAGATTTCCGAGTCTGATGCCTGGTCTATAGAGCAAGTTCCAGGACAGTCAAGCTTACACAGTGAAGGAGATCATTGAAAACAGAAAGCTGAAGACGTAACTGAATGAGGGGGCCATGTTCCAGCCCCAGTAAGTGGCAGAACTTGGCAGCTTTAACCTTGTGGTTCTGGCTTTAGAGTTAAGGATACAAAAAAAGGGGTTGTGGAATCTTCCTCCGAGACTAAGGAAAGCTGCTGAGGCCAGGCATGTGTTAGGGGTGTCCCTGAATGAAGGCCTAGAGAAACCATTGTGTGAAGCTTTAAAGATGAAGGCTGACTGAAAAAGCATGGGATAAAACTGGACTCTCTGAGCATGGCGAACAATGAGGGCTGATGAGAAGCCAAGGACAATGGCACGGGGTTTTGAACCTACGTAATGTGCGGGCTTTGTGGGAGCCTAGCCAGTTTGGATGTTCACCTTCCTTGAAATGGACGGAGAGGGGAGGACCTAGGACTTACCACAGGGCAGGGAACCCTGACTGCTCTTTGGACTGGAGAGGGAGAGGGAGAGGAGTGGGGGAAGGGGGAGAAGGGTGGGAGGAGGGGGAGAAGGGGGAGGAGGGGGAGGGAAATGGGAGGCTGGGAGGAGGTGGAAACTTGTTTTTTTTTTTCTCTTTTTTTCAATAAAAAAATGGAAAAAAAAAAGATGAAGGCTGGATTGCCTGAGGGACCCCAAAATTCTAGTGATGTCAGAGCTGTGGGACACCTGCTGAGGAGAGCTGCAAATACAGAGTGAAATCAGCCCAAGAGAAAGAAGTATGTTGCGGGCAACAAAGCTGAAAGGGGTTGGAGATCTGAAGAACTCTTGGACATCACACACGGAGATGCAGAGTTTGGAGTTTGTACAGCTGGTTTTCAGTCTTGCTGTGGCTCAGTATTTCCTCACTATTTTCCTTTTCTTTCATTTTGGAAATGAAATGTATATCCTGTGCTATTTTATGTTGGAAGTATGTGATGTATTTTTTTTTGATTTTGGTTTTATAGGGGATTACAGTTAAGAGATAGTAAGAATCTCTGAAGAGACTTTGAACTTTGGATTTTTAAACTTGGTTGAGACTGTGATAGACTATAGGGACTTTTGAAGTTGGACTTAATGCATTCTGCATTATGATATAGCTATAAGCCTAAGGGATCCTGGGAGTGGAATAAGATGGTTTGAAAAGGTATGGCCCCCACAGACCATGTGTTTGAAAGCTTGGCCATAGGGAGTGGTACTATTAGGATGTGTGATCTCGTTGGAGTAGTTGAAATCTTTTGGAGGAAATGTGTCACTGTAGAGGTGGGCTTTGAGGTATGATATACGCTCAAGTCATACCCAGTGGCACAGACTCCTTCTGCTGCCTGTGCATCAAGGGGTAGAACTCTTAGCTCTTTCTCCAGCACCATGTCTGTACGCTGCCATGTCCCACCATGATGATAACAGACTAAACCTCTGAAATGGTAAGCCAGCTCCAATGACATGTTTTCTTTTATAAAAATGTTTTCCTTGCTCATGGTATTTTTTCCCCAGCAAAAGAAACCATAACTGAGATAAATATTTACGTACTTTGTACCTGGCAGTACCAAGAACTTATTTATACACTAACTGAAAGAAGTGACATATTTAGTAATGTGAGAGATGACAAGACCATAGCATCAGATGAGAGAGAAACCTACTTTCAATGTTTACCTATTTATTTGCCCTTTTCGCTTCCTTAAAAACACGACTTTAGCTTACTTATATCCTTGACACTCACTAGTTCTAAGAGAGACAAAAATCTTCATGCAGTATTTTGTTTGTGTTAGCTAGGAGTCAGCATAAGCTAAACTGGCAATTCAAGAAAGCTCCTTTGATGGGTTTCAAGATAATATGTTTGAACGTCTAAATTAAAGCAAGACTATCTTTTGTTCTAGAAAGATATACAAGCCGATATATCTGGCTCCCTCTCTCATAATAGGTAAGACCTGGCAATATACCTGCAGGAAAGACTGCTTTCCTCAGTGTTTTACTCTAAAATACCAAATTACTTTCTAATTTGAAAAATAAAATCCTGCCTCTCAGTTGGGTGTAAAGACGATCGACTATGGCAATTTCTGAAACTATGTCAGGCTGGGCAGGGCAGTTACTTACAACTGGACAAATTCCATGTTTTCAAAATCACTAGCTATTATTCTAGACCCGAATTCCAAGCATCATGAGTATTAAGAACTGGTTTAAAAACCAAACCCACAAAGTGCTCCAGGAATTGTTACTCTTTCTTCAATTGTTCAACCACCAAGGCACTTCAATTTAGGAGAAAAAAAAAATCAAGATACTTTCCAGTTACTCAAGTCAAAAATGCTTTAATCCAGCTTCAGACTGAGGACAAAATACTCCAAAGAAAGAAAAGGAGAGAGGCGGGGTGTTTTGTTTTTTTTTTTTTTTCTCCTTTTTTTCTATAATAGGAAAACTCAACATTTTTAAAGAATACATTATAAAGTTGAGTTTCTAATCATTACTGCTAGAGGGGCAGGAACAGAGAGAAGGAAAGCTGTCTGAGATGGAAGAAAAACAAACTGCCATCTAGATGCCACAATAGTTAGCCTCCAAATTCTAAAGGTGGTTAAGTCTCACTTCTGAATTGTTTTCTTCAAAAGCATTATGATACTGTCACTGTGAGTTTTTTAAAAAATAGTTTTACCACTGTTTTTATAATTTCCCCACTTGGTTGAAATATGAGGCCATGAAGCATAGCTTGGCCCTGGTTCTTTTTCTCATTTAACCTTACACATTAAGCATGGAATGGCCCCATGCTGATTTCTGTCACACTCTGTAGGAGGACCCCAGCCAGCAAGCATTCTTTGTGTCTTGCAGAGAACTGCTAGCTAAACTGTTACTTGGGAGAAATAGAGGTGTTTAAAAGTTGAAGAGTTTCAAATACATTACTTTAGGTCTGCCTGACAAAGTCTCAGCCACAGCACAACCTACCACATCAGTAAACATGATACTTACAGCATTATTTTGATTGTTTTTTATTCTTTTAACTTTTTCAAGATATCCAAAATATATTACTTGAGTGAAACTAGAATTTCATGATTATAGTGTAACTACCAGCTTTACCAATGACTATTAATTCACTGTGAGAAATACACAATGTAAATATAATTTGCAGTAAATTTCAATGTTCCCACTTGAAAAACAATGAGCTCTGAGAATGTTTATTTATAGCGTAGTTTCATCTAGACTAAGTGATACTGAGGACTTGGAAAAGTTGAGGAAAAACCCAGTTCTTTACTATAAACACATTGGCATTGTTAAGAGTTTCTTGCTAAGTGGAAGCAACATTTTCATAAATGGTTTTATGAATTTTCCAAATTTTACTATATTTACTCTACTAATTGCAGAAAACTTGTTCTCCTAAGAAAGGTAGAAAGAATGGTTGATCTAAAATTTTCAGACATCATAGAAGGAAAGAGAAGCAAAACCAAATATTCTAATACTTCAATGTTTTCCTGTCTGTAATTTTTTTTAAAAAAAAATATAGCACATTTAGCATTGGTTGCAAGCAAATTTTTACATCTAATAACTATATATGCTTTGTTTTTATTTTATTCCTAGGTAGCTAGTCAATGTACATTTTGTTTTAACTAATCTTGATTGTATTTATTTATTTATTTTTTTTACTAAAAATGATTTTCCCTAGTGACAAATGAAACTCAAGTGATGATTACAACAAAAGAGATTTGAAGAGGTTTTCCAGAACCAGGGTCATTGGTGACATTTCCATTAATCACACACAATCTCAACACAGGCCATCTCACAGAGAAGCCTTCACCCTAATAAGCATAATATACAGAGGTTAAAATAGCCCTGTTGTATTTATCTTTCACGACACAGCTTACCCAAACCAAATTTCTGTCATCAACAATTATTAATCATCCATATGCCCTACAGAGAATTTTAATAAAGCATATTACGAACCTGAGGGTGGTGGTGTTGTCAGAAAGACACAAATGTGACTCGGATTTATAAAAGGAGATGAGGGTCCCCCTTACTCCACCACATCTGTTTGCCACATGTTCATAAATCACATCAATGTTTTGAACATTTCTGCTAGCACCTTCCTGTCACCTCAGTTTTATAGTTCATAATTCTACCCTTCACACACACACACACGAAAGGAAGGGAAAGAAGAAAGGAAGGAAAGACAGACAGACAGAAAGGAAGAAAGAAGGAAAGAGGAAAAAAAAGGGAAACATATCTCATTATATTTGGGATTGTAAGTAACATTTGACCAGGTAATGTCCGGTATGAAAAGAATACATATTTCTGGAGATTTGGTTATAGAAAGCAAGTTTGGTAGATCAAATAATTTCTTATTTATCCCAAAAGTACCCTTTTGTAATATAAAAGCACCAAGGACCACTCCAGCCAAGTCAAAAGGAAAGCTGCATCACGTTTAAATCCATGAAATTCTGTTTCCAACAAGAAAGCTGCCAACTTAGAAACTTAGATTTTCTGGTCATTGGGATATTCAGAGACTCTGTAAATGTTGCTCCATGCATTTTCACTTCCCGCTTTGCGAGTGTGTGTCTACATGTGTACCGTGGGATAGTCCTTAAGAATTTGGCTTCTGTAAACAATGAGCAAATGTAAACCCAGACCGATAAGATTCAAGAGTACATTTTTCAAAAACAACCAAGGTGATCTATTGATCTATTTAAATTAAAAATAAAAAGGAATAACTTGAAACAGCAGATGAACTCAATAGAGCCCTGTTATTTCACAGCGAAACTGAGGGTTCTAGATAAAAAAAAAAAATGGTAGATTAGCTTCTCCTACTTATTGCTCCAACACTGATTATTTCTGAATAGATACAGTAACCACAAAATGGGCATACTCCTCTCTAATTTTGAGAAAACAGAAGCTGTGTAGTACTGAGAATGAAAAGAGTCACTGAAACAAGAACGGGAAGTAAGGCCAAATGGCCCATTCTGGACATTATCTGGGGTTGTGATGGAGGTTCAAGCTAATAATAATGTGTTGGCAAATAAGGCAGGGACTGAGTCATAGGTTTGGTTATAGGGAAACACAATGGTATAATACCAGCTTAAAGTGAGAGCCTAGGGCTGGGTGTATACCTTCCATCCCATCTATCTGAAGGCAGACAGGGGTGTCTCTTGAGTCTGAGACCAGCTTGGTCTACTTAGAAAGTTCTAGGCTAGCTAGAGCTAAAGCAAACAAAACAACAACAACAAACAAAACTCCAAACCACAACAGCAACAATAACAAAAAATTGTGACAGCTTACAGAGAGAGTTCTCACACTGCATTGGTGATTTGGCAAGAAAAAGATAAGAGGCAGGGGGCTTCTTATTATAAGACAATAATATGTGGAATCTGGGATGGGATCCATATACCGTACTTGGTGAAGAAGCTAGGGTCAAGGAGCTACTGAAAAATTTGGTAGTTGGAAGTAAACATTTATTCACTTATGATAACAATGTCATAACCTGGAACTTAGGCAGATCCTTTAGAAATTTTCCTCCAACGATATCCCACATCTAAGACTTTAAGCAAATAGACTTTCATTTGAGCATAGAATCTCAGCAAAAGGGAAAATTGAGTACTAAACCAATAAAAAGTATGATAATGTGAAAACAAGTTCATTTTAAACATTCAAAGACATAAGTAAATTTTAAAAGAATCATCTATGAAGAAGAATGGAAGAGATTATTTGAAATGATAAGCAATTAGAAAGAAAACTATGAAATCTTCTCTGTAACACAAAATTAGCAAAGGCTTTTAATACGTTATCTAATATACTCATGCATATGGTTTCCTAATGAGTTAATTATTATTTCACTATTAACTCACAAGCAGTATTATACAAAGATGTAAAGGATGGAATGTGAATCTAAGAGATGCCAACTAACATTAACATTCTGCCCAGAATGACAGATTGGGAGAAGCAAAATTCTGAAAAAAGGAAGGTGTCTTAGTCAGTGTTCTATTGCTGGGAGGAGTCATCACGACCAAGGTATAAAAGAAAGCATGTAATTGGGGCTTGCTTACAGTTTCAGAGGTTTAGTCCCTTATCATCATGGTGGAAAACATGGCGGCACAAAAGCATACATGGTGCTAGAGAAGTATCTGAGGGTTCTACGTTCAGATCCACAGGAAGAGAATGAGAGAGCCACAGGACCTGGCTTGTTCTTTGGAAATCTCAAAGATATCCACCACTTCCTTTAACAAAGCCACACCTCTTAATTAATGCTAAGCAGTGTCACCACTCCCTGATAACTAATTGTGCAAACATATGTGCCTATGGGGGTATACTTATTCCAAACACCACAGAAGGAAGTCAAGGATCTCTGTTTTCAAGAAATAGACAGTCCTTAACAGAATAATTTTTTAAAAAATACCACAGAGGTTGAAATAAAATTTAGAAGACCAAAAATTAATTTTTAATGTTCATAAAAGAAATTAGAGAAATTATTGTCTATCTAGCAAAGAAAGACAGTAGTCTTATCATGCACAAGAAATGCCAGAGAAGAGTTCCATACTTGTGAGGGTAAAATATGTTTCCAGTTAATAGGCTCTATTAAATAAACAGTTAAGATCAAAGACAAAATTAAAATAAAAATTCAGATGTACAAAGTGAAAGAGTTTGTATTTACAAATTCTTGCAGAAATATTAGAAAAATATATACCTCAACAAGAAGGAGATCTTAAATAGAAGAAAATATGTAGGGATCAAGAGGTGCACAAATGAAACAAAATGAAACACATGTAGACACATCTAGATTTAAATGATGAATATTGCTTGTAGTTCTAAAAATATAGAGTAAAATGTAAGTATATGATGGGCTAGAAGAAAAGATATGTAGATCTTTTCTTTTCAAAACAGGGCAGTGCACGTGTGTATGTGTTTGTGTGTGTGCCTGAGTGTGTGTGTATGTGTGTGTTTGGTGTACATATATGGGCATGCTCATGTGGGTGGTGTACATATGTGCTTACGTGTGTGTGGAGGTCAGACATTGATCATAATTGTCTTCAATTCTACTTTACCTTGTGAGGCACAGCCTCTCAGCATAACTGGATCTCACTGATTTAGCTATGCTGGTTAGCCAGTGACCCCTAGGAATCTGCCTCTCTTTGCCTCCCTCCCTCATCCTGAGGTTATGGATGAGTGCTGAGGATCTGGATGCAGGACAAATACTTTCCTGAGTAAACTATCCCCAAGCCCCAAAGCATAGCACTTTTGAAATAATGGGGAAAATTCAACTTTAAGATAATGGTGGAAAACATTAAATTTCTTCTACTTTGAAAACGTTTTCTCTTTTCTTTGTGGTCTTATATAAGTATGTTTTATATATTAACTGGATAGTTGTTTTCTCTGAAAAATGTGTTATATCCTTGAATCTTTGGTGCATGTTAAGTGTACTGTCATTTTGTGGTAGATTGACCATAATTTCTCTAATTTCTTTTATGAATTAAAAACTTACAATATTTCCATATTTCATATGCTTAGCAATCATTTGAGTACTTGTATTTATTTGTTTCTTGGAAGAGAAGTCTCAAAAGGTTGAATGATGTCATTTACCATTGGCTTCCCCATGGACATTCCATGTTACCTCAGACACAATAGCAACTCATTAAAATCAGTTTGTAGACAAAGAATCGAAAATTTTTGTAAATTTGTGGCATTTGGGTAATGATGTATGTAAATTCTTTAACAGTTTTCCCCTGGTCACAGAGAAAGCAGAGTATTCTCCCTATCTCACATCTCTCCCCAGTAAATGGAGAGAAAAAGGGAATTCTAAGTTTTCTGAAGAAACATATACCTTCACATTTGAAGGTAAAAGTCTTCAGAACCTTTAGGAATAGACCTTCCTGCCTCGGATCCAACGTCTTATGTTTGAAAGCATCAGACACATAAGGTACATTGCTTCATGACTGGACTATGAAGAAGCTGTTTGCTTTGCAATTCTTGAAGACATTTGTTTCTTTGCTACAATATCCAGAATCTTATGCTTCAACCGGTCTTGTTTTTCTCAACACACTGAAGGCAAAGGCAATACACACACAACGTGTGCTGACTCTCATCTTTACTAAGGACTTTTGTGTTTCCTTCCTTTCTCCTCCACTCCTATATCGTTCCTGTGAATTCCACATTACCATGCAGTCAAGAGCTATATGACAAACCAGTGTCTAAATATTTCATCCATGAAGGAAAAGACAGCTTTATTATAAAGAGCGGCTTAAACTACACCTTACTCTCTGGATACAGCACTTTTTAGATGCCAGATGGCTTCGTTTCCACATTAAGTTGCATATCTTCCCATGACACTTGCCAGGAGAAAGTTTGGGACACCTCGTCACATGTTTCTTGAAGTAGCCTCTTGATACTAAGGAAACTTCTCCAGATGTAGCCAGTAAAGATAATACCTTGTGAACCATAAATAAAATGACCTCTACTAAGCTCACGTCAGGAGACTGTCATTCTGGAGGAAGACTTGTTCCCCCCTTCACAAAATTCCGTAAATGATTGCAAAGAAGAAAGGTATAACAGCATGAGTTCTGGGCTCTGTTTTCACAGTAGAATTATCCCAATTAAATAGGACATTCTCAGGAAGGCAGAGTCCAGACACTGAGAGCTTTAGAAGACATCTTCTTAGCTTGTGTTTGGTTCGACTGAGAATGGGTGGTGCAGGGCCGAGGGGCAGGAGCATAATACTCTTTAAAAGGAGGGGTAAAAAAGTACACACAGTCATTGGTTTTAAAACAATAGTCATAAATAAGCAAAAAAACAAAAAAAAAACCCAGCAAAAACTCACATGTGATCGTGATTTCTATAAATAAAAAATAGTGACCTTGGTGCATCTCCTTGCAGATAATTTGCACAACAAACATGTGTCTGCATAAAACTGTTTTGTTTCTTAAATTTTTTCCACTTCTTATGTCATAACAATATTTAGGATTATTATTCCTTGGAGAACAGGGTTAGAAATGTAGGAAGAATGTCCAGCATCACCTAACTTACATTTATGTCTCTCTTCACAAGGTCTAATCTACAGTAGAATAACCCTGGAAGCAGGCTGACTCCCCTCCTCCCTCCATCCCTCTCCCCTTCTCCCCTCTCTCCCCTACCCTCTGCTTGTTTTAGAATGTGGGATTTCTTTTCTTTATTTTTAAAATGTACACTTATAAAAAAAATTATCGTGGGAAACCTGGAATCTTCTTTTTTTTCATATTTTTTTTATTGAGAAAAGGAAAAAAAAGTTTCAGCCTCCCCCCAGCCTCCCATTTCCCTCCCCCTCCTCCTACCCTTCTCCCCTCCCCTCACTCCTCTCCCCCTCCCTCTCCAGTCCAAAGAGCAGTCAGGGTTCCCTGCCCTGTGGAAAGTCCAAGGTACTCCCCCCTCCGTCCATGTCTAGGAAGGTGAACATCCAAACTGGCTAGGCTCCCACAAAGCCAGAACATGAAGTAGGATCAAAACCCTGTGCCATTGTCCTTGGCTTCTCATCAGCCCTCATTGCTCGCCATGTTCAGAGAGTCCGGTTTTATCCCATGCTTTTTCAGTCATAGTCCAGCTGGCCTTGGTGAGCTCCCAATAGATCAGCCCCACTGTCTCAGTGGGTGGGTGCACCCTTCGTGGTCCTGACTTCTTAGTTAAGGGAGCCACCTTAGGGTTGGCAAGAGACTTGAACCTAGAGTGGCTCCCAGGAGCCCAAGGCGATGTCCCCAGTTAGTTCCTTGGGCAGCTGAGGATAGGGAACCTGAAATGACCCTATCCTATAGCAATACTGACGAATATCTTGCATATCACCATAGAACCTTCACCTGGTGATGGATGGAGATAGAGACAGAGGCCCACACTGGAGCACTGGACTGAGCTCCCAAGGTCCCAGTGAGGAGCGGAAGGAGGGAGAAGATGAGCAAGGAAACCTGGAATCTTCTTACTGTGCTGGTAAAGATGCAAACTGGTACTGGTCCTTAAGAAATCGTTAGGCAGCTCCTTATAAAAATCAACATGGAATTATATGTTAGCTGCCTGACATCAGAACACAATACCTGAGCTATAATAAACTTGACAAGAAGAAAGGCTTGTTTTGAAGACTTCAAGGGTTTCAGTCAATGATCAATTGGCCCCATCATTTTGGCCTGTGGTAGAACAGTATGTGATGGCAGCAGCTTGAGGTAAACTCATCTGCCTTGAGGGCAGGTTTCTCAAAAGAGAGATGAGGAGCAGCCACATGGATCAGTAGGTAATGTCATTGCAATCCAAGCCTGCTGACATGAATTTGATCTCAGGAGCCAAGATGGTGGAAGGGGAGAATTTATTCCCTTAAGTTGTTTTGTGTACACACACACACACACACACACACACACACACACACAAAGTTTTCTTTAATAGGAAAAGGAGTGAAAGTAGAGTTATCACAATCCTCTTCAAGGATGTAGCCTCATCATCATCATCAGCGACCTAGCTCTTCCATTTAGGCTGGAAGTCTTAAAGGTTCCACCTTTTCTAAATAATGCCACACTAGGGAAAATGCTTTTAGCACATGAGACATCAAGACACATTCTAGTTAGCAGATAACAGCACAATGCCAAGCCATCCTGAGCACATAGCCAAGATAAATTAACAACTGATATTATCCACGGAAACACATACATATTCAGAATAGACAAACAAAGACTGAGAGTCAACCAGTGACTGTTCATCATGGAAGAGAAAAAAAACAGATGAAGAGGACTGATTTCTTAAAGGCAAGGGTGTTCTTTAGGAAGAAATGGATACGTTCCAAGGTTAGCATGCATTCATGGCTAGCCATTGTTTTGAATATGGCTAAAATGGAATACTCAAAAATAGACCCCAAATAAGCGAACTGGCTGGTATGTGAGGAACAGGTTCATGCAGTTGTTTAAAAAGAGATGCTTGAAATCCTTATTCTACAACCCAGGGTTGTGAGGATGGGAATGGAGCCATCCTTTTTTACTCTGCCCCCCCCCCCTTTTCATTCTTTCTGTAGTTCTCTAGTGAGTGCTACTCGATAGGGACTCCTTTACCATCTGCACATCAGAGTAAGGATGATACTGAATTTTCTTGAGGTCTTTAATCCACTTGCTCTTGGATTTTGTACAGGGTCATAGATATGGATCTATTTTTATTCTTCTATATGCAGCTGTACAGTTATGCGAGTACCATTTGTTGAAGATGATTTCTTTTCCATTGTGTGTGTGTTACTTCTTTGTCAAAAATCAGGTGTTTATAGGTGTGTGGGTTTATGTGAGGTTATTTGATTCAGTTCTATTGATCCACGTGTCTGTTTTTATGCCAATATCAAACTGTTTTTATTATTATATCTCTGTAGTAGACCTTATCAGGGATGGTGATACCTCCACATTTTTTTTATTGTACAGATTGTTTTGATTATTCTGTTTTTTTTCTTTTTCTATATGGAGTTGAGTATTGCTCTTTTAATAAGGTCCTTGAAGAATTGTGTTGGGGTTTTGATGGGGATTGCACTGAATCTGTATATTGATTTTGGTAAGATTGCCATTTTTACGAGCATGAGTGACATTTCTATTTTCTGACCTCTTCCCAATTTCTTTCTTCAAGGATTTAAAATTCTTACCATATAGGTCTTTCACTTGTTTAGTTAGTTATCCCAAGATATATTGTGTTTTTTGTGGCTCTTGTAAAGGGTGTTGTTTCTATGATTTTTTCTCAGCCCATTTATTATTTGTATATATTTTTTGTATATATGCTACTGATCTTTTTGACTTAATCTTGTCTCCAGCCACATTACTGGAGGTGTTTAATCAGCTGTGGGAGTTCTATGGAAGAATATTTGCAATCACTTATGTATACAATCATATCATCTGTAAATAGTGAAAGTTTGACTTCTCCCTTTCCAATTTGTATCTCCTTGATCTCCTCTTGTTGCCTTATTGATCTAGCTAAATCTTCAAGTACTATGTTGAGTAGATTTGGAGAGAATGAACAGCCTTATCTTGTTTTTAATTTTAGTGGAATTGTTTTGAGTTTCTCTTCATTTAATTTGATCTTGGCTGTTGTCTTGCTGTATATTGCCTTTATTGTGTTTAAGTATGCTCCTTGTATCTCTGTTCTTACCCAGAGCCTGATGGAAGTAGATGCAGACATCCACAGCCAACCACTGGGCTGAGTTCTGTGAGTCCACTTGAAGAGAGGGTGGAGGGATTATATGAGCAAGGGGGGGTTCAGATATTGATGGGCAACCTACAGAGATAGCTGATCTGAGTTTGTAGTACCTTACAGATTCTGGAAAGACAGTTAGGGAGCCAGCACGGGACTGACCTTGACCCTCTGCATCTGGGTGACAGTTGTGTAGCTAGGTCTTTTGTGGGGTCCCTGTTAGTGGAACCAGGACCTGTCCCTAATGTATGAATTGGCTCTTTGGACCCTATTCTCCGTGGTGAAATGCCTTGTTCAGCTTTGATGAGGTGGGGAGGAGTTTGATGCTGCTTCAACTTGATTTGCCTTGCTTTATTGATTTCCGTGGGAGGCCTTAACCCATTTGAATGGAAATGGAGAAGGAGTGGATGGGGTGGGGGATGGTAGAAGAGAGGTGAGCGAAGAAAATGGGAGAAGAGGGTAGGGAAACTGTGGTTGATATGTAAAATAAATATAAAAAGATGAATAAAAATTCCATTCTCATGGTTAATCCCCTGAAAATTATAGATATATTGTGACTTAGATGGACAATGGTTGGAAAGAGGAAGTTGGGGAGAGTTATGGAGTAACCTTTTATATTGCTAAGAAGGTACCTAACAGCAAATGCTGACCCCTTTCCTACGTGTTGAGATTTACTAGATTAAAGACATGTTTAGAGTCAACTGGAAACACAGGGTTATTCCAAACTAGACAAATTTGACTATTTCTTGAAATTATTCTTGGATACTTGAGATAGCAATTTGGGGTTATTTGGGGATTTTTTTCCTTCCATTTGGCTTGCATGTGGAGCAAAATAATGTCAAATTTTCTGGCAAATCATTAATTGATAAAGTATGTATAGTAAAAAGTCAACCACTAGCTAATCTCCCAGGCAGACATCCCAGAACTAGTGGGTACATTCCCATAAATTAAATTACCAGTTGAAGACCATGGGAAGAGGGACATAGGACTCATTAATTTAAATAAAAACTTGAAATAGTTTCCAATCATATTTAGATTGGAAGTGATTTAAAAGAAACTGTGGGAAGAGAACTTTTTTTTTTTTTTTAACAGTCTGTACTTAGTAAATGAGTCCATATCACAGTTGCATTCTGGATCCACTCAGGATGAGAAATCCATATAGCAAATGAATGACACAGAACATAAATATTATACTATAACAATCTTCTAATATGAGCTATCGTTATTTCTTGAAGAACCATATACATTAATTCAGGAAGGGATCATTACTTTTGGCAAAAAATAAATAAAATAAAATGCTAAAAACACTGCCCCAGCCAAAATATAATTGTAAAATGTTAATTTGTCTTCCAAATTTATTTTTCAGAATAGTTTGTAATGTCTTGAAATCACAAGCATGAAGTATATAGACTGCCCACAGGCCATCCACCCAACCTTATAATACACACAGATTTCTGTTTTTTTTTTTTTAAACATTTTCTTGTAATATTATCTTGGTTATAATTGTTGAGCCAGTACTGATATAACTGTGCCTTTAGGGTGTTGTGTAATATATGCAAAGATGTATTGTATTTGTTTAATTATGTAAAGATGTATTGCTGTTTTATCTTGCCTGTCTAAAATATCTGATTGATCTATAAAAAGCTTAATACCCAAAAGCAAGAGAGAAGGTATAGATGGTAATTCTGGTCAGGGAGAATAAGTAGAAGGAAGAATTTAGGCTCAGAAGAGAAAGAAAAAGCAATGCTAAGGAGAGGCCAGAGGCCGGCCAGCCGGACAAAGAGGAAGCATAAAAGTAGGACATACAGGGTGAAAGAGAGGTAAAAAGCCTCATGGCAAAGTATGGATGAATAGAAAAATGTCAAATTAAGTTAAAAGAGGTAGTTTTATAAGCCTATGCTAGAGTCAGGCATTCATAATTAATAAGCCTCCATGTCTTTATTTGAGAGCTGGTTGATGGCACAGAGAATAATTCATTGAGGTTAATTCCATGTGTTGTGTACTTGTATAAGATCTGTCACCATCAATCGTTTGCAATAATTTCATTGCCCCCTCATTTCTTATCATTTTTCTTGTCTGATGTCTGATAGACAGAGCTGAAGAGAGGAGAGAATAAATGGGAGGAGGAATCTAGTGCTCAAGAAAGGAGAGAAGAGAATGAGGGAGAAAGTGAGGAACATGCCCATAACCAGAAGTTAGGCAACCACCAGCCAGTCATACATGTAGGCAACAGGAAGTAAGATAAACAGAAAGAAAGAAAGAAAGAAAGAAAGAAAGAAAGAAAGAAAGGTAAAAAGCCATGAGACAAAACATAGATGATGAGAAACAGGTTAAGTTGTAAGAACTAGTAGAAAATGGGCATAAGATAGGGCCAAGCATTCGTAACTAATATTAAGTCTCTATGTCATGGTTTGGGAGCTGGTTGGTGGCCCAAAAGAAAAAGCCTGATACACCACTCTCTTGCCATGACATGCTATCAGACATTCAAAGAAGAGCTAAGACCCATACTCTTCAAATTAATCCACAAGATATAAACAGAAGAAACATTGCCAAATTCATTTTATGAGGCCATAATAGCCCAAACCACATGAAGACTCAATGAAAAAAAGAGAATTACAGACCAATTTTCCTCATAAACAGAGATGCAAAATTGTCAGTAAGGTACTCAGAAACTGAATCAAAGAGCATGTCAAAAAGATCATCCACCATAATCAAGTAGACTTCATCTCAGAGATGTAGGGATGGGTCAACATAAAAATATGCCAACGTAATCTACCAAATAAGTAAACTGAAAGAAAAAAACCACAATTATCTCATTAAATGCTGAAAAAGACTTTGGCAAAATCCAACATCCCTTCATGATAAAAGCCTTGGAAAGATTAGAATAAAAGGGACATACCTACGTATAATTAAAGCAACACACAACAAGCTGACAGTCAGCATCAAATTAAATGGAGAGAAACTCAAAGCAATTCCACTAAAACCGAGACAAGGTTATCCAGTCTCACCATATCTATTCAACATAGTACTTGAAGTTCTGGCTATAGCAATAAGACAACAAAAGGAGATCAAGGCGATACAAATTGGGAAGGAAGGAGTCAAACTATCATTGTTTTCAGATGATGTGATAGGATAATGCAAGATGCCAAAAATTCTACAAGGAAACTCCTACAGCTCATAATCACCTTTAGTGAAGTGGCTAGATACAAAATTAAGTCAAAAAAGTCAGTAGGTCTCCTTAGTGAAGTGGCTAGATACAAAATTAAGTCAAAAAAGTCAGTAGGTCTCCTATCTATAAACGATAAATGGACTGAGAATGAAATCAGGGAAATAACAGCCTTTACAATAGCCCACAAATTATATAGCATATCTTAATGTAAGTCTAACTCAGCAAGTGAAAGACCTGTATGACAAGAACTGAGTCTTTGAAGAAAGAATTTGGAGAACATTTCAGAAGATGAAAAGATCTCCCATATTCAAGTATTGGTAGGATTAACGTAGTAAATATCGTCATCTTACCCAAAGTTATCTACAGATTTAATGAAATCCCCATTAATATACCAATGTAGTTCTGTACAGACCTTGAAAGAACAATACTAGGGAGCAGGGAGGACCTTGGACTTCTCATAGCGTAGGGAACCCTGACTGCTCCTTGGACTGGAGAGGGATTGGGAGGGAGCTGGGGGGAAGGGAAGGGAAGTGGGAGGAGGTGAAAAATTTCAATAAAAAATAATAATAAAATAACAATACTCAACTTCATATGGAAAAAAAACCCAAGGATAGCTAAAACAATCCTGTACAACAAAAGAACTTCCAGAGGTGTCACCACCCCTGATTTCAAGCTTTACTATAGGGTTATAGCAATAAAAACTGCATGGTATTGGCATAAAAACAGACAGGTAGATTAATGGAATTAAATCAATGTCTCGGGCATAAATCCACAAACCTATAGATACCTAATTTCCAACAAAGGAGCCAAACTTATAAAATGGAAAAAAGAAAGCATCTTCAAAAAATGGTGGTGGTCTAACTGGATGTCAGCATGTAGGAGAATGCAAATAGATCCATATCTATCACCCTGCACAAAACTCAAGTCCAAGTGGAACAAAGACCTCAACATAAAACCAGATACACTGAACCTGATAGAAGAGAAAGTGGGGAATAGTCTGTAGTTTTATTTCTCAGCTTTTGCCTGGCTTTTTAATTAGAGTAATAGTTATATATGGAATAAGAAATACATGAAATATTCCCACTGCTTCTAATTTTTGAAAGAGAGTTTAGACAAGTATTATGGTTTCTTCTTTATTGTTTAGGGGATTTCATCAGTGAATTTATCTGGATTTGGTGTTTCTATTTGGAAGGTTATTGATTATTAATTAAATTTCTTTAGTTGATAAGGGAAACATTATTCATATTATTTATCCTTGTGTGGATTTTTATAATTAAAAATGTGGATTGCCAAATTAGTGAGTATGGAGTTGTTCATAATAATTATTGCTTTATTAGTCTTTTAATATTCTTTGGATCAATAATGATACTCCATCTTGCATTTGGAATTTTCTCTCCATTTTTCTTGATTGTCCAGATAGAGGCTTGTAAATTTTATTCTTCTTTTTGAAGTACTAGTTTTTGTTCTTGTTAATTTCCTCTGTCATTTCCTATTTACAATGCCACTGGTTTGTGCTTAACTTCTGCAGAGTTGATATTATACATTTGCAGTACCATCTTTGATTGGCTATAACCTTTGGGGATATTTAAAAAAAAAACAACAGAACTAATAATAGATGGACACTTGATTTTAAAACCCAAATTCCATGAGGCATTTTTAATTATCTTTAGTTGATACATAGTAATTGTACCTATTATGAATATAGTGTCACATTTTAATACGTATGCAATGATTAGTATAATTGGAATAATCATAGCTTAAATGACACCGAGCTTATAGCTGAAAAACAGTGTCAATGTACTATATTGACGTTAAGTCATCTAATCAGGAAACCTCTACTTCCTACAGCGAGAAGATAGTAATATTTCATTTGAGAAAGAGGAAGAATAAATTTACAAAATAGTTCACAATGAAAACTAAAGAGTATGAGAAATATATTACTCAGGAGTGTCTGGTTTCTGTATAGAGTATAGTTTAATTTTATACCTTTTTTATTTTAATTTTATACTCCTTCATAAATCCAGGTCTTTTTGGAAATCAGCTATTCATATTCAGATGAATATCTCCAAGCTTCTAATTCATATCTAGAAAGGGCATCTCTTAAAACAGGCTCCCCATAAAATGTGTCTTGAAATAGTTTATGCAGTAGCTTACTTTTGCTCTAAAGAATGTAATATTATTATATTATAACATATTATATATTATATTATAACATATTATAACATATTAACATATTTTAACATATTATAACATATTAACGTCTTTAAAACCTTGCCACTAAAACCACCCAGACACTAACTGGCTTGGTCCTTCCCTCACTTATTTTCCTCTGACATTAATAATCATCCATAAAACATACTTTGAGACATGGACTTTATTTTTTTTAGTTATACATTTTTGGAAATACTGTGAGGTCAAAGCTGAGTTAATGATTAACTTTGTGGTTGTGTGTGTGTGTATATGTGTCTCTGTGCAAATGCCTGTGAGCATGTGTGCATATGTACTGTATGCCATATTCTTGAGGAGGAAGGTACAAAAGGAATACAATAATCTACAATAAATAGCATAAAATACCAGTTATTTTATAATGGATTTATAAGCCCATCTGTTGTCCATAATGAACCAAATATAAGATTAAGAGAATATCCTAGAACATAGTAGTAAAAGATATGTGATTTATGACTTGCTGGGTATAGATGTGTACTTTGACTCTCCTTCCCCTTAAATATGTCTGTACTTCTGAATCTTTTAATCTAAAAACCATATAGGAAACTATTTCACTTCATGTTTGTTTTCATGGGAATATACATCATGTACATGGAAATTAGAGTATATAATTGAGTGATGACTTTGGTCTTTAGTAAAACCAGTCAGAATATAATTTAGGCACAATTGTAACAAAGTTTAATTTACTACTTTGCTATTTGTAAAAAGATTGTGTGACATCTTGTTAAAATGAAATCCTCTTGACATGTTCAGGTAGCAGACATTCTGAGTCACTGATTTTTTTGAGAATATCTTTAGTGATTTAATATCATGTTTAACATAAACTGCTGAAAGAAATAGATAGGCTTAGCACTCTTTATCAGAAACAAGTTGTAATTAGCAATGTTTTGGAAACCAATTTTAAGACATTAATAAACATGGAGCATACTAACATGAAGTTATTGTCTTTGATAATTAGAATGTTCTGTTTAAAAGTGAATTCTACTGGAATACATAGAATGATTTATACTTGAAATAGTAGTGTATTGGAAATATGTTTTATTTATCTTAGTTCATATTATCATTAGTTTGTAAGTGTCAACAAATAACAGGTAGAAGTATTTCCATAAGAATGAAAATTTGATGCTTTTCCTATATACAAGTGTATTATTCAGAGAAGAAACCATCCTAGGAGTTGGTGGAGGGAAACAATCCAAAATGAGTCACTGGTATAACCACAGTAATTGGATTAAATGTACTATAAAAGTCCCTTCAAACCTTAACTGTCATAAGATATGATATAAGGCATAGAAAGCACACACAGTCTTGAATCAGGGTTTTGTTTGAATTTTGCTTCCAGTAGTTAACTGTATGACTGTAATTTGTTTAATCCCTCTCTTAGCTTCCTGACCAATAAAATGAGGTGAAAGATAAAATATTTAGGGAAAACAACAGAATGAACATACAGTATCTAGAAGAAATCCAAAAGTTTTTAGTAAAAAAGTATCAAGCAAATCAGGTGTTCTCTGATGGTCCCGGAATTAGAATGGCATCAGCTTTCTTGGGAACAACACACAAACACTGAACGAGAATTCTATTCAGTTAAACCTTCTGTACCCAACTGGCCTTTCAGGTCATGTCTATAACACAGAAACCTTTGAAAAATATAAACAAAATCTAACGCATTCATTCCAGGACGATAGTCCAGAGTAATTCTAGCAAATAGCAAGTAAAGTTAGAAAAGAATCATCAAATGTCTTCTTAATCAGGCACATAAAAGATTCACTCACAAACAAGAAACTCACTTGATGTGGGATGTCCTTATGTATCTGTGTTGCTTCTATTGTTTAATGAGTAAGCAGAGCAAAGTCAGGCGGAAATCCGAATAGAGATAGAGAGGATAGGTGGAGTCACGGAGCTGCCATGGAGCTGCCAAAGGACACCCAGAATCTTTCCAGAAAGCCACAGCCTCGTGGAAATACACAGAATAATAGAAATAGGCGAATTTAAAATGCAAGAACTAGCAAGAAATATGCCTGAGTCATTGGCCAAACAGTGTTGTAATTAATATAGTTTTTGTGTGATTATTTGGGTCTGGGTGGTTGGGAAAAGAAAGTGCAGTCTCCTTTCACAAAATGGCACCCAATGTGGTTTTTATAATTTTTTTGTGTGTATTTTGTGCTTTTTGATTTTTTTCTAAAAAAAAAATCTGTTTTCTTTCTTTCCTTTTTTTTTTTAAACCTTTTTTTCTGGAGAGAGAAAGGAGAGGTATTGGGTACATGGAAGAGGTGAAGAGGAACTGGGAGGAGTCAAGGAATGGAAAACCATGATCAGAATATATTATATTAAAATCTTATTTTCAAAGAAAGAAAGAATAAAGAAAAACAATGGCCAAATGTCTGCTATCACCTGGTCCCTGTCCACTGTCCTCAGGAAAAGATCTCCACAGGAAATACAATGGATCACTAGGCTGCTGTTTGGCTAATATGATCAGCAGAGAGAGTCATTATTGAGGCAGCACACATATGCTCACTGTGAAGCATCTACACCCTACTCTTGACTATGGTGGAAAATCAGTAACTTAATCTTGGTTGTGTTACTCATTCCGTGCTAAGCTACCACCTTCTGTGTTGTCACTCATTTTATAGCTAGACTAAATTGGTGAATTGTCCTGAGCCCTTACTGGAATATTTCCAAAATTTCATTAGTCATATATTTGCAAACCATCTTTCTAGAGTAAAGTACTCTGAAAATTTAATGATTATTTTTGATTCTTGCATTTTTCTGTCCAAGAAGATGACTTCATTCCTGCCTTTTGAAGGCATTCCAACATATCTCTTTATGTTGGAATATCGATCCTGTTGTATGAGTGACCCCCCCAAAATACATATATACCCAAAACATAAATATATACATATTTACATATATACATATGACTATACTATCCAAAATCAACTGAACACATATGTCAAATTCTGAAAACAAAGCTATCATAAAAAAAATATAGAAGTAGGAATCTTCTCAGCGCTCATTTTATCCCAAATGTATTCCTGGTGTTGGAATAGAAATTAGTCCTATTAAAAGACAGTAAATTATGCAGACATATCATATAGCAGCCAAGGAAAATCTACACAATGAATGGTAAATGCATAAGACCGTTGAGGATCTTGGCAACAAGAAGTTTTGTATTATAATTATAAAACTTTACCATTTTTCAGACGTAGTATAGTGTTTCAGCATTAATATGACTCAGATGGACTGCATCTGACTATTATTCTTATTTTATAATCGCTTTGACTTTAGAACATGTACATATATGTATATACTTATACATATATACACATTTATATATATGGGCCACAGCTAATTTAAAATCACAAATATGAACACACATACACACGCGGGTCTTCATCCAAGCTCAGCCCCAATATTAGCAAAGAAAAGCTGATGTAAAGGTATTGCAGAACAGAGGGCAAGTTTCGATACCATTTAAGTCTCAAGCTAGAAAACATTAAGTACAGGGTCAATTCAAAGTTCTTATAGAGAATCGTTAAGTTTGATTTAGTCTATAAGCGCTGATGCTTCCACTAATTCCAGTCACCTTGATCTTTTGAGTCATTACTCACAATGGGGACCCCGCTGTAGAATGAGAGGATCAATGCAAGCCCATCTCTGTTACTGGAATGTCTTACACTGGAGAAGTTGACATCTTCATACGGAGGAGGTTAATCACAACCATCATTAAGTCAAGATGAAGACTATCAAAAAGCCAGACTAAGAACAATTAAAATGTGGAGAGATTAGACAGCAGGGAAGCAGGAAGAGAAATGCTTGTGTATAAAAAGAAAAAAGATGGAAAGGAAAAGGCTTCCAACACAGAATGACGGGAACAAGAAAGTTCACACAAAATGCATACAAAATGCATTTGGGAGCAACAATTCAGTTTCCCTTAGAATATTATCAACGTAAGGAAGACTTTTATGTTTATAGTTTTTTCTTTTGTAAGTGCCACATGATCATTTTTAATAAAAAAAAGAGAAAATAAATAATGCAGATGTGTCTGAGTAAAAAAAAAAACAAATGTCTTTCATTATTTGCACAGATTCTTCTTTGTCCAGCTCATTTGTGACTTTTCTAGATATATTTAAAATTTTATCCGACAAATTTACTTTAAGTATATAGACATAGGTAAACACAAAAGCAGCACACATAAAATTCTACAGCTCCACAGGGTTGCACACAGATTTACCTTATTTTTTAGTCAAGATTTTTGGAAGACAGGTTTTGTGTAACTTAGGAGAGCCTTGAGCTCTCTAGCTTTCACTGTGGAAAACTGTGAAATCTCATCTGTCTTGCCTCTCTCTGCAGAATGGCAGGATTCCAGGCATCCATAACCACACTCAGTTTATGTGGTGCTGGGAATCAAGCACAGGGCTTTGTTCAAGCTAGGTAAGCAATATGTCCACTATGCTACATCCCTTGATGTCTCATTATTTTTTTCAATTGATGCATAATACTTCCGAGTATTGATATAATTACACAAATTGTTTATTTTTGTTGTCAAAGAAACGATAGGCATTCTTTTGATAGGTGACATCAAAATATTTTAAGATTCTTACGACATAGGTACTAATTGATGTTAATGGATCTCACTTTAATAACGAAGGGAGGTCCTAAGAGTCCCTACCAGTAGGGAAGTTATGAATCGTTATTTTCTGGATCACAGAGAAGTCCAACACAGACAGCTCGATGGCTGAGACACAGAAAGAGACACCCAAGAAGCACAGTGCTGTAACTGTTTTCGTGGGCATAGAAGTGTGTTAATTGTGCACACAGCTACAACTCTGCCAACTGGATATATTTAATGTCTGCTTGTATATGCACTTTTGGGCACTTGTGAATTTTATCTGCTGCTTAGACTGCTCTAGTGCAATTGCCACTTTAATGGAAATTTGTATTATTATACTTAAATATTTATATTGTTATACATAAATTACATTTGAATGTAATTTACATTATACTGTTATACTTAAATAAAAATTACATTAAAAATCACAGTTCTTTAAAATCGTCAATGCTCTTTTCATGTTTTCCTGTGTTTAATTCATTATGCCAAATATTAAACTTTGATTATATGTTTACAGAAAATTTTATTGTTCTCTTTAATTTTGTAGTTGTAAAACTATGCTTGTCTTCTCACAGGTTTATATAATGAGTATTTTCTTCTGATGCCAGGAACTTGGAATACTTTGTCCATTTGCTACTGAGTTCCTAGGAATTAAAAAAAAATGTATCTTTAAGACTTTTTATATTTTTCATTAACGAAAAGCCAGGCTCCTGCCTACCATATTAGTCTTGTCCGTTTTAACTCTGTCCCTTTTCTAGCTTTAAAGGGTAAGCTTTCATTTCTGTGTGGTTAGACTGACCAGGCGTCCCCCCTTGGAATTCTAGCTATGTGTCACCTTTCAAAGCCTTTTCTATTGTAAGTTTATTAAAGACAGTCATCCAAGTTCCTTTTAGACTACTTTTATGGCTTAAATTTAATATTTTATCCATCTGGAATCTATTGTAGGATAATGAGTTAGGTAAAATCTAGCTTAATTAGTTTCCAAATGGCTAGTCAGTTGTCAAAACACAATTTATTGACTAATGAGTGTTTCTCCAGTAGCTTATTCTGAATTCTCCAACATGTTCAATGCTTTCTGACACGTGCCAGTGAACTTATTTTTGTTTCAGTACGTGCTGTTTTAACTACTGAAACTTTGTAGGTATTTTATATTTAGCAATGCTGTTTCTTATTTTTAATTTAGACTTTCCTTGATAATACAATAGACACAATTGAAACAGTGGTTAAATTCATAGGTTAGAGGTAAATAAAATAACACTTAATCTTTTTAGAAAATAAATGTGTTTTCCTAAATATTGATATCTTCAGTTGAGTTTAATTTTTTTTCATTTTTTTTAAAAAAGCTTGGTTCTGATTCTTAGCTTCTATTGAGACTTACATTTTTTCTTTATATAAACTTAAACTACTTTTCAATATGTATAGGAAATCTATTTATTATGATGATTATTTTATTATTTATCTTTTAAACTAATAGTTGAGTTGTCATTGCTGGTTTGCCTCTTTGGATCCTACTAGACAGATAACTGTAACAGATGAAAATACTGCCTCCACATTTTATAGTACTGTATTTTTTTTATTTTCTTGCTCAATAACATATTTTCCAAGACAGGGAAAACATCAAACTGTAAGGAAGACGATAGGGCAGTTTTCTAGTGACCATATCATATTATGACTCTTACATAAAATAAAATGCTGCATACTTTTTATCCAGGGGAACCACTTTTGTGTGTAGTTTTCACCCTACAAATCATTGGGGAGTCATGTTTTCAAGGTGAGCATTCACCTTCTGCTCATAATTGCTTCAATAATTTTTAAGTAAAAAATTGATAGTTGTGGACAGCTATAAATAACCAACCTAAAGGCACTCACTCAATCATGTTTTTAAACACTTGTTTAGTTTCATTTTACCAGTAACTTAAACCACGTGGAAAGAACGCATTTTTCTGTATTTATACATTCTTCAAAATGCCTTAATGGCAAATGATAGCACTGGGTATGTTTTTATTAATTTGTGTACTTTCAGAGATAGAAAGGTGATTTCTTTTTTACCAATGTAACCTTAAACAACAACAAAAACCATGTACCTTCTTAAAGCAATGACTGTTTTTATTTTTTAAAAAAAAAAAAATCTGTGTTAAATCGTACTTATGCAGCAGAAACTTCATTGGATAGACCGCTGAGTATTCAGCTCTATTCCATCTGCTGGAAGCTAATGCATCAGTGACAAGATACATCTATTAAAGACCATTTGTTGACTACTCTTGGGACCCTGGAGTTGAATGCATGAATAGATTTCCAAATTTTCTGAATGTCTTCAGAGATCCACTTGTGAAACTGAAGACTGACCTTCATACCATCTAAAAAAACCACTCATTTAGTTTGCTGGCAGAGATGTTGTAGGGCGGCCACAGGAATGGATAGGAACAATACACAGAAAACATCTATTTAAGAGATCAATAACTTAATCTAACAGGGGGTAGTAATGAGAGTACCGCAGAGTACGTGACTTTGAGTAAAAACACTTATTTATATGACATAAAACTAGCCATTTTCTCCTTGGTAACTGGCGTTGGGGGTTGTAAAGGGAAGAAGATGGGAGATGGGAATATGAGGGATTCAAGAGTTTAAATTGGAGCAGAGATGGAGAGGGAGAGCAATGAAAGAGATATCTTGATAGAGGGGGCCATAATGGGTTTTGGGAAAAACCTGGTGCCAGGGAAACTCCCCGGAATCCACAAGGATGAGCCCAGCTAAGACTCCTAGCAATAGAGGAGAGGGTGCCTGAACTGGTCTTCCCCTGTAGTCAGATTGGTGACTACCCTGTCATCATAGAACGTTCACCCAGTAACTGAAGGAAGCAGAAGCAGAGATTCACATCCTTGATGCAGCGGGAAGGATCTTAGTCCTGCCTCAACTTGAAATGCCATGCTTTGCTGACTCCTAAGGGAGGCCTTACCCTTTCTGAGTAGTGGATGGGGGAAATTAGAAAGGAGGCAGGGGGAGGGAACAAGAGGGGAAGAGAGGAAGGAGGGGAAAGTGTGGTTGTATGTAATATAAATTTTAAGAAATGAATAAAGAAGGAACCATTGTTCTGTGCTTATGTGTATAAGACCTCTTTTCTGAGCTATTGCAAACTTGGGTCTAGACTATGAGCAGAGATGAGATGAAAGATGTGATAGATGTTAGAGGGTAGATGAAGCCGTGGTGGTGACGCCTTAAACAATGCTTGATAGCTAGCCGATTCTACAACTTTCCCAGGCGAACACAGAAGGCTCTCATATAACCTGGCAGCGCTATGGTACTCTCCCACCATTAGGGATGGACTGAGTTGGTAATGTATTTATGCTTACTATTTTGTTTTCACTAAAAATTTGGTCTTCATGCATAGGTTCCTGTTCTAGAAGAGAAAAATGTCAGAGTGTCAAAATTTGCTGTGAGGGGTTAGTATTGATGCTTAAGGAATCTTGAATCCAATTATAAACAGAAAGATTTTCATAAGGCCCAGGAACCTAGGAAGAGGAAAGAGAAATGCATTAAAAATACCAAGTTGCAGTCTGTATTTTGAGTGCTGCAAAGCTAACGGTGCAGACTAAGCAGTGAGACAGCACCACGAGGGGCATTGTTCCTGCTACTGATGCTGCAGACATTCAGATACTAGTAGTTGAACTATAGTTAGCCCTAGAAATCTGAAAACATAGAGAGTGCAGGACAATTATTTTTAATAGCTTTTAGTACTCTGTCCACTGATCCCTAAGTAGATACATATGTTGCCATTATTTGACCATGTTCAATTTGATATTGGGTTATCAAATTGATATTGGGTTAAAGTATGGGAGTTTATAAATCTCAAAATTGCATAAAATTTCCAATAAAATGACATATTTGGAAAGCATCACACACACACACACTTTATAGAAACCCAGATTTCAAACATACTATGATGATTAAGACTGCTGGTTCAGTTGCAATTCTGAATTTAATAATTTCCTGACTGATTATTTTAATATCTGCTAGAAAAATAATAAGAAATAGACATTATGATCTTAAAAAATGAGTTCTAGAAAATTTTAGTCTCAATAGACTGTCTTCCCTAACTTTAGTTCATGGGAATTTGAATAAGAAAAGGGCAATTAAAATTGGAGTCTTTAAATGCAGGTACATTCCACACAAGTGCCCAGTGATTATTTGGTTTATTCAGGGACTGTACTAAACAGGTTTTTCTTGTTGCTGTTGTTTTTGTTTTGTGGCTCTGACAAAATATTCTTCAAAAGGAAGGTTTAGTTTGGCTCATATTTTCAGAAGTTTCAATCCAAGCCTAGCTAGAAACTCTTCCTTGAGCCTTGGGTGAGTCTGCTTGCTTGGGTGGTAGAAGTGTGTGGTCAGAATCTAATTAATTCATATTGCTAAAAACTCAGAGAGAGACAAGGGCAGATATGAGATTAGGATAAGACGTAGTCACTAGGACACAGTGACACTAACCTTGACTTTGTTTACTGAGGCTTCAACTTGTAGTTTTTCCTAGGTCCTCATCATGCTATGATATCCTGAACCTGTGAAGGCACCAGGCCAATCCCCTCTTAATGATTGGACTCATCACTTTAAGACCAAGATATTAATACATGAACCTTTGGAAAGGGTGTTTGTATCCAAACCATAACATTCTGCCTTTACCAGAGAGAAACGCCAAGGTAGATATAAATGTCCCTATAATTTCCTAGCAATTAAAATATTCATTCTAAACATGCTGATGAAAATCATCCCCTCATTCTTAGTACCAGAAAACCGCTAGTAGTTTATGGAATTAGTCAGAGTGGTTTCAGTAATTAGACAGAAATTCAATTTAACTGATTTTGGGGGAAACTGGTAATTCATTATTGATACACAAAGCTGTGGAGGATATAAAGATAATTCATGGAGTGAAGGAAACATTGAACTGCTACCAGGAATCTGTTCATTTCTTTGCTCTTAATTGATTTTTTCTTCCCCCACTCTTTAGCCTTTGCTTTGTTTATATAAAACAAAAAATTAAACAAAAAAAACCCCACACAAATGGTCTGTGCAGAACAGGGTAGTAAGTTACTAAGGAGCAAACTGCTCTGTCTCTCTATTCACATCTGTGCCTAGTGTCTTAGAGCTACAAATCTTAAGTGCTCAGGTTGATCTTCTGAGGCTAAAGACTGAAATAGTGTAGGAAATCAGATGATTTGAAAAAACTGAAATTTTGTGGCTAATTTAAAAACTCTATTAAAATTTCCATTTTTTTTTAAATGAGGCTCCTCTGAGCAGTAGAGGATTAGGGATTCCATCTGTAGAGGATCCAAACAGACTGACAAACTCAAAGAATGACATTACTACTTTCCGCTAAAAAGAAGACGAATGAACACATACCCACTTTTATCTTGTCCCCAGCTCCATCAAAAAAGGATGAGAAAGTGAATTTGCATTAAATAATAGACCCCAAAGAAGAGAAGACAGAGGAGAAAAAATTAGCACAAGATTCTTGAAGCTGTTAAGCAGCTCATTAGGTAGTAATGATTTAGCCAGCCTGAGAATGCTAAATCTCAAGCCAGAAGCAGAAATAATGAAGTTTATAGCCTAGTTAGCTTCACAGAATGCCAAACTGTATGGAATTAGTAGCTCGAACGTGGAAATTATTGGCAGATGATATCTGAAAAGCAATAAGATGCTCAACCTCTTCTCTATGCAACTGGAAGATGGTGCCAATCCATGATAACTAAAACTCTGAGGTTTTTTGCTTCTCAAGAAAATACAACAGGGTTCTAGAAGGTAGTTCTGAAAAAATGGTTGTCCCCCAGAATGTGTATCAAATCCTGGAATTGTAAGCATACTAACAAAATATCATCAAGTTATTCTATTTGAAGACAATGGTTGTTAAATTACGCCTCATGGTCAAATCTTCTTGTCAATGTTGGCGTCTGCCTTTTAATATGAGCAGCTTTTCAAGTTTACTGAAGTTGAGAGAGAAACAACTTCATGAGCATAGAGGAAAACAAAAGGCAAAAGGAAAAATGTAAGGTATTGGTTGAAGCAGAGGCTATGCAGTGGGAAAAAAGATTGATAAACATTCATAGCCTGAAGAGATATGAAGATCATGTAAACTGATAATAATCTAGAGTTCTTAGGAATTAGAAATATAAGCAGGAAGGGTTAAATGGGGAGCGCCATGAGAGGGCAGTGGGGAGGTGGGATCTATGTGATTAACCAACACTAAAGACTTTTGAAATGCCATAAGATTGCACAGTACTTCAGAAGCTTCACAAAATATATGCATACACATGTACAAAAGGAATTTAGATGGAGTTCTCCTATAACAGAGGTACAATGCCTTCTCACCCCAGACATTATATACTTTCCCACGACACTTCCAATTTTCACCATCTCCCATCACCATTCCTTCCCAAATTCATGTGGTCTGTTTAAAAAATATTATTTTTATGAACTCTCTGAAAAATTCATAGAATTTATTTTTATCTTATTTGCCTCAGTCATCTCCCTAGGTACTCCTAGATCTACCTCACTTACTTATCCCCTAACTTCCTATCCTTTTTACTTTAATACAACCTATGGGATGTGTTGGTGCTACCCTTGTTCTCATGGGTTTGACACCATCTTGGATCACTGCCAACATACCTGGGCCCTCACTCTTTAAGAGAACTAACTCTCCCTTCTCTGGAGGCCACCAGCTGTTTATCACTCCTTAGTTAGGGGTAGAAGCTAGGAAACGGCTCCCCAGGCTGGAATGTTGACTGACTTGGTCTTGCCCGGGCCTTGTGAAGGCTCCCATAGCTGCCCTGAGTTCAGGGTGAAGCAGTCTTGTCATATCCAGAAGGCACACATATAACTACACATCACTAAGGGCTGGTCAAGGTGCAGTCCCAGCCATCGTCATGGTCCAGGCTGCAGACACTCTGCCAGATGTTCTGATAACTTGTCACAGCTGTGAAATGTCTCTCTGAGAGACAAACCATCCTTCTGCATGAGTTTCTTAGGTAAATTCCAGTTTCTTGGGGTCCATTATTTTCATAGCTTGATAGTTGGAGAAGCCCAAATATCTCACTCGAGTATCTCCATTCTTGCCATGTAAGGTACGGGGTAGGGTTTTCCATCTCACTCAGATGTCTCTGAAAGCACCCACATGCCACGTGCAGAGATTTTCCTCCTAGGTGATAGGGTTAATCAAGTATACAGAATTGATCAGCTATCTTGAATCCACTCCTTGTCAAGCTGAAGCCCAAACACATGACTAACATCTTATTTCTGTTCCCTAAATTAACATGTTCATCTCATAAAGCAAAAATAAAGTACATTTTATACATCTCTAAAAGCCTCCAACATCTCATTAATTTCAAAATTATTCAGAATTTAAGTTCATGATCATGTCCGAGTCTCAGATAAACTATTAACGGTAAGCCCGTAGGAAAGAAAAATGTTATATAATTTTTACACGACATAGGCTAAATATCCCCAATCCAAAATGAAGGAATGGGGGGCATTCCAACTTAAGACTGGAGCTAAGCAAGAACAAAACCCCAGAAGACAAACACCAAACCCTACAGCTCTATGTTGGTCATCTGAGACTTCTATGGTGGTTTCTCATCTCAGGAGCTTGGGGAGCCCTGACTCTGCAGTTCCGCTGCCTGGAACACACTTAATCCACTTCTAGGGTCAGCTCCACTTCATCCTTGTGGTTTTCTCAGCTCGCACCTCACTGTCCGCCATCTTCACCATGCTGGAATTTCCACTGCAATTTAGGCTTCCGCAGCTCAAGGCAATTGCCTCTTAGGTTCCTTCGGAGGAATCTGTCCTTGCCTCACGTTGTCTGGTTTCAGCAGCTTTCTGGAACCTTGGTTAAATCTTCAGCATCCTTGCACTCTTCCGTTTTGTATGCCTGTAAAATGAACACAGTGTAGAGCATGCCGCCCTGTTCTTCAGCAAGCTCAAGATGTAGTCGGGCCCCTATCGACCCAGTGGTACCGTTCTCTGGGACTTAAATGGCTGCGGTTTTTGATGATGTTTTTGTTTTGTTTTTTAACTTTTCTAAGCTGTTGGAATTTCTAAAAACTAGAAAAACCCTTCAGTGGTAATTGTTTTTTCAGTGTATGTTCCTTTCAAATTAATTTGCACTTTCACAAATTGTAGCTCTTGATAGGTAGAGTCTTAGTCTCAGGACACCTTCTCTATTGTCCCGCTGGACAATAGGTTTCCTTTAATGATGTTGATCCTTTCAGTAATCACAGCTGCCTTCTCCAGGAATGCCTTGTCAGCAGCTTTAAGCTTGTTCACACTCCTGTCTTCCCCTCCACTGCACTGTTTCCATCTCTCTCCTCTCCATTTGCTGTTCTCTTTTACTAGTAGTCCTGAAGGTCAGAGAACTAGTATCAGGCTAAAACCTGAATGCTGTGATGGCTTGAATTTCCTCCAACAAATGAATTCCATGACTTTTAAATGGCATTCAACTAAAGTGCTACAGGACATGGCCAGAATGAAGCAAGCCCTTGTGAGAGTTTAATGTCCTCCAGCAGAGTTCTCAATAAGCATCCTTGTTCTGCTCTGAAACCTCAGGAAACAAGCCTTTGACACCTGTATTAAATTATCTCTCTGCTCTTCCAAACTCCCATAAGAAGTACTCACCAAATTCTCTTTCCATCCTAAGACTTTTCTAGACTTCGAGGTCAAGGTCTTCCTCATTCTTTTCTCATGTGCCAGTTCCAAATATCTCAGGACCAGTCAGGCACCCCACAATAGCCACTTTACCCTAAGTATCAATTCTCGGTATTTGTCACTCTTCTCGTTGCTATCACAGCACAGCTGACAAAAAGGACCTCACCAAGGATCTATGCTGGCTACAATTTATGAGTACAGTCTGTCACCGTGGGGAATACAGGGCTTTGAGATCAGCTCTAGCTCACTCAAGAGGTGCATGATTACACTGGGTCCAAATTCAGAGGGACTGAGAGATGAATGTTGGTGTTCATTTTTTCCTTCTATTGAGTTCAGTACCATCTGCACTCAGGGTGTATGTTCCTTCCTCAGTGTCCTCATAGACATACCGTGAACTCTGTCTTCTAGCTGAATGAAATTGAGCCAAGTTGAAAATCAAGATGGTCCACAATGAAGAACATGCCTTTGAAGAGCATCTACAAAGTGACACTGACATCTTCAGTGAACACTAATAACTGAAACTGTATCATATCTATAGCAGAGAGTTTAGGAATGAGAAACAAGTGTATATATGAAGAGATGGTAAGACAAAGGGGATTAATTTGCTTGACTACAACAGGAAGATATCAGTAATGTTTAGTTTTTAAAAGGTAGTATATTTGGAGATATAGAAAGATACAACAAAAATATTTTCCCCAACATTGCTTTCCATAATAATTGCTTTCCATAATAGCTTGTATAATCTCTATAGAATTTATTTATCTTTAATTGTTAAAAAAGATACCTAGTGAGGCATGATGGCATATGTCTTTAATCTTAGCACACAGGAAACAGACAGGCTTATTACTGGGAGTTCAAGTCACATAGGTCTACATAGCTACTTTTTGGACAAGCCAGAACAATACAGTGAGATGCTATCTCAAATCAAACAAACCCACCTTAATTACTAATAGTTAGTATCATTATCTTATGACTTAGATTATTTGGGGCATAAACTGAAGAAATTGAGCACAATTAAGTCAGCACATAATACTTTTTAAGTTATAACACTACATGTTAATTTTCTATTTTATAGAATAAAGTCAAAGAAATAACCTTTCAAATCCCTTTATTATTTATTTATTTTTATTTTTTTTTAGTTTCTCAAGACAGCATTTCTCTGTAGCTTCGGAACCTATTCTGGAACTAGCTCTTATAGACCAGGCTGGTCTTGAGCTCACAGAGATCCGCCTGCCTCTGCCTCCTGAGTGTTAGGATGGTCTTTCTTAAAATGCATTTAACATTCTGATGATGTATTATCTTCACTGAAGTTTCAAAGAATGAAAATTGCTTTTAATTGCCCAATACCTCTTTAGGAATTTGGACAGTGTAACATAATCAGAACATTCTAAGTTCGTTGCCCTTATGCCACAAAATCTTGATGAATTTCTTCAAGTATTTTTGAGATAACAAACAAAATTCCCCCAAATAATTTGAGAATCTGCAAATGAAATAAGAGTCAAGAACGTAGACACTAATATAAACTAATTTGACAAAGGCACAAATTTTTGTTAGGTATAAAATAGAAGGGATGAGTTTCCTCCAAATCTGTTGCAATTATAATAGAACAAAGATTATTATAAATGAATATGTAAAACAGATTGAGTGAGTGCCTGATAAACTCAAGAATATAGTCAGTCAATGAATACCTGTACAAGGCAGACTACAGTAAACCTATGAAATCGATGAAGGGGAAAGAGATGAACACAGACACATTTACTCCAATTACTTTTCATCAGTGGAACTGATGATTATTTCTGTATTTAGTGTTTCAGTTCATTTGTTGTAGGGCAGAGTGTTATTTAGCTCTAGATTATATGGAATATTAGAAAAATTAGTTGATAATGTTAATACAAAATGAGAGAAAACCAAATAGGTGTGAGGCTGATCTGAGATGATGCATGCTTAGAGACGGACAAGGCGGTACAGGGAGCATGAAATAACAACAGGAAGCAACTGTGCAGCAGTTCAGGCATCTAACAAGATGAGCTCTAAGTGAAATACTTCAGCTTACCTCCTTTCCTGCTACTTAGCAAACATCATAATACATACATCATATATATAATTAAATATATATATTTAAATTTTCCCATCTCTTTTCTCACCAAGATCCACTCCCTATCTGTTTCCTCTTCAGAATAGAGCAGGCCTTCAAGAGACAGCCAAGTAGAACAAAACAAGGTGCAGTAAGACAAGGCAAAAGCCCTTTAGCCTCCATCGATTGCATGTTTAATGATAAATTTGGTATATGCATATTTGAAAGAGAAAATTGTGAAACAAAATGCTATGAATAGCATACAAATAAGAACTTTCAATCAATTGGTCATAGACGTACAAATTTAGGGTTTCGAGCTCTAGAAAAATAGAGAAGAAAAATAGAGAAGAAAAATAATGATGTGTATTCAAAGGTGGGGAGGCAGCTGAGTTCAAAACAATCCTCTAATGATTAGTTTTCTATTTTTCCTGTTCTGCATTGGGCATATCCCCTCTCTTCAAATGTTTTGTTTAATAAAATTTGGCTAATAACCCAATGGTCTTTGATTAGTAGAGGGGAATAAACAGAAGGCTAAGTGTACAAAGAAAGGTCACAGAGGCAAGATAGTGAATCAGGATCAGGATTGGGAGCAGGGAGATGACTGGAATCTGAAGACATTCCCATCCCCCCCATCACTGTAAAGCATACCTAGGAAACTTGGACTTAAGTTTCCAGTGTTTTTAGAACATAGAGCTAACCAACTGTATTTGCTCACCATACGAGGCTGACAACGGTGGGGTCCTCAGAACTCCCATCAGTAGTTCTTTCCCTTCAGCTGAAATAACGTGAAGTATAAGAGTCCTAACACATGATAGCTAGTCGGTCTTTGAATAATGACATGCCACAAGTGGCTTTTGATGCGATAAGGGGATTAGATTTAAAAGTTTAAAATAACCAACATTCCATTGAAGTGTTTCACAGCATTAGCTCATGTAGTTGGTACAAAAGCTCTGAGGCCACGAGTCCTATTTCACTATTTATGAGGAGAGCAGATTCGCATACACCATAACACTTTCCAAATGACGGGAGTGAGGAAGAGCCTTCACTACACCACAAGCATATCCAAGTTTTATGAGGGAAGGGGCTTTAGTCTGCTTTCTGTCGTTGTATTAAATACCAGCAAATTTATAGAAGGAACAGGATCAGATTTTGGTGTATGGTTGTAGAAGTTCTAGTTCGTGATTAGACAGAATTATTCCTTTCCCTAGCCAGCGGGAGTGCGATGGCAGAGAACATGGATGGAACAAACCTCCTCACTTGTACAAGCAGAAGTGAGACAGATGGCCCAGTGGAGAAAGATGACTGCCACACAAGTGTGGTCACTAAAATTTGATCCCTGCAGGCACCCATGTAAAAGTGGAAGGAAAGAAACAACCCTATAAAGTTGTCCCCAGGCTCCCCTCCCCAACTGATAATTAAAATTAAAAAAAATTTCTGGCCATGAAGCAAAAAGGAGCTAGAATTCCATAATCTCTTTCTAAGAGCATTTTTAATGATCATGAACACCTCTTGCTAGACCCCATCATTGTTCTTTTTTTTTTAGTTGAACAAATGCTTTTTTTTATTGAGAAAAGGAGAAAAAAAAACAAGTTTCCACCTCCTCCCAGCCTCCCATTTCCCTCCCCCTCCTCCCACCCTACGCCCCATCCTCTCACCCTTCTCCCCCTCCCCCCACTCCTTTCCCCCTCCCTCTCCAGTCCAAAGAGCAGTCAGGGTTTTCTGCCCTGTGGTAAGACCTAGGACCTCCCCCCTCCGTCCATATCTAGGAAGGTGAACATCCAAACTGGCTAGGCTCCCACAAAGCCATCACATTACGTAGGATCAAAACCCCGTGCCATTGTCCTTTGTGTCTCATCAGCCCTCATTGTTCGCCATGTTCAGAGAGTCCAGTTTTATCCCATGCTTTTTCAGTCACAGTCCAGCTGGCTTTGGTGAGCTCCCAATAGATCAGCCCCACTGTCTCAGTGGGTGGGTGCATCCCTCATGGTCCCGACTTCTTTGCTCATGTTCTCCCTCCTTCTGCTCCTCATTGGGACCTTGGGAGCTCAGTCCAGTGCTCCAGTGTGGGTCTCTGTCTCTATCTCCATCCATCACCAGATGAAGGTTCTATGATGATATGCAAGATATTCGTCAGTATTGCTCTAGAATAGGGTCATTTCAGGTTCCCTATCCTCAACTGCCCAAGGAACTAACTGGGGACCTCGGCTTGGGCACCTGTATTATTTGTAATAGCCAGAACCTGGAAACAACCTAGATGCCCTTCAATGGAAGAATGGATGAAGAAAGTATGGAATATCTACACATTAGAGTACTACGCTGCGGTAAAAAACAATGACTTCTTGAATTTTGCATGCAAATGGATGGAAATAGAAAACACTATCCTGAGTGAGGTATCCCAGACCCAAAAAGATGAACATGGGATGTACTCACTCATAATTGGTTTCTAGCCATAAATAAGGGTCACGGAGTCTACAATAGGTGAATCTAAAGAAGCTAAGTAAGAAGGGGAACCCAAGGAAAAACATATAGTTATCCTCTTGGCTAAGGGAAGTAGACAAAATTGCCGGGGAGAAAATTGGGATCTTGGGGGTGGGGTGGGATGGGGGTAAGGGGAGATGGGGAGAGAAAAGTTAGAAGGGAAGGAGGTCGGGCCTTGGGAAAACAGGAGGATTGGGATAAAGGAAGGTTGGACAGGGGAGCACGGAACCACAATTCTTAGTTAAGGGAGCCACTTTAGGGTTGGCAAGAGACCTGACCCATCATTGTTCTTAGCAAGCTTTCAGCACATTGACTCCTGATGGCCACTTAAGATCTAAATCATAAGGAGAAGAGAGAAGATAAATCAGGCTTACTTCAAATTTGTGTATTCTTCTGAATAGGAAAATTGGCTTAACATATTATATGTAAATAAAAAATGTAACTATTTAAAAATGTCAGTATCTCTCAGTAATCAAGATGGTGTAAAAATTGCTAAAAGTTACTGTTTATGCTTAAAGAGGCTAATCTCCCAAACGATTCTTCCCGCTGCACTTTCACGACGAAATTTCCATCTACATCCACAATCGTCTTGCAAGCAATGTTTCGTTTTTCTGTTATAAAGAGAATTGAGTTTCCTAAGTGAAGTTCTATGAGAATCTTTAAGCCAAAGCTAATAAAAGCTAGTCAATAAATATGTCATTTTATTATCAAAGGCCAGATGAAACCTTAATACAAATGAGGCAGAAATTTAATGCCATTTGAAAGATTGGAATAAATATTGGACTTAGGAACTGAACCACTAAAGAGAACAATTACAGTTTCTAAATGAGATGTTCATGTTAAATTATTAGTTTATTATGTGTCTAAAAGTCTATGCATGAATGGGTGCCAAATGTGGATCTGCCTACCATATAAAATTTGATTTTCTCATAATGATCCATTCAAAGCACAGAAAAAAAATCAGCTTTTATGCTGATTTATGTTTCCAAAGCATGCAGTCTTCCCTCCTCACATTGGTGATAACTGCTGTTTTTATAGGGTTGGTGTTGAAAAAAACCTACGGAGCTTTACTTTCTTTTTCTAGTTATAATCAAAATGAAATCTATTGATTAAAAGTGGTGATGGATAAGTTTACTTTATATAATTTATATATTACACATAATATATCATATATATAACACACATGTGCATATGCACACACACATATGACATGGAAAAGATTCTCTGTAGGTACTTACCCACACTTAGAGTTAAGGAATATAGATCAGTGTTCTGTCAAGTTTTCATTAAAATTATATAACAAAGGAACCAAAACTACTGATCAAAGCAGTACATTTTCCATTCAGATTTTCTTTTATGCATGCATCCACTATAATTATCTTCTTTTATCAACAACGATGCTATGCTGAAGAACAGAAAGGCTAGCAACGCAACTGGTAAGTAAGAAAATGAGTACCTAACCGTTTTACCATATCAAACTTGAAAGGTCACTTTAACCTCACAAAGACCAATAAAATGCTTACTGATGAAAACATCAAGGAAGAATGTCTCAGAGTAAGCCATATGAACAAAAGTATAACGATTTCTTCTATAGATGTCCCTCTCTCCAGACTTTATTTGCTCTTCAATAGTTCTAAAAATCAGAGTCTGGCATGCATTGACTCAATCGATATTTGTTCCTTTTGGTTTCTAATTTTCTTTTTATTACAAATCCAAAGGATGAAGAAGCTGGCAGATGCTACATCCAAGGAGAGTGTCCTGTGTCTTGCTTTTCTTGTTCAGGACTATGGGCTCACCTGTGGGTCCTATGAGAATGAGATTCTTAAGATCTACAAATACTGCTACTAAGAGTCTATCTCCTGTGGCTGGGGTTGGGAGATTATCAATAAAACAGTCTTATAGCCTTTTCTGCAAGACAGAAGAGTTTAGTTGGCAAGGCAAACCACAGAGTGGGCCCAGTTTTGTTCAAGGTTTTTCTGTGATCAAGAAGGTGATTTATTTCTGGCTGGATAGCTCTTGTTATTTCAACATGGAACAAAAGATTGCCAAGGCTTATCATGAGGTCTTAGATTCTAAACAATAAAGTAAGGAACTTGCCTATACAGTTATATAAAGAAATTTAATGTTTATAAACTCTTGTCCTTGCTGGTGTTTTGTTAATTTTCTCTAACCTATCCAAGTGTTTTCATTTCTAATTATATTCTGAGTTTATTCACAGTTTTTCAACATAAACATACATTTGATTGATAAATATATTAAAAAGTACAATGACAATAATCCCTAACCAGTGTTTTCTTTTGTTTTTGTTTTTCTAGGTTTATTGACACAGAGTTTCTCTGTTTATCCCTGGCTGTCCTGGAATTCATTCTGTAGACAAGGCTGGCCTCAAACTCAGAGACCTGCTTGCTTGTCTCATGAGTGCTGAGATTAAAAGTGTGCACCACCACCACCTGGCTAAAATTTTAGTGGATTTTATTATTATCATTATCAATTACGAAGTTACTCAAGGCAATTGGAATTGTAGATGTTGTTTTACTTATCCTTGCTGTTGTTTTCTAGACAGGGTTTTTTCTTTGTAGCCCTAGTAATCCTGGATCTTGCTCTGTAGACCAGGATGTCCTCAAACTCAGAGATCTGCCTGCTTCTGGGATTAAATGCATATGCCACCACCACCAGGCTAATGTGAGTTTTATATACAACTGAGAAACAGTAATTTTTCTATTTCTATAGCTTTATCCTTTATGGAGGACTACTCTTGAAAAGAAGTGTTTGGTGATACATGTCAAATACTGGAATAAATGGAATTGTAGGCTATAAATCACACTATTTCAGTAGTTATATAGTTATTTGATTTGAAGACTTTGATTATTGTGTTTTAAGGACTGTGGTCATATGTTTTAAGGAATCTTATTATACTATGAGTAATAGCCAAATTTGAGAATGTCTCCTTATGGAGCAGATTCACTTGGTTTTGTATGTACTTTGTTTTCCACTGGGCATTATTTCAGCATCAGTACTCTTATTACCCGTTCCCCCACTGCTGCCTTATGTAAAGCACACTAAAAGTCTCCAGTTAGATGAGAATGCCCATTTACCCTGATTGTTCCTAAGGTATCACAGCAGCTGGCAGTCACACTCAGAGTCATAAAAACACTCTATGGCCATTGTCCCTCTTGTATGACTTTGGCTTTCCCAACCCCATGTCACTAGTAATTTATTATGACATGTTACCAAATAAATCTGATACAAGGATCCAAAAATACTCAAATTTTAAATAATAAAAACAGTATTTAAGAGGTGCAAATATAGAAATGGAATTCCTTTAACAAAGACTAATTTTCTAGCCAGAAAGTCTGTGTAAGTTATGGAAAGCAATATTCCCTTAAAAGATTCCACAAACAACTTCTAACACAACACTGAGATCTTTCAGGTTTTAGTAATGCAGTTTCTGACAAGTGAATGTGTTCATTAATTTCTTCACTGGGTTGGATTAACCTAGAGGAAAGCTGTACAAGCAAGTTACACGAGATGGCAAACATAAGATGTATGAATTCAACATCTAGGCAATTGTTTCTCATTGGGAAATACGCAGTTCCAAAATTTCTTTGCTAAAAATTAAAGCAAAACCATGTATAAGTAACTTCCAACGCCAGCATCATTTCTGATGAAGAGAGAATAGAAAAAACCACCATGGCCATCAGCCCTGAGAGGTGTGGCCGTAGTATTCAGAGACTGTCATCTGTGAGCTCTCCTAGCTCTAACTGGCCTCCCAAGGCACTGAGGATGCTCTGAGTTTGTCACATTTGAAGAGATCTTGGCATAAACTGTTTACAGCTGTTTGGACCCTTAGCCTATAATACAAAGGGCCTGCTGGGTCTGGCATTTGCTGACGCAGCCATGGAGTCAATGGGAAAGTCTGGCTTCTTTTCTGAGGTTCCCACAGTGTAGAATCTGCCGACTGTAAAGTATACAAGAGGTTAAGAATCGCCCTTGCCTCGGCCAACTGTCTTCTCCAAGGGGACTCCAGGACTCTGATTAATAACACTCTTCTTCTTTCCTTAAAAAGCTCTGGAATATTTTCACCTTCTGGATTTGAATAAAGTTTTCCACAACACAAGCACTACAATATCACCTAGATTTATCACAAAAAGAGATTGTGATGGGGATCCCACAGCAGAGGCGGCAGAATGGTAAAGTGTAGGGTGAATGCAGAGTACAAGCATCTGACACTTTTTTTCCTCCTCCTTTCTCTGTTTCCTCTCGGCCCCGTTTCTATTCTCATAGTGTTTCATTTTACTTTGTTTAGTTAATTTGAATTCATTGCCAACGCTTTAAAATCAGGACATTTCACATTTGGAAAAAAACAAGCAAAACACCAGACATTCCCTGGCAGCACAAAGTCTGAGTTCCTACCTGGCAACAAATGAGGGCTGGGCAGCGGCTGCCCTATGATGGTTACTTGAGTCCTGAATGCCAAAGACTCACTGAAAGGTTCTTGCTTATGGATGTTCCAATGGGATCCACTGCACCCTTCCATTAGCAATCTTTATAAGTAGAACATGCTTCTAAATATATATGTCTAACAATAAAGAACAATTTTTTTCAAATAAAGAATAAAGATATTATGCAGAACAAAACTCTCTTGTTTGAATGATAATGTGTTCTTTATTTTGCACATTTTTCTTTTAAAGAAACAAATTATTATACATAAACACAAGATATCTTTATTCCTTCCAATTTGCAATCATCTTTCTGCATGTATGTGACAACCGTGATCTTCATTTTAACTTGTTTGTTTACTTGCCTGGTTCTCTCCTACCTTTGTCTCCATATAACTGTCATTGAAGCATGGAAATACATTCACAACATCTCTTCTTCTAAAATTCGATGAGGATGCTCTGTTGAATTATAACCAATTCTGAACTCTTTTTAATGAAGACTCTCTCATCCCAATTGTCATTCTCCCTTGGGTATTAATGAGCTAGAACTTTGATACCTTTTGATAACGTCCTGAGCCTTCTTACTATCCTAAATAGTCCTCTCTATCTCAGATGGAGCCCATGTTGCTGTTTCTAGTGTTTCATGTGGGCAGTAATAATCAAACCCTAAAAAAGGGCTATTTATCTGATTCTGTTTCTTTACTGAAATATAAATTCTGTGAAGGCAGGGCACGTCTCTGTCTTACTCCTGACAACATCCTCATCATTTATACTGGTACCTGACACACAGGTGCTATTAATGTTTCACTGAATAGATGAAAAATATTCTTCCTTCTTCCAGATGAGAGTTTCCCAGTATATAAGCCCTGCATTCCATCCTCCTGTTCTGAAGGACGAGATGTGTTATCAAGTGTTGAAAAACTGACCAAGAATAAGAATATGGTCAGACTTCTCTTGACAGCTATGGAAAACAAGTATAATTCTTCCAAATTTTTCCTTCCCCTAGACATCCCCAAGTGAGCAGGTCCATGGATGTCAGCTTGGATTAGGTTATGCATTCTCACAGGTTCTCTGTGAGAACACAGCATCCCAGCATTAAACTATGTCCATCCCTGTGGTACCATTCTTGTTCAATAGTTCCAGGGCTTTCCTTAGACATGAAAACAGAGATCTGGTATTACTGTGGGAGACAGAGTCCCTTTTGCAGATTCGTGGACTCATCAACACAAGAATTTAAAAACAGACTTGAGGAGAAATTCAAAAGTGATGTCTTCAGTTATAGAAAGAAGGCACAAGGAGGCTAGAGCCTTTAGCAGCTTCCAGGAGACAGGTCATGCTTTTTGATACAGAAGTCAAGCAATCTATGAGGTTCCACAGTGAAAGTCTGTGAGTTCTTACATAGTGAGAGTTGGGTAGCTGTAAGAAGACATTTTAGAAAGAATGAGAATGCATATGTGCCAGCACAAGCAGTGTTAGGCAAAGGGAGAAGAGAGATGGAAAATGCAGGGAAGGGAGAAGGCAGGCTTAGCAGTAAGTCTGAGAGTAACCCCACAGAAAAAGGGTCTTTGCGGGATATACGCACCCCTCATTACAGAACCAGATATTACTCCCGTTTTCTTATCATATCTTTAGGTATAGCATATTCATATTTATGCTTTGGCTTTGATCTTATTGTGGTCATGAAACCTGTTATTGGGTAAGAGAAACAACTGCTATTTAGACCAAAATGGTATAACTCGTCAATAATCAAACTATTTGCTATGTGGGCATGGGGGCTATTGATCATCAACCATGCTATTTGTGTCAAAGATTGTTAATATGTTTGCAGTCCTACACTCCCACAAGGCCTTTCCAACATGTGAGAAAAGTTGTTTTTGGGAACAGAGTCTGTCATTTGTACCAGACGAAGCTGTATCCCCAAACGGTGCCTGGGAAGCAGATGACTGGTCATTTTCTTTCTTTTTTTTTTTAAATATTTATTTATTTTGTATACAATATTCTGCCTGTGTGTATGACTGCAGGCTAGAAGAGGGCACCAGACAGAAATCTTTAATAAATAAATAAAATAAAATAAAATAAAAAAGTGAGCATCGCAATGACTCTCTTACATCCCCACGGCCTCCGGTTTTACTCTGCTTATGAGTGTTCTTCGCCTGGGAAAGTGTGCCTTCCAGACGAAATTCTCAAGTAATGAAACAGGAAGTGGATGAGTGCCAGCTTCCTCCTGACTAGAATATTTCTGAGAGAGTTCTGAGTCTTTACCAGGACAGTGATGCCAGTTAGCATAGTTATTAACTACACATTCCTGCACCTTCATCATCTTCAATTCTCATACTGTATCCTGAGATTACACCAAAATCTTTGATTTAAAGACAGATTTCAGGAAAACTAAAGTCAGCAAACAAGAGTGGCTGTCACTTGAACTCAGATGCTCATCTCCTCTGATGTCTTCCTTCACATTCAATCAAAAGTTACTTCTTCCTTTGTGGGACTCTTATACAACATAAATCACAAAATACCATACTCTGAGTATAATCCGTTCCTATTGCACTGTGAGTTTTTTTTTAAGTCAGCAATCTTTTATTACAGTATCTGGTAGACAGTAGTATTGACCCAGTGTCTCACACATGAGCAGAGCCCACAGAGCCCAGTTTATGCTTCCTGAGCCAGAGACTCGGCAAAAAACGTTGAAAAGGAACCATAATTCTTGGAATACCCAAGCCATGCCCTTGCTTGTCATCACTTCCATTCCTCTCTGTTTCAGCTATTGCCTCAGAGGTGAAATATCTGGGCTTCCCCAGCCACACAAGATATTCATGTGGGGTAAATATGCTCTCTGTAAGTTTAAGTCCCTCAAGACATTTATTTTCTTTGCTCACGTTTCAACATTCCCCATCTCTGATGCAGAGCTTTTAACCTAAACATTTCCTCACAGATGGCAGATCGTCTCCAGACACACTGAACTCCTCACTGTGAAAGCCCGTAAGTCACTGGACTAAAATATGGGCAGCGGGGCAGAGGGCTCAACCGCTGCCGCCGAGAGGGAACTTTATTTGAGGAACTCTAATTCTTAGTGACATATTTAGTATATTTCCATTTCTTTCTCTTAGCTTTATTGCCTCATCAGTAAAACTGAAACTGTCTCCAAGTATTGAAACAGAGTATTTGGAATATGAGAACTCAGTGGGCACTCAAGGGGCCACTGTGCATAGGTTTTACCCCGATTCTAAAATTTTTAATGCTCCCTGGTAAAAAATATAGAAACATAGTTAATTGTTAATAAAATAGATGACAGTTCCTGGTGTAAAATGACAGAGAAAGGAAAAAAAAGAGAAGCAAATGTGGAATCATGAGTCAAATATTTTCAGACCAGTTCAGACCCAGAGTCATGCCTACGTAGTAAGTGTCATCATTGGGTTAGCTTTGGCATAGTCACAGCTGTTTTGATGCCCAGTTGGCATTCTGTTGCATTAACTAAACAACAGTTATGGGAGTATGGAGAAAGGGTGAGGTTGCTCAAAGGTCACACAGAACAAACTGTGAGATGAATGGAGCCCTAATGTTCTCTCCTGCAATTGCAGGGTGTGAGGCAAGAAGAAGTCATTGCAGTTGAGACTGAGGTGTAGTTAATGGTAGAGTTACATGCACACTTAATTTTAGGCTGCTTTCATTTGTACACGTTCTTTCAATGGAGCAGCAACTAATTTCTATTCACTATATTTTCTCTTTCAAAACACCCCTCTAGTGAAGTTCTCAAAAATTGAACATAATATCTATGTTCTTAAAGACAAAATAGCGTAACTAAGAATTCATCCTGCATCATTATAGCTCTTCCTCTCCTTGAGAAGTGATACAATTGGGAAACTGACATTGTTTTATTAGTAATGTTAGTATACATTCCATCTATTACATTCAAAGTTTATAAAGCTATAAATCTTAGCATGTGTTGTTCTACAAAATTCTTATATCATCTATTCTGTCAAAAGGGATATGTGCATGTTGATTTGTCCTTTTGTGAATTAGAAAATGGTCAAAGGCTTCTTCTCAGAAACCCATACAATAAATATTATAACTATATTTGTGGGGAAGTACTTGGTATTACACTTTGGGCCTTGTACATGCAAGGCAAGCACTTCACGACTGAGCTATCTCTCTAGCTCTTCTCTTTTGTTTTATATTGATATCGTGTTTCTCTAAGTTGTTCAGTCTGACCCTGAACTTACTCTGCCATTCAGGCAGTTCTTGAACTTATGATACCATTTTTTCAGCACTTGGAATAGCTGGTGTTACAGATCTGCTACACCAACAATGGTTTGTAATTATATTTAAAAGGAGGAATTATGTAGACAAAATTTCACTATTACTCAATATTAACTTAGACCTAATTTTTTATTATTTTGGCTGATTTCTCTTTTATAGAAAAAAATAAGTAATTTCTATGTACTTCTTAAAGAGAAAACAGTTAATTATGGTTTGATAAGAGGTAGAGAGAGAGGTTATTATACCTGGTTTTGAAACTGGATTTTGGTCTGAATGCTATTGACAGATACTGAAAATCTTACCAAACTGTGGTTAAACTGTTTGGAGAGTCATTTCATTTTAAGATGTGGTGCATACCTGTGATTGCTAGGAGTCTTGGCTGGGGTTGTCCTTGTAGCTTCCTGGGAGTTTCCCTTACTCTAGGTTTCTGCCCCTGAAATGCCTCCATTGTAGCTTCCTGGGAGTTTCCCTTACTCTAGGTTTCTGCCCCTGAAATGCCTCCATTGTAGCTTCCTGGGAGTTTCCCTTACTCTAGGTTTCTGCCCCTGAAATGCCTCCTTTCCTTGTTGCCTCTTTCAGTAATCTCCCCCCTTCGCACCCACCTGATCCCTTATCCCATCCCCATCTGCCACCAGTTCACCCACAAAATCTCTCCTATTTCCTCTTCCCAGTGAGACCCAAGTGAGTCCTTCTTGCTACCTAGTGTCTCTGGATCTGTGGGTTGTAGCATAGTTATCCTTTACTTTACAGCTAATATCTACTTATGAGTGAGGACATGCCATATTTGTCTTTCTGGGTCTGGGTTATCTTACTTGAAGAAGAACGCTAAAAAGAAATCCCACACTAGCTCAGAACTGAATATACTAAAGAGTTATTTCTTTAGGGGTAGACTCACAGATTACAGTCCTCTGCACAAAGAGGGAACAGGAACCAAATCACACCACTGGAAGAGAGGGCATGCTTTACATTGGCATTTATAGTATAATAGGCTATGCCCAACTGGGCGGGTAACTTAAAGGCTACTAGAGGTAGGAATTCCTACAGCACTTACTCAGGGTGATTTTTTTTTTTCTAGCTCCATCCATTTGCCTTTGAATTTCATGATGTCATTGTTTTTAACAGCTGAGTAATATTCTATTGTCTTTATCCATTCTACAGTTGAGGGCCATCTAGGTTATTTCCAGGTCTGGCTATTATGAATAAAGCTGCTATGAGCATAGCTGAGCAAGTGTCCTTGTGGTGCATGCCTGTAGACTGAACTTCTCGTCTCCTGTAACCAGGCAAGATTATTAGCGGAAGTACTGGGGCACCAGCCCAGGTACATAACCTTCAACCTACAGTCTGTCTTGTCTATTCGAATGTGCTGAGGTATGGGTGGCACAGAGATTGTGGGAGTGGCCAACCAATGACTGGTCCAGCCTGAGACCCATGCCATAAGGTTGAGCCCACCCCTGACACTACTAGGAGGTCCAGGACCCAGAGACTGGATTGCCCAGAAACTAGAATAGAATGAATCACAACTGGAGATAAAAATTGTCAATGTAATGATGCCTAGCGACACTCTGTTATACTTAAAGACTGGTACCTAATCCAACAGTCGGAAAGGCTTCATCCAGTAACTGATGGAAACAGATGCAGAGGCCCACAGTCAAACATTAGGCCAAGTTTGGGAAATCCTGCTGAAGAGAGGAAGAAATAATTGTAAGAGTCAGAGGGGTGAAGGATACAAGCAAACAAGTGCCCTTCTGATACTTAAGGGCCTAGTTGCTACAATGTTTTAGATGATCTGATGAAAAAAAGATTAATCTCTTCTTAATAAAACATTGCTATAATTCAAAAATGGTTTTTAAGTTGTTAATATTATATATAATGGATATTAATAGATACTTAGCAAAAAATCTTGGGCTTTTCTGTTTTTTCTCTTTTGAGATCTGGTCTTATTATGTAGTTGAGGCTGTCCTAGAACTCTTAACACTGTTCAGTCATTTAAGTGCTGGCTGGACAGGTATATTAAAGAAGATAGAAATACATAGATTTCATAGGGAGTAGAAACACAGTGCAGCATATAAACAGCAATGTCCTGTTAACAGGGAAAGACTTCTCTTTCTATGACTATGACAAATAAAGGAAATATAAAAAACAATTATTAGTTATAAAATTCGCTAAACTACTCTGTGGCTACATTGACAAGAAATAGATTTAACATTAATTTATAGGAAACACTGTGATATTTTATTCAAGTTTTTACTTTAAGGTAATGACATTGGCTGTTTTAAAGTTAGAATCCAGTCTTAGCAAGTGTTCTAAGAGTCTTACAGATTAATATTCTAATATAATCAGAAATAGTGAAAGCAGTGTGATTATTAATTCAGCACTGAAGAAAACAAATGCTTGCTCCAAGTATTTCACAGTCTAACTTTGACAAATGAGGCCCATGGGGGAAATAGGATGACCAGGAGGTGCTGGAATTGGATACATACATCCATTGCTACATTACAGCTTGCTGATCCATGAGATCTCAAAGCAAACACATATCACCAGAAATCAGCAACTCCCCAGAGGGCTATGTGTACATGTGTAAAAATAACGGAATCTGAACACAAGTGTTTGTGCTTCATCAGTTAGTCTGAAATTCGATCTTATCCACTCATGCCCAGAGAAATGTGCTGTTTTAGCAAATAAAATAAAATAAAATAAATTCCCTCTCCAGGAACAAAATATTAGTATTACCATGGTTGTGCCCCCTTTCCTGGGCATTCTCCATTTCAGATGTTCCTAATAGAACTCTGACATTGCATTTAATCAATCCATATTAAGGGGGAAGCAAAAGGACTTGACGTTTCTTCTGGAAAATCATACATGTCAGTATAAAATCTGGGCATTTGCCACAGAGTTGTTCTGTTTTAAACAAAAACTGCTGTTTAAGGAAACAAGAAAATATTTCCTGAAGAAGATTTGGAACTTTTTATCCAACTTAATTTGATATTAAATGCCAAAAGTGAGGCAGGATAATGGATAGCCTTTTCTGTGTTGGTATTTATGCGCTGAATGAAACTGCTTTTGTTGTTTGTCTTTGTTCTTTCCGTGACACAGTTCATCCCATATTAAATATAACTTTAAAACAATATACTTTGAAGATGGTAATTATAAAAAACTTAGCCAAGGGGAAAAACTCAGCTAAAATTTGGGTAGACTAGGCTAATTGGACAACTAGACATAGCATCTTCTAGACAGTCTGTGGTTGCACTGTGGGTAGCTTACAACTGTTCTTGAGATAGAAGTATTATATAATAGCAAGGAGAAATGCAACTCTTGATAATTTATCCTGATAGGATAGCTGTTTGTAGTGCCAATATCATCAATTTTGGAATTTCAATATTTAAGAGGATGTTTTATATAGACTGTCCTCCCTCTATAATACACTGATTTGTACTGGCCAAAAGATAATCATTGACACTTTAATCCAATCTGTATTTATTCAGTTTTTATGAGCTATAACACACATTTGAATTAAAATCATATGTGGCAGAGTCACATTTAATGACAATAGATTAGACAGATTACCATAAAAAGCAAAGTCATAGGCATCTGCACATCTTGCCTCACAACAGCCAAGTCTCTGGTGGCCAGACAGAGACTAAGATTTTCTTTGATTTCACTCTTCTCTCCTCCGCTGCCCAGCTTTTGTGTATGGATAACTTTAGGTATTAGTCCTGGATCCTCTTCTAGTTTCTGTCTAGACCCTATTCCTAAACTAAGTATTGTACTCACTTACTGATAAGTAAGCAACTCTAGAACACACCACTCACCTGAACTCCTTCTCATCCCTACTTGGATATATGTCTTTATTCGAGTGTAGATTTCATGGGGTGACCTTTCACGAATGTGAATGTGATCATCCATCTTTTCTGGTTGAATATCTTCATTGGCTTCCACTTCTCTCAGAATAAAATTCAATATCCTTACCATATTCTAAAGGCTTTGCCTTACCATTTTCTAACTCTTAACTTCTTCCTTTCTCACGGTTCCCAAGCATTTCTGGTCTTTGAGCTCCTGCTTTCTTCAGGACTGGACACATTTGTGCTACTCTTTTCCCACACTTCTGCCCAAGGACTGGCTTATCTTCCATACCTGTGTCAAGGTGACAAGATTAAGGTCTCATGACCTCCTCTGAAAATCTTCTGAAGGCCTCTTCTGTTCGCTGAACCTTCTCACGCCAATTATTATTCCTCTATTTTCTTCTTTCCTCTTTCTTCCTTTCCCAGACTTCGCTTCATATTCATAAGAGCCTCTAGAACATTTATTTTCTAGCTTTTAAGTGAGGTGTTCTTGTTTTCCTATACTGCCTAGGTAAGCCCTATTTTCTCTTTGATTATAGACTTCAAAGACACATTGAGTACTAGACTAGGATCACTGTAACAAGAATGCAAGGTAAAGGGAAGAATCTTCCTACTTTAATGATACTAGAAATGTCATTTGACCTCTAAGTACCTTTTTAAAAGGATTTTTTTTCCCAGAAAAAAGTGTCTTTTTAAACATGAAGTTTCATTTTTTTGTCTGTATCTGTTAATATTAGAAGAAATTATTAATAATAAAATAGACTGAGAGCTACAGATTGTTATAAAAGGGTTGATAAATGGGAGCATGGAAAAGTTTCACTTAGGGGCAAGACTGTGGAGTAGGGAGCTTCATTTGATCACTCTCCATAGGCTGAGTTCAGCAATGGGAGAGCCTGAAGGCCATTCCTTTGCCTTTAAGAGACTTAAGAGTCAAACTTTATGGGACAGCTTTTGGCCTACTATCTACCAGCCGAGACACTCAGTACGATGCCTGAGTTAATTTTCTTATCTATAAAATGGAATTACTTCTGACCTCATAAGAATCTGGCATCTGAGGAACTCACACTAGTGCGGCAATTAGAATGGGGGAGGTCTACTAGGGATAGCTCAGCGCTAATTAGTACTTCACTTTCTGAAGCTCTCTCAACATTTAAGGCTGTAGGTTAGGCTTCAGTGCCTCTTGGAACACTTAAAGGTTACTCTCTTTCTAGTATGGTTTTTCTTCAAGTCTTTGTGTCTCTATACTATGAATTTGCTTTGATCATTCATGAAATACTCACTACCACCCACCAATTGGTAAGCTCTGTAAGAATGGGTGATACCCCATTCAAGTACTTCTTATTTCTCTTTAAAGAGCAAAGGTTTCTGTACCAGCTGTGCGCATATAAATTGTGAAATTATAAAAAGTTTTACCTTCTCAGTATAGTTTATTTTTTCTAATAAACTTTATCAGGCATTCTGGCAACTTAATTTTTGAAAGATCTCAAGAGGAGTTTATATGCTATTCTCAAATGTTATGCTTTTATAAACTGAAATTTCCTCCAACTGATTTATTATTGGAAGAGTATTATACCCTCCTTATGTTCCGAGTCTAATGTGAATGTCCCCATCTCGTACTTAATGGCAACACTTTCATAACAACATGAATTCATAGCCTAATTATTCTCAATTGCATGTTGCTACACCCCTTCCTTCTGAGAGACTGCTTTACTTAAGAGAATATCATATTCCTTTGTGGAACTTCTAGAAATCATACTAAGAGCACATGGAAGGATGACTGAGCACTTCAGACTTATTCTACAGGCTATTATAGTTACCTAATAGATGATCAGAAACAGAGCAGGAAAAATTAAATAACCCTTAGGTCAGAGGAAAGACAAATTTTAAATCTGTCTCAAAGAAAATGTGTATTTGTATATTTATGCCTCATGCAACTCTTACTAAGCATTTATTTTAGAGAAGCTTTTAAAAATATGTCAGATCAATAGCTATAACCTCTGGAATCCTTCATAATTCCTGTTAAGCAAATTGTTACTGACACACACACACATGTGCACGCACACACAGGCACACACACACACAAACAAATAAAAAACAAGATTACCAATATCCTTAGGGGTAGGTTCCCAAACAGATAAAAAAACAAGATTACCAATATCCTTAGGGGTATGTTCCAAGGGCCAATAAAAATGACTGAGTTGGTTTCTTCAAATAATAACTCTTATTTCATCAAAGTATTGAATTTTATTTTGGTCAAAACAAACAAACAGAAACTACTGAATAGGTGATCTATATAGCTATATTAAAATACTCAGGATAATCTTTTTCCTTTTTTTAAATGAAACCTTTTTCTTATTCATGTTGGTACTGCTGTTGGATATGCATTTCCTCTCTGTGGGAATCTGTTGTAACCCCAAGGGTTTAAGCATGAGTTCTCACCTAACCTTGAGAATGTCTTCTTTATACCTTCCCTCTTACTAGATACACGTAGCGTTTTATATCGAAGTGCCCTTATCCATAAGATTTACTAAATATGAGAAAAAGCTACAGTGCCTTTTAGCTTAAATCCATAAAGTGGACTAGTTTTGTGTGAATAGTAACTTTATTTTTCCTAATCAGCCCTATTCTTCTCTCTCCTCATGACTTCGCTCAGACTCTGTACCTCTACACTTTAACACTTTAATGGCCCTTGTCTCCTTCTCATCAGCCTTTCTCATTCTGTTAGGAATCTAATGAGAAAGTAATTTGAGATAACGCATGAGTGTAGTGCTTCTTGTGGTTATGTGATAGGATAGACAGAAAACAAACGTTCTAAAGATGATTTGAGATCAGAGAAGGTAGAGAATTATATGCTAGCAGACATGGAAACCAAGACCAGTCACCACGATTGTCACAGTTAGGAAAACTCACTGCTTCTGTCTCAGTTTTTAGCACATGGTACCCATTCTACGGTTTCTTTCTATAAAGAAATCAACCATAATGGCTACTAAAGGCCTTAGATAATACAGCATTTTTTTTTATTATGAGTTTGAGACCAGCTGGGCCACATGGGAGATCCTTCTGTCTCAAAACAGCAAAACATGGATCAAAACAAGCTTTAAAAACATACTGGCTTTTATATTCATTATAAGAGAAAAAAGAGTTTTGCACCAGCAAGAAAGAAGTTGTGATAATCGAGGTTTGAGAGATATGTGATAAGAAGTGGTAAAAGTTTGCATGTATTTCAAAGATAGTGTCAACAGAATATGCTGACAGATGGGATTTAGGGGGTGAGAGAAAGATGATAAGGTTCTGACTTGAAAAACAAGAAGGATGGGGTTACAGTTAGTAAGGAAGGGAGACTTTTGGGGAAGCTGGCTTAGAATGGATGGAACATCAGGAATGTAGTTTTAGTCATGGTAAGTATAAAATGTATAGTAGATATCCAGTTGGGGGTATTAAATAGGTAGATAGATACAAGCCAGAAGTCAGAAATGAGCACTTCATACTGAGAAGTCATCAGAGAGGGTGTCATTCCAGCACAGTGCTGGAACTGCATGCGTGAATTAGGAGTGAGTACACTGATGTCACGACGTTGCTTGCTTTAACCTTTCCAGGGGAGAAGAGAACCAAAGCCTATCCATCTCAGATACAGTACCAACAACAGCCCAAAGACACATTTTTCTAATCAAGTTAAGCTTGCTAAACCAATGAGTTTCCCTAGGTTAACTTACATTAGCAGAGTCAAGGAGTTATCTACAAAAGCGTAGACAATTTACAGCTGCTACACCACTGAAGAAGATGCTCCCCCATCCCCAGCAAGTGTTAACAAAGGGATGTGACCTCCTGAGCATCATCTGTGCTGCCACTGGAGTCCTTCCTTGGACCTAATATTTTATGGATCTTGTGTGGCTAACCACAGAAGCATTGTTTTCGAGGCTGCATCTGTTAATCATCCCTGGTAGAGTTTCACAGCCCTGACTCAGGTTTAGTGTCTTTTAACATTTACAGGCCGAAGAGATATGGGAAGAGAGGATAAAGAGCTGTGAGAAGTGGACTGCAGTACAGGAAGAAAACTAGGATATAGGATGCCTCAGAATTCACGGTTTAAGTGTTTATAGCTGAAGTAACATGGGGACTGAAAATGAATTACTATGTTAAAAAGAGAGCAACGGTTTGTAGCTTTGTTAATAATATATTTGGAAAATAGGGGGAGATTTACAAAGTTCATATGGAAGCAACAATTGTGTTATTGTTTTTTTTAAAGCCAATGTCACTTTAAAAAAAAATTTTAAAGAAAAGATTAACAGTCAGTGAGTCAATGGGCCTGCTGCCGATCCTGACGACCTGACTTCAATTCCTAGGACCCACACAGGGAAAGGAGAGAAGTTATCTGCCATGACTTCTGCACATGCTCAAGTGCCCACACATGTCAAATTAATAAAATTTAAAAATAAAGAAATGTGGGTAAAGATTTAAGTATGGCTGTTATGGGAGAGTGAGACTCTTCGGAACAGACAGGACAGAGCCAAGAGAGGGCTTAGGATCTCAAGAGAGCTCTGCTTAAGTGTTTTCAGTAGTAGCTGTATGTTTGGTTTTGGTGGCCCCTGAAGTTAAAATTCATGGTTCATAGTCGTTGTCCATGGTACTGTGTAACATAAGGACCTTCTCATACAGGTACAATTGGTTTTGAGTGCAGTTCCTCCCCCACATCCATCTTCCTCCGGTGCCCATTTCCCTCCGGCCTATTTGTTCCCCTAGCTAATTTCACTCATCCCACTTTCATGTCCTGTACATAGGGTAAATCTGTTTCCCATCCCACATAAAGAGGTTTCCATTTTTTTTTTTGAGATAGGGTTTCTTTGTAGCTTTGGAGCCTGTCCTAGAACTAGCTCTTGTAGACCAGGCTGGTGATGTGGGAGTGTCATATATCAATCTGTTGATTTCATTGGTTAAGCAATAAAGAAACTGCTTGGCCCTGATAGGTTAAAACATAGGTGGGAGGAATAAACAGAACAGAATGCTGGGAGGAAGAGGAAGTGAGCTCAGAGACGCCATGCTCCCCTCTCCAGATGCAATAGCTCTGTTCTCTGAGACACACGCGATGAAGCTCCGATCTTCCCGGTAAGCGCACCTAGCTGTGCTACACAGACGATTAGAAATGGGCAGAGGCAGGCGGATCTCTGTGAGTTTGAGACCAGCCTGGTCTACAAGAGCTAGTTCCAGAACAGGCTCCAAAATCACAGAGAAACCCTGTCTTGAAAAACAAACAAACAAACAAGCAAAAAAGAAATGGGCTAAATTAATATGTGAGAATTAGCCTAGAAGAGGCTAGATAGAAATGGGCCAAGCAGTGTTTAAAAGAATACAGTTTTCGTGTAATTATTTTGGGGCATAAGCTAGCCATGTAGGCAGCCAGGGTGCCGGGAACACAGCCCCGCCTCTCATATTACAACAGGCTGGCCTCTAGTTCCCGAGTGCTGGGATTAAAGCATGCACCACCACTGCCCAGTTTAAGGGTTTCCTTTTGCATGTGTTTTTATACTTCCCATTCAGAAGGAAGAAAATCCCAAGTAAAGCAGGACAGTGAAAAATTCTGGAAATTATAGGAAAGGAACTGCTTAGCTTGGGAATTTGGTAAAAAAAAAAAGCCCTGAGAACACACCCATTTTTAGGTACTCTTTATTTTTCCTCCTGCGCATTGCAGCAACACCCCCGCACACTTGCTCCCCACAAAACTAAAGCCTTTCCAGGTCTCTTACAATAAATGAAACAAAATAAGAAATGTATAAGAAAGCAGGTCCTCCCACCTAAGCACCCTGGTCACAGTTTCTATTGTTAAGCACCAAGCTTGTCTTCTTTCTCTCTTTCAAAGGATTTCATTACAGGTTTTCAGCATCTTTATTTCATTTCACTTTTATTATACTTTGTTTTTTTATTCCATTCATTTGTTTGGTTTATGGGAACTTTTGGAGGAGGAAGAAAGAGAAGCATTTTTAACTAGAAATTTTCTCCTAATCTCATAAAATAGAAATTCAAACTCCATTCTACTTTGTCATAATATATTCACACACACAGTGACAGGTTTCATAAACATACTTCCACTCAAGGGTAATATATGATTTGATTGTGTTCACTCCCTACTCCCCCTTCTCTCTACCTTTCTCACTAGTTTCTTTCTTTTCCCAAATAGTTCTGTTTTCATGTAGGATTCTTTAATTCATATCATATCAATTATAAATATGATCAAATGTGAGAAAAATGGATGAATGTGGCTTATTCCATTTAATAAGATCTATAGATCCATCCATTTTCCAGAAAATTAACTTTATTTCTCTTTAGAATGTATGTATATTCATCACATTTTCTTTAGTTATCCATTTGTTCATGGGCACCAAGGTTGACTCAGTTACTTAACTATTATGAATAGTTCTGCAATAAACAAGGATGTGCATTTCTTTCTGTAACATGTCAACTTAGATTACCACAGGAGGTATTCTTCCAGAAGGTAGTTCTATTATTAGTTGCTTGGGAACCTCCATACTGATTTATATAATGACTAGACTAATTTACACTCCTACCATCTGTGTATAACTATTCTCTTTTATTATTTATTATTATTATTACCAACATTTTTATTGTCTGTCTTTTGATGGTTTGGGAGGAATTCCCAATGCACTTCTGATTTGCATTTCCCTGATGGCTAAGTGAACATCTTTCATGCTCTTGCTAGATATCTGAACCTCATTTTCTGAAAGCTGTTTGTTCCTTTCATTGGTCCAGTAACTTATTGGATTCTTTAGATATTTTGACTTTACTTTTAAAGTTATTAATATAGTCTACATATTGTTCCTCTGTCAAAGGCAGAGCTGGAAACAGTCTTATCCCATTTTCTAGGCTATCCTTTCACTTGATGAGATGTCTTTGATCCATTTTTATCCATTTATTGCATGTGGTGAGAGACAGGGACCAAGCTAGACGTGATAGCTAATTTTGGTTATTAACTTGAATATACCTGGAATTCACAAACCCAAGCAGTTAGGCTGCTTGACTGTATTATTTGAGGTCAGATGACCCACCCTACATCCGGGCCACCCCTTCTCTTTTCAGCCATATAAAATGACATGGAACATGGAAACTTTTGCCTGCTTATATGCCCTCTTGCCAGCAAGTTCCTCCATCCTTTCTCCAAGGCATTCCTTCACAGGTGTTAGAATTTTATTCATTGAATTCCAACACAAACTGAATACGAGCAGCTCCCTACAGTTTCCCCGGGATGCCAGCACCAGACCTGGGAGATGTTCAGTGTTACAAATTCATGGGCTTTCCACAAGGACACAGCCACTGCTGGACGACTCGAACCACAGCCCTTCAGGACTTGAGGAGAAAAGGGAGTGTAATGTGGCGGCTTGAACGAGAATGCCCCCATGGGCTCATAGGCTTGTATTTTCCATCCACAGTCCGTAGAACTGTTTGAGAAGGATTAGGACATGTGGCCTTGTTGGCAGAGGCTGCTGTTCCAGTGCCACACCTTCCTGCCTGCCTTCTATACTCCCTGCCATGATGGTTTTTAGCTCTCAAAGACTGTAAACCTCATATAAACTCTTTCTTTTATAAGCTGCTTTGGTCATGGTATCTTAATACAGCAATGACAAGTAACTAAGACACTAGTCATGTGATCACTATGTGAACAATTGGTATTGCATAAATGTGAAGTATTATGTGAGACTTCTAAAATGTGAACTAGGACTCAGTTTATAACAGTTTATTTTTAGTGTGGTGATAATAATTTTGTTATCACATCATGTTAATGTTTTGAACGTTTATTCAAGTTTATTCTTCATTTGGCATTTTAAAATTTATATGGCAAATAGCAGTATTATTTAAAAATAGACATATACTGTATATTACTATGTTAGTGGTAGTAACTATATCTGCAAAATTTGCTTTCAAAATGAGACTAAGGAGCTGCGAGATAACTTAGCCTATAAAAACTCTTGCTGTACATACCCGAGGACCTCATTCAATTCCTAGAAATCATGTAAAAGACTGGATGCAGTGAAATGCTTTTGTAATCCAAGCACTGCTATGGAGGTAAAGACAAGAAAATTGGCTTGAAACTTGAGCAATGGGAGAAAGAAGAGAGACTCTGGCTGCACAAGGTGGAAGGAGGGAGTCAACCCCATAAAGTTGTTCCCTGACATCCGTGTGTGTGCTGTGGTAAGCCAGTGACATCCCACATGCTCTTAAACAAAGATAAACAAGCAAATTAATAAAAATAAAAATAATAAAAAATAACTCAGTTGTCTCCCAGTAATGTCAGAAGCTACACCCATACAGTTTCACCAACAAGAATGCCTAAACATGAGCTGAACAAGGGAACCAAATACAGACACACCAAAGTTGATGGGGGAAGACCACAAAATCTCAACCGTGCACAAGAACTACAGGCAGCTAAGGGATACTAAGAAAGGGAAAAATATTCTTGCCCAGGAAAGAATACATAAGTGGTCATCCAATATCAAATATTCATCCATGAAAACATACATGCAAGTAACATTATACAGATAAAGTAGGTTACATTTAAAAATATATATGTGTGTAACAACATAAATGCATGTAGTATACATATATGCATGTAACAACAATGAATAAAAAAAGGTCATGAACTTGAAAGAGAGTAAGGAGGGGCAGATGAAAGGTTTGGGAGGGAGGGAAAGGAAGGAAAAATGATATCATTATATTATAATCTCAAAAATAAAATAAAACCATTTTCTAATGGCATAAGAATTATCTCAAATGGTACCTTAGCCATTGGTTGTAAGAAACAGAAAAAGACTCAACCTGGTCAATCACAGAAGAAAATTTTAAGCAAAGGTTGCATGAGGCTGGAACAATAACATGGAGTACCATCAAGATTCAGGATTACTACTTCCCCTCTTCAGTTTCTCTGTAGAAACCCTCTTCACCTCTGTACCTGAGTCATTACTGTTTCTCTGAAGAGCAGATTGTTTTGTGTGTCACCACAGAAGTCCAACACAGCCATTCCAAGACAACATTTATATGATCTTCCAGGACACCCTCGAGTTGTAGAATTTCTGAGTCTTAAGTTAGTGGTTGGAAAAGAGGATACGAGTGGCCTATTTTTGAGAGAAGTGTCTAGAACTGATCTAATCAAATATGTGTGGGCATATATGTGTGCATATGTACATATGTATATGTGTCAAAGTGAGTGTGTGCCTATGTGTATATGTATGTACCCTTGTATGCACGTGCCTGTGTATGTATATGTATGTATGTATGTTTGTATGCCCTTGTATGTGAATGTGTGTGCCTGTGTGTGCATAGGTGTGTGTATGTGATTGTGTGTGTGTGTTTGTGTGCATGTGTATTTGTGTTGACAGGGTTAACAAGGATGCGTGATCTGATCTAATACTTTTATAGTAGCGACTGTGAGAAGAAAAGAGTTCACAGGAAAGAGAAACATTGAGTAATAAGTTTGCTGTTTAAGCTCCTTTGACACAGTGATTTGACAAAAGTGGTTTCTTTCCATCTCTAGCTGAATTCCTTAACAAAGTGAAGAATAAATAAATATGAAATGATTGACGGGAATTCTAAATGAGGTGACAAAGCATAAAACATATACCACAAAATGCACATCTCTCTTCTCACTCTTGAATTACTTTCTTCATGTGTGCGCACTGGGATTTTAAATCAAGGGTGTCACAGGAAACCGCCCAGTCCTGTGTTTCCTTCTACAGACATTACCAAAACCGACCAATATTTCAGGACACAATGAGTCCCTGATGAAGTGGGTTGTCCCTTGTGGATTTCATCTTGGTTGCCACTGGTATGATAAAAGACCCAGGGTCCAAGTTCATCTTCCAGAAGTTCACATTCCTACCATTACTGTTTTGCTTATTATTAAAGGATTAAAATTACATTTGTATTTCCACGTGTGTGAGGCCGTTTCTTACATTCCCACTTATAAGCAACAAGGAACAAGACTAGGGAGATGGAAGAGCTGATCCTAAAATGCAAAATACCTGGACTAGCATGTCTGCTGCCCTGGAGAAACTGCCTATGCCCATTCATTGATAATTGCCTTTACTTCCTTTTGAAGTTGTAAATAATTAAAAGAATTAAAGTTGCATTATTCGACACTTGTATCGTGGTTTTTATCATTAAGAACATTAAGAGGAAATTCTAAACATAAAGACAAAAGAAAAAACATTGTATATTAGTAAGATTTATCACTGGTATTTTTATAGGTTAAAGAGGTAATATTTTTGGTTACGTCTAGGAAGAGATGGAAAAGACAGGTGTGACTATAACCCCACCGCACTTGAATTTTTCATGGGTTTCCTCAATGTTTTATAAATTTATGGAAATGTTGGGGCTTCTTTGGTCTCTGGATGAATATTAAAGAAAACTGTCTATATATTTGACAAATTAAAGTATATAGATTGGTAAAGTATAGCTGAAAAGGATCCTTCTGAGATACTATTTTTTAATCTACACCAGCCATGTATTTAACTGTCACTAAGAAAACATTACAGAGTTTGTACCAGAACAGAATGATAATGGAAAAAAAATAGGAAGAGTCCAAGGAATGATGACTTCATTACAGTGACCAGTTTAACCAGGGAAGTTAACCACTTTAACTACTGCGCTACACTTTCAGACATTTCCCCATTTAATTTTCTCGAGAATCTTCCAATGTGAGGAAGATTGCCTTCCATCCAATAAGACAGTCAGAGTTATAGGAGCTTATGTTTTTAAATACCAAGAATGCCAGAAGTTGAGCCAAGGTTTCAAGATTCAGAATTTTGAACAGCTTGGATCTTGAATCTAGAACAGCAGTGTTGGGGCACAGCAGCTGCAACTGAGAACCCAAACCAGCGGAAGAGTTTCCAACAGGCAGTAACTGTGGTTAAATATTGTGTACCCAGCCGAGCGGTGGTGGCGCACGCCTTTAATCCCAGCACTCGGGAGGCAGAGGCAGGCGGATCTCTGTGAGTTCAAGACCAGCCTGGTCTACAAGAGCTAGTTCCAGGACAGGCTCCAAAACCACAGAGAAACCCTGTCTCGAAGAAAAAAAAAATATTGTGTACCCATATTTCTATTATGTGCTTGCTCAGTTTTTACTTGCATGAATATAATTCCACTAGGGTGTCTATTTTTTTTAATGACATTTCTTCAGAAAGAACTCTCTTTATATATTTGTCCACTGGTAAATAAAGGATATCCTTCAGAAGCTGAGCATTCAAGTTTTTCAGCAAATATTTTTATTTTGTTTAAATGAATACACCCTTTTCTCTCAATTGTAAAAAAAAGGTCTTTTTCTAGTTTGAATAAATTTTCTACTTAAGTTAGTTTTATATAGCTTAATTTTAAATGACTATGATCTGAAAAGGCAGAGAACTACTCTTAAAATCAGACCGTTGCACTCTAGTTGAACTGCTGTTTTTCATTTAAATGTGCTTAGCATGCATCTTATTGTTGATAGTCTTGTCTGTGTTGACATTTCAGTATTTATTCACTGATAATATGCTGCCAATTATAACTATTTTCATATGTGATAAACCAAATTTAGTTCTTGATAGTTAACAAATATTTAACTATTATCATTAACACTTCTCAAAAATGATAGCCTCATCCTTTCATTTTCCATTATTTTATAGAATGTAGAAACTTAGGGCAAATTATTAGTCTATTAATGAACCAAACTAAAACTTGTGAGACTAATTCACAATGTAAAGCTATACAGTACCAAACTGATTTCTCACGCCTTTTATTCATATTGAGTTGGGCTCTATTGATAAATACAATTTCAGACTATTAAATTATCCCCTAAAGATAAATTATGGAATTTCTTAATTACTACAAACAATATATCGAAATATTTTTCAAAAGTTTGATTGTATATGTTATTCATTGCAATAGAGTCCAATATATTTTTAGAGAATTCTGATAAAGTAAAACCAACCCCACAATGTAATAAAAGTGTAAGTAACTTTGAGAGATTATAGTATTGAAGGATTGATAATTTACAGTATTTCCAATTTTTATTCCTATACAAACATATTCCTTGCTTTACTATCTTTTTTGGATGTAGGAGTTTAGTTGGGAAATTTACCTACAAAATTGTTTTATAACAGAAAATTACATTTCTTTTTAACACTAATATTGGAAAATTTGACTAAATAGAGAATAGTAAGGCACCTTTTTCACATAAGAATATTAATGAGATTAAAACATTAGAGTATAAATAAGAGAAAGTATAGAATTGTAGTGATAGAAGCAGACAGAAATTTGAATTATTACAACAGGCACCACATGCAGGCAGGATTCTCATGGGAGTTTCCTGTATCATCAAGTGTCTAGCTTAGCTCATATCATTGATTTAAGCTTTTCCATCTTCTAATTTTAATGGTTCTGCTTTCCCATGGGCTGCCGTAATTTATCCCAGCTTCTTAAAATAAGCAAAATTTAAAGTAGAAACACTATTGCTGAATTTTATTGTCTTTTGGCATTTGCTAACAACACCCCTACTTGTAGCGATAACAGTATCTTCTGCTCGTATTCCAATAAAAATGCTTTTTACATGTTCACCATTTGTTACTGAAGCCATTTTTACGTTTATCAAAAATGTGTAAGGCATTTTTTTCTGCTCCAGGGTAAAATTTAAGAAGCTGAATTTTGTCGAATTTATGAGACAAGAGTTATGTTCAAATCAAATCTGCTACAAGTTTGTCTCATGAGATACTTGAAGCCTAATTTTATTTTTCTTCTTAGATCAGCCTAGAGCAATCCTTCTCCAAACATGTCTCTAAAATAAACACAGCTACAGTAGCTCGTGCTTTCTAATATGCTCGCTCCTTCAGAGATTTACTGAGAAAAGAGAAAAAAAATCTTAAATAAGCCCCAGCTGGGAACCATGTGCCAACACACACAGTGACTTCTTTCTTTTTTTTTTTTAATTTATTTATTTATTAAAGATTTCTGTCTCTTCCCTGCCACCGCCTCCCATTTCCCTCCTCTCCCCCAACTAAGTCCCCCTCCTACTCAGCCCGAAAAGCAATCAGGGTTCCCTGTCCTGTGGGAAGTCCAAGGAACCCCCACCTCCATCCAGGTCTAGTAAGGTGAGCATCCAAACTGCCTAGGCTCCCACAAAGCCAGTGCGTGCAGTAGGATCAGAAACCCATTGCCATTGTTATTGAGTTCTCAGTAGTCCTCATTGTCCGCTATGTTCAGCGAGTCCGGTTTTATCCCAGGCTTTTCCAGACCCAGGCCAGCTGGCCTTGGTGAGTTCCCAGTAGAACATCCCCATTGTCTCAGTGTGTGGGTGCACCCCTTGTGGTCCTGAGTTCCTTGCTCGTGCTCTCTCTCCTTCTGCTCCAGATTTGGACCTTGAGATTTATGTCCGGTGCTCCAATGTGGGTCTCTATCTCTGTCTCCTTTCATCGCCTGCTAAAGGTTAATATTCAGGAGGATGCCTATATGTTTTTCTTTGGGTTCTCCTTATTTAGCTTCTCTAGGATCACTAATTATAGGCTCAATGTCCTTGGTTTATGTCTAGAAACCAAATATGAGTGAGTACATCCCATGTTCCTCTTTTTGGGTCTGGCTTACCTCACTAAGGATAGTGTTTTCTATTTCCATCCATTTGCATGCAAAATTCAAGAAGCCCTTGTTTTTTACTGCTGAGTAGTACTCTAATATGTATATATTCCCTACTTTCTTCATCCATTCTTCCATTGAAGGGCATCTAGGTGACTTCTTTCTTTAAAGATACAGAAAGTAAGAATAAGAACCAAGTCCATTTATCTGGAAGTGTTATGCAGAAAAGGCCATTCTAGTTATTTCCACCTTGGAAAAAGGTGACTTACCATTTCATATCGCCCCAGTTTACCTACCAAATGTCATGTAGAGATTTTGTCAGCATTGCCAAGAGCGTGCTGTGACGCGATTCCAGATGGAAGCTGGCACTGTTTTCTGGGAGAGTTGGATTTAGTCCGTTTTCAGGAGTTGTCTAGTGAATCCTTATAATCCTATGGTGTTAAAAATAGCAATTTTCAGAGACAGTGAAGTGAGGTAAATAGTGGTTATTACCAAAAAATAACCAAAAAGATGACAAATCTTTTCATTCTTTTCCCTCTACACCCTATTCCTTATAACCCCACTAATCCAAAAATGTTCTCAAATTGGTAAACAATATTTGGATGGAGCTTCTGGTTTTCCACAAATACTCACTGAGCCTCTGAGCTTAAGTGTTGAACACAACATGCCAATGACAAGAAGAATTTAAAGTTTGGTGAAAAACTTAAGTAAGTAATACTTTCAAGACAACAGAATAAGTATGTCTGGGGAGAGGAAATGTATTTAGCCTCTTCTACCTTGTCCTTTATCTATACTGTAGAGTTGGCGAATGAAGCAACCGAGGAAGTTGGTGTTACAGAAATCCTCAACAACTAGTATCTAATATTTAAAATATTGTCATTGAGCTCAGTGTAACTGTGCATAATTGTGACCTCAGCATCTGAGAAGTCAGGGAGGGAGAACTGAGACTTTGATGCTAGCCTGCACTACATACTTAACATCTTGCCTCAAAAAGCATCTAAAAATATAAAACAGAAACAAAATATTGCCAGACAGAATGAGGAATGCTTGCTACTCATAATTCTTGTCATAATTAACAAGTGTCACCATGACGGTTTGACATTTCAAGAAACTAGGGCTCAGCAAACACATTGCTCTATTCACTAAATTTCTATAGCTACAAGCTCTGTAGAAGACTAGTATATTGACAAGCCATTGCTACTACTCAAAATTTAAAGGTGCTGTACACATTTGGAATGATATGCAGAGTTGGTAATGAGTTAATATAAACTAGTTAATAAATAGAAGTCTACAATCTTGAGTTCACCAAATATACAGCATTAGAATCTGTTGACATGTTTAAGACCAACTCCACCTAAAATATTTGAGGAACAAATACAACTCAAGTGACACCCATGATACTACTTGCTACTAGTTTTTCAAGGATGATTCCCTATTTGAGTTTGTTTGATGCCTTTTCATGATTAGATTGTATGCTGACGCCTAGAGAGTCTAGAAGACAGTGTCAGATCCCCAGGAGCTGGAGTTATAGACAGTTGTGAACCACCATGTGAGTTCTGGGATTCAATCCCATGTCCTCTGGATGAGCAAATCTCAAAATATTGCCATTACTAAAAATTTATGTAAACTGAAGTACTTCTCATATTATCTCCTCTTCTTCGATGGACAATTGTTCTAGTCCACAAATCAGAATCCCAGAGAACATAGACAACAATGAGGACCCTAAGAGTGACATACATAGATCTAATCTACTTGGGTAGTAGAAAAAGACAAGATCTCTTGAGTAAACTAGGAGCATAGGGAACCTTGGGAGAGGGTTGAGGCAGAGAAGGGAGCAGAGAAAAATGTAAAGCTCAGTAAAAATCAATGAAAATAGAAAATAGGAACTCAAAAAAGACTCAAAATATTAACATATTCCAGAAATACAAAGAACAAAAGGAAACTACAATATCATAGCAGCAAACTAATTTATAGTGAAATGGTAACAAGATGAATTAAGTTGTAGCATTTAAAACACATTTATGTTGTTCCTTATATTTTTATGATAAAGATTATTAAGTAAAAATTATGTTGCAGGAAAGTGTCTAAAAGTAGAGAACATGTTTCCTCAGGGAAGTAGGTGGTGAAGTATCATGGTGTTAATGAGTTGAACTTAGAAGGTGCACACACTTTCTGGAAACACTCTGCCAAGACATTGGCCTTTTACCTAAATGAATCTATGGGGTTGACTAAGTACTGCTCTATTATGTGTAAAATAGCATATGATTTATGAACTCAACGACGAGACTTTATGCTCAGTGTGGCTATTTGGCTTTTAAGCTAATCTTAGGCAAAAGTATGATTAGTGAAAGAAAAGGATAGCCAATAAAGTAAGCGGTTTGTGATTAGTGGCCATGGTGGACAGCTCACAATTATAGCTCTTAGAGAATGATTTGGTCACTTGTAGGTATAATGCATGCTACTATCATGCCATTAAAAAGAGGGGCTGCTGTAAAAGGAAAATTCCATCTGTAACAGAATAACACATAATTATTAGCATATGTAGAGACAAATTTTTAATGTTTACTGAAATAGTACTTTTATGAACATTTATCAAGTTATGAAGTTGTGGTTTTATTCTGCAGAGTAGAGTCTAGAGTTTCTCCAGGGACCACCAGATCATAGGACTAATACCGAGGGACTCTTGGATATTTAGTATTCAACATGGATATTTATGAATATATATTTTTACACAAGGACTGTTAGATTTACACAGATGTATGAATGTCTCTGAATAGAATATGCACTATGGGAAAATTAAACAAAAATTGTTAGAAAAAGAAGACTCAAGTATGGTTATAAATCTCAGAGGAGAAGCAGCTTCAATTTATGAGCCATGTGGGGGAGGTTTCTGGGTGTATTCTTTCTGGACATTCTTTCCTCCTCACCCTTACAACTGTGGCACAGAGGGCTGATCACTAGTATGAACTTTACAGGAAAAAGACTGACATGACCTCACTGGAAACCATTCCTAGAGACTCTCCTTTATTTCTGAAGTAATGATATGACATCTATGGCGTGTGCATTTAAATCTACACACAGTGTAAATGGGAGAAAACATGAAAAAGTTAAAATTGTCCAAAATGTTACAGTTTGGCCAGAAAAGGGAGTTGGGCTTTTCTGTTTAAATGGTAATATTAAATTATACATAATCCTTTAAAAATGTAATAAAAACAACGTACCATATATTCTTCTAACAATTCCATGCCCATTTGACTTTTGGAAATTTAAGCTCTAAGGGAAGTTCCTTCCAAACATTATGTGTCAAATCTATTGATATGAAATGAAGATCAAGTAGTAATTGTTCTCTTAAGTGCAAAATGGATTGTGATTTTAAATAAACATAGATTGTGTTATGACCTACTAATTAAAACTTATATCATGACTATAAAATCATGGTCAATCTGTATATGACATTTTAGTGAGACCAGTTTACTCTGATAGATAATTGTTCTGGCAAATATATTGTACTGCACTACATGAGGGACTTTAATTCACTGTGACTAAGAAGAACACATCAATCAATAGATTCTAAATACAAAATTTGAGGAGGAGTCTGAGTACCACAAAATCAATTAACACAGAATTGTGCTTTGTACTATTAAATAATGATATTAAATAATGAATGTTGAATGGATGCCATAAAGACTATTAAGTTTTAAAAAGTTGTTTTAGTCTTACATAATGTTTGGAGATAGCAAATTGATTAAATAGTGTATTCTAAAACTCTTTGGATCCAGTTTGATAACTAATATGAAAGGTTAGCCCATTTCAAAGAATGTGAACACATTCAATGTTATTCTTGTCTGATCCTACTTCATTCTGATTCATTTTCATCTGAATACTTGAAATAATCTAGAGATAAAAAGCAAAATCAATACAGCTTTCTCTAAAAGGAATAATGCAGACTGCAATCATTGGTCATTTTTCATGATGTTGATACAACCAAGTAAGCTAGTATCTCACATCATGATGACACATTGACTCATACTGTGGGTAGTATTATAATTCAGTATTTAGATGCTCAGATATTTTATTCATATTTATCACCATATGGGCCAGTGTATAGTCAGGTAAAGTCAGTATGCTAACATAACTAAACAAAAACTCATTTTCAAATAGTGAGATAGTAGGATCCAAATTTTTGAGAATATTGAAGGAAGGCCATGCCTGTACCTTAAGGATTACAATCTTATCTGTAGAGCAACAAATTTTCTCTTTGTAGTTTAGCACATTAATAGAATATTTTGGGATATAGAAATTATTGTTATTGCTGTGATTTTTTTTCTGATTGTGCCTAAGTAAATCAGATTTAATAGATATGCTAAATACTATAGACTATAACAATCTATTCCTTACTTAAAGGAATATTATTTGTAAAAAAATTTCCTTTGAATATGTATTGCTCATTATTAACTAATTATTATGTTATACATAGTAAGAGATTGTGTTATATTTTCATGCACACATAGCATTTGTTCATATTCATTTCCCAACTACTATTCCTTGTCTCTACTACTGATTCCTTTCTAGGCATAGTGTACTTTTATGTTTCCATGATATATATAAGATGACATGTATATCTATATATAGATATAAATCTCTATTCTAAATATTAAAGAAAACCTACTATCCTCTGTTGTTCTCCCTTTTGAACCTTTCCATCCTTGCCATAGTCTTTCTACTTTCCTCTCTCTCTCTCTCTCTCTCTCTCTCTCTCTCTCTCTCTCACACACACACACACACACATACACACACAGGCATACATACACAAACACTCACACAGACACACACACTGTATATATCGCAGGTATTTCAACTTGAATATGTCATCTAGCAAAGCATGACTATAACCTCAACATAAATAACCCAACTTTGGTACTCTTAGTAGTAAGAATTTGGGCATATTGTTTTATTTAGTGTCTGCAATAAGAAAATACAATGTTCATTAGAATATTTTAAGTATGAGCTATCAACCCATTGCAGTAGAAAATAAGAAAGTGTGTAATAGATGAGAAAAAATTAAATACTGAAGTTTTTTTATGATAGTCATTAACTAGAAACTATTTTTTTGTGGGGTGGTCAAGAAAGGCCTCGTTATAGGTACATGCACTTAAAAATGAGATCTGAATCACAAAAGATAGTTTCCAGAAGCTCTGGACAGTTTTAGGAAGAGACTTGCAAATGACAGGTCCAAGGCATCTTTATGTAATTAATCGGGTAAGAATGGCTGGTGTCTAGTGAAAAGAGATAAAACAGGAAGAGAAACGAATGCACGTAACAATAGGCAAAGTCCCATATGACCACATAAAACCGTTGAAGCATAGTTTTATCGCCACAAAAGAGTATTTGTTAAGGACTTCAAGAAAAGAACATCTGGGATCTGGTGTTGTATATCACGCCGAGTTTACACAGCCAGAATGAAACTAAGTTGGTTGGATGTCTGTTACTCAGGCAAAAGACAGTGATGGCTTAAATGAAGGCCAAAGCATTTAAAAAGTCAACCTGAGGGAATATTTGGATTTGGCTGACAAAATAAATATGGGAGAAACATCAAAGAAAGGAATTAAGCATATTTCCTCTGGCCAACTATCAGTTAGCTTCTGCAAGCAAGTGATCAATCAACAATGATGAGGAATACCACGGTGGGTGAGGGAGGAGATATTAAGTAGTTCTGGTTGGGATATACACCAGTGAGTATGTATTAGCTACTATTCTAAGTGAATACATCAATGAATGCCACTGGGTATTGGAAAGTTCATGAATTTAAGAGGCAACAGAATGTAATAGCACTTTTAGGAGTCGTCTTGGTACTAAGACCGGAAAAAGTTCTGGAGAGGCACTGTCTACATGGGAGAGCCAATGGCAGCGAAGGTGGTTCAAATAAAAATGAGCCCCATTGGCTCATATATTTGAATTCTTAGTCCTCTTGGAGTGGTACTACTTGAGAAGGACCAGGAGGATCTGGTCTTGTTGGGTAGTTGTGGACTGTTGGAGGAATTGTGTCACTGCAGCTTGGCTTTGAGGTTTCAACAGTCCAAGCCATGCCTAGGGGCTCTCTCTTCCTTCTGCCTGTGAACCTGGATGTAGAACTCTCAGCTACTTCCGGTGCCACGCCTGATTATGTGCCATGATGATCTCTATCATGATGGTAATGAACTAAACCACTGGAACAGTAAATACACCATGGTCATAAGAGTTGTCATGGTCATGGTGTCCTTCACAGGAACAGAACACTAACACAGCTGCATTATCTCATGACAGGGATTGGTTTGAAATCTATTTTGCAGACATTAGAATAGGAACATCCGTTTGTTCTGGTTCTATTTGTTTTTCTGTTCATGTTTTGCATCCTTTTAGCCTAGTATAGTGTTATATTTAGTGATAAATTGTTTTACTCTGCTAGTCTGTATTTTTTTAATGTGTGAATTGAAACACTGAATTTTAGAGTTTCTATTGAAAGGTGTGTTTTGTTTCGTTATTTTGTTAATCTTTTTGTGTTTGAGAATTTTTTAATCTTCTGTTTAATAAATGTTGCAGTAGTAATTTTTCCTCCTGTAATCTCTTTATCGTGCTTATCTTTTTTTTTTCAGACCGAAGTATTCCTTCCAATATCCTATGCTGGGCAACTTTAGTGGCCAATAATTCCTTTAGCTTGCTTTTATCATAAAAAGTTTTCATTTCACCATAACTTATGGCAGATATTTGCTTGGTATATTAGAGTGAGTTTGCAATTATATCCATCGAAGTCTAAGAGATATCAACCCTTCTTGAGTTTGAAGTGGCAAGCCAGCAGTTATTCTGACTGGTGGCCTTTGTATGTGACTAGGGTCTTCTCTTTTGCATTTCTCAATATACACTTTGTTCTGTATATTTAGGGATTTTAAATATAATATGTAATGTGGGGTGGATTTTTTTCTGGTCCTGCTTATTTATTTTGTGTGCCTCTTGTATTCAGAAAAGACTCCTTTCCCTATATTTGAGACAATATCTTCTGTGACATCATTAAAATATTTTTATATCATTTGAATGTAATATTTATTCTTGTATATTTAGAGTATGTAGGTTTAATCATAGTTTTTGCTATATTCTGTTCATACATTCAAAAATTTTCATCTGTCTTAACTGGATCATCCAATGCTTCTCTTCTGTCTTCATATCTTCATGTATGACATATTCAATAACATCCATTCAATTAGTGAGGTTTTCCACTGAACTTTTTATTTGACCTACCTATTTTATTTTCCATTTTCATCATCATTTTGGTTTTATTTCTAGTATTTTTATCTCTTTATTAAATTGAATTCTGACAATATGGATTGACTCCCTCATTTCATTTTGCTATCTGTGTCCTCTTAAGTAATATTTAAGTCCTTTGCAAGCTGTTTTTACTATAATAAAAGTCCTTTACATTCTGCATCTGAACTTTTATGGAAGACATTTTAACTGGGAGTCATTTCAGTGAGGTTAGTAATTTTTGGAGGCATCAAGTTGTCTTAAGTTTTCATGTTACTTAGGTTTATGTCCCGGGATATGACTATCTTCAGTTAGAATGTTGGTTATGACTTGTTATTTTAATTCAAGTTTCTTCTCTTCTTTCAGTGGACATATTTACAAAATTAATAGGAATTTAATGTTTAGCTGTGGTGCTATTTTTGGCTGTTAGATTGGTGCTCCATGTACCAGGCTTTATCTCTAGACTGCACCTGTTGAGTGTTGCCTGGTGATAATAGAGTAGAACATGACTATAAAAATGGTTATCAAACAGCAGTTAGTTCAGGGAGTAGAGGGGCTGATGATACTGTGTGTACTGATAAGTTAATGTGGATAAAGGAGACAGTGAGCAATCCCCATGAGACTAGTTCCAAGTTCGATGTTAAATGGAAGTAGAGGAGAGGGGCATAAATAAGTGTGGTAATAATTGAGTCAATGGAAAAATCAGGGGTGGGGACGGTGGGACACTTGGTTAATGGCAGACTAAAAGCGGAAGTAATTATATGTGTTCAAATACTATAAAGTAGGTATGCCTTTGAGTTTCGGGAGATGCAACAACAACAGGAATAGGCATGAGAAAAGAGAAAAGAAGGGAAAGAGGAGAGAGGGAGAGAAAGAGGGGACAGGGAGATGGAGGAGAGTAGGAGCCTGGGCAGGAGAGCAAGAAGGAGAGGAAGAAACGGTAGGAGACAGTGTTCTATATAACATGGTGTCTTTTTAGAGCATTAGTATGCATTTAACTGAAACGTTTACTATCTTTTTGAATGAATTTTTTTTGTTTTAAGGCTTCTTAGTCTGATGAGGAACTCCTTCAGAATCTAATCCATGTTTATAAGTTTCCTAGTCTTTTCTATCTTTTCATGGCTCTTTGGTGGCAGGTGGCATTGAGTCAACCATCATCTTAAAAATTCCCAAGGGCTGGTAATAGGGAGCTGTTGATCACAGATGTACATTTTTGTTTATAGGAGGAATACCTGTGTGAACACTTGCGTGGAGATTTTAGTCAACAATAGTATCATATCATATAGTTAATATTTTGGTAAAAGTTGTTACTTGTTCTCTACTTCCCAACATGGTAACAACTAGAGGTGATGGATGAATTAATCAATTTGTGGTAATCATCCCAAATAATTAATCTGTACACTGTAAATAAGTAGTTTTGTCAATCATATCTCAATAAGGCTGGGGGAACAACACCAAAAAAAACCCCACCCCCACCCCAGCCTCAACTCTATGGTCTTTTCCTTACTAACCTCTAACTACAGCAGATTTGCAATGTATTTTTATCCCCCCCCCCCCAACCTTATATATCTTCTTTCTACAGTGTAATATCCTCATTGCTTGAAATACTAAATGCTTGGCTGGGGACCCTCACATTTCTTGCTCGCAACACAGCCATTTCACCTTTGCTACAGGAGAAGTGGTCTAACGTGTCATGAAAACAAACTTTCGGTGTGAACAGAGGCAATGTTTAGGCGCCCAGGGATCTTTATTCCTCTCTTTATTCATTCTTTATAAGTAGATACACATTGGGTGCTCTTATGGAAATTTTAATCTAGACTTGTGACTGGAAGGATAAAGAAAATAAATACTATGGATGAAGGCATGAAGTTGGGTCTTATAAACATAGAATTACTTGGCACCGAGGGTAGAAAATGCAAATGGAGACTACCACATTATCCTTCAAATCGTTCGTAAAACTCTGCTGTTGTTCTGTTTGGTTGAATATTAAAACCCCATAGAAAGCCAATGCCATTATGTATGGAGGAAAGTTGGGAGTGGGGCAAATAGTTGACTAGAACGTTGTTTCAGAAGTCTCTGAAAAAGAGAACAAGTACATCTATGTAAAGGAAAATGAAAGGGAAGAGCGACTACTAAAGGCGTCGCATTTGTTAATATCTCAGGAGAAAAAAAAAAAAGAAAAAAGAAATTTACCTCAGGCCAAGCCAGCTCCGCAGCCCGGCATCCTTTTCTGCACCTCGCGCACCTCCTCCCGGTCCTGCCCTCCGGCCCCGCCCTGCCCTCCGGCCCCGCCCCTCCGGCCCTGTCACTCTCGTTCCTCTGGCTCCGCCCCTCTCGCCCTGAGTGCTGTGCAAAGGCACAGTGGATCCCGCCCCCTCTCCTCCGTCCACCAATGGAACGTGGTTTCGTCATTTGCCACCGCCCGGCCGCTGGTGACGATTGCGTTTCCCCGCCCTCTCTCCCGCCACCACCGGGTTCTAGGAAGATGGCGAAGGTCACAGAGCGTTACGACGTGACTTGGGAAGGTAATTTCGGGCGGGGAGGGCTCTGGAAGCTCCGAATCCTTGGGACGTGGTTCCGAAGTGCCCGGTGTCCCGGAGAGATTCGTCCTGCGCTGTGTCCTCCGCAGGGCAGCTGTCCCTGAACGGGCCAACTCGAGTGGACACCGAGGCGGGTTCCTTCCCGGGCCCCGGCGGCGTACCTGTCGCCTCTGCCGGTCCCTGCACCTATCCTCCCTCTGCCTCCCTCCCGCCGTCAGTCCTGTCATCTGCTTAGGAAGCAGGAGGGACCCGGGGCTGCGACTGTCACACTTCCTGTGGCTTCTGGGAGGCGTGGAGGAGGCGGAATCCATGTAGTAAAGCTTGTCTAAAGCCAAGAAATAAATAGATTCAGTGAGGCCCGTGCTAATTATTTAGAACGGTTATAGTGTGTAAAAAGGTGTGTGGAACAGCCATAAACAATTACGATTCTTCCACATGCACTATATATACATATATATACATATATGTATGTATGTGTGTGTATATAACACACACACACACACACACACACACACACACACACATATATGTTACTTTTGTCAGAACCGGGTCGTGAACTTACGCAGAGCACACACAACATAGCTTGCTACTTATTCTCTGCCAATACTGCATTTTTCTGAAGGGAAATGTAACTGGTTAATTTGGCGGCATGTGTTCATAGGTGATGGGCTTTTCCTGTCAGGTTCACCAAGGGTGGAGATCTTCAATAAATCTTCAAATAAAACATTCAAATCTTGGATCAGCTCTGTAAGGGCTGTTACCTCTCTCAGAAATGCTGGTAGGAGTCATTCTTAAGAGAATAAATGAGTTTTTTTTAAGCGTGGAATTTGTGTTCGTGGACAGTGCGTATTCCAGCAGTTAGCATGGTGTAGGGCACTTCTTTAGGTAATTTGCCCACTGAATGGCTTCGTGGATCTTTAACATATAGAGTGAAATTTACACTTGTTGTTTGATCCGGAATAAATCTCAAGTATTATACAAGGCAAAAGTTTATTATACAGCCCCGGTGCTCAAAGAGTTTACAATTTAATGGAGCAGCCTACCTATCAATTCATTTTTTTTTTTCGAGACAGGGTTAAGGCGTGCATTCATTTTTATTTTATTTATTTATTTATTTTTGTTTTTTGAGACAGGGTTTCACTGTAGTTTTAGAGCCTGTCCTGGAACTAGCTCTTGTAGACCAGGCTGGCCTTGAACTCAGAGGGATCCGCCTGCCTCTGCTTTTGGGCGCTGGGATTAAAGGCATGCACCACCAATTCATTTTTAAAAGATTTGTGTCCAACTGTACCTTTAGCTGTACAGTAGATATGTGAGGGGATGTTCTTTTCAATGCTTTTAAAAATGTTTTAAATATTTCATGATTTTTTTAAAGTGGCGTTATGAAGGTATTATGTGACGTATAGCTTTTAAAAGCTGTTAGCATGAGAACCATCAAAGGAAAAGTAGGTTTGCCACTACCAGCAAGCATCATGACTACGTAGCACGGCTGCTGTCCTGTGGGCATTCTAAAGTGTTGTGCCGTAACTAGATTTGGAATAGTTAGTGCTTTGCAGATTGGTTGAGTAGCAAAAGAAGAACTTATTTTAAAGTGGTCAGTAAGCTCCTAACAGGAGGAAAACAGTTGAGCTATGGGTTGATCGTATTAAGTCACATTGCTAGAGGATCTGGTGGCATCCAGCCTGTCCCCGTTGTGTGGCCTGACTCTGCTTGTCTTTTCTAAGTTGCCTGATTCGCCATGCTCTTGTGTTAGGAGTAAGCACATGCATTTCCTTTCACTAAGTGTTCTTCCCTCACAGTCTCACTCCTGACTCTCACTCCTCCCTGCTTCCAACTTTAATCTCTGGGAGCCGAGCTCAAAAGTTACTTCCTACATCACAGGACCCTGTCTACTGATGTTACTGTTTTTTTCGTTTTTCCTTCATCCCATAAGAAACCACATTTTGAGATTTTATGGATGTGGTTTCCGTGCCATATCTAGAAAACACAGTCTTACAGCCGACTTCCTGGCCTCTGACTCTCAGTCTTTCCACTCCCTCCACTTTTCTGGAATGTTCTCTGAGCCGTAGATTGAGGGACTGTTTTGTAGACGGTGTCTACTGATGTTACAGGTGCTTTCTGTGCCTTCCTTTTCCTTTAAGGTGCTAGGAAGACCTTGTGCCCATCAAATATTTTTATGTTATCTATCTATGTTATGTTATTACAAATCACTCCTCTATGCAAGATTTTGAGATTTTATTTTTCTGTATATGTGTGCATGTATGGTATTGGTATGCCTGAAGATGCCACAAGTTTCTGCCAGGTATTTTTTCTATGATTTCTTCTCGGTTTTTCAAGACAGCTTTTCCCACTCCACCTTGAACTCACACATTAGCTAGACTGATTGGCCAATTGACTCCCAGTATCTATCTACCTGTTTCTGTATCCCATTACTGAGATTAAGGGAGGGTGTAGCAATGTCCACCTTTTTGCAAGGGTTCTAGGGATCGGACTACGGTTTGTATTCTTCTATAGCAAGTACTTTACCAGCTGAGTCATCTCTCTGCAGTCCTGTGCCTCTTTCTTGGTAGCACTCTTCTAGGTTCACTTCATACTTTTCATACTGTCCTTTTGGTGGGTTCTCTGTATCTATTTGCTTTCAAATGCTGGAACACACTAGATTGATTGCACACTTCACTAGTGCATTGCAGTATATAATTGGAAGGAGACTTCTGCTGAAGTTTCAATACATTGAAATAAATTCTTCTCTTCCTTCAGATTTAGTACCCACGCTGTCCCTTAGGCCCTATGGCAATTTTCATCGTCCTATAACTGACTTTGTGGGACTGAGTAATTTTTAAAGAGTATGTGCTGGTTCATGTAAGTGAATGTGTAATTGGTGTTCCAGAATTCACACCGGCATGAAGGAAGTGCAGGGGTAAAGGAAGGAGTTCTGTACAGAAGACACAGTAGCAGGCAGGCTGGTTCCTCATTTTTCAAGGCCCAGGTGTCTTAGCACAATGAGAACTGGTCCTTAGGGAGAGATACCAGGCTAGCCCCTTTGGATCTTCTTTTATCGATATTAATTACCCTTAGTGCACAGCATGTTCCTAGCATGAACATGAACATGGTGAGTAGCTTACATATATAGTATAGAATAAAATGCCACCTTTGGGGGACAGCCCAAAATAAAAGTATATTTAAGGAAGGATTACTCCCAAAATTTGTTTCTAGCCATAAGTTTTCCCTTATTTTACTTATAGCAAAGGTAACTAAATATTTTGTGGTAGTTTACACTTAGTAGAATGGTTTTTTGGTTTTTTTTTTTTTTTTTTTTTTTTTTTTTTGGTTTTTCAAGACAGGGTTTCTCTGTGGTTTTTTGGAGCCCTAAACTCAGACCACATAAATGGGGGCAATGTATGTATGAAGTTGGATGAAAGACTATAGTAATGCCTGCGGAATTTACAAGTTCATGACCTCTTCACAGTAATCAAAATCAGCTTAAAAGCAAAACAAAAGCCCAAACGATAGCACTGTCCAAACATGTGGTCTCTCTGCTTTGCTTTAAGTTGGGTGAGAGACTATAAAGCTTGTAATCCTGTGATTTAATAACCTAAGTGGAAGAAGTGTTAAATGATAAGTCCCAAGTCACCATTTCTAGGTTGATGAGGCAGAGCTGACTTAAGTCCTAGTCCGTCTGACTAGATCCCTTGCTCTTTCTGCTTCTTAGTGCCTGTTGCCAGGTGTCAGCATGTTTTCATCCAGTGCAGAAGCAGATAGTAAATAGCAGCTTTGTGTATTCTTTGGCTCATATTGCCTGTTCCTATAACATTACAGCTCAGAAAAAAAAGCCATTGGTTGAAATAAAACTTTGCTTACAAAATTATTGGCTGCAAATTTTGGCCATGAGGTGGTAGTTTATTGACTCAACTTTAAATTTTCTGACAAAATGCAAAATAAAGAGGAAGCCAGAGATGCTGTAATTAGAATGAGATAATAGTGTTTGCAACTATAAATGAATATTGAATAGCTTAGGGAGAAGCTTTGAGATTTGTTGAATCAGGGAACATAAGAAAATTAGCATTATGTGTAAAAAACTGAACAAACATTCACAGCTGAAATACTAGTAACAGCCATTTTTTTTAAAAAAAAATCCATGTTATGCCAGATCCTGTTCAGTATATAAAATTAATTAATAATGGTCATTACAGTAGCCAAATTATGCAAGTATTCTTTTTATCTTCACTTAGTAGATAAGAACATTGAAGTGCAGCGACTAACTCAGGTGACATCACACAAGTAGAAATGTCAGTGTTGAGATGTGAAGTGCAGCACTAACTCAGGTAATATCACACAGGTAGAAAGTGTCAGTGTTGAGATCTGAAGCCCAGCAGTGTGAGTGCTGCATTCCCACTCAGACCTCTGGATACAGGTTAAAATAGAAAGCATGTGTGCACTCAGTTGACAGTTAATCAACCTTAATTATGTGGCTTAGTTCAGGCCAATATAACAATATAACATATACACCAGGGTGGATGTCTGTGGACTCTACATCGTTTCTGTACATTTCTGGAGATTAAAAACAGAGGTATAGGTCCCGGCAGACCCAGTGTTTAGTGAGGATTGGACAACTAACGGCAGAAAGCAGAGGAAAGACAGCCTCTTCTGTCTTGTTGTGAGGGCACTGTTTACCTCCTAAAGGCCCATCACCACTTTGAGTGATAGGATTTAAAAAAAAAAAAAAAATTGGAAGTGTTATAAACATTTAGCCTTCACTATTATATTAAATTTCTTTAGAAAATTTTGGTTTTGTTTTTATTGTAGTCAGTTCTTAGCACTCCAGACTGGACTTTTATTTTTATTTATTTATTTATTTATTTTTAATGAGATTTTTGTTTTAAACAAAAACAGATTTGTATTTTTTTCTTTTGGCTCATGGTCCTGGCAAAGGCATTTTGATTCTCAGCTACTGGGGGAAGACCAAAATTTTGTGAATATAGAACACTTAAGGGACTGATTTCCTTTTTTAAAAAAAATTCAGGAAGCTCTTCTGTCATAAATAGCCCCCTATGATAACTAACAGCCCTGTCAACTCATTTCTTTGCTACTGATTTTGATCCGTTCATTAGGAAAGAGCCCTAAAGTCTAAAGCCCACTTAAAGGTGCCACCCCAATCTTATTTATTCGAATCAGATTTCCAACCTGGGAACTTTGGGAGAGACATTTAAACCACAGCAGAGTTCTTGATTCTAGAATTTCCTGTTGTGATTTGCACAGTTGTTCTCCTGTTTTATGTTCATTATGTTGATTTATATCAGTTTATGTTGATCTTACTGCTGCTCTTCATATTATTTACTAATTCAATCAAAGATTTCCTTAGTTGTGTTATTTTCTTGTTTACTTCCTGCATGACAGTGTACTATTAAGGAAACTTGATGTGAATATCCCTTTGTTGCTGATAGCCCAATATGGTAGTCTTGAAAAATTTTTATATCCATGAGTAAATTGCAAAAATATATTGAATATTTTGAGATGTCTATACATGATTGTACGCTCTTTTTTTTTAAAAAAAATACTCTTTTATAAAACTCTGAAAGTAATCTATATTTCCCCTCACTCCTCCAGTTTAGACCTACAGCTGCCTAAAGTGATGCAGGGCCTTTGTAGAAGACCCATAGCATGGCGTTCATTATGGTTAAAGATGATTGAGATATCACAGATTTGCCTATAAGTTAGAGTTCTTTTCCAGAGTTCATTTCCTTATGTAAATAGTTGATTTCATTTAGTCAATGTTTTGAAACCTATATATGTGTGCATGTGTGTGTTCATATATGTGTATGTGTTAAGAACTTAAATATATTTTTCAGAAATGCGAGATAAAATGAGAAAATGGAGAGAAGAAAACTCAAGAAATAGTGAACAAATCATGGAAGTTGGAGAAGAATTAATTAATGATTATGCTTCTAAGCTTGGAGATGACAGTAAGTTTTCAATTATTATGTGTAAGCCCAGCATGTTTTATTTGTGATTCTTCCTAGTTAATGTGTTTTATTAATATTTTACCCATTATTAGTTCTATCACTCCTTTGTTTCAGGAAATTTAATTAATGGTGCTTTAGTTTAAGTATGATTTATATTGTTAATAGTAGTTGCTCAGTTACTTGTCTGTTTCTGTGATATAGCAACATGACTGTGACAACTAAGAGTCTGTGGTATATAGTTTTATGTCAGCTTGGCACAGCTAGCATCTTGTTGGAAGAATGACCTCAGTTGAGAAAATGGCTCCACCAGATTGGCCTGTGGGCCAGCCCTTGGTGCATTTTCTTGATGGATGCTGTGTATTGGAGGGCCCAGTTCACTGTGGACAATTTGTAAAGGAAGGCAGTCTGAGCAAGCCACAAGGAGCAAGCCAATAAGCAGCACTCCTCTATTGCCTCTTCAGTGATTCTGGCTCCATGTTCTTTGATTGAGTTCTTGCCCTGACTTTCTTGGATGATAGATTTCAAGCCATAAGGGGAAATAAACATTTTTTTCCACCCCAAATTAATTGCTTTTGGTGATGGTGTCTTATTACAGCAACTGAATAGTTAAGACAGTGTTTTTGGAGTTATGGTTCCAGGAGGTTAGAGTCCATAATGGTGGAGGGAGCAGGAAGCTGAAGACTGTGTCTTGAACGACAGTCATGAAGCAGAGGCTTTGAAAGTTCAAGTCCTGCCCCCAGAGATGGATTTCTCCAGCAAGGCCACATATCTTGGCCCTCCCTAAATAACTGGGAATCAAGTCCTCAAGTGCACCAGAGACAGTGGAGGACAGTCTTGTTTAAACTACCACAGTAGTTGAAGCCATTGGACAGGCATTTAGGTTTCAGAGGCTCACAAAGCTGGTAAATGTTTAGCTAGTGTATATTCCTAATGGTATTCTGGTCTGGTCAAAATGTTTTTCATGGAGAATTTTAAAATTTAGTATGTGTTAAATATTGATTTTTTTTTACTTCAGAAGGTTTTATATTGCTGAATACTATAAAGATGTATTCTTAAGTTTAAAAATATTATAATTACTAATTTTTAGTAATAAGTAACATTCTTTAAAATAGTTGAAAGAATGTATTCATTTCTGTTTGAGAAATTTCTATATTAAATTCAGTTTTTTTTCCCATCTCATATTTCTAGTTTGGATCATATATGAGCAGGTGATGATTGCAGCCCTAGACTATGGTCGGGATGACTTGGCATTGGTAAGTATTTAAACTAGTTTATATTTTACCCTATATTTAATTCACTTTACGAGTTATATATTAGTAAATGGTTAAGGCTTACTGTAGAGCATGTTTTGAATGCTTTCCATAACAACTTTTGAATGCTGCTTTGACAGGGCTGGGGTTGTAACTCAGCGGTAGTATGTGTGGCTAGCATGTAGGAGGTTCTGGGCTTGCTCTCTAGCATCATGCATATAAAAGAAAATGACAGAACACTCTACCAGTAAACAGTAAATGAAGCTAGATACTTGGGGCTACAGACGAGCCTACGTAGAACATTTTTTATAGAACATTTCTGTGATGTAATAGCACTTGTTAACGCTTGTTTTCAGTTTTGTCTTCAGGAGTTAAGAAGACAGTTCCCTGGTAGTCACAGAGTAAAGCGGTTAACGGGCATGCGATTTGAAGCTATGGAAAGGTAAGCATGTAGTGAACAACCTAATCTCACTTAAACATGGCAGACATGGCAGCTGTACCTACCGTGCATCATTGATGCAGAAGGGCTTTGCACTCCTCAGCTCTGTCTGATGTCAGGGTACTCTCAATACAAATCACACTCGTACTTCTAGTAGACAGCATGACACGAAGTGTAACCCATTTGCCACTTCTGACTAGCGAAATTAGGTCATGCTCTGCTGGAGGACGCACTTTAAATCCCAGTTCCAGCAGGTTCTAGTTTTGGACTTGGCCAGTGAATACTAGGTATTTTCAGCTTTATTCCTCTAAAATAAGGGTATTGCCAGCTTCCTAGGGTTTGAGGAAAGCATACCCATAGTCATGCATATGCTCTCAAAGTACATGGAAGACATGGTCATCATTTGGATCAAGAGTTTTCAATCTTGTAGAGAAACAACTCCTTTAGAACAGTACATTTAGCCTAGAAATGGAGAGAAGAGATGATCTGTTTCAACTAAAGCACAGGTGGGGATGCATTCAAACCTTTGCTGAAATGTGTCCAGTACTTTTGTGGGGCAATCCAGGAGAGTTAAGGGTTTATTGGGATTGAGGGTAAGGTGAAGTGGAGTTTCCAGCTGGAATTGGAGCTGCAGATAACAGGCAGTTATGCGTATGGGTCACTAATATGCCCTGCCAAAAGGTGTCAACTGAAGATATGAAGAAACACGTTAGGTTATTTAAGGGAAGAGACAACCTTTGGATTTATCTGTAAAAGCATTTTATGTACTATATAGTCTAAAAAGAACAGTTTTAAGCTTCTTACTTCGGCTATCATTACTGTAAATTATAGCAGAATATAGTGGATGGGTGAAAGAAATTAAGAGATAGAAAATTAACCATCAGTAACATTTTAGAAGTAAAGGCAAAAGATAAAAATGACTTAGTTTTCTGTCTTTATGCTGAGTTGTCATCAACCTAAGAAAACAACAAAAATGGAAAATAATAGGTTTTGGTTGGAAAAACTGAGTTTGGTTTAACATCATGGATATCAAACTGAATAAGGAACAATTTGAATATATTGAATAAATTGTTCCTTATTCAGTTTGATAAGGACCCTGGAACCAAAAAGTAGACTAGAATTCCCCTTAGATTTGTCACCTTGTATTGTAGGGTAGGGTAGTGCCATCACTCTCACGGGAGTGAGAATGTCGTTCAGTGCTTCCTGTACCTGGATGGTCAAGAGTTTTGAATATGTTCTTGTTGTTTGTCACTTTAAATAATCCAGCCTGGGGAGTTCCTGCTCATTAGAAATATAGAAATGAGTATTGGTGTCTCATCTGTTCTACACTTTGTCCACTTTCCGCATAGAGTCTTGAGTGTGTGTGCTGCTCATGCGCATGCAGTCTGCTAATGCAAGTGTGGCTGCAGTACCCAAGTCTGCTGTTGCTGTTAAACCTTTTCCCTTCGCTTCCCAGATGTAATGATGCCTGCCTGTTTTCTCAGTTTCTCACCGTCCTTTTCTGTGTCCTCTGCTATTATTTATAACTCCAATGCCACAATCGCAACATAACTCTCAACATCATCAAAGTAGCCTCAGTCACTAGTTCTTACTTTCCTATTTAGATGAAATTAATGGTTTTCTTTTAAAGAAAGTTTTTCTGTAAATACTTTATAAATTTTTGTTTTCTTAAGAATAAACCAAACGGTCACTGTAAAATGAAAATAGGAAGACTTGCATAGCAGTTATGAATGAAGATAAAGCTCTATTTAATATATTTCTGTATTTATGACATTTTAAGGTAATGGTTCTTGATATATCTTTTTTTAAATAGATATGATGATGCTATACAACTATATGATCGAATTTTGCAAGAAGATCCTACTAACACTGTAAGTTTGTACATTGTCCTGAGCATGACTTAAAAATTATGTAAGGGTAAAATAAATGAATTGAAGAAATACTGAGACAGATTGTTCTTTTTTTTATGTAGTTTAAGTGAACCATGTTTTAGTTTAAAGATATTTGATACTCTTATTTCACCTGGTGAGGGTAGACTATGCAATATAAAAACCCCACAAGGCTTTTTCCATGTTATGAAGCTTTATGAAGTATCAGTTTATTTAGTGAGTGTGGATATTTTTTATTTATGTTAATTACAAATGAACAATATCATCTCAGTGATAGTTATATGGAATTAATGCAACTATTTCATTTTGCTTTTGCCTTTTTCCTATTTAATGTTTGAATTAAACTACATTAAAATGTCAATAATTATTTGTTTTAAAATTCCATAGTTGTTTATTTTTAATGTGGTAATGTTTAATTTAATATGCTGACATAGTTTGCCTCAGTTTTCCACTTATGGGAAGTTACAGAGGAGTTGTAGACAATAGTCATCTTCATGTTTTTCTATATTGCAGTACACTTAAAACTGCAAAAAAAAATTTTTAGAATTAAAAAATGTTTTAAAAATTATTTTATTTTTATGGGTATGAGTGTTTTGCCCACGTGTAAGCCTGTGCAAAATTTGTATTCAATAGCTGTGGAGACCAGAAGAGAATTGGAACTGGCTTTAAGAGAAGGTTGTAAGCTACCATGTGGTGCTGGGGTTAAAACCTCGGTCTTCCAGAAGAGAAACCAGTACTGTTAATGGCTGAGACAGTTCTCTAGCCTCTACTTTTGGCATTATTAAAGAAACACTAGACTTTAGTTTTATGTCCACACAAGGTAAACTAAGAAAAGCTAGCCACCTGGTGGTGGTTGCACATGCCTTTAATCTCAGTATTTGGGAGGCAGAGGCAGGCTCCAATGCTACAGAGAAACAGAGAAGCCCTGTCTCGAAAAACTAAAAAAAAAAAAAAAAAAAAAAGCCGGGCGGTGGTGGCGCACGCCTTTAATCCCAGCACTTGGGAGGCAGAGGCAGGCGGATCTCTGTGAGTTCGAGACCAGCCTGGTCTACAAGAGCTAGTTCCAGGACAGGCTCCAAAACCACAGAGAAACCCTGTCTCGAAAACCCAAAATAAATAAATAAATAAATAAATAAAAGTTATCGTTTTACCGTTTAAAAAATTATATAATGTATATAAATAGATTTTATGATGCCAAAATATTTAATTGAACAACAGTGGCTCTGAGTGGTGGTGACACATACATTTAATCCAGGTGCTTGATAGACAAAAGAAGAAGGTGGATCCTTGTAAATTTAAGGCCAGTTTGGTCTATAGAGGGTTCCAGGATATTCAGGGCTACACCGAGAAACCCTGTCTCAAAAAAAAAAAAAAAAAAGGAAAGAAAGAAAGAAAGAGTGTATAGTATGAATTCTAATTGGTCTTAATAATAAAAACTCAGAGTCAGATATTAACTTACTCCATTAATACCATGAGATAGCATATAATTCTGACCTTTGTACAGAATCATAAGGCCTTTGATCCACTTTACTAAGTTTTCTGATGTGTAGCCTGCCTTTCCTGATTTATTTGCATTAGTAAAGGTTGTAGGGGCTCCAGTTATTGGTGTTTCCCATACATTGCAAGGAAGGATTCAGTTAGTTCTCTTTTTCAACTGAGTTCTCTTGCTTTGGGGATATTTGTTGCTACTCTCTCCCAAAAAAATTACTGCACCAGGCATAAACCTTATACGTAGACATGCATGGCATGCAGACAAAGCACCTGTACACATAAGATAAAATAAGTTATAAAATACCTATACACATAAGATAAAAGAAAGTACCATTTTTCTATTGTTAGATAATTTCTCATGTACTTACTCAAAGAATTTACTAGTCTCCTTTGCCATTTAACCATATTTTGAAAAAAGTACAATCAAATTTTTGGGGTTTCTGGGTTTCCTATGCTTTCAATGTAGGTTAATATGAGTAGCTAATAATCTGTTTTCTTGGAGTCAAACATATTACTTGTGCTGTGGTTTAAGTGGGGATATCTTTATTAAATTACTTCACCTAAAAGCAAGGGCTGAGTTTGTACTTAGTAGTAGAGTACTTGTGACAGCCTCATTTTCATCTCCAAGATAACATACAAGAAAGAGTTAGGTAGTTTATAATTTGATATGACTTTGTCTTTTCATATTTTTTCCCATAATATATATATATATATATATATATATATATATATATATATATATCTTGCAACAATTTTGTTAACTACAATTTTATTTGATATGTTAGATATTCTTTTTTAAAAGATTTATTACAATTTGGTGCTTGTCTTAAGAGTTTCTATTGCTGTGATGAAACATCATGAACAAAAGCAAGTCGGGATAGAAGGGATTTATTTGGCTTACACTTCCAGATTATAGTCCATCACTGGAGGAAATCAGGGCAGGGGCCTGGAGGCAGGAGCTGATACAGAGGCCATGGAAGGGTGCTGTTGACTGGCTAGCTTCCCATGGCTTGCTCAGACTGCTTTTTAATAGAACACAGGACCATGAGCCCAGGGATGGTACCACCCACAGTGGGTTGGGCCCTCCCCCACCAATCACTAATTAAGAACATGTCCTATAGCTGGATCTTATGGAAGCATTTTCTGAATTAAGATTCAGATAACCCTAGCTTGTACCAACTTGATATAAAACTATCCAGCACAGGCCTGGAGAGATGGGTGAGCAGCTGGGAGCATTTACTGTCCCTCGTAGAGGACTTGAGTTTGGTTCCCACCTAATTTGTCATAATTGCCTATAACTCCAGTTCCGGGGGATCTGGCATCCTCTTCTGACCCCTTCAGGTTCTTCCATGTACATGGTGTACATACATACACTCAGGGACATGCATATACAAACATACAACAAGATTTTACTTTTATTTATGTATATTTGTGTTGGTAGATATATGTGCAGATGTTCAAGGCCAGAAAGGGGCAATCCAGGGAGGTGGACACAGTTGTGAGCCACCCTATATGGATGCTGAGAATCAAATCCTCCCGAAGAGCATCAGGTACTCTAAACCACCGAGCCATTCTCTTTAAGAATATGACACAACATAATTATTTTGAGGGGAAGGGGGCAGGTGAGACAAGGTTTCTCTGCGCAGCAGCCCTGGCTATCCTGGAACCCACTCTGTAGGCCAGACTAGCCTTAAACTCACAGAGATCTGCTTGTCTCTGCCTCCTGAGTGCTGGAATTAAAATCGTGAGTCATTACCTAGTGTGGGAGAATTGTCTGTATTCTGTCAATTATGTTTTAAATAAACCCTGATTGGTCGGTAGCCAGGCAGGAAGTATAGGCGTTAAAATCAGATAGGAAGTAGAGGTGGGCAATGAGAACAGAAGTATTCTGGGAAGAAGGAAGCTTTTCCCCCAGTCCTGCCCAGACCACCGAAGAAGCAAGATGTGACCTACTCTGCCGAAAAAGGTACCAAGCCATGTGGCTAACATATACTAGAATAATGGGCTGGTATACGTTATAAGAGCTAATACGAAGCCTGAGCTAATGGGTCAATCAGCTTATAATCTTTTTTTTTTAATTTATTTATTTATTAAAGATTTCTGTCTCTTCCCAGCCACCGCCTCCCATTTCCCTCCCCCTCCCCTAATTAAGTCCCCCCCCCCAGCCCGAAAAGCAATCAGGGTTCCCTGTCCTGTGGGAAGTCCAAGGAACCCCCCACCTCCATCCAGGTCTAGTAAGTTGAGCATCCAAACTGCCTAGGCTCCCACAAAGCCAGTACGTGCAGTAGGATCAGAAACCCAGTGTCATTGTTCTTGAGTTCTCAGTAGTCCTCATTGTCCGTTATGTTCAGAGAGTCCGGTTTTATCCCAGGCTTTTCCAGACCTGAGTGAGGTAAGCCAGACACAAAAAGAGGAACATGGGATGTACTCACTCATATTTGGTTTCTAGACATAAACCAAGGACATTGAGCCTATAATTAGTGATCCTAGAGAAGCTAAATAAGGAGAACCCAAAGAAAAACATATAGGCATCCTCCTGAATATTAACCTTCAGCAGGAGATGAAAGGAGACAGAGATAGAGACCTACATTGGAGCACAGGACTGAATTCTCAAGGTCCAAATCAGGAGCAGAAGGAGAGAGAGCACGAGCAAGGAACTCAGGACCATGAGGGGTGCACCCACACACTGAGACAATGGGGATGTTCTACTGGGAACTCACCAAGATCAGCTTATAATCTTATGGAGACCTCTGTGTGATTTTCTTTGGGACTTGCCAGCTGTGGGTACTGGGCAGGACAGAAACCCCCACAAGCAGGCCCTCATGTTACAGTCGCCACCTGGTGACACATATTCTTAAAAATTTACAACTTAGTTTGGGCATATGTTTATACTCAAGGAACTACCACTAGTCAAGATAATCACTTCCAAAATTCATTATGTTGCTTTGCCATTCCTATTTCCTGTCCCTTCTCATCCATCTCTATACCCAAGGTCATTTTTTCTGTCAAATAAGTTAGCTTACATTTGCTAGAGTTTTATATAAATAAAATCATACTTTTGTATTTTATGAACCCTAGTTGTTTTTTAAAACTGGCTAAAGGGAAATCCACTTTATTCCTTTCAGAGTATTCAGTAAGGGACAGCAAGTAGATCCAAGTGTTAGACATGTTGAACAAGGTGACTAGATTCAGGTTTCTCAAATGTATTTTTGGTTATGAAATACAATCAGATAAGCTCCTCCTCTGTTTCCTAAGTACTTACTGAGCACTTCTCTTGAGCCACCAAAATGTTTGTGACATAGCAATAAAGGCCAATTCTGTTCTTTTACCCTTGGGAAGGAAGCAGTGTATTGGATATTGAAGAGAAAGACACAAAGCCATTCAAAATTTAAAACTAATATATCTACTAGAAGACTTCACATTAGTATTAAACAGTTGAGTTACTGTGTTGAAGGCATCTCTGTTTCTTTTTCTAAAGCAAATTCTTGGCATAACCTCAAAGATGAAAGTCCTGCATTGTTTGACACTGACCATCTGAGCCTTTTGTCTTGCGCTTCTGTGTTTAATGAAGAAATGGATCTGTACATCCACTTTTAAAGACCCTCCTCATTCACACACATCCATTATTCCATCAGAAGCGCTGCGTGTTTGCTCTCGGCACCAGACAGAGGGTGCCTTAGATAGAGGCCTGCCTTGTCTTTGTTTCTCAGGAGGTTTCATTATATGACAAGCATCTTTTCGACCCTGGAATTGATTTATTAAGTTTTCTTTCTTTTGTGACTTTCTACATGAGTTTTGACCCTCAGAGGCTGTAAAGAATGAATGCGGCTTAAGTGAAATAAAGGCAGTGAGTTGGAAAAAGACATTAAATCCTATGTGAAGGCTGTACAAGATTTCCCAGAAAGTACAAGCCTTCCTCAGGGAAGGGAGGAGCATGATGACTAGAGTTACATTCTCAGAGCTCTGGGAAGGGTGTGGAAAGGAATACTTTCTCCTTACCCACTTTTTAAAATTTGTACAACATTTTTTTCAAAAAGTTTTGGATAATCACATTAAAAATTATAGATACTAAAAAAATTACACGTGGGAAAAAACTAAGTCAGAAGTCAGTCCTGCGCCTGAGCTCAAGTTCTTCCCTTGGGCATACTGTTGATTTACTATGATTTGCTTTCAAGGAATTTTTTTAATGTACAGACAAGCGCATATTTGATGTATCTGTGTGTGTGTGTGTGTGTGTGTGTATTCATGTGTTATTGTTGTTGTTGATGAAGTATTTTAAGTTTTATTTTGGAACTAAATAGAATTGCCTCTATGCCTGTGGGGATACTTTGAGGACACACACTCTTTGTGACTGGAGAAGCAGGATTCCTTTGCTGAGCAATTCTTCCTTCTTTTCTGTCCCTGAAATCTAGAGTCCAGGGAGTTCCAGCTTGTGTTTTATTGGGGTGGGGGATACAGTCATCGTTTAATCCATTTCTCGAGGTTATTTCTCTGCATGCAGTCTTTGAAAAGATATGTTTTGTTTCGTATCTTCTATTAAACTTGCTAATTTAGTCCAATTGTGTTTAAGTTATTAGAAGGCATGGAACTAATTTGATGATTTGTTCATGACTCTTTAAAATTTAAAGCAATTTATATGAGCGTGTGTATGTGTGTTTGTTTTAGACAGGATCTCTATGTTAAATTGTCTTACTTAGGGCTGCCATTGCTGAAATACCATGACCAACTGGGGGAGGATTTGTGGAGCAAAGAGTTTGTTTATTTATACTTTCACATAACTATTCTTAAAGGAAATCAGGACAGAACTCAGATAAGGTAGGAACCTGGAGGCAGGAACAGATACAGAGGTCATGAAGCAGTGCTTCTTACTGTCTTGTTCCTCATGACTCCTTCAGCTTTTCTTATAGAACCCAGGACCACCAGCCCAGGAGTGACTCCACCCACAGTAGGCTGAGACCTTCCCATCAATCACTAAGAACTGTCCTTAAAGAATATAATCAGATCTTATGGAGGCATTTTCTTAGAGGAGGTTCCCTCCTCTCTGATGACTCCTGTTTTTGTCAGGTTGATGCAAAACTAGCCAGCACAGTAATGTAGGCTGACCTGGCACTCACTTTTTGGTTCAGGGTGATGCTGACTGAGTTTCTTATGGGGGCCATTTGTTGACTGAAGCTTTCTGTCCTGCCCGGTTCCCGCAATCGTTAAGTCCCAAAGAAATCACACAGAGGTGTACATTAACTATAAACTGATTGGCCCATTAGCTTGGGCTTCTTATTAACTCTTATAACTTATATTAGCCCATTATTATTATATGTGTTTGCCACATGGCTCAGTACCTTTTTCAGCGAGGCAGTAGTCACATCTTGCTTCTTTGGTGTCTGGACAGGACTGCAGAGGAATGGGCTTTTCTCTTTCCAGAATTCTCTTGTTCTCATTGCCTCACCTCTACTTTCTGTCTGGTTGTCCCACCTATGCTTTCTGCCTGGCTACTGGCCAACCAGCGTCTATTTAAAACATAATTGACAGAATACAGAATTCTCCCACACCAGGATTTCAACGTTTCTTTGTCAGCCACCCATATTTGGGGAATATAGGCATTTAAAACTTATAACTTCTATGTAATTTTAGCTGGAAAAACCTTACAGGAACATTTCTGTCCAAATTCTGTTCTCCCCCAAATCTGGTTCTCCTGTGTCATCTCCCTTTTATTATTTAAATAAATATGAGAATATCCTATGTGTCCTATTGAGGATGCAGAAATATGTATATTATATTTGGTAAATAGATTTAGCCTAGAAGAGTCAATTCTCTGAAACCAGGTATTACCCCTTATTTATTTGGTTTCTGTTGAGGAAAACAATGAGCTATAGGAAGTGTTTTTGACCCATGTTTTCAGTTTTAAGCTGTAGAGTAAGTTGTTTGTGGTCTGTTGCTTTTTTAATAGTTTGCACTGCTGCAAACAGTTTCTTCATAACTATATTGTATTGTACAACGTTTCCAATTCTAAACTCAGAATATTGATTGGGATTAAGAGATAAATTATTGAATTAAGTACAGGCTAAAATTCTAGTCTTTTTTAAGGTCCATTTTTAATTTTTCAGAATTAAAACTAAAAATCACTGTAGCGGGGGAATAAGTGGTTGTGAGTTCCCTGATGTGGGTGCTGAGAATTGAAATCAAGTCCTCCGGAAGAGCAGACAGTACACTTAACAGCTGAGCCATCTTTTTAGCCCTACAATTCTAATTTCTGTGGGGACAACAAAGAAGATATATTTAATGTTTTCTGGGTTGTTAATTCTGATGTCAATTAGGCATGTATATTTAAAATAGCTTATGTTATATTTTCTACTCTACCACCATCTTAGAGGAAAGCTATACCTTCGAGGTATGGTAAGTGAATGCAGATGACAGGAGGATAATAGAGTTGAAAAGACTAAGGGTGTTGAAATGTGTTTTTTGAATATTTACTGTGAGTCCTTGTGGAGCTGAGTATTTATGTGTCATCTGATAATTATCACTAATCCTATAATGTTGTCGGATGTTACTGTATTTATAAGGGGACCAAGTCATAGAGGAGTTAGGAGACCTAGCCAACATCATGCGCTAACAGACTCTGAAATGGCAGTTCGGGTCTAGAGACAGCCGTTGATCATGATCAGATAAGCCACGAAGGTGAATAGAATTGGGATTCCATTTGTACCTCCTGCAAAAATTTCATTCTGCAAAGGTCATTCAACTAGACTGTGATTGTTACTATAGAGTGTCCATAAAGGCAGACACGTGCTTTTAGCCCTTTCCATTTCCTGAGCACAGTTCCTAGTGAATCTCACACTGGAAAGTCACAATAGAAAAATCAAGTTCTTTTCTTTACATACATTCCATGTGCTCTGAGAAGCATTCAAAAGCCAAGAGAAACCTTTTTTTTGAACTTTACTCTGGTTGCTTGGTAATCATTCAAACCCACAGTCTCTGTGGCTCTCTGGAATATTGTTTGACTCCGGGAGAGAATTTGTGAATTGCGATTGGACAGCTGAGTGGTAAGTGTCCAGAGAACAAGAATCTGCAGGAAAGCAGACTAAAAGTGTGCAGGAGCTTTATGCTTTGCTGTGTAAGTCGAGAATGACTCTTGTTTATATAAAATGAAGAGATTTAATTATCACTGCCTATTTTTCAGGTTCTTTTCAGTTGTAAAATATGTGAGGCAGCTGCTTTCTGTCTTCCTGTGTGTCTGCATGCATTCTCCGTGGCCAGCACTGTTCAGTGTGAGTGAGGACACTGGCATGTGCTGCAGTCCCCTCTTAGCCCTGGGAAACTCTGTTGTTATTACAAAGCAAGACGATTTTATATATGATACTCTGCATATTCTCTACTTAAAATGTGAAGAAATGGCAAGCTCTTAAGACTTGAGTAGCTTTCCCTTTATGATTCCTCAGCAAAAAGGAGCATGTTTTAAAGTTTCCGTTTTTATAATAGAAATCTTAATCCAGATATTGAAATTACTTACAAGATATAAAACACATTTTAATACTTAAATTGACTTCTGCCAAGATTTATCCAATTTAGAAAAATTCAGAAAATTGCAACATATCACTGCATAAGGAAAGGTACAAGCAAGAAATAAAAAATGATATTGGGTGAACATTTTAGACTAAGATGTAATCTGGTAGAGTGCTAATCTACGGTCTACCCCAAATGCTCGTTCTGGTGGTCTGCCTGGCCATGCTTTGCTTGCCCATTGATGTGCACTAATAGTGCACAGCTGAGTGCTTACGGGGAACCTCTGCAGCTATTCATCTTTGCTCTTTGTTTTCCATTTTCAGTAGTATCTCGTGCCCTGTACCGTGTTTGATCTTTGTGGAATCTTAGTGCCTTCCTTTCAACTCATGCATTCCTCTGGTCTCACTCTGGGTTTTCCATCTATACTCAGCAGTCTTAAAGACTCCTCAAGATATTAGACAATAAATGTAATACCAACCTTGTTTTTCACTTCTCAGGAATCAGCTCTTTATTACCTGATATCCTGCTATACATAAAAAATACGTACTTGATATGTTTAGTCCAGTTCTTTGGCTCTTCTTAGGCAGGAAAGTTAATCTGTGTCTTCTACTCCATTTTGACCAGAAATAAAGAATGAAGCACCTACTTCATACCTGGGATGTTTTGGAGGGATGAAAAAGTGTGTGTGTGTGTGTGTGTGTGTGTGTGTGTGTGTGTATGTATGTGTGTGTATGTATGATGGAATTATGTTATAATCCCAACAAATAAATAATTTTTAAATATTAAAAATAATTCTCCTTGGATCATTTTAGAGTACAGCTTTACAAATTATTCTGCTCATGTTGAAAGGTCTTGGTGTTCTCAACAGTAGAGAATTAGAGAAATGGTTTTGTAGTCAAATAACTGAGAAAAAGTCACAGCATCATTGGGTGTGTTCAGAACACCTTTCCTGAGACTCATGCCATGTCATTGTGTTTATGACTGTTCATACAACACCTTTTACTATCATTCTAAGTGTATCACTTGTATTTCTTGTTTGTTCTTTGACTATCTAATTTGTAGCTTTTGACTCCAGAATTTTCAACAAGTTTTCATGGTATTTGTGTAGCAGTATTGTCCCTTCTTTGATACCTGTATGGATTGGGTCAAGGCATAAATGAGCAAAGCAAATCTGTGCCCATCCTTAAAGATCTTAGTATAGGTTGTGGTACAGCTTAAAACATAGATGTTATCATTGACAAAAGGCTTAAGGAAAGTAGCAGTAAGCCCTTTATGGGCTCCTACACTGTTAGTTTCTTTATGTTGGCACTTGAAAGGAAGTGAAGGGAGCAAGATTTAAAGCAGGTAAGAAAGTTGGTAAGTCACAGTTGAGAATCAACTTGTCAATTTAATTTCAAAATCTATACTCTTTTGCTCTTATACTACATATGGAAAAATAGTTTTGTGAAGAAAAATAGGCTTAATTTTATTTTGAATTTAACCATGTTTCAAATAATGCTGGATGTTCTTATTTAAATTTATTTTATTTCCTTGAACAACTCAGTTTCTTCTCCAGGCTTAGTAGTGTAGTCCTAGAATATCAGGTCTTAGGAAACTGAAGAAGGAGGATGAATTCAGGGCCAACCTGGGCTACATAATGACACTCTTGTCTCAAAATGAGAAAAAAGACAGAGACAGAGAGGGAAAAGAGATGAGAGACAGAATGAGCTAGATTATGCCTCCTTTTCAGTACTTAAGGTTCCCACTTTAAGTGTAACATTTTTCTAATGGACCTAAAATTTGATTAACCTTCAAAGCTTTAACTTGTGAATTCTTGATATTTCCTAAATTTTAAACT